>NC_058375.1:48302500-48902500 GCF_018350175.1 Felis catus
TTTTCAGTCTCCGTCACTCCACTAAAGACTCAAGTTCCAGAGAGTCCATGCCCATGACCTAGCTTGTTTCACATGCTCGTGGCCAAGTCAGTGAAGGACAGAGCATCTAATTACAGTAGCATAGGTTGGGGGAGGGAGGAGGGGACTGCCCAAAAGGGAAATGGTGTGCTGGTAAGAAGGAGAAATAGGTGCAGAAAAATAAAAACAAAACAAATTTTCTCCATAGTGTCTGCTGTATGCCTGGCACTCTGCTAGGGGCTTTGGTATAGCATTCACTTTACATTACATACGATGCCTAGCATGCAACAGGCACTCTGTAGATATTTGTTGAATAAATGAATACTTGAGTGAACTTATTTAACCCTCACATAACTCTTGGAGTTAGGTTATATTAGTTCTGTTTTACACAGGAAAGAACTGAGGCTCCAAGAACTTAACTAGCTTGCTCAAAAATCACACAACCAGTAAAGTGGCAGAGTTGAGATTAGAACCTGGGTCTGTGTGACTCCAAAGCTCGCCTCTGTGCTGCCCCTCCCCCCATGCTGCCGGCCTCCCTTGAGGTACGTGTACGTGAGAACCTTCTCTAGTACTGCCCCAAGTCACAGGAGCTCCCTGAATTATTGTTCATGGACAGATTCTGGAGAGTGTATCTGAGCTGGGAAAAGTTCATTTTGTGATTTTCCACTAATTTCAGAAGGAAGTGATATAAACTGTGACCTTGGACAACATATCTTAGCCTCTTCAACATTAAAGGGTATGATAATGGTATCTCCTATAAGGCTGTTACATGGTAGGTGAGGGGATGTTTGTAAAGCCTTTCGCACAGCTCCTGGTACAGAAAAGCCCTCAAATGTGAAGCCTTATCGAGAGTCTTAAAAGAATACAGAGGCACAGGAAGTGAGTGCTGGGGAGGCATAGGGTTTCACTATGGGATTTCATCACAGTTAAGATTACCAGCTGAACTATTATTTTACATATCTCTTGGAAAGAAAAAGCATTGCTGATTAAGCTATGATATGACACTTCCTAATTACTTCAAGTTTATTTTCTTTTATTAGTACTAAAAAATCTTTGAGACATAATTAGACATGATTTAGAAATTTTAACAAAAATCTCCAACTTATTTAGACATATTCTTTAAATGTTTATTTTATTTATTTTTGGGAGAGACTGAGGGGAGGGGGCAGAGAGAGAGGGAGAGAGACAGAATCCCAACCAGCCTCCGCACTGTCAGTGCGGAGCCTGATGTGGAGCTCAAACCCACAAACCCCGAGATGATGACCGGAGCCGAAATCAAGAGTTGGACTGAGCTTCCCAGGCACCCTTAGACATGTATTTTTATTTTTTTTTATTTTTTTTTTCAACGTTTATTTATTTTTGGGACAGAGAGAGAGCATGAACGGGGGAGGGGCAGAGAGAGAGGGAGACACAGAATCGGAAACAGGCTCCAGGCTCTGAGCCATCAGCCCAGAGCCTGACGCGGGGCTCAAACTCACGGACCGCGAGATCGTGACCTGGCTGAAGTCGGACGCTTAACCGACTGCGCCACCCAGGCGCCCCAAGACATGTGTTTTTAAATCACATATTGCCCTTGGGTATATGTAACAAGGAAAATATAAGCAAAACATTGGTTAAGGTATTACTAAGACTTCTTCACATTTGGAATGGTTTACCTCTTCTGCAGCACTTTCTGACTCCATTGTTGACGTGTTTTTCTGCACAATATTGTCAACTGAGCCCTAGAGACAGTCTGCGGATGCAGCGTTCCTTAAGAGTGCTATTGCCTTGGAAGTTGTCTTGGGAAGTTGGTATCAGCCTACCGGTACCAATTTGCAAAGTCTGACGTTGGTGTCATTTTTTCACTCTGCAGGAAGGCATGAGTAGGAGATTTCCAGACAACTGCAACTCATTTGCTCCACCAAAGGTCCACAGGTGGTCTTTCAACTAAACAATCAGTGACTGTGGTTGCCAGTCACTTTGCCCCAGACTAATAGCCAAAGACCTCCAGGCAGGCAATGCAACTATGGCCTGGCCATCTGACGTCATTGGGTGTAAGGTGTGCCCTGATTTCTGTGATGTTCAATATGAAAGAAGAGTGTGCACCTTGGAACATGTGGAATATGGCAGTAGGGAAATTCTGGGACCTATAGGTTCTCAGACCTTTGTTTTATTCCTTCTTTGCCACAACTAACTTGCTACTGCAGAAAGCTTTCAAGCATTGGAAGAGACTTTAAGAAATAATCTTGTTGAAAACTCTCACCTCACACTTAAGGCAACTGAAGGGCAGAGAAGGGTTGTGACTTAGATCATCCAAGGACACGATGAGGAGTTTAGCCTGATGGCAGTTCCTTCACCCTGCACACTCGGCTGCGCTGACTCCTACGGGGGAAGGGTAATTTCAGAAGAGTACGCATCACTGGCTGTCTTGTGATGATGCCCTGTCACAGAGGTTCCTTGGTGTTCTCTAACGGTTCGCTGTCTATTCTGGGCGTTTCCAACCACTTTAGTCCTTCTTGGCTGGTAACTCCCAAATCGAATGCCTTTTCCGAGAGCCACTCTAACTCCTTGCTCCCACCCCCAACTCCCCTGGCAGGTAATTTCTCTAGGTTTTGTCGTTCCAGTTCCTATTTTTCTCATGGAAGTCATCATAGTGTTAAACATGAATTTATTTGCTTTTTAAAAACTCTTCTTTTATGGAAAATTTCGAACATACACAAAGTAAACAACATAGTTGAGTGACGTCCTATGTACCCATCATTCAGTTTCTGCAGTTATAAACATTCTGTCATTCCTGCTTTTTCTATACCTCCCGTCACTCTCTACCCTCAACTACTTATGTTTTAATATTTTTTGTATTTAATGTAAATGAAATACACACTTACAAATGGGTATGATTGTATAACCCACACATCTATCAAGGTTTTGAACATTTCCATTACTCTAGAGAGTTTTCTCATAACTTTTCATGGTTAGGTTTCCTCCTAACCTCCACCCTTTCACCCTCCAGACCAACCCGAGCCACTTATTTTCCTTCATAAATTAGTTAAGAACTTCATAGAAATGCACAGAAATGTACGGGTTGTACTCTTTTATGGCCAGCTCCTTTCACTCGATATACTTTCTATGAGATGCATTCATGTCATTACAGTTGTTAGTACTTTATTCCTTTTTTTATGACTGAGGAATATTCCACTGTACGGGCACACCACAGTTTGTTAATCCGTTCTCGTGTTAATGGACATTTGGGTTGTTTCCAGTTTGGAGCTATGAATGATAAAGCTTCTATGAACACTCCCTCGAAAATACTTTTTTGTGACTATGTAATTTCCATTTATCTTGGGTTAATACCTAGGAATGAATTGCTGGGTCATAGTGTAGATGTATGATTTTACAAAATGGTTGTACTATTTTACATTCCCACCAGGGATACAGGAGAGGTCGGCTGCTCCACATTATCTCCAACATTTTTGTCAATGTCTTTAATTTTAGCCGTTCTAGACATTAGGTAGTGGTATCTCATTGTGGTTTGACTTTGCATTTCCCTGAGAACTAATGAATCTGAGCAACTTTTCACAGGTTTATTGGCCTTATTGGCCATGAAGTGTCCAAGATTTTTGCCTATTTTTGCAAGCTGGAATGTTTTCTCTTATTAAAAAATGCAAATGGTTTTACAGAGTTATATTTTATGAATATTTCTTCCCAATCTGTGGCTCGCCTATTCATTTTCTTAGTGTTGTTTAATGAAGTGTATTTAATCAGACTTTTATTTTGTGGTTATTGCTTTCTATGTCCCATACTATCGTCTTACACGCCATTTCTATTGCTAGGCTGTGAATTCCTAGACGAAAAGAATGTGAACACTTTTTATTTTGTACCCCCAGCCTTCAGCACAGATCCTGACCCATGAGTATACCTGGAAGTAGGGAGGAGAATATAAATATTCCTTTTCCTGTCTACCATCTCTTTGGGGAATCACCCTCAACCCTCATTATTCAGTTTTTCTGGTACGGGTGAAGGTTACCTCTTTCTAATCCATCCCTAGAGATGGATGCTTGACCAAAACTGGGCCATTTAAATCTGTGTCCAGCATTCTTGCAAGAAATCGGAGCCTGGAGAGACACTCATCCACCTCCCAGCAAGATTTATAAGGACGTTGTAAGGCTAAAGCAATTGCTGGCCATCTTTGCTACAACATGAATTGCTGCTGCTTGAGTAGGAAGTCAACACAGGAATTAAGAAATAAAAAATGTAGAATAAAAGGCAGCAATATACATAAAAGACATAATTTGTATCCCTGGATCCAGCCTTTCCTGAAGTTGACTTCCGTTTGGGACTGCCAAAATATATGAGACAATAAGTTGCCTTTTGGTTTGTTTCTGTATATGTTATTTGCTAAATAAAGTCTGAGTTATATCCCTATTTCTTACAACCAAAAATTTCCTGTCTTTTATACTCCTTAATAATGTTACACCCTCACTGTCAAGTCCTCATATCCTTTTCCACGGCTCTAGAAGTCCTTTGGGAGGTGAAGAAGTTAGGGTAGACACCAATACTTGTGAGTTCTGAAAGTGGATAAACAAAAAAGTGGGAGTCATGATTCTGTATGCTATGTAGCGGTATTAAAAGTCACAAATTTTCCATCATGATATAAGCTAAAAACAAAACTAATTGTAAGACTCATATTACGAAAAGACCTAAGGCTATCATTTCTGAGCGTGCCACTCTTTCCACTATCATTTAATTTCTACATATTGTGTTTACATGCTCTGTGTGTAGTGTGGATATATGGCTACATGTGTGTTTGCACAATTATGTGCGTGTGCTTGTCCTTTGACGTGTGAGTCTGTGGGTATGTTTGTGTGGCTTTATGTGTATGTGTGTTTGCATGCTTGTGTGGTTGGGGCAGGAGAGAGGACAAAGCTACCAAAATTCTGTTTTACACATTGTGCAAATTAGGAAAAGTTGACCTCTCTGGTGGGGTGCCAGGGCTTCACAGTCCTAGAGTTTGGCCAGCGGAATGGAGACTGGGTTTCAGCCCCCACTAGCCCCCTCATCTGGTGTCTTGGAGAAAAGAACGACTTGGCAGGGAAGGGGGACACTTCGGAGGGCCTGAAAGTTCATTCAGCCTCTCCTTTGCCATGTAGAAACCTTCCCACAGAATCTAGTCTGAAAACTACCCAAACCAATGCTCTCTAATGCTTTCCAAATGACATGATTCTAGAGAAGTTCATGGCACAGTTCTTCCCATTGAAGACTGCATTCTTCACAGGCTCCAGCGGCCCCTGAGGCCTTGAGTATGCACTTCCAGTAGGCTGTCTCCCATCTCTCTTTTGGCCTCGTCATCGTCTCTTGGCCCTGGACTCTCTTCTTCCACCTGTTGCCTTGTTGCAGAAAAACGCTGCTTGGGGTTTAGGGTTGCACATTGTTGTCATGGCTCATCACATAGTTTTCACTTTTATTAAAATGACTCATGTCCAAGAGGCTGTGGGCTTGTGATGGGGTGGTGTCAGGGAAGAAAGCTACAGATGGCATAGAACTGGTTTGATGGTGAGTAGGGTCTTGGAACTGGGAAGTGGGTGGGCAGCTCAAACCCAGAGGGGAAAACTGGGGCTGCGGGTTGACACCAGCGAGATTACTAGGACTTGCCTTCATCGGAAACTTTTCTATCTAGCATGAGCTTCTCTGCCCACTTTCGCTCCTCAGCAGAAACTCCCTCTTTGGCAGCTTGACATGTGGTCTTGTGATAGATGACCTTGGGGAGGCTGTTTCACCCTTGTGAGCCTTCCCTTCTTCAGCAGCAACCCCTCTCTTGACACATGGGAGTTTGGGAGGAATCACTGAGGCCGTGGGAGGAGGTGCAGAGCACAGGGCTCGGTGAAGGCTAACACAGTCTTTCCTCTCCCCTTGTAGCCCGAGTCTCCTCTTCTTCTCATGGCCTTGGGGTGCCCACCATGATTCATCTCTGCTTTCTGGATAGTACCAGCTCTGGCCTAGCACTTAGCAAGTGCTCAGTATTCAGTAGATGTTTGCTGAGTGAAGAGATGAAGGCAGGCAGACAGAGGGCAGGGAATAGGTCGCAAGGAGCTAATACAGTAAGTTGGAGTGTTTTCCTGTCTTTGGAAACAAGCTACTGGCATCCTTCAGAGAGGCGGGCTGAACAGACTAATGGTTTTGTATATAAAATATGGCTCCCGGTGGTGGTCAGAGTGGCGAGCTCAGCAGGCTCTTCTAGAAAGTGGTTTCCCCTTACTGACCACCTGTTTGGGCTCCAGCGAACTACAGCAGTTATTTTTCCTCCTGAGATGACAGTGTAGATTTGGAAAAGAGAGAGTGTGTATGCAGTGGCACCTGTCCCTGCTGGAGGATCAAGTTTAAGGGAAGTGTAAAGGGGTCAAAGTTGCAAAAGAGAGAAACGAAGAAAGACAGGAGAAAACAAGTTTCATTAGTAGTGAGGGGCCCAGCGGGCAGGTAGGGGCTGTCACCGGCATAATTATATACCACTTAGCATACCTGCTGTTACAGAGCATGGCTCTAGCTGCTGAGACTGTAGAGCAGAAGGTGTGGTTCTTGCCCTCCAGAGGCTTCCAATCTAGGGAATGGAATTGGGTAGAAAACTAAGCACTACGGAGCATTTACCATCTGTTTAGCACTGGGACAAATGTTTTAGGCTATGTCTCAAGAATATTATTACTCTCCAAGGAAACTAAAATACAGAGAGGCGAAGAAACTTTTTCCAGGTCACCCAGAAAACATGCAGAACTGGGAGGAGAGCCCCTGGCTCTAATGGCCTGTGTTTTGCTCCCAGGACCGTGAGCAAGGACATTAGGGCTAGTCTGTAAAAAAGATAATTCACTCTACAAGGTGTCCTAGGTTCAGCGATAATGATTGTTCTAGGAGCCTAGAAGAGATGGATTGAGGGCTCAAACAGAGGTGGCAACTTTGCAGAGAAAGTAGGCCCTCAAATAGACGCTGAAGCAGGATATGAACCCAGTAAGAGAAGAACGGAGGGAGCAGCTTTCCAGGTAGAAGGAGGCATAGCATGTGCAAAGGTGGCAGGCAGGAAAATTTCACCTTCTGGGTTTGTGAAGTATTGGAGAGAGCACAGCCTGCTCCAGACTTAAGAGCAGCCTTAGATCAGTCACCTAATCTCCCTGAACTTCAGTTTCCCTGTCTGTACAATGGTTGTGAGAATAGCCACTTCACAGGGGTTTGCTGAAGACTGGAGATTATGTATGTAAAGCACCCGTTTCCTCAAAATCATCAATTTAGGGGCGCCTGGGTGGCTCAGTCGGTTAAGCATCCGACCTCGGCTCAGGTCATGATCTCTCCGTTTGTGAGGTCGAGCTCCGCGTTGTGCTCTGTGCTGACAGCTCAGAGCCTGGAGCCTGCTTCGGATTCTGTGTCTCCTCTCTCTGCCCCTCCCATCCTCATGCTCTGTCTCTCTTTGTCTCTCAATAATAAATAAATGTTAAAATATTTCTAAAAAAAAAAACCATTAATCTAAGTTAGACCTTAATCTAAATCAGTTTCTTCTCTCAGGGTATCCTATTTCCCTTTCTATGTGAAACTGAATCAATTGCTTGCTTATTTATTGAATGTCTGTTTCATGTTTATTTATTGAATGTCTGTTTCATGATTGTAAGTTCCGTGAGGACAGCGACGATATCTGTTCTTCTCAACACCATCTCTTTAGCGCCTTGAACAGTAGGCACTCAATAAATCTTTGTTAAATGAATGAATACACAAATGTATGCATGAATAAATGAATTCATGTAAATGAATGACTATGTCTATTTCTGTGCTGTGACTCTAAGAATCTCAGGGAAAAATTGTCTTCTCTTTAACGAGAGGGGGCGGGTTGCTAATGCAGGAAAAGCCTTCAGAGAATGCCATTAGAGAGTCACAAGGTCTCCACACGTCATCAGAGAGAGCACCAGGTCTCCTGTGTACCTTCTGGTGCTCTATGTAGCTCTCTGAGCAGGAAGGAAATTACACAAACTTCCAGTTCAGCTGGTTCCAGGGTTTCACAACCCATTTCTTTCTGTCTCACTTACTTACTTTCTTTCTGTCTTTCTGTTGTGCTGCCTCTCCAGTGTGACTTCTGATGTGCCTAGTGGACGATGACTCTGCATGATCCCCACACTGCCCATCAGTAACTGTGAAGGGAAGTCTAGACTTGCCAACACTCAGTCTTCTGATCCAGTGCAACACCATAACTCCTTAGGCAGAGTTGGGGAAGAGTTCAGGGGATAAACAGACACACTAATGATGACTAGGCATTTGATACAATCTATACATTTCATGATGGAGGAATGAAGACTGGGAACTCAGGGATACAGAGGAGTATATGTGGCTTTAGCTGACATGAAATGTGCGCACAGTGGGATAATAGTGACAGCTTTCAAAATATGATGAAGTGTATCATCTCATCTCAGTCTCCCTGCATCCATGGAAAATGGGGATGTATGAATAACATTTACATTGTTCTTCGTTCCTAATACACAGGGAAACTGAGGCCACCAGGGGTGGTCCAGGATATAGGCCTGGTTTCAGCGGCAGACATAAACTCACTGCCCAGTCTCATTCAGTATCAGCTTAGGGGTCTTTCTTTCTTCTGGATCACTCTGTCATGCACTGGCCTTTTATATCAGTCAACAGTGTGGGTGTGCCTGCAATATCACAATGTCACAATCCCCGACCTCTGTAATGTATTTCCAATGCACTTTTGTAATGGAACATCACTATCAAAAAAACCTCAAAAACCAAAAAACAAAACCAACAACCCTTTGCCCACTTTATTTATTTATTTTTATTTTTTTAATATGAAATTTATTGTCAAATCAGTTTCCATACAACGCCCAGTGCTCATCCCAACAGGTGCCTTCCTCAATGCCCATCACCCACCCTCACCTCCCTCCCACCCCCCCATCAACCCTCAGTTTGTTCTCAGTTTTTAAGAGTCTCTTCTGGTTTGGCTCCCTCCCTCTCTAACCTTTTTTTTTTCTTCCCCTCCCCCATGGTCTTCTGTTAAGTTCTCAGGATCCACATAAGAGTGAAAACATATGGTATCTGTCTTTCTCTGTATGACTTATTTCACTTAGCATAACACTCTCCAGTTCCATCCACGTTGCTACAAAAGGCCAGATTTCATTCTTTCTCATTGCCAAGTAGTATTCCATAGTGTATATAAACCACAACTTCTTTATCCATTTATCAGTTGATGGGCATTTAGGCTCTTTCCATAATTTGGCTATTGTTGAAAGTGCTGCTATAAACATTGGGGTACAAGTGCCCCTATGCATCAGCACTCCTGTATCCCTTGGGTCAATTCCTAGCAGTGCTATTGCTGGGTCATAGGGTAGATCTATTTTAATTTTTTGAGGAACCTCCACACTGTTTTCCATTTCTCTATATCCTCTCCAGCATCTATAGTCTCCCGATTTGTTCATTTCAGCCACTCTGACTGGCATGAGGTGGTATCTCAGTGTGGTTGTGATTTGTATTTCCCTGATGAGGAGCGATGTTGATTATCTTTTCATGTGCCTGTTGCTCTTTGCCCACTTTAGTAAATAAAGTTTTTTGAAACATAGTTACATCCACACGTTTACTATTATCTATGGCTGTTTTTGCACTACAAAGGTAGAGTTGAGTAGTTAAAACAGAAATTGGATGATTCACAAAGTCTAAAATATTTAATATTTGGTCCCTTAAAGGCAAAGTTTGCCACCCCCTAGAACATATGAGTAGAATGGAAGTAAATAGAAAAATAAAATAAAAATATTCATTTGTTTATAATAGGCAGTGGGTACTAATTGAAATTGAGAACAAAAATTGGTCTAGAATCACATCTCCACCACTTGGCTGGATGACCTTGAACATTTTATTTATACTCTCTGGGCATCTATCACCTTACAGAATTGCTGTAGTGATTTGTGTGACACAGGCTGTACATATCAGTTATGATTAGGTTTGTCCCCATGTGACAGAAAACACAGGATGAAAGTATCTTGCACAAGACAGCAGTTTATTTCTTTCATGTGGAAGTGGGCAGTGGCTGTTGGTCTGGTGGGGTATGGTGTCAGCCTTTTCACCTTGCTGCTTTGCCGTCTGTAGCAATTATTCTGAGGTTCTCTTATGGTACAAATGGCTTCTAGAGCTCTAGCCACAGTGCTATGATTGCTATTACTACTGATAGTATGATAATAAGAGGAAACAAGCCAAAAATCAAATACATAAAGCCTAGAAACAGAGACATACCTAAAGACCAGACAGCAAATCCACATTAATTGAAGTCTGGCCAAAATGACATGTCTGCCATAGTTCATGAGACAACAAGTGTATTTCATGTATTCTGTTCCCCGGGTACAGGGAGGAAGATCTAGAAGCCACGTGTTACATGTATTCAGCATCTAACACTTCACAAAGTATTTCCATAACTATTACTTTTTGTTTGCTCTTCACAACCCTCTAGAAAGGTCAAGATACACAGGTCTTAATAGTATTATTTCTATTGTACACTATAATTCAGCCAGGTGCTAAGTATCAGATCCCAGTACCTCCTATCTTCCCAAAGAGTCCATGGTTAGATCTTTGGATATTTGTTGGAAATGAAAGGGGAAAAATTATGGTGTAGAAGAAAGAAAATGACCACCCCCACCCATCCCAAAGAGGCTCCCTAGTAGATGTAGCTAATCATACGGCTTCAGCCTGAGCCAGTATGTACGCCTGCAAGACAAAGCGAAGAGCATCTATTTTGGGGATGGTCAGGAGGACAGCAGACAGGGACTGTAAGGCACATGGCACATAGGCCAGTTCAATGGCATCACTGTTATTACCTAGGCTTACCTCTTATATCTGCTGTGGTCTTGGAAACTCACTTCCTTTTACTGGACCTCAGTTTACTTTTCTAGGGAAGCAAAGTGGAATCAGCGGCTTGCTGAACTATCTTCCAAATCTTCAGTCCCATCAGCCTGGGAACCTACTTTTTGAAGGGAAACAGCTCACATTGGAGCCCAAGTTGGAATTCTCTGTCTGGTTCCCTAGCAGCTAGCTGTGTGTTTCAGAACAAGCTAAAAAACAGATGACTCTTGCATCTGTAAATAGGGGCGAATACAGCCTAGTTTATTGGAAAGGCAAGAACTGTGAGGTTTAAATGAATTGGGTGTGTCTAGGGCCCACACATTGTAACTTCTGCACAGGCAGGGCCTATCTGCTTTGAGGATTTAAAGACTGTGACACCACTTCAGAGGGTTGGCCAGAGGATTACACGGATAAATTCCTGCAAAGTATCAGAAAGACCTGGCACAAAGCAAGCATTCAGTAATTATTATTAATATATTATTATTATTAATTACATCCTCCTACAACGGTCAGTAAATTGCATTCAGTAAATGGTTGAGAAGCGGTTATAGGATGCGGATCTTCCACACCCAAGCGTCAGAGGCTGCGAAGAGTTTGTGCAGGGGACCTCCTTGCCTTTTTAAAAAGTCCATAAGGCCCGTGGAGCCGGGGCGAGGCTTCGGAGGCGGGGGCGGGCACGCGCGGGCCAATCCTCGGCCCGGTTCAAAGGGCCAATCAGGGGGGGTTTTACAGGGGCCGCGTCCGGCGGGGGCGGGGCCGGGGGCGGGGCGCGGCCGCAGCCACTCTCTGGGACCGCTCTGCAAGCGCGCGGTGCCGTTCCGCACGGCAACCTGCAGAGCCCCGCTAGCTAAAATCTAATTTCAGATTGGACAAGTAAGTGACCCTCCTCCCAGTCCCACGTGTGCAGCAGGGGCTTTTGCAGGCGCGCAGGCTCGTAGCGCCCACGTTCTCCAACCCGAGAGCTCACCCGGCCCAAGCCTTCCCCACCTTTCCCGCAGTCGCCGCCCCTTCCTCTTGGTCTTCCTTCTCCTGCCGCTTAAGTCTCAAGCTAGCAGGGCCTCCGCCCCCCGGGATGCTGTTGAGTTCCCTGTGCCCTCTCCTGGGTGAGGCGGCTGGCGGTCGAGAGAAGGGTCGGCCTTTACTGCATCCCCAAGGCTGTCTATGAGATGCCGGGAACCCGGGGTCCTCTGCCATCTCCGACCAATTAACTGTGTTCACGCTCTCTATGTTTTAGTCACTCCCTCCCTCCCTCCCCCGGACCCCTATTTTAGGATATTTTTTCCTGAACAGTTTTGAGTTTTTAATACAAATCTGGCTGCCTAAGACATTTTAAAGGCCAGTGCTGCTTGTAACTTCAAACGCTTTCAGCAGCTTGTGATAACGTTTAAGGTGCATTTTAGCTGTGATGGTATAATGCTGTTTGGTTACAGTTAGCCTGGTAGGAAAGGCCTAATGTTATCCTTGCTTTTTAATTCATTTCCCTTCTTTTAAGGATTGGCAAGATGTAAAATGGTGAATTTCCCTAATCATTGGCTATTTTCCACGAAAGCACTTCTTAGGTCTTAACTAATAGCGTCCCTAAATTAAAGGGTCAGTCACTACCAAAACATGGAACAGCATTAGGTTAATTTTTTAAAATAGGAGATCTGGAGGGAGGAAGTGATTACACTTTTGAATTGTAAATCACTGAGAAAGAAGGCAGGTCTTCTCTTGGTTTGTGGCTATTGTACAGATGGTAGAGTTTTGCTTTGTTTTGTTTTTGCTTGCTTTTCTTTTTTTATGATCCACCAAATATATATCCAGTTTTTTTTACTTTTTATGGTTCCCAGCTGGGTCTTGCAGCCTTTCGACTGCCTCCTGGTCTTCTGGGAGTCTCCTGTTAATGAGGCCCTCTGCCTGGCTCTTGACCTGATGATCACTGGCCTGGCTGTTGGAGGGATCAGCTGAGGAGGACGTGTGAGTGGGAGGCCCAGAGGATTGTTGACTAAGGATGATAAGGGAAAGACCAGAGAGGGTGAGAAGGGCCTTGTGATTGATTTTGAGGGGAAGCGAGCTTGGGAGCCTCCCTTGCTGGATTTGGAAATCAAAACATGCGTACTGGGAGAAGGGAATAATCCTGAGGGTGGAGATCTGTATCTTTCTGGATGAAAGTAAGAAGTTTACTGGGAGGAGACTGGGCCTTCTTCCAGGCTGTGTTAATTTTTGCTGTGGACCTTGTCTTTTCCTGGAATCTGGTTCCCTTTCCCTAACCTTTCACTTAGTTCAAATCACAGTCAATTACCAGCTGGTTTTGAAAACAGTTTAGAGGTAATGAATCTTGCCCAGCCGGAATAGGGACTACCCCCCCCCCCCCCCCGTCCCCCACCTCCCTCCAGGGGATTTGAAATAATTATTTCACCAGAATGTACTACAGAGATCACTTAACCTCACCTGCCCATCTCTTTATACAGAGAAATACAAAATCAACCTAGGTGGTGGTCTAAGTGTCATCCAAACCAGTTCTTCCATTCATTCATTTGTTCACTAATGGTGTGGCATGTATTCTGGGCCTGGTACTGTGGTAGGCCCTGGGTAGGTAAAGATGAACAAGGTTTGCTCTCTGCTTCCAACCTTCACTCAGTCTGCTTATTATATCTAGTCTAATGAGGGAGATTATATGATTCTGAGATTAGTGTTGCGGCAGGGTATGAGGAAGATGCTGGTAATTGACTGTGATTTGAACTAAGTGGAGAGAAGGGCAAATGGCCTAATGTGGGGTTTCGTGGAAGACTTCCCAGAGGAGATCATCCTCGAGCTGAGTGACAGAGCCTCAGTATGAGTGGGCTGGAGAGAGACAAAAGGGAAGAGGATTATTTGACTTGGGAACAGCGTGTGCAAAACTATATAAACCTGGCACATTATTGACTCATATGGCTAGATAGGAAAGGGTGAGGTGGGAAATCACCAGAAAGGAGGCTGCAGAAGGTGAAAAGGTCCGATCAGGTCAGATTGGGGAGGGTCAGGTGAGTCATATTAAGGGAGTTTGAAACCTATCTCCAGAGCAATCAGGAGCTGTTGAAGTGATACAGATTGGTGTTTTAGGAAGTTAATTCTGGCCTCAGGGTGGAGAGAGGCTTTTATAATACAGGTGAGAGATGGGTTAGGGTGATAGTTCTGGACTGGAGAGGGAGAGAGAATACAGTTGACCCTCAAACGATACAGGTTTGAACGCAGATGCACTTATACGCGGAATTTTTATAGTACTGTAAATGTATTTTCTCTCAAGATTTTCTTAACATTTCCTTTAGCTAAATTCATTGTGACAATACAGTATATAAGAATACAGTATATAACACAAAATATGTGTTAATTGGTTGTTTATATTTTTGGTAAGGTTTCTCATCAACGCTAGGCTATTAGAAAGTTAAGTTTTGGGGGAGTCAAAAGTTGTGAACAGATTTTTATGTCGCGGCAGGTCAGTGCCCCTAACCCCTGCATTGTACAAAGGTTGGCTGTGGAATGGTTAGGAATTAACAGCGATTGGATGTAGGGAATGGGAAAGGAGGGAGCAGTTACAGTGCCGTCAGGGAAAAGGCTTTCCCAACTGGGGTATTTTTCAACAGCTTTATTGAGGTATGCTTGACATATAATAAACTGTATATATTTAAAATATCTAATAGATGTTTTGACGTGTGTCTGGGTCTGTGAAACCATCATCACAAGTAAGATAAAGAACATCTCTAACATCCATAAAGATTACTTGTGCTCCTGTGTAATCCCTTCCTTCCTGGTTCTCCCAACCCACCCCCCCCCCCCAGCAACCAGTGATCTGCTTTCTGTCAATATAGATTATTTAATATTATTTTAGGATTTTATCTGTGGGGTCATACGATACGTATCTTTTTTGCATGGTGGCTTTTACTTAGCTTGATCATGTTGAGATTCATCCATGTTGAGCATGCACACATACTTCATTTGGTGCATTGCACGAATATACTGTACTTTATCTATTTACCTGTTGGTGGGTGTTTGGATTGTGGGCTGCTTTTTGGCTGCTACAAATAAAGCCACTAGGACTATTCATATCCATGCCTTTGAATGGGCCTATTCTTCGATTTCTCTTGGTTAAATACCTAGAAGGAGGATGGCTAGTTCATATGGTAGGTGTGTGTTTAACTTTTTAAAAAGCTGTATTTCAGAGCGATTGTGCCTTTTTGCATTCCCTTCAGTGGTGCATGAAACTTCCGGTTCCTCCAGCACTTGGTATGGTCACTCGTTTTAATTTTAACCATTCTGATAACATGGAGTCCTCTTTCAGGGAGTTTTAACATTTCTCTAATGAATAATAATTTCAAGCTTCTTATCACGTGCTTACTTGCCCATATATGTATCATATATCTTCTTGGGTGAAGTGTTTGTGAAATCTTGTGTTCACTTGTAAAAAATGAGCCGTTTATTTTCTTACTGAGTTTTGAGAGCTTTTATATACTCATTGCAAGTTCTTTATGTCACTTGTATGTACAAATATTTTCTCCCATTTTGTGGCTTGTTTTTACATATATTTTTAAGCTTATTTATGAGAGAGAGAGAGAGAGAGAGAGAGAGAGAAAATGCAAGAGGGAGTGGCAGAGAGAGAATGGGAGAAAGAGAATCCCAAGCAGAACCCCACTGACATGGGGCTTGAGCTCATGAACTGTAAGATCATGACCTGAACCAAAATCAAGAGTTAAGATGTTTAACTGACTGAGCCACCCCGCCACCTCTAGTCTCTTCATTTTCTTAACCGTGTCTTTTCATAAGTAGAGTTCCCAATTTTGATGAAGTCTAATTTGTGAATTTATAACTTTGATGGTGACTCTTTTATCAATTTATTATTTTATGGGTCATGGTTTTAGTAATTTTATGTAAGAAGTCATGCCTAGCCAGAACTCTCATTTTCTCCTATTTTTTTTTTTTTAATGTTTATTTATTCTTGAGAGACAGAGACAGAGACAGAGACAGAGCATGAATGGGAGAGGGTCTTGGAGAGAGAGGGAGACACAGAATCCGAAGCACCCTCCAGACTCCAAGCTGTCAGCACAGAGCCTGATGTGGGCTCAAACTCATGAACCATGAGATCATGAACTGAGCTGGAGTGGGCCACTCAGTCATCTGAGCCACCCAGGTGCCCCTCTCCTATTTTTTTAAAGAAGCTTCATTGTTTTGGTTTTACGTTAAATCCACAATCTATTTTCAATTAATCTATAGCATCAGATATGAAACAAAGTTAATTTTTTCATGTATGTCATTAATTGTTCTACTGCCATTTGCTGAAAAGCCTATCCTTTCTCCATTGACTTGCCTTTGCTCCTTTGGTTAAAGTCAATTGACTATGTGTATGTGGAGGCCCATTTCTGGTTGTTTTGTTTTGTTCCGTTGTTCTCTTTGGCTGTTTTAATGCCCAATACTGCATAGTTTTGATGACTATAGTTTCATAATAATATGATAGGAAAACATAGGATTCAGTAGGCAGAGAGGGAAAGATGATCTGAGGTTCCTGGGTGGGGAACAACACATATTTTGGAACAATTCTGGGAGTGGCTGACTACAATAAACCCCCTCCGGCATAACGTTCCTCTGAAGAATGTAAGAGACACGACCTACTCCCCCACCAGTTTCCCTCAGGAATTTGACAAAAGACCTAACTGAAAATAAGGAGTAGACCATAAAACATATGACCCAGAAGGAATGATATGGCCATAGCTCTTATACAATGGAATCAAGCCAATCAGGAATGGACAACCCAGCACCTAGTGTTATCCAGCCAATAAAGGTAGGACCTGAGAAGGAACAAGGAGGAAGGGAAGGGTGGGTGTGTGACCAGAACCTTATTAAACAAGGACCCCTGTTCTATAGTCCACAGGTATTCACCTTTGAATGCCCCCTCTCTGTAAAGACAGCTTTCCTACCTCTTGCTTTCTAATCTTAGACTCTAATAAACTTTGCCTGCTGCTCATTCTGTGTCCACCTGTTCATTCTGCGAAGTGGCCAGACAACGGATCCGGGTATTGAGGTAAAAAATCTTGCAACAATAAGTATTGAAGCCAGATAGTATAGGTGGATTTTGAAGTACATCTTCAAAAGTTGCTTTGTTTTTTCTAGGTGCATTACATTTCCCTATTGATTTTACAGTCATTTTGTCAGTTTCACAAAAAAGACCTATTTAGATTTAAGTTAGAACGACATTAAATCTCTACATTAATTTGGGAGCAAATTGGCATCTTAACAATTGAGTGTTCTAACCCATGGTTGGTATATATGTTTATTTAGGTCTTCCTTAATTTTTCTCAGTGTTTTGTACCTTTCAGTAGGTAGGTCTTGCACATCTTTGTCAGGTTATCTGTAGGTATCCTATTTTTTTGATGCTATTGAAATGAAATTATCTTTTAAATTTTATCTTCCAGTTTGTTGCTGCTTGTGTATTGGTCACGTATCCTGCAATCTTGCTAAACTCCTTTTCAGTTCTAATAGCTTTTTTGTGGATGCCATCAGATACTCTATGTAGGTGATCATGTTATCTGTGAATAAAGACAGTTTTACTTTCTTCCTTTCAATGTGGCTGCCTTTTATTTCTTTTTCTTGCTATAGTGCACTGGCTAGAATCTCTACTCCGTGTTGCAGGGAAGTGACATCTTCTTTCTGATCTTTCTTAGGGAGAAACATTCATTTTTTTCATCATTAACTATGATGTATGATGTTAGTTGAATAATTTTTATAGTAGGTTTTTATCAGGTTTAGGAAGTTTCAGTCTGTTCCTATTTTGCTGAGACATGTCGAAATTTTTTTTTTTGTTTTTGTCTTTAAATGAAGAATGAATTTTTTTTTGGGTCAGGTGTTCTTTTCTGTAACTATTAAGACCTTTTTTTTTTTTTTTTTAAAGAATCTTAATATGAATTACATTCACCAAATTTTTTTTTTTTTGAATGTTAGACCTTGTATTCCTGAGATAAATCCCACTTGGTCAGGACCTATTATCCTTTTTATAGTTAGTTGGATTCTATTTGCTAAAATTTTAAGAATTTCTCCATTTATGTTAATGATAAATATTGATACAGTTTTCTTTCCTTGTGTTGTCTTTTAAGTTTTGTTATCAAGATAATTCTGGTCTCAAAAATGAGTTGGAAAGGATTTCCTACAATTCAGTTTTTTGGAAGAGTTTGTATAGAATATTATTTCTTCCTTAAATGTTTGGTAGAATTCACCAATGAAGATGTCTAGAGTTCTTTTTGTTTTTGGTTTTCTGTCAAGAAGAGGAAGAACTCAACTTATTTAATAATACAGGACTATTCAGATCATCTGCTTCTTTTTCAGTGAGGTTTGGTAGTTCCTATATTTTAAGGAATTTGTACATATCTTCTTAGTTGCTCATAATATTCCCTCATTATTTTGATATCTGTAGAATCTGTTGTGATTTCATCTCCCTCATTCCTGATACATAAAATCCTAATACTGGCATCTTTTCTCTTTATTTTCCTGGTTATTCTGTTCAGAAATGTATTAATTTGATTGGTCTTTTCAAAAAAACAGCTTTTGGTTTTATTTATTTTCTGTAGTCTTTTTTTTTAACTTCTTGATCTTTCCTCTGAAATTTATTGTTTGTTCTGCTAACTTTGGGTTCCTTTTACTCTTCTCTAATTTCTTAAGATGGAAATTGAGTTATTTATTTGAGGCAACTTTTCTATTACATGCTTATGACACTATAGATTTATTGCATCCAGTGCATCCTACCACTTCTGCTATATTTTTATTTTCATTCAGTTAAAATACTTTATATTTTTTAAATGTCTTCTTTGATCCATGTGTTAGAAGTGTTATTCAGTTTCCAAATATTTGAGGACTTTCCACTTATCTTTTAATTATTGATTTATAATTTAATTCCATTGTGGTCATAGAAGGTACTTTGTAGGATTTGAATTCTTTTAACTTCTTGAGACTATTATTTGGCCCAGAATATGGTCTGTCTTGGTAAATGTTTGATGTGAACTTAAAGTATGTGTGTTCTGCCCCTTTTTGGATAGAGTGCTTTTTAATTATCAATATATCAGCTTTGCTGACTACTGTATATTACATCCTTGCTGATTTTGTGTCAACTTACTCCATCATTGAGAGAATTACCGAGAGAATGGTGTTAGAATCTCTGAGGATAATTATGGATATATGCATTTCTCTTTGCATCTCTATCACATTTTGCTTTATGTATTCAGATGCACTGTTATTAGGTGTGTTAATATTTAGGATTGCTAGGTTATCTTGGTGAATCAACCCCATTATTATTTCTTAGTTTCTGGGAATATTCTTGACTCTGAAATATACTTAGTTATTAGACCTGTAGTGTTTTTGCTTTAAAATCTACTTAGTGTGATAATGATTTAGCTTTCTTTTGAATGCTCTTTTGTTGCATATCTTTTTCTTCTTTTTACTTTTAACCTGTGTGTTTCTTATATTTAAAATGGGTTTTTATAGGCAGCATATAGTTGGACTGGATAACGAAGTGAGGCCTGCTAATTTCTGCCTTTTAATTGGAGTATTTAGACTATATTTAATATAAGTATTCATATGGTTTCTTTTAAATTTTTAAATGCACCCATCTAGCTTTTTCTTTTCATTTCTATTTGTTCCATCTGTTCTTTGTTCTTTTTATTCTTTTTCTGCCTTCTTTTGGGTTGGTTTTTTATAATTTCATTTTTTCTCTCCTTTATTGGCTTACTAGGCAGAGCTTTTTCTTTTGGTAGTATTTTAATGGTTGCTTTAGGGTTTACAGAATACATCTTTAATTTATCAGAGTCAACTTTCAAGTGGGATTATACCACTTAACATATAATATAGGAACCCTATAACAGTATGTTTATAATTCTTGCCTTCTAGCCTTTGTGCTACTGTTATTTTATATTGTACATTTGATATTTACATAGGTTTAAACCCCATGATGTATGGTTATTCTTTTAGTTTTAGGGAGTCAGTTATCTTTTTAAGACATTCAAGTAATGTTTTTTTAAGTTTATTTATTTATTTTGAGAGAGAGAGAATGAGTGAGTGAGGGGGCAGAGAAAGAGGGAGTGAGAGAATCCCAAGCAGCCTGTGCTGACAGCTGGGAGCCTGATGTGGGGCTTGAACTCACCAGCCGTGATATCATGACCTGAGCCCAAATCAAGAGTTAGATGCTTAACTGACTGAGCCACTCAGGTGCCCCAGACATTTGACTAATTTTTAAAAAGCCTTTATATGTACCCACATAGTTCCCCGTGTGCTCTACATTCTGTTTTGTTTTATAGATGCAGATTTCCATGTGCTATCATTTTTTGCCTCGCTTCTTATGGTGCAGTTCTGCTGGTAATGAATTTTTTTTCATCATTGTTTGAGTTAGTCTTTATTAATGCTTCCGTTTTGAATTTTTTTTCCACAGGGTACAGAATTTCATTTTTTTTATTTATTTTTTTCAACATATGAAATGTATTGTCAAATTGGTTTCCATAAAACACCCAGTGCTCATTCCAAAAGAGGGTACAGAATTTTAGATAGAAAGTCTTTTTTTGTTTCAATACTTCAAAAATCTTACTCTGCTGTCTCCTAGCTTGCATTATTATTTCTGATGAGAAAGCTGTTGTCCTTTCTATTTTTCTTTATTTCTTTCTTTTGTAATGTCGTCTTCTTTAATAATCTTTATCTATTTATTTATTTATTTATTTATTTATTAAAAAAATTTTTTTTTTCAACGTTTATTTATTTTTGGGACAGAGAGAGACAGAGCATGAACGGGGAAGGGGCAGAGAGAGAGAGGGAGACACAGAATCGGAAACAGGCTCCAGGCTCTGAGCCATCAGCCCAGAGCCTGACGCAGGGCTCGAACTCACGGACCGCGAGATCGTGACCTGGCTGAAGTCGGACGCTTAACCGACTGCACCACCCAGGCGCCCCAATTTATTTATTTATTTTAAGGGAGAGTGTGTGAAAGGGAGAAGGGCAGAGAGAGGGAGACAGAGGATCCAAAGCTGTCTCTGGGCTATAGCGGAAAGCCCAATGCTGGGCTTGAACCTACGAACCATGAGATCATGACCTGACCCAAAGTTGGATGCTTAAACTGACTGAGCCAGCCAGGTGCCCCCGTATTTTTTTTTTTTTCTTTTGGGCGATTGTCACCTCCCCTCCCCCCAAGCTGCTTTTAAGATTTTCTGTATCATTGGTTTTGAACAATTTGAATCTGATGTTGTCTTGGTTCAGTTTTCTTCATATTTCTTTTATTTGGGGTTCATTGGTATTCTTGAATCTGTGAGTTTGTAGTTTTCATCAGATTTGAAATGTTTGTGACCATTGGGTCTTCAAATATTGTTCCTGACCCCTTCTCTGTGCTCTGCCTCAGGGATTCCCATTTCACATATATTGTACCACTTGTAGTTTTTCCACAGCTCACCGATACTCTATTTTTTAAGAATCTTTTCTCTCTGTTAGTGGTTAGTGTCTTATTGTTGTGTCTTGAAGGTCGCTCGTCTTTTCTTCAGTATTGTCCAATTCTATACAGTAGGTTTTTCATCTCAGATAGCCTGGTTGTCATTTTTAGCATTTCAGCCTAAAGTTGCTTCATCTTCCATTTCTGAACTTTCAAGTTCAATCTCTCGCCTAGCTTTCTGACATACGAGATACAGGAATCACAGCTATTTTAATATCTGTGTCTACTAATTCTGTCCAGTGTGTCAGTGTGAGGTCACTGCCCGTTGATTTTTCTCATTTTGGATAGTATTTTCCTGTATCTTTGCATGCCTGGTAAATTTTGATTGAACACCAGGCATTGTGTGTTTGACCTTGTTTTGTGCTAGATGGTTTTGTATTTTTATAAATACACTTGAACTTTGTTCTGGGGTATGAGTGAGGTATTTGCAAACCATTGGATTCTTTTGAGTCTTGCCCTAAGCTTTGTTAGGTGGGACCAGGGTTAATTCTTCTTCCCTGCTGAGGTGAAACCCTTCTACTCTACTTAGTACCCTGTGAATTATGTTTTTCCACTCTGGCTCGTGTCAGTGGGCACTGTTCATGGCCCCGTGTGAAGTACACCAATTCTGGGAGATTCTGGGAGATTCTGGCGCAAATGGTTTCCTCACATGCATGTGGTGTTTGGTACTCTCCTGAATACTTGAGGAGCACCCTTTGTAGTTCTCTGGAATTCTCCCTCTGTGTAGCTCTCTCTTTTCTTGTACTCTGCCCTAAGAATTGTAGCTTCCTGTTGTCCACAGACTCCTAGCTCTGTTTCCTCAATGCTGGCAGACTGCAGGGCTTGGCCTGGATTTCCTCTTCCCGTACCATGGTCCCACACATTAAGCTTCAGCAATTTCAGGACATTTCATTTTCCCTCGCCTTTCTGGGCTCACTGTACTTTCTTGCCCTCATGTTCAGTGTCCTGAGAACCCTCATTTCCTATATATGTGTATTTTTAAAGTAGTTTTTGATGGGAGGGTAAATATGATTCTTGTTACTTCATCTTGGCTAGCAGTGGAGGTCTTCAACTGGAATTTCTGAAGAAAATTTAAAGAAGGACTATTTGAGGGTATGAGGAAGAGGTTTTGAAGTATCCAGGCACCAGTAATAATGGGACCACTTTTACTCCTTGATGTCTGAAAGGGCACAGTGCAGGAAGTAGATCAAAAGGAAATGGAAGACACCCTCCAATTAGGATAATTTTTTAGTAAAGGAACTATTTAGAGAGATGAGGGCAGCCTGAATCCATGGGGCTGAGAAAGTAGGATTGTTCTGTCCTACGTAAAGGGGTTAGGAGAGGAATGTTACCAGAACCCACAAGGAGAAACTGTGCAGAAATCTGCCTTGAGAGGCTTTGTTACCTTTGTTCAAGAGATGCAGGTTGTTCGGTCCAAGGGAGCCTGGACCTTACTCTCCTTCCTTCTTGACGCCTTTTGCTACTCCTCTCCATTGTCCAAACCCAAGTAGAAGACAGAGGGTTGGGCGCCTGGAGATCCAGACTGTAGCCCTGGGACAGAGGGTGGGCAGAAAAGGATTGAGTGTATGGTGGGGGGTGGGGGGGCGGGGCAGGCTGAGAATAACGTGCACAGGAGTCATAACCTATAGATGCCTGGCAAACAGTCAGCGTGGTTGGTGGTGCTGCTCACTGAGAGACAGGAGAGAAGGAATAGTATGTCTGGGAGAAGTAGGTTTGATGTGTGAGGGGGAAATGATGAGATTTCCTTCCCAAACTAGGAATACTTTTCCCAGGAGACTCCTCTATCACATCCTCCCCCCACACCCCCGCCCCGCCCCCACCACCTCTGCCTTCATCATCTTAAATTATTGAGGAGGCTCTTACCAATATGGAGGAAGCAGACTTCATACAGCAGGTACCTATACAGTGATACACGGTGATGTATGTGTGGGGTGGCTTTAGGGAGAGTAGGGCGATGAGGTAGAAATCATTCAGGCTCAGTGTATTACCAGTCCCTTGGCCATCTGGAGTCGGGCCTCCGTTACAGCAAAGTCTGTTGCAGACCAGGCTGACAGCCGAGGAGCTTGTGTTCTGCTAAACCAGCCACAGGATGGAGAGATTAAGAAGGGACTCAGTTACTGGTGGGTTGTAGGGGACGAAGAATGAGAGGAAGACTGTGTAAAGTCAAGAGTGATTTCAACAGACAAGTCTCAGTGTATGTCGTTCACGGAATTCTGGGATGGTAGAACTACTGGCCAACTTTGAGGTTAGAATGAGGCTACTGTTAGGACGTTTAAAAGTATTCGGTGACCTGGTGGAAGGGGCATAGGACCGAAGTCCTTCTCTGATTTTTACTGGTTCTGTGATGGTGGCCAAGTGACCTTACTGCACAGAACCTTAGTTCCCCCATTTCTAAGTATGGATCCCTCCAGGGTTGGGAAAATTGGCAGGGTCACGTCATACTGTGCACAGATACTGTGCTTGGCAAAGAGTCAGCCCTCATGAGATCCAAGGCGAGGATTGGCTCAAACTATAAGTATGTTTGGGAAACATTTGGATTCATGTGAAGATACATCTTGATAAAACAGTAGGAAGAGGAGGGTAGTTGACAAAGGCTCCCTCAGAGCCCTCCTTTGGAGATAGTTTGGGAACATATTCAAGCTCCCTTTCCCTTTTCTCCTGAACAAATTATTCTGCTCTTAGTGTCATTGGATATTGGGCCGCATGGGCCCCTAATTTGCCCCAGTATATGTTGCATCCAGTGGGTCTCCAGGCAGATTTCCATGTGCTGGTAGTACAGCTTACCTGCTCTCCATACAACATCACATGGAAACGTGAGTGTCTGAAGACCATTCTCATTAAACGTATCAAGTGCGCCTTATCCCTTTTATTTTAGAAAAAGCCATGGCATGGAGGAGTGCTTATAGGAACTGAAAACCTATAGTTTTGGAGGAAAGAAGACCAATAGGAAGTCACTAGAATCATCATAAAGCATTTGAAGGGGATAGCTCCCCTGAAAGGAATTAGGTGGTTTGGATGATCCCACGGGACAAAAATGAGGTGTGGAGCATGGGAGCCATACAGAGCAAAGCTCCACTCACTATCAGGAAGATCTCTCTTGTTACTACAGTTTTAGCTGCTCATTGTGAACATTCCGACAGCAGAGTGGGGAAGTTCAAAATGTCCTCCACGTTTCCACCACCTTTCTTTTCCCTAGGTGTCACTGCAGGAAGCGGGAGTTGGTGTGTGCTTCCTGAATCTCGTGTTTTAGGTCTTAGTACAGTACGTTGACCCTCAAACTGTCGCATCTGTCACGATCACCTGGAGGGCTTTTACAGTGCTGGCTGTGGAGTTGCACTCCCAGGGTTTCTGAAGCAGTAGATGTGGGCTGGAGGCTGAGAATTTGCATTTCGAGTGTTCCCTGGTGATGCTGATGCTGTTCTTCTGGAGACCACGGTTTTAGAACCACTGATGCTTTAAAAAAAAAAAATTAACATTTATTCATTTTTTGAGAGACAGACAGAGAGTGAGTGGGGGAGGGGCAGAGCGAGAGGGAGACACAGAATCTGAAGCAGGCTCCAGGCCCCGAGCTGTCAGCATGGAGCCCGACGCGGGGCTCGAGCTCATAGACTGCGAGATCATGACCTGAGCCGAAGTCGGACGCCCATCCGACTGAGCCACCCAGGTGCCCCACTGATGCTCTGTCTTTAAGAAAAACAAAAAGCAAAAAACAACAACAACAAAAAACTAGTACAAATGTAGTCTCTAAGAACTTGCTCTTTTATTTAATAACATACCATTAACATTTTTCTTTAGCCCCTTTCTCATTGGTATTAATAGCTCCTTATGTGGAAGTTTCAGTAAGTCCCCTATTAGTAAACATTTCATTTGTTTCCAGGGTTTTTGTGAGTGTGCTTTTGCCTTAATGAAAACACGTTGTAGTGTATATTTCTAATGTATATCTTTTAGGTGAGCCAATCCATCAATTCTCAGAAGTTAAACTGTAGGGGAAGGGTGCCTGGGTGGCTCAGTCGGTTAAGCGTCCGACTTCGGCTCAGGTCATGATCTCACGGTTCATGGGTTCAAAACCCCCTGCATGGGGCTCTGTGCTGACAGCTCAGAGCCTGGAGCCTGCCTCTGATTCTTTGTTTTCCTTTCTCTCTGCCCCTCCCCTGCTCATGCTCTGTCTTTCTTGCTCTCTCAAAAATGAATACACATTCAAAAACATAACAACAACAAAAAACCCCTGTAGGGTAGAAGGGGAGATTTCAAAAATGGATAGATAGTGCCAGATTGTTCTAGAGAAGGTTGAACCCCTTACTCTCCCACTAAAAGTGTATGAAACTACCTATTTCCCCACACTCCTGCAGAAACAGGGTAATATCAAAGTTTTCTATTTTTGCCAACTTGTTACATGAGAATTTATGTTGTTTTGTTTTGCATTTCCTCCATTATTTTGTGAAGCTGAGTGTTCATGTGTGTTCATTGTATTTCTTTTTCTGTGAACTGCAAGTTTGTAATCTTTGCATCATAGGAGGAGGGAACAGAATGAACACAGGTGCCAAACATTCATTTAAGGGATGGCTAGTAGCTCCTAGGGTTGTTGTATAGGGGGTTGAGATTGGGGAGAGGGGTAGGGAGGTAGGGAGGTGAGGTTAGAGAGGCAGGTGGGCACTAGAGCTTTGAGGTCCTTGGGGGCCAAATAAAGAGCTTGGGCTTTTTGGGGGCAGAAGCAGCATTGGTTCAGTCAGTAGTTTGAGTTTGTCCCATAGCTCTTGGTAATTTTGACAGGGCATGTTTGCGAAATGGCACCATCCAGCTCCCCAAGTGTAAAATGTGACCTTCAAATAACTCGTTCTTTATGCCTTTCACCTTGGACCTAAAATCCACTTGGTCATGCTTCATAAATAGGTAAACACAAGAAGAGGCCAAAGACCCCGGCTTCTGGCTGAGCATGGTCTCTGGCGGAAGGAGTTTTGGAAGATTGTGTTGGGGGAAGGGATTTTGTTGCTCTAGCTAATACTGCCCTGAGCCTTTCCTGAATTTGCTGACATCTGACAGCAGTCACTGAGGTTGGGGGTTCTTCTGTTGTTCTAATTTGAGTGACTTTTCTTGGAAAAGCCTTGGATTTCAGCCAATATGCTAATGATAAGAGCCTTGCTTTGAAGGTCTGGTTAGTTCTGTAGAAAATCAGTTCATAGTTAATTATGTCAGCAAATCAACAGCCTCTTGGAGAAGAAAGTGACAGAGGGAGAGAAACTACATATATACTTAAATTATTCAGAACTCAGAGGTCAGGAATTCACGTTCCAAAAAGAAGAGTCCATGTAATAATAAATCGCTGAGTTTGTGTACAGTTTTCCCCGTTACGGGCTTAGCTTGGTAATTGGCATATTGAGGTTACACTATAATAACTTTGCATTTATAATCAGCGTGCCAGCCCTCACCCTCTTTCTGCCCGTTTTGCCATTTTTCTGCTTCCAGGTTCCTGGCATGGGAGTGTGAGACTGTTGGGCTCGCGCTCTGAGTTTTAGTGAACTCAGCGTAAACTGGGTTTGTGGAAGATAGACCGACTCAGATGAGAAAACCCCTTGTCCAAGTAGTTTCTCCATCTTCTCCCCGCCGCCCCATACAGGTGCCTGGTCAAGGAGGGAGATTGTCCTGAGGGAGAAGCCAGGGGCCTCACACGGAACACAGGCTTGCTGATCGTGCTTCTGGAACTCTCCAAGGGCAGAGTCCCTAGAGACTTTTTATTTTAAAAGGTATTTGACTCTAGTATACATTAAAAATCTTCCCTCTCCCCCACAACCCGGTACTTGCCCCGTTCCTAGGTTACCCTACACTGTGTTGCCAGTAGGCAGGTACTAGGAAGTAGCTAGTAGAACAAACAGTCCATTAGTATCTCACGTTTATTAGTGTAGCATTTAGGGTGACATAGTGTTTCTGAATCAGAGCAGAGAGAAACCATTTCTAATGTTTGAGTGTCCCAGAAGATTTCACAGGATAAACAAACCTGGAAGGGCATTCTGAGTTTGCCCAGGATAAAGGCGCCTTGTTTAGCACGGAAAGCCACGTTTTAGCAGGGACAGCAGCAAGAGCCCTGCTCTGGCTTGGACAAACTTGAATTTGAATACAGTCTCCTTCGTCTCCTGGTTTTGTGGCCATCCACTGGAGATCGATCCTCACAGAATTTCAGCATCCTCTTCTGTAAATGGGAGACATAGCACATAACTTGGATGGGTGTTCTAAATGAGGTGTCCCCTCTCCCTTTCTGTGCGGAGAGAATAGCTTGGTGGGCGTCATAAAAGGCTTCTCAGGAGTTGCTTTATCGGATCCCAGGGATTGAAAAGAAGAGAGAGTCAGCAGGGTTTTACAGAAGAGGATGTGGGAGATCCAAAGTTTCATCTGCTGTTAAGGCGGTGTTTGTTGTTGGAGTTTGAGGATGTCTTCTCATGAGTCAGATTTTCCGTCCATGATTTCTTTAGGACCTGTTCTGTGCATTTGTCCTCGACATGGTTGGATTTTGTATTTGTGTCAGCTGCTGTGTCCTGCCTGTGTGGCTTGTGGAGGGCGGTGGTTTTGGTCATCATCCAGGACTGGCTCAGTTTTGATCCTGTGGCTGCCACATTGTGAGGCAGGCATGGGGGTTTGGTGAGTTCTGACTTTTTTTTCTGCCTTTGGGAATCCAACTTTGAGTTGAAAGAACAGCCAGCCTTTCTCCTGTCTGGTTTAATACTTTACACCTCCTTGGATACCTGGGGCTTGTACTTAAACATGGGCTTAGTTCAGAACATGAAGACCCTCAGTATCCTGACAAATCCTGACTTTCTGATCTCGTGGTTGGAGCAGTGATGCAAACAGCAAGCTGGTACTTCGTCTTCCAACCATCATCTCCGCATTCTGTGGAGAAAGGTGGTGTTGGGATAGGACGCTTGGTCCCCAGCGTGTGGCGAGGGTTCCGGCAGCAGCAGCAAGCTGTTTTATTGCCTGGGTGTGTTAGGTTTTGCTGGAAGCACAAACACCGGGGATAACTTGAGTCGTCACCATTTGATTTTCAGAAGTCAGATTCTTAGGTTAGATTGTCAGCTCTAAAGCCAGAGATCCTGTCTCTTTCAGCTGAAGAGTCCTAGTGTCCTGGCACAGAGAAAGTATTTAGTATTTGCTTCGTTTACTGGGATTTGAGCTGTTAGAGTGAGAACACCCGGGCAGGGGCGGGGTATATTGCAGGTGTCCAGAGGTGATACGGTGTTGGCAGGGACATAATACTAGTCCTCACGATTTGAGCTCCTTACGGAGTGTGTGCCACACATCAGGTGCTGTGCTAGTCGCTTCAGTTCTATAATCTCAGTTAATCTCGTGAACATACTAGGAGATTGGAGCCATAGGAGACAGTTTTTCACCTTAAGAGGAAAACTGGCCACGAGCAACCTGTACTGTTTTCTCCCAGGGGTATTGTTGGTGAAACCACTAGGCATCCAGTTGTTACGAATTGCCAACTGTTATTATTGCCAAATGAGCTCTTTACTTCCCATCCGAAGCCTTCTTGCCATCTTACAGCACGCGAGACTCGTTTGAAGTGCTGTTCTGTTCAGTTCTTTCTGTTAGAGGGCCGAAGTGGACAGGCATCCTCATTGCTTATCTCTTTCTTTCCAAACTTACCAAGCGCCTGCTTGCAATTTGACTAACCAAATAAATAAATTGTGTGGAACTCATGTGCCTGAGCTCACAGCAGAGTCCAGAGATCAAAGTTGAAAGAGGATATTGAGTTCCTTCTCAGATCCCTGGGACACTGTTTCTGTGGACACTGTCACCTAATTGATCCTGGTGGAGTGGCCTTTTTGAAGAAATAGGACTGAAGGTAAGCTCCTTCACTCTGGAGGATTGTAGTCGTAGGAAACAATATTCTTGCTATTAGGTTGTATCGGGGAAAAGGAGGAGGAAAGATACAAGACAACCCCCAAATGAGGGGTTTGGGGCACAATATTTGTAGCCTTGACACTCTTCTTAGAATTACTGAAATAGTTTTGCAAAGAACTGCCTCCCATGTTCATGTCCCTCTTCCTTTTTCACCCTGCATTTGAACAACTTGCACATTTGTTGAAGAATCAGCCGTGAAGCCTGTGGTTTCCTGTGGCATATTTCTAATAATATTTATAGAAGCTATTATTTAATGAGCCATCTAAATATTTATCATAGGAGCGGTCTTTTGATCATGAATCGGGGCTAAAAATGAGTCCCGTGCATCCTGGGGGCTTGGACAGGAGGCTCTTTCTGCCCTGTGGAGGATCTTGCAGACTTCTGAGAAGTTAGGTGGCCCAGGACTTGTGTCCAGTGCAACCTGAATTTCTTTCTTTTTCTTTCTCGTGGCCCCCACAGTCCATGTCCTCATTCTGCCTGCCTGTCACCCTCCCTGTAGCCCTAATAGTAATCAGAGTTTTTAGAGCATTCGTCTTTGCCTCAAAGAATGAGATGGCACCAAAGTTCTGACCCCCAGCATTCATAAAGTGGGCTTTGCAGCCATTCCAGCACAGCCTCCGGTCCCAGCTCCTCAGGTTCTATGCTATGTGACATGAAACAGACTAATTGCTGAGAATCTCAGTCTCCTTAACTGGAACCTGGGCTCACACTGTCCGCCTCACGGGGTTGTTACAAGGATTGGATGGAATCACAAAATCATGAGGGTGATTTGCAGAGCAGAGCTTAATCATTGCTACTTGTTGCTACATTTGTTGTTGATACCATCATTGAAGAAGTTAACAAAGAATTTTGTTTTCAGTCGTTAGAGGTTGTTGTGGAAAGATCCCCACACTTGCTGTAGAGGCCGAGGTTCATATCTGGGTGCTGCTCTTTACAGCTCGTGTGACTGCGCCGAATTTCCCCGTCCCACTGAAGTACAAAATGGTGATGGGTTTACCAACTCGGTTGAGTTTCATTTGGAAGAGATTAAGGCATGTATGCAAGTGCCAGACACACAGGCGGATGCTAATCCTTTTTTTTTTTTTTCTTAACAAATTAGAAAATGGAATGTTTTCAATTTTGCAGGTATTTTATTTTTTCAGGCAAAGGTGCACGGGATACAGTTTGGAGTACAGGACACAGCAGAGAGTACCTGCGACCCGGGAACAAAGGGCACAGAGCGGCAAGACAAGGGATCTGAGTTGCAGGGAATTCTCTGGCAGAGTTTCTAAAACTCTCAGGGTCGAGTTTCAGGGAAGCCGTCCAAGGGCTTGAACTTAACTTGCTTCCCTGCTTTCAGGGTCCAGGTGTGGAAACAATCACAAAGAGATCACTTAAAACTATAGTAATGGGAAACATGGTGAACCTGAAATATTTAATTAGGCTCTATTCCTTAGAAAAACATGAACTGGGAGGCGTGTGTGAACAGTGCCAGGAGGTATGGTGCCCTTGTCCCCGTGGGTTGGACTCTTTCTGACCAGTGCTTTGGTAATGTGGTCTAGAAACGGGCGGTTTGCCAGAGAGAGGCAGCCTGACATTGGGGAAGGGGCCATCTCTCAAGGGGAGCACCTTGAGTTCTGAATCAGCCAATCTTAGACAAAGTAGGCAGGGTCCTTGGCAAATAGGCATTTAGTAGATGGAGGAGAGTCAGGCAGTATAGCACCCCGAGAATGGTTAGAGACTTTGGAGCCACAGGGAAGGGGTTTGCTGTCAACTCTTTTACTTACTAGTGACATGATCTACTGCAGCACGTTACTTGACCTGTCTAGGACTCAGTTTTCTCATCAGTAAAATGGGGATGATACTAGGAATTAACCTTGAAGGACTGATGTCAGGATTAAACGTGGTATGGTAATGTAAGCAAGCTGTTGAACAGAGCACTGGGGACACAGTAGACATAGCACCTTTTATTATTCCCTAATGATAGGCTTTAAAGGTATCCACTGAGTCACAAAGACTCAGGTTCTTGCTGTGTGCCAGGCTCTGGGTTGGCACTGGGGGTAGCTGTGATCTGGGCAACATTGGAGTTAATAATTTAATAGTAAAGCTCCACCCTTAAGAAGAAGTAGGAGCTCTCCTGAAGGGTAGATTCTTGCCTCTTTAGTGAGGACAGGGGTCCAAAAACCAGAACTGAGGTAGGTACGCCCTAGGTGTTTCCAGAGTGGAAGTCTGCCTCTGGATTTTGCTGGAAATAAGTTGGACTTGTGGGTGGTGGGTGATAAGATGTTGCACTCCCTGCAGGGGAAGACGGAGACAAAAGTGAGGAACCCAGGCTTGAGGAGCTGGGCTAGCAGGAATGGCGAGAAGCCTGGGGGATGGCTGGCCAGTCAGGGTGAGCCGGAATGGTTGTATAGACTCTTGATTTCCTATTTATTTCCTTATTTCTCTCTGAAATGTTTCAAATAGCCTTGGGGAATTCTAGCCAAGGGCAAGCCAGGATCAGTGTTAGGAGCACCCCTGGGCCTTCACGCTGGGGACAGTGAGAAGCTAAAAAGGAATTCCAAGTAAAGAGGTTGTGGTGTGGTCAGTAGCAGGGAGATGGAGGAACTGGCTTGGTCAGTCTTCCTCCTGTTTGCATAGGAAGAAACTTGAGGTAGCTCTGAGCCAATGCAGGGCCCTGTCTTGTCCTCCGCTCATAGCAGGGTGCCTGTGCCTGGCACATTCTGCATTTCTTTGAATATCAGTCATGGATTACAAGATGCATTATTGTTTCATGCATCACCAAGAAAGAAAATGCTACCACTTGATTGTAAGATGCCACTGATTATAGGATTCACTGATTTTAGAGAAGCAAAATGAAAAAAATGAGTGTCTAGAATTAATAAAATGTGGTTGTAGGCATTCAGTAAATGTTAATTGGATGAATGAAGCATACAGAGATTAGAATCAAGACGAAACACTCGTGCGTATAGGTACAAAATTAGGAATTCGAACTATTAAAGCATGAGGTTCATCCATGATTTCTATTGATTTCACTGATGTAGCTGCTCATTCAGGAAACATTTATTGAAAACTGATTATATACCAGGAACTAGGGATCCAGAAATCAATAAGTTCCTTTTTTTTAGGTTCAGGCCAGTAAGGGAGACAGACCTGGAACCGAAAACAAATCCTATTTCACAATGGTTAGGTTGTAAAAGAAAGCAGGGACATGGTACTCTGGTGGCAGCGAGGGACAGGGAAAGGCAAGGATGTCTTTCCTGAAGGGGAGATGGTTGAGCTGGAAGCTTGCAGTGTGAGTCTGTGGCCACCAGGCTCACAAGAGGGGAAGGTGTGAGGAAGGGAAGGGCAAGTAGGAAGCCCTCGGTGGGGCAGCCCCGAGGCAGGGTGAGCCCTTGAGAAGCTGCGAGGAGTCTCAGAATGTCTGGGGTTGGTGTAAGACCTGGTGGGATTGTGTTAGACATGCCTGACAGCAAACGGGGAAGCTCGTGGCGGGCCTGGGATGCCATGCAGGACACCATGCTGTATTTCAACCATCCTGGGTCCTGAGAAAGGGCCCCGCAGAGGGGTGGCTGCAGGGAGAGGTGTGGAGGGGGCGCTGGGCTGATCTTTGCTTCAAATGGAGCAGCTGCACTTTGACTTGTTTCACTTAAATTTTGTGTGAGTCATGGCTTGAAGAACACCGAGGAATGCGTAGCTTGATGTCTGATGCTGTAGATCCTGTGTAGCTCCCAAAGCATGTAAGCGAGGAAGTCAGGCTGAGAAAGCGTGGAGGCTGGAGCCTGGGAGCTGTTCTCCGAAGCCCTGCTCAAGGTAGCACGTGTGCTGGCTGTGGCTCCCCAGCACCGCCTCCCCGTTTTCCCTTCCACCTACCAGGGAGCCTGCTAGCCCAAGGGGGCAAACACCACTGGGAGATCACTGTGATTAAGTCAGAAGTGGTCACTTTTCATGAAGCTGTTTTTGAATGGGATAAATATCCAGGAAGCAGTAACTGAACATCTGCGGGCTGGCTGCGTTTTAGCATCCCCAAGTGTGGCTTTGCCAGGGAAGCATTACCTTTTTGAAATGGATGGGCTCAGGCCACTTTCTCGGTTGAAATGAGATTCCCGGGTGCAAAGACTGCCCCGGGCTCACCTGGGGAGTTGTAGCCTGTTCACCAGCGCTGTTGTCTTGGGGGGCTTGTTCTTGCTCTTGGAAAGGCTGATCTGGGAAATGAAAGTCGCTGGGAGATTTCTGTGTCATGTGGGCTAATCTGACCAGAGGGACCTAGAGTGGTGATGACAGCCAAGGAATTCCTGAGTGTTCTCTGGTCGGATTTCCTTGTAACTCACAAGGGGTCTGCAAAGAAAACAGACGGTCTCACAAATTCCTGATCCTGTGCCCCGAGAGGCTCCTTCCCAATTCTCAGTCTCTTCATGACTCGGCTGCAGTGTATTTGCCTCTTCTCCAAAGTGACCCTGCAGGCTGTTAAGAGGGAACGAGGGGAAGGGCATGCATGGGACTTGGCGGTACCAGATGGGAAGTTGTGGGTCTGGGCTGCCTGTGAATGATGCTGCTGCCTCTCTTCATGTCTCAGAGACCTGTTTCCCCATCAGTACAACGTGTGTCATTTACTCTTCCTAAGTGTGTGGACCTGCCTTTAAGAGAAAAGTGACGTATCTCTTGGAGTCTCCTTTGATGATCTATAAATTCGGATGACTTAAATAGACTCCTTCTGGGGTTGCAGTGAGGAATACGGGAGGGGTGCATGGACTTTTCCCAGTGCTTGGCATGTCACAGGTGCTCAGTAGATAATTTTTTGAATGAATGGTTGACAGGGTAGATGAGGTTCCTTTTTTGTACTGTGGCCACTGTCCTCACTTTGATTCAAATTTAATGAGAATAAATACATATCTATTAGCTCTAGATTCTCTGGATTCCACACCCCCTATTTACACGTAAAGCACTTCTACTCACTGGGTATCATGCCTCTGCTTAAAGAATTGTGAGATTGTAGCTGCTTCACATCTGACTTCCTTCCAAGAATGGAAACTCCATGTCTAAGGCCTTGCCTATCTCGTTGACCCACCACCCAGCTCAATGTGTCCATTAGCATTCTGTGACCACTCTGCATTTTTGTTGGGTGAACGAGGAAGCAAATGACCACCAGTCAGCTGCACTCCTTTTATTTCCACTTTCAAGATGTTTTATGCCCAATTTTGTAGACCTACTTGGTCTTAGTGTGGTTTTTGTCCTTGATCTCTGCAGGTGGAGGGACCGCAATGCCCGGGGGAGGTCAGGAACCAGGGAGCTACTACGTGGGTGTGGACGTTGGAACGGGCAGTGTGCGTGCGGCTCTGGTGGACCAGAGGGGAGTCCTTTTGGCTTTCGCAGACCAGCCAATTAACCAATGGGAGCCTCAGTTCAACCACCATGAGCAGTCCTCGGAGGACATCTGGGCTGCATGTGGTGTTGTCACAAAGGTATGGCCACAGCTGTGGCGTTCTACCCTTGCAGATGCTCCCCTGCCCTCACCTGCTGAGCATGTCTCTTGTACACCTGGTGTCAGGGACAGTGTTGGAGTGCTTTTGATACAGGCGTTACCTTACGGGAGCTCATAGGCTAGTGACAGAGATCAATAGACAGCTAGACTATGACTCAAGTAGGTGCTGGGGGCTAAGTGGCTATGGCTGGAGCTGAGGAAAGGGGATCTCGGGCACAGGTAGGTGGGACAGGTGTGGAGCCTGCAGATGATCTGGTCGCATGTGACCGAATGTGGAGGAAGTCACGATAATCATAGCTGACACCTGCTGTGCCTTCAGGTGTGCCCAGTGCTGTGTAAACCGTGGTAGCATGCATCGTGTATGTGCATCCTCACAATGACCTTATGAAGGTAGTACTATTACGACCCCTGTATTATTGAGAAGGAAATAGGCACAGAAAGGTTAGGTGACTTACCCAATGGTGAATGGTTGACAGGGTAGATGAGGGGACTGGGTTCATGGTGGGACTGGAACCGTAAGCAGGCTGACTCCAGAGCTGCACCCTTAGTCACTGGACTGTCCTGCCTTCCAAGTGGACAGGTTGGGGAACCTCATTTTGTTCAGTGGCAACAGCATGTGCAAAGGCGCAGTGGCATGCACATGTGTGTTTTGAGGAAGCAAAACTTTGAGTTGTGCCAGGCAGATGTTGATGTTGAGTGGCCTTGGATTGCAGTCAGCCTGCTGATGATCAGGAGCTACAGAGATATTTTTGTCTGTTTTTTTTTTTTGTTTGTTTGTTTTGTTTTGTTTTTTTAGAGGGAAAAATAAAGTCCTGGTTTCTCTCTTCTCTCTGTTCCTAGTTTTGTTCCTTAAATATTCATGAAGGGTTTGGTAATTTGCAGATGGACAATTCACCATTCTGTCCGTATTGATCAGTCTGTTTAAACTTTAATGAGCTCTGGGCTGCTGTTAGTGCCCCCAGAGAAGACGGCAGAGAGAAGAGGTGGGGGTGGGCAGCGCTAGAGCATTCTGTAGGAATAGAAGTGGGGGCATGTCTCTTCTGCCTGTTTAATTTTCCTCTTCCCTCCTCACTCTTGGCCCCCGCCTTGGTGAGAATCTTCTACTCTTTGCCCTTGGGTCTCCTTTGTTCTTCTAACATATAGCCTTTCTTGCCATTAAGGAAATTGTCAAGAAGAAAATATAATCCCCTGATGAAAAGCTACTTTAAAAAAAGGTCTGGTCTAAGTACAGCTTGGTTTAATGGTAGATTTTTAATCCTCTCCCGGTGCTGGCCAGCTCATCAGCTGTTTGAGCACTGTGAGCCCCCATGAGTGCCCTGGGCATTGGTCCTTAGTGAGGCTATTGCACTGAGGCTATTGGGATAAAGCTCTTGGGTCTCAGGCTGTCCCCTCACCTGGAGTATGGCTGTGTCACTGTGTGCCAGAAGGCATGGGATAAGCATGACACATTTACTCGCAGCTCATGGCTGGTATGAGGTTTAGAGAGGGAAGCATTTTTATATTCAGGAGTTAGCACACCATAGGGCACAGATTCTGGAGCCAGACTGTCTGGATTGACATCCTGTTTCCGACATTCATTAGCTTGTCTTCTTGCACAGGTTACTTCATGTTTCTTGCCTGAGTTTCCTTATCTGTAAGATGGGAAAGATGATTGTACCTTATCTGCAGCGGGTTGTTGTGAAGGATCAAATGAGTTAATGCATATACAGTGCCTCGACAGTGCCTGGAAATGAGGAAGCACTGTGTTTTCCTGTGGTGGTGGTGATGGTAACAGTAACGGAAATGGGTAGATGGTGCAGGACAACGAAGTAAGATAAAACGCTGAAACATCAGCGTCAATTAGGGAGGTACCTTTTGGGACTGTCTGCTCACTCCCTGTCTTTAGGGTTCTTTGTATGTAAGATTTTGACAAGCGCTGGTATAGGGCAAAGGGTGATGTAAAATACATTGTCTTGTGTCTTCTTTTTCAAGGACTTCAGGGAGTTAAGAGCTTGAGAGCAGTTGTTCTCAAGCTGGGTCGTTCACACTGCCTGAGATGGTTTGCCTCTTAGTCAAGTTAATAAGGACAATAACAACAACAACAATAAGATGATGATGATGTTGATGCAACTACCATTTCTCGGGCACTAATTATGATCCAGGTACCATGTTGGAGACTTCACATCCATTTATGCGCACGACAGCCTCTTGACGTAGTTTTTATTCTGTTTCAGAGCTGGAAGGAATGGGCTTTGAAGGGTTAGGTAGCCAGCCCAAGGTCACATGGTTAATATGAGCAAGGGGTGGACTGCAGCTGCCCCCTCATGCTCTGCCCTTTGCCCCTGTCCCCAGCCTCATTCCACTCCCCATGCTCCCTGCTTGGAAATCATATTAAACTACCTGAAGTGTTTTGAATTTGCCACTATGTGGGGAACCTTGACCTTACCCTGATTGTTATCTTAACCATACTGAATTATAAGTGGCTTTACCTGGCTGTCTGCTTATGTGAAAAATGTGTGCCCCTTGCAGGGGTCATGTCTTGTTGATCTAAATTTCCCTAGACTTCCTTGCCTGTGATATGCCCAATTCATATTTGTGGAGTACATGAATGAATTAAACACCTCTGTTCTTTTCTTTTCTTTTCTTTTCTTTTCTTTTCTTTTCTTTTCTTTTCTTTTCTTTTCTTTTCTTTTCTTTTCTTTTTAATGTTTATTTATTTTTATTTAAAAATTTTTTTTTTCAACGTTTATTTATTTTTGGGACAGAGAGAGAGCATGAACGGGGGAGGGGCAGAGAGAGAGGGAGACACAGAATCGGAAACAGGCTCCAGGCTCTGAGCCATCAGCCCAGAGCCCGACGCGGGGCTCGAACTCACAGACTGCGAGATCATGACCTGGCTGAAGTCAGACGCTTAACCGACTGTGCCACCCAGGCGCCCCTTTTAATGTTTATTTTTGAGAGAGGGTGTGAGTGGGGGAGGGGCAGAGAGAGAGGGAGACAGAGATCCAAAGTGGGCTCTGTGCTGTCAGCGCAAAGCCTGACGTGGGGCTCAAACCCACAAACCTTGAGATCATGACCTGAGCCAAAGTCGGACACTCATCTGACTGAGCCACCCAGGCGCCCCTCTGTTATTTTTACTATCTGACATGTTCTTCTCTTCTTTACCTGCCCAACTCCACAGGTATTTATAAGGTAATCTTAAGCATTATTTCCTCCTGGGAGCCTTCCTGGATGACCTCTGACAGCCCCTGCTCTCCCTTGCCAACCTCAGAGGAAAGAGAGGGTGAGAAACCCCTCTGTGCTGCCCTAGAGCCCACTGTCTTCACCGGTCCTTGCCACATAGTGTTTTATCTGGTCCTTAACAGGTTTCATTGTACTTGATGACGTGTTGGGTCGCTTTAATACCATCACCCCTGTATTTCTAGCATCTAATACATTGCCTGGCACAACTTTGTTGCTCAATCAATGGATGTTGGATTAATGTTACTTAGAGCTACAAAGAAGTAGAACTCTGGCATCCTTTATCTTGCTTAAATGTTGCAGTGACTGTGTGAGGTAGACTGCCATTCTTTGTTTTTGGCACATGAGGATATTGAGGCTCTGAAACTAACAGGTATTAGAGACAGGATGAGACCCCTAAGGAGGTGACTCCAAACCCTAGTCATGGTTCTCCTACTCCCGCTGCTCCTAAAACTGGTGGGTCTTTACTGGGTCGGTACTCACATATCTAAAAAGTGCTATGGAAACACACAAATACTAGAGGTATAGACTGTCCCTGATTTTAAGGGCTTAGATCTCTTTTTGGAGCCACAATCTTTTTTTTTTTTTTTTAATTTTTTTTTTCAACATTTATTTATTTTTGGGACAGAGAGAGACAGAGCATGAACGGGGGAGGGGCAGAGAGAGAGGGAGACACAGAATCGGAAACAGGCTCCAGGCTCTGAGCCATCAGCCCAGAGCCCGACGCGGGGCTCGAACTCACGGACCTCGAGATCGTGACCTGGCTGAAGTCGGACGCTTAACCGACTGCGCCACCCAGGTGCCCCTGGAGCCACAATCTTAATCCTCCCAAGGAGGTGAGAACATTTCAAGCTTGTGTATGATTAGTACCAGCTTCCATTAGGAAGAAGGAAAAAGAAGCTGCAGGCATCAGTCAGCCAACAGGCATTTGTTGAGTGTTATTTAGTATGGACACTTTGTTTGAGCACCTGCTATGCGCTATGATTTTTGCTAAACTGGAGTGTGTCTAGAAGAGGGCTATAACGAATTCTCTGCCCCTAAGGATGAAATGGTTCAGTTGCATGGAAAAACCCAGCACCTAGGAAGCCAACAAAGTATTGTTTTGTTCTAAGTTGCACTACTTATATGAGTAATGGTTGGAGGGAGAAGGAGCAGAAGAGGGAGTAGCCCATGTGGGATTGAGCAATAATGTTAACCTTTTACATTTGTAGAACCTGCGAGGTTTACAAAGCTCGTTCATAGCCCTTTGATTGTCATACGAGGTAGGTGGGGCAGGGGCGGTTGTTCCCATTTTACAGTTGAAAAGAAAAACTGAGACTCAGAGAGTTAAGTGACCTTCCCTAAGTCACCCAGAAGTTGGTGATGAGCCTGAACTCAGGTCAGATCTCTGCCTTCTTTCCATCTCCAGCACCACATACCTTTGTTGCTTGTCTGGATTAGTGTGAGAACCTAACTGATCTCATGTATGGGCTTCCCCTTCCCAATCCTGTCTCCTTCTTGGAGCTGGGATGATTTTTATTTTAAAGTTTGTTTATTTTTTGAGAGAGAGTGAGAGAGCGGGGGCGGGGGAGGGGCCGTGCAGAGAGAGGGAGAGAAAGAATCCCAAGCAGAGTCCTCACTGTCACCACAGAGCCCGATGCGGGGCTTGAACTCACGCACCGTGCGATCATGACCTGAGCTGAAATCAATAATTGGATGCTTAACTGATTGAGCCACCCAGGTTTCCCAGGAATGATTTTTGTTTTTTAATGTAATCTGATCACGGCATTCTTTTGCTCACCACATTTCAATAGCATCAGACTACTATTTGGATAGAACTCCAGGTTCTTAACAGTGTCTTCAGGTCCTGCATGGTTTGGGCTCCACCTGCTTTCCTGGTCCATCTCATGATGCTTCTCTCAGCTCCCTGCATTCCAGCCACACTCTCCTGTCCTGCCCTCAAGCATGCAGTGCTCCCTCTGGCCTCAGGACTTGTACACGCATCCTTCGTTCGTTTTTGCCTTCTGCCAACATCTCTAACCCCTCTTCATCCTTGGATTCATGCTATTCAATAATACAGTAGTCTCTAGGCACATGTGGCTATTTAAGTTTGTTAAAATAAAGAACAGTTTGAAATGCGGTTCCTTGGAAGCACTCGCCACATTTCTGATGCTCTGGAGCCATGCATGGCTCATGGCTACTGGATTGGGCAGCACAGAGACAGAACATTTCTATCACTGCAGGAAGTTCCGTTAGGATACTGCTGCACTGAATCTTAGTTCAAAAGTCAGTCCTTCCAGGAACAAGCCTTTTCTCTCAATATCCCCTCCAAACTAAGCTCTATATTACTTACTGAATGTTGTCACAATACCTTGTACTTTGCCTTCAGAGAACTTCATGTGGTTGGGGAATCATCCCCTTATGATCAATAGTAATCAAATAATAAAATCATTATATAATCAAGTAACATAAATGAGGTAAATAATCCTACATTTTTTGAATTCATATCTGTCTTAACTCCTAGATTTGATGTTTCAGGGGGGTGGGAACTGTGGTTTGCTCACCCAGGTCCCAACATCCAGTAGACTCAGGAAGTATAAGAAGAATGGATGAGTATAGAAATTGGGACCTCCCTACTGAGTGATTGAGGAAGGGTGAGGGGATGGCAGCTGAGGGACTCTGGAGAACTTTGAGAGGATCTTCAGAGCAGAAGGAATGGCATGGGCAGATGGTTTCCAATAGGAGGAAGAGGGGAGACTGCAATCCATGAGGAGGCATAGCCGTAGTAGCTGGTTCTGAGGCCAGTAGGGAGTCTTCTGGAATCATCCTGAGTGTCACATTGACCAGCTGATTGAGGATGGCTTGGAGGGAACAAAACTAAATTCAAGGATGCCTGTTAGGAGGTGGTTTCTTCTAATGAAATGCTAGAGGCTGGGATTCCTTTGAACTATAAGCTCTGGGAGGCTGGGACTATGTCTGTGTTGTTCAGCATGTATACTCCATGCTGGCACATACAGGTGTTTGATAATTTCCCTTTAATAATGAATGGCTGGGTGAGAATGTTGGCAGAGGGATAAATGGGAGTGACAAGACTGACTTTGGAAGGAAGAGCTGACAGGACTTAGTGGGGAGGAAGGAGAGGGAGGCACTTTCAGAGTTTCCCTTCTTAGAAGCAAGTTGGTGTCCCTGACATAAATGGAAGTGTTTGGTCTCCATTTCCCTACTTGGTCTTCAAGGGACAACACCACACCTAGGCCAAGATGCTGTGTAGGTCATGGTCCGGGGTTGGATTTATGCATTTTACTAGTCACTAGGGTCGATTTTGTGAAATAGAGTATTTCCAGGGCTCTTGCAGGTAACCTGCTCCCCACACAGGCTGTATCAGCCTGGTCGCTGTTCCCATCTCAGGGCCTTTGCACTGGCTCTTCTGCCTGCCTGCAACGCTTTGCCACCAGATTTCCACAAAGTTAGCTCCTCCGGTCCCTCAAGTGTCTGCTCAGACCTCATCTTCTCAGTAACTACCTTCCTCTTTTCTGTCACTCCTGATCTCCTTATCATTTTCTGGTACGCTATATGTACACTCTATGCTTTACTTGTATCAGCTGTTGTCTGTTCCTAATAAAATGTAATCTCCAAAAGAGCAAGGTTTTTTTTTTTTTTTTTTTTTTTGGTTGTTGTATCTTATTCTTCATTGTTTTCCAAATACCCAGAAGAGTGCTCAGCCTGACCCTGGAAGAGGCTTGATTATATTTGCTGACTGATTGAACGTGTGAGTAATTGAATTGTGTAGGCAACAGGGAGTGATGAGCCTCAGGGAACCAGGGATTTCATAACCCCACACACCCTCAAGGCTGACAGAGGCACTCAAATCAAGATTGAAAAGAGTACGGTACCAGCCACAAGACTCAATTGCAAGCTGCACTCTGTCTGCGAGGCCCTAGGCTTTGACCCTGGCTCCAAATAGAGCTACAGAAAAAGCCAGGTATGCCTCTGCTCCTCCAGTTCTCAGTTTGTAGGGTTTCAAAGGAACACTTGTCTCCCCACCCAGTATGGCAGAGCCTGCTGATTTAAAACACATGCAGGATTGAACTGGTTCCCACCAGCAGAACAAAGCGATGCACAATCCCTTCCCCAAATATTTGTTTGCTGCCCCATAGCTACGAGTTGACAGTTGTGAGACATGGACCAGGTTACCAAATGAAGTTGCAGAAATCTGCTTCTCTGGAAATTCTTTAGAAGAGCAATGTGCTTTCTCTCTAGCTGGGGAAATTCCCTTGATGCCAAGTCTTTGGGTGAGTTTACTGGACTGCTTTCTTCCTCCATTAATAAGAGCATTAAAAGGAATCCTCAGGTCAGCAGGTCAAGTCCCAGGGACCTTCTGGGTAGTGTAGCTCTGATAGCCATCTTTCTGGGATGGTTTAGATGGGGGTGGGGTGGGGTGGGAATAGGGTGGTCCTGCTCCTGGATCAGCATGATCATAAGGCATTTTTGTGTAAGGCTGGATGTGGCTACCTAACCAAATCAGGTTTATTTTGTTTTATTTTACTTTTATTTTTTTAACATGAAATTTATTGTCAAATGGGTTTCCATACAACACCCAGTGCTCATCCCAGCAGGTGCCCTCCTCAGTGCCCATCACCCACCTAAATCGGGTTTAAATGCATATCACAATTATCCTTCTAGTTCCTTGTGATCGATTTCTATTGTAGAGAGAAGAGGTTGAGCCTTTGTGACTGAAAGTCCATGAGTAGGATATGGTACTCCGTAGGACTTGAAAGGGGTTCATAAAATAGATTGAAGAGAATACTTTCTTTGGTTCTACTGGAAGGTTACTCCCACCATAATAATTTTAGGAAGATTTGAGTTTATTCAGTCTTTTCAATCACTCTTCCCTTGGCTTACCATTTTTATATGCGCTTACGTGACACAGAGTGTGCTATGCTTCGTACGTAACAAAGATTCCATGAATATAGTTAATAAGGCATTGAGCGGGTTTTCCATCCTACAAAGGTTTACTGGTTCCGAAGCACTTTTAACCCTGTTAACTCCTTTGGTCTTCACCTGGGAGATGACTCTTACTCTCAGGAAACTGAAGGTCAGAAAGGTGTTGCAATTAGTGTAGGCTTTCCTGATCCGAAGATGGTGGAGTTGAAACTCAAAGCTGGCTCTTTTGATACCATATCTCATATTCGTTTCTATTCCAAATCTGCCCTATGGTATTGAATTTTATTGTCTTCTGCATATTCTCACCCATGTCCCCTTTTGACTAACTGCAGTCCTGTGTGAGTTGGGCCTGCACTCTCTGGGCACAGAGGCCAGTAGGGCCTCATGGCAGGTAGAAGTTAGGGCTGAGTTATCGATTTGTTTATTGAATCCACATGAGTTCAGAGAAGATTTGAGGCAGCTGATTACTCCACTAATGGCTGCAAATTATTGTACACCATAATGCCAGATGTTAGGCTAGATGTTAAGCCAATCATACCTTATTTTGCTGAATTCTCATAACGCAATTAAGAGATGGAGGTAGGAGAGCCCAGTGGCTCAGTAGGTTAAGCTTCTGACCTCAGCTCAGGTCATGATCTCACAGTCCCTGAGTTCCAGCCCTGTGTCAGTGGGCTCTGTGCTGACAGCTCAGAGCCTGGAGCTTGCTTCAGATTCTGTGTCTGTCTCTCTCTGCCTCTCCCCTGCTCACGCTCTCTCCCTCTCAAAAATAAATAAACATTAAAAAAAAAAAAAAAAAGATGACTGTCTTTGTGCAATGAAGGAGGCTGGTTTTTTGGCTTCCTAAAGTCCTATCAACTAGTAAGTGGATGTACTCAGGCGGTCTGCACCCAACATCATTTATCTTAATCATTGCCTGAAGATTTCCAAGCCAAGTTGGAAATGCATTCCAGGAAGAAGAAGCCACGTGCCTATACATGCTATGGCGACTTGACCCAGCAAGTCAGGAGAGGGATTGGAATGGCTGGAATTGTGTGACTCACACTCAGTCACATGGCCAGAGTGGCAGAACTAGGGTCTGAAACCAGGACTTTGTGACTCGCCACGCGGCCATGCTGGACAGGGTTTGGTCCACTCTTGTAAGTGTAGATCAATCAGTGTCCTGAAGGCATGCAGGGCATTCAGCTCCTGCTGTGTGGCAAAGTTATTGCCACCAGTCACAGATGGGTCACTCACTAGCAAATGTTCTCCCCCAGGATACTAAATTATAAGTCTAGGGTTCTAAAACAGGGGAAGGGAAGAATTGTGTATTTTAAATGGGGATGGACACTTTTGAGTTGACTTTTGTGGGATTTACAAGGCTATCATCGTGTTTTAAGATAATGGGAAACCATGATTATGGTCAGTCATGCCTTTTCACAAAAGGAAACTGTATGGGGCGCCTGGGTAGCTCAGTCAGTTAAGCGTCTGACTTCGGCTCAGGTCACGATCTCGCGGTCCGTGAGTTCGAGCCCCGCGTCAGGCTCTGGGCTGATGGCTCAGAGCCTGGAGCCTGCTTCGGATTCTGTGTCTCCCTCCCTCTCTGCCCCCCCCCCCCCCCCGTTCATGCTCTGTCTCTCTCTGTCTCAAAAATAAATAAACGTCAAAAAAGGAAACTGTAGAAATAAAAATAAGAAATAGAAATAATAAATCTATTAGTTTATAACTTTAAAAATTATATAACAAAGTGAAAAATCTGTCTCCTCCAACTGTAGTTTCTGCTCTCAAAGGCAGTCACTGCTAACAGTTTGTTGTATACAAATTGGTCCCTGGCTTATGATTTTTTCACACTATGGTGGTACCAAAGTGGTAGGCATTCCATGGAAACTGTACTTTGAATTTTGAGTTTCGATTTTTCCTGGGCTAACCATACATGGTATGATTCTCTCTCATGACGCTGGGCAGTGGGCCCTGCAGTTATGAGGGTAAAGAACTAATACACTTCATACCATTCTGTACCCATACAGCTGTTCTGTTTTTCATTTCCAGTACAGCATTCAATAAACTACATGAGATATTTAACACTTTAGTGTAAAATAGGCTTTGTGGTTGGTGATTGTGCCCAACTGTAGGCTAATACAAGTGTTCTGAGTACATTTAAGGTAGGCTAAGCAAAGCTATGCTGTTTGATCAGTCAAGCGTATTAAATGTATTTTTGACTTAGACTATTTTCAACTGAGGGTGAGTTTTTCTGATGTAACCACATCCTAAGTGGAGGAAGATCTATATACATTTGACCTTATTTAGCACATATCATGGATATCTTTCCATTTCATCTTTAGCTCAACCTTTTAAAAATATTTAATGGCTTGAAGTATAATTTACATACCATGATGTCCATCCATTTAAAATATATAATTCAGTGATATTGAATTTGCACATTCATACAGTTATCACTTTAATCCCATTTTTGGACACTTCTGCTACTTCAAAGAAATTTCTCTGGGGCTGTTTGTAGTCAGTCCCTAGTTCCGTTCATAGATAGCTGTTTATCTGCGTTCTATCTTAATAGCTATTCTTCTTTAGAAATTTCATATAAATGGAATCCTACAATGTGGATTTTTTTTTTGGCGTGACTTCTTTCATTTAGCATAATGTTTTTAAGGTTCATCTATGTTGTCGTACTTTCTTGCATTTTATGGATATGCCACACTGTTTAATCATCTGATTAAATTCGTTTCCAGTTTGGGGATATTATGAATGATGCTACTATGAATATTTACATATAAGTGTTTATATTGACATACACTTTTTAATTTTTTACTTTTTTATATTAAATATAATTTATTTTCAAGTTGGTTTTCATTCGACGCCCAGTGCTCATCCCAACAGGTGCCCTCCTCAATACCTAAGAAATAAAATTGCTAGGTTGTGTGGTAAGTTAATGTTTAAAAAACTGCCAAACTTCTTTCCTAAAGTGGCTTTATTTTACATTTCCACCAGTGATGTATGAGACTTCCTCTTTCTCCAGGATTTTCTAACATTTGGTATCATCAGTCTTCTCCGATTGTGATTTTAGTTCTCATTTTCCTAATGACTGATGATGTTGGGCATTTTCCATGTACTTTTTGGGCATTTGTTTGTCTTCTTTGGTGATGTGTATATTTAAATCTTTAGCCCTTGGGTTGTTTGTTCTCATTATTTGAGTTATAAGAGTTTTTTATTCTATATATAGGTCTATTATCAGATATATGAATTGCAAGTATTTAATCTGTAGCTTATCTTTTCATTTTCTTATGGTTTTATTTGAAGAACAAAATTTAAAAATTTTGATGAAGTCACATTTATCCATTTTTTTTCTTTAGGAGTCTTGCATTTTCAATTTTTTTTATTGTTTATTCATTTTTGAGAGAGACAGAGACAATGTGAGTGGGTTAGGGGCAGAGAGAGGGGGAGATACAGAATCTGAAGCAGGCTTCAGGCTCCAGGCTTTCAGTACAGAGCCTGACGTGGGGCTCGAACTCACGAGCCGTGAGATTGTGACCTGAGCCGAAGTTGGACACTCAACTGACTGAGCCAACCAGGCACTCCTAGGAGTCTTGCTTTTAAAAATTCTTTGTCTAAGTCATGTCACAAAGATTTTCCTCTACAAGTTTTATAGTTTTCATTCTTATATTTGGGGACATGACACATTTTGAATTAATTTTTTTGTGCATATGAGGTGCAAGTCTAGACGTTTGTTTTTTTCTTGCATGTGGACATTTAGTTGTTCTTGCCCCATTGTCAAACAGACTGTCCTTTCCCCATTGAATTAATTGTCTTGGTACCTTTATAAAACTAATTGACCATAAATGTTTGGGCTTATTTCTTATATTTCTCTTCTCTTCCATTGCATCTATAAATTTAACCCATGCCAGTGCCACACTGATTTAGTAATGATAGTTTATAGTAAGTTGAAGTCAGGAAGCTTAAGGTCTGTCCAATTTTGTTCTTTTAAAGTTTTTTGAAGTTTTTTTTAATGCTTATTGATTTTTGAGAGAGAGAGACAGACATCATGGGCAGGTGAAGGGCAGAGAGAGAGAGAGAGAGGAGACACAGAATCTGAAGCAGGCTCTAGGCTCTGAGCTGTCAGTACAGAGTGTGGCATGGGGCTTGAACCCACAAACTGTGAGATCATGACCTGAGCCAAAATTGGAGGCTTAATCAACTGAGCCACCCAGGTGCCGCTTGTTCTTTTAAAAAATGCTTAGGCTCTTCTATATTTCTTATATTTCTACATAAATGTTAAGAGCAGCTTGTCAATTTGTAAACAACAACAACAAAAAAACACCCCCAAAACCAAAACCTCCTGAAATTTTTATTGAGATTCTATAGAATCTGTAGATTAATTTTGAGGACATTGCCATTTTAACAATGTTGAATTTTTCATTTCATGAATATGGCATATTTCTCTGATTTGTAGTTTTTTTGATAGCAATGTTTAGTAGTTATCAGGGAATAGATTTTGAATTTCTTTTGATAAATTCATTCCTGAGTGTTTTTTTTTAATGTTATTTGGAATGGAATTATTTCCTTAATTTCAATTTTGATATGTTATTTGCTAGCATACAGAAATACAATTAATTTTAATATGTTAACCTTATATCCTTTGATCTTACTAAACTTGCTTATTATTCTAGTAGCTTTTTTTTTTTTTCTTTTGGTCGATCCCTTAGAATTTTCTGCATATGAGATGATGTTTTCTGCAAAAAAAAGATACTTTAACTTATTTCTTTCCAATCTGTGTGCTTTAAATTTCTTTCTTGCCTTATTGCATTGGCTGGAACCACTAGTTACAGGTTGAATAGAAGTGGTGCAAGGGACATTTTTCTTTGTTCATAATAGGAGGGAATCATTTCATTTTATCATGAAGTAAAATGTTAACTATAGGTTTTTGTAGATGCTCTTTATCTGGCTGTAGAAGTTCACTTGCCTCTGGGTTTATGGATTGTTTTGTTTTTCTCTTTCCTCTTCTTTTAAGATGATCATTTGGTATTTGTGCTTTATTCTAGTAATATATGTACTACATTAATTGATTTATGGATATTAAATTACCATTTTGTTCCTGGGATAGCTCCAGATGATCATAGTTTATAATGCTTGCTTTGTAGTTAGTATTTTGTTAAGGATTTTTACACTTACTTTCATGGCAGATACTGGTCTGTGGTGTTCTGTTCTTTTGATGTCTTTTTATGGCTTTAGTATGAGAATAATTCTGGCCATGTAGAATTTGTTTAAAAATATTCCCTCCTTCATTATATCCTAAACAAGTTTGTATAAGAATGGTATTGTTTCTTCCTTGAATGTTTAACAGAATTTCCCAGTGGAGCCATTTTAGTTCTAGAGTTTCTTGTTTTGTTTTATTTTGTATTTGTGGGAATGTTTTAAGTATAATTTTGATTTTTCAAGAACAAATCCTTCTCAAAAATTAAATGCTTTGATTTTTCAGGAATAAATAAATGTTGCTTTATTCAAGTTTCATAGCCTCCAAACGGTTGTTTTTGATGATTTTGTCCAGCTTGATACTTTTATTTTGCAAAGAGGATTTGCCAACCTCTACAAAGTACCACACTCAGAAGTTACTTCTCTACCTGTTTTTAGTGGGTGTAGAATATTCCATTTTGCAAATGTACCATAATTTAATGGGAAATAGTTTCTCTAAATTTTAAATATATTCTTAAGCAGTGCTACAGTTAACTTTCATCCACATATAACTTTACTTATGCTAATAATTCACTAAAGTAAGTTCCTAGAAGTGGGTTGGCTGGGTCAAAAGTTATGCTTTTTTTTTTTTTAATGTTTATTTATTTTTGGGAGAGAGAGAGCAAGTGAGAGAGCAAGCGCGCGAGCAGGGGAGGGGCAGAGAAAGAGGGAGACACAGAATCTGAAGCAAGCTCCAGGCTCCGAGCTGTCAGTACAGAGCCCAATGTGGGGCTTGAATCCATGAACTGTGGGATCTTGAGCTGAGCTGAAGTCGGAAGCTTAACCTACTCAGCCACCCAGACACCCTTCATGTTTTTAATTTTAATAAATACGGTGAAATTCTTGTTATGCCCAGAATTTGTGATCCCCGAAGACCACTAGGGAGCCGAGTCCGATGCAAAAGCAAAAGAGCCTTTATTCAAGCTAGCTCGAGCTTAATCCCCTACCTGCACCGACGCAGCGGTGAGATACCGGGGAGAGAGAGCGAGTTTCAAAAGCAGAAAGGTTTTATAGGGGTCTAGGGGCAGTTGGTGAGGTAACAGCTGTGGCCTCAGCCGATTGGCTGGGGAAGGGTCGGAGTCCTGTTACGCAGGTCGCTGGGCGTGTTTTGATTAGGAAGTTTGAACGGGTGAGCGGGAGGTTACTCAAGGGGAGGAGGCGCGGTCTGAGGTTTCTGAGATTTTCCCGGAAAAGGGGTCATGTTGGGGACATAGTCATTCAAGGTGGAGGACACAGAACAAGATGGAGTGGGCCGGCGTAGGCCCGCGCTTTCATTCTCAAATTTATACTAAATTATTACACTGTTAGAATAATGTAATAGAAGGTCTCCTTCTCCCTAGTTGCCATTACTGTCCACTGTTAGTCTTATACATAATTGCCAGTGTGAAAAGCAAAGATTAGTGTGTTTTTATTTGTATTAATTTAATTTATTTATTTAAATGGAGTTGGGAATCTTTTTATATGCTCTTTGACTATTTTTATTTTATGAAGTGACTTGCCATGTCCTTTGCTTTATTTCCAATTAGATTGGTTGTCTTTGTCTTACTAACTTACAGGATCTTCTGTTATTTTAATTATATTGAACTTTTATCTATTTTCTGTCGTAAGTATTTTTTCTGTTTAGTCATATTTGTTTTAGTCATAACTGTTTTCAGTCTTTTAAAAGCCTGCCTTGTAATTTATGTTTCTGTTTATTTGTTTTAAAACAGAAAGTTGTACAAGGGATCGATGTAAACCGAATCCGAGGGCTTGGGTTTGATGCTACATGTTCTCTGGTTGTTCTGGATAAGCAGTTTCGTCCTTTACCAGTAAACCATGAAGGTAGGACCGTCTGCCTCTCTTTCCCTAATGGTGGGAGACTGGTTGGGCCCCAGGTGGAACATGAAGTCAGGTGTCTCTTATTGCCAAGGATGAGGTTTAGAGATGGCACACTGAGGCCAGAATCATGTCCCGGAGGTTACGAGCTTCGAGAACAGTTGGTAGGAGTGGTGACATAGGGGCTGGTTTAGGGAGAGACTTGGTTCACTAGTGCGTAAGAGCCACAGTGGGGAGCTCACTGAAGGAAGGACATGGGGTCGTTAGCTCCGAGTGAGCAGCCCTTGAAACAGGCGAGTGGTCTGGGTGTTTTCTGGGAAGGGAGTGTCCATGCCTGCACTTCCTTTGTGTATGAGGCCCCTGTGGCGCCTTCATTTGAGTAGGTGAGCCAAATCCATTTCAAGGAAGTAGAATTGGGCAGACAGGACCACACGTCACACACAAGCAGGAAACAGACTGGCTGCTCTATTTTCAGTACTCAGACCAAAGGCATTCCTACTTAATGGTGCTGTCTTAGCAGAGACTTGTGAGTACAGTGGTGAGCTGTTTCAATTGTATGTTCCACTTAGGTCCACCATCGGAAATTTTTCATGGGTCGAGATCCATCCCTCTTGGGAGAATTTAGCCAGTAGTGCTAGCATTCAGGTTGCAACCCAAAAGTCTATGGTAGGCAGGTAATGACAATGAGTAAAGTGGGCCAGGTTTGAGAACAACCAATAGCACATCTGTGGAGATGAATTGCAACTGATATTTAACCTTGAATGAGCAGAAGACATTTGGGAGTGGTGGAGGCCACAGAGAACTAGAAATTGCGTGTTCCATCTAAGGAGTGTGGTTCTAGGCATCATGGGTTGGTTGTTGCCAAGGCAGCGATTGCAGATGCGTTTTGGGAAAGATTGTGTCTGAGAACCTTCAGCAGCAGACACTGCCGTAGTAGCAGTGCCTTTCTTATCAGATGGCCGTGGACACTAGGGCACACTGGGACACCCTGGAATTGGGGTCAGGAAGGCCCCAGATCATAGCTCACCCGATGCTAGGCCATGACACCTCGAGCGAGTCACTTTGCCTCTGTATTTTCTGAAAAAATTGGAAGAATGAGCCATAGCTTTGCTGTGAGGATGGAGAGCCTGACATTGAATGCTCAGAAATATTTGTTCCACCCGATTATGAATTCCTAAAAAGAGACTGTGCCACACTCACTTTTATGGACCTAATGCATAGAACAGTGACTTTCATAAATTCCATGTGCTGGAAAAAGTTTGCAAGCGGATGAATTGTTAGAGCACAGTGGTAATGATGCCCATCTTTACACACACACACACACACACACACACACACACACACACACACACACTTTCCTCCCTTTTTGTCACCTTTATTAGCACCTCCCACGTACCAACCCCTGTCTTATTAAGTGTTGTGGTATCAGAGATGATTATGAATGTTCCTTGATCTCAGTGGCTGATCACTGGCTCACCTGGCATCGTTCTGGCCCAAGAGTGCGGGACAGCCTCAATCCGGGCCAGTTTAGAAAGCACAAACCAAAGGAACGGGGCTGGACTAACAGACCTCAGTTCAGCAGCAGCAAGAACTCCATTTATGAGATATGGGCAGCCATGGAGCTGGCCACTTTGGGAGGCTGTCAGCGCTTCCTTGATTGGCTTAAGTAGCGATGAAGTGATAGTCTCTCAGGGATACTGTTGGATGAGTTCACATTTGGGGTGGGACTTGAGCTGTTAACAACCCTAGGTTTCAAGGACGCTATACCTCTGGTCTGCTAACATACATGGTTTTTAATTCAGGCCATATATTACAATCAACCCGGGATCTTTCAAAATTTCCCATTCGTGAGCCTTACCCTCAAGATTTGTATTCAGTGGGCTTGTGGTGAGGCAAGGGCATCAACGTTTTTAAAGTTTCCTCCATGCTCTGATATGTGGAGAATCCCTGGTGCAGCTGAATGGAAGCTGAAATACTAGGAATAAGAGCACTTGTTGTGGAAGAAGAGAGTTCCTTGTTAAACCTGCTAACATATGTACCCTCTCCGGGTGCCGTCTTTTTTCTTATTGTAGGTGGAATTGTCTCCTGTTAACAGACCTTCTGTTAAAAGGGTAGCTAGCTTGCAGCCCTAATGATAAGTGTTGAAATAATTTTATTTCACCAAAAAGGTTAAAATGTACCTGTTCATCAAATGCGTCCAGCTGCCGGTACCCCTTACCAGTTTCTTGCCTTTCAACAGGTTCTCTTAAGGTTAGATTTTATCTGAAATGGATTATCCTGTCCTAGAAAATGACATTTGAATTATAAAGGTGATTCACAGGTTGTTTTAAAGACTTCTTAGGCCTGCATGGCAGTGACCAACTCTTGATTGGCTGAGTGGAGTGATTGTGGGGAGCAGACAGTGGGGTCAGGAAATGAACCATCACCATTAAAGCCAAACCCACAAAACTGGCAAAAATCTAAAGGTGGTAACAACAACAAAAGCCTAAGTAAATTAAGTACAATAGTTTAAGAACACTACTCATTACTACATGATAAGATATTCTCATTTTAGCCTTGTCTTGCTTGATCTTCTTTCCTTTTTTTTTTTTTAAATGTTTATTTATTTTTTGAGACAGAGAGACAGTATGAGCAGGGGAGGGGCAGAGAGAGAAGGAGACCTAGAATCTGAAGCAGGCTCCAGGCTCTGAGCTGTCAGCACAGAGCCTGATGCGGGGCTCCAACTCACAAACTGAGACCATGACCTGAGCCAAAGTTGGATGCTTAACCAACTGAGCCACCCAGGCGCCCCGATCTTCTTTCCTTCGAAGGTCAGACAGCCCCCCAGTTGGACTGTGCTACCACTGCTGTGTGCTCCCTACTCTGCAGGCTCCCCCTAAACTCAGAGCACAACTTTGGTTGGGTCATCGCAGCCACAGGAGCTCTTGGGAGCAAGAAGAAACGCGGGTGAAAATTCAGGATCGGGGAGGGAGTTACCACTTAGGCTACTCTGCAAGAGAAACCTAATATTTAGATGTTTTTGCTATTTCATAGTAATTTTCCTCGAGTGTGCTTGGCACACCTCCTGTGAGGTGTTCAGAATATTGAGTGGATGAACACATGGATGAATGATCTCCCTGTCGGTAAACTGACTGTATAACCCAAATTCTGCCCTAGCAATTGCTCCCAGTTCTCTCCAAACATGACACATGGTTAGGTCTGTGCTTTGTTTCATGTGCTGACTCTATTGTGTAGGCCTCCTCGCTCCCCCTCTCTTCACCTGGCTAACTGGCGGCCAGCCCTTTTCAGAACTATGTGAAAGCTTTCCTGCCTCTTGGCAGCCCCCTGTGTGGCCTTGGGCTCGGCTCTCCACGGCCTTCTCTGTGCTCCTGCTCCTCTGGGCTGCCCGCCCCACTGTGTTTGGGCTGTCAACGCTGGATACTCTTTTCTTTTTTTTTTTCCTCAATCCGGCCACCTGCTCCCGACAGGCAGGACTGCGGCATGTTCTCGGTATCCCAGCACCTGTCACTGTGCCCGGTGTGTGTAGATGCTCAGTGAAAGGTTAAAAGAGCTGTCATTGGAATCATTGATTTGTGATTTTTAAAAATATTTATTTAATTTGAGAGAGAGAGAGAGAGCGAGAGCGCAAGCGTGTGCGCAAGCAGGGCAGGGGCAGAGAGAGAGAGGGAAAGAGAGAATCCTAAGCAGGCTCCGCACTGTCAGCATGGAGCCCGACGCGGGCTTGATCCACGAACCTGAGCTGAAACAGGTTAACTTACTGAGCCACCCAGGTGCCCCCATTGTGATTTTCTAGAAGAACTGACAAGATGAACTTCTTCTTTGGTGTCCACAATGCAACTTATTAATTAATAATCATCGTATATATATGATCTAATTGATTCTCACAATTTGAGGGTGTCGTTCTGTGTTGTAAGATCCTCTTCTTTTAGAGGCAGTAGTAACTGATGGGTCTGTCATTCCAATTGAAAGTTTAGCAGCGGATACATTTATACAGTATTTAAAAAGCAGTGCTCACATTGTCCCCATTTTACACCCCCCCCATGCGTGCGTGCGTGTGTGCCTGCACACGCACATTCTGACTCTTTGATGGTTCTGGGATGGGACTTGGACATCAGTATTTTTTTCTGAAGTTTATTCATTTATTTTGAGAGAGAGACAGTGTGAATGGGGGAGGGGCAGAGAGAGGGAGACAGAGAATCCCAAGCAGGCTCCTCAACGTCAGTGTGGATAGAGCCCGACATGGGGCTTGAACCCACAAGACCGTGAGATCATGCCTGACCCGAGCCGAAACCGAGAGTCGGATGCTTAACTGACTGAGCCAACCAGGCCCCCCCTGGACATCAGTGGTTTTAAAGCTGTCCCAGGTGGTTCTAATGTGCAGTGAGGGTTGAGAACCGAAGCTTTAGGTAGTGATGTTATACAGTATAATCACTCACCTATTTAAAAACAAATCTTAGGGGCACCTGGGTGGCTCAGTCGGTTTAGCGTCCGACTTCGGCTCAGGTCATGATCTCACGGTCTGTGAGTTCGGGCCCTGCGTCGGGCTCTGTGCTGACAGCTCAGAGCCTGGAGCCTGTTTCAGATTCTGTGTCTTCCTCTCTCTCTGACCCTCCCCCGTTCATGCTCTGTCTCTCTCTGTCTCAAAAATAAATAAACATTAAAAAAAAAATTAAAAACAAATCTTAGATGTAGCTCTGGAAGGTCTCATGTACTTTCTCTTAATTTCAAAGTATTACTGTTGTTTGAGGAGCTTTTGTGGGACCTGAACCTTCTCCAGGCAGGCAAAGCAGAGACTGAATCCTTGCCTCATCACGGTGATGATGACCTGGTTTAGATATTTTCCTAGGTGGGCATTTTTTCTTTCAGTTTTAAAGATTTTTCTTCAGAGATACAGCAACATAAGGAAAATAAAATTCACAGCCTTCTGTGTCCCCACTACTGAGGATAAGCCGATGGAAATTTGCCATGTCTGCCACAGACTTTTTTTCTATTTTGAAAGAGAGAGAGGGTGGAGGGGGGGTGGAGAGGCAGAGGGTGAGGGAGACACAGAATCTGAAGCAGGATCCAGGCTCTGAGCTGTGAGCCCAGAGCCTGACTCAGGGCTTGAACCCATGAACCTTGGGATCATGACCTGAGCGAAGTCGGACACTTAACTGACTGAGCCACCCAGGAGCCTCTGCTAGACTTTTTCTTAAAGGAGGAACTCCTTGAATCTTCAGCCCACGCCTTTCCCCTCTGCATGGCAGGTGACCATGCTGCTGTTGACGTTCCCAAACACATTGTTTCTGTGTTTTCACCACATACGTGTATGCCCTCAGCAACAAGCAGTATATATGGTGTTTAAAAATATCCCAGCTGGTATCGTTATTCATGTTGATAGGCATAGCTTGAGTTTAAATTTGTTTCACGAATTTATTTATCCGTTCCCTGCACAGATCCATTTCAAAGCATGCTATATGCTTTTCCAAGCTGTGAGATAGTAGGCAGGTCGTAAATCTCGGAGTCAGCGTGTCATGGAAAATGACCTGGATCAGAGAGTTGTTATGAGGATTAAATGAGACGATGTGTATAACATGTTTAGCACAGGGCTTGGGGGACACACGCACAAACACACACACACAGAGCTTTATAAATATTTGCTATTAGCAAAGATACATCATTGCTGCAGTTCTCCCGTTAAAGAATGTGTGAAGTGCCTGGTTCGGTTACTGTTGGGTCCCCCTTTATCTTTCCCTTTTACTATCTCCCAGTTTGTTCATTGCTGATCTCTGCGTCTTGCCATCTGAGGCAGTGGAAGACTGTAAAAAGAGTATTGGCTTGCCCGTTAGTACCCGATGAATTGACGGAGGCCGTGGAAGGGAGAAAGGGGCAGTTAGCTCCCGTGTGCGCTGCAGGATGGTAGAGGTCAGATGTGAGGGGCATGCCTATGCTGTTTTTCTAACTGGCTTTAAATTCTGTTTCTTATTTCTTTTTCTCTTTAGAGCCTACTACGTGATAGTTACTTGCCTTTATGCGTGGTATCTTGTTCAGTGAATGAAAAATCCCGGTTAATCCTTATATGCTATTAAGTGTGGTTATCCCTGTTTTATAGATGATGATACTTAGGCTAAGAAAACTTTAATGACTTTTTCAGTGTATCTATGCCTGTAACTGAACTAGTGAGCACTCCCCATTAGGTCTGCCTGATCCCCAAACAAAAAAATTCCAGTGTTTCCCACTCCACCAAAGCATCTGAGAGGAAGTAAACACCTAAGTTAATTAATTTTCATTAAAGTGACTAGGAGAAGTGGGAATATAAGCAGATAAAAGCCATTATATGGATGTGGTCTGTTTGTTATGCTGGATGTATTATTCCGTTGAAGTGCTTGTCCATTTTTAACGGAGACAGATCTTAAAAAGCCAAAGATTGTTTTAGGCTTACTTCATAGCTCTTTTCCTAAGGTTAAACCCAGGGAACTTTTTCTGGAACAGAAGGGGTAGGAATAGGAAAGGTGGGGAAGAAGTTGGGAGCGAATCAGTGAGAATCTAATTAATTGGTAGATCTTGACTGTTAGTGTAGACATTTAACCCCGGGGGCTGCATTGTAAAGGACACCTCACCGGAAGGGACATCCAAGTTTAGGGTGGAGTGTACTAATTCGTGATGGTGGTGGCCCATTCACTTGCTGCCATCTACGTAGGAAGTTGTCGTACTTGTGCAGCTGTGTGCCCTTGGGACTGTGGAAGTGCCTCGTTGAATTAGAAGGCTAAGTATGTGCATATGCCCTCATCTCCCTTGTTTCTGCTAGGGGATTCCCACCGAAACATCATCATGTGGCTGGACCACCGGGCGGTCAGTCAGGTCCACAGGATCAACGAAACCAAGCACGGCGTCCTGCAGTGTGTTGGGGGCGTGATGTCAGTGGAAATGCAAGCCCCGAAGCTTCTGTGGCTGAAAGAGGTGAGCACATAGGGTGGAGAGAGGACACTAATTACGGCCAAGGATTTCACTTATCGTGGATCTGCCTGTACCAGGCACCATGCTGAAGTGTGTTGCTTTTGATTTTTCCCAGCAGCTCTCTGAGGGAGGTTGATCCCAATTTGTTGATTCAATTGCAGCTAAATCTTTCCTGTTTTTAGGTGCTAACCTTATGTAGGCATGGTAATAAGTATTTGGCAGATTGTCTCTTTGAATCCTAGCAGCAACCTTATGAAAGTAGAGGTTGTCTCTTTTTTGGGTGGGGTGGGGGGGGCGAAGGTTGTCTGTAGACAAGAAAACTAAAGCTAATAGAGATGAACCAACTCCCTCGAAAGTGACCTAAGTATGTGGCAGAGCCAGGGGTGGAAGCTGACCCCAAAATCAGTTCTCTTAATATCCAGGATTCTCCCAGAGTTCGGGAAGGCTGCTGATTCTCGTTCCGGATAGAAAGTGGCAGAGCTGGGATTGAAGTCCAGATCTTCTGACCAGAATCTTCTTTCTCTGTGCACTTTTATCTGAGGATTAATCTGGCCTTGGTGGCAGGTTAGGATACTCCTTTCTCATGTCACCTGAACCTGAGTTTCCATGTCCTTGTGTGATACGGTGATCTCCGGGCAGAGCACTTGCAGGTGGTTCCTGTTTCCAGATGTTCAGATCCTTTATGAAGTGTGGAGAATGGTGATGTCAGCTTAATGGTTCCCGGTAGAGAGGGATGTGGGAGACAGTTCAAGTCCTTTGGGAACCTCGGACTTGAAGGTCCCTAGGTGGTCTGGTGAGGAGAGTATCCGTCTAATGAGTAAGACCTGGTGTGATTCATATACTGGCTCTGGGGTTTCAGGTGGTCTCAGTCTTTGATGACTCAAAATGTAAATGGGGCTTGAGGGGAGTGTAAGGGTGCTGAGAATGTGTCCTTGGATTGCCACAGTGGGCAGAAGAGAGAGAAGCAAAGAGGGAATCTGTAATCAAGGTGGGTTTGGCTTGTTATCTGTTTAGTATATGGAGTTGTTTTGTAACCTTTAATTTGCAAAAACGGCTTCTGTATTTACTAAGAGTTTGAAAACACACTACGTTGTAGAAGCCAGGAGTTTTTGACTCCACTGACCATCACCTTGTGTAACTTTGAGCAAATCAGTTCGCATCCCAGGCCTCGCTTTTTTTTTTTAAGTTTATTTTTGAGAGAGAGAGAGCTGGGGAGATGCATTGAGAGTGGGGGACACAGGATCTGAAGCAGGCTCCACACTGACAGCAAGAGAGCCCTATGTGGGGCTCGAACTCACGGACCGTGAGATCATGACCTGAGCCGGAGTCGGATGCTCAACTGACTGAGCCACCCAGGTGCCCTAGGCCTCACTTTTTCTGTCTATAAAGTGAGAGAGTTGGTCTGGACCAGTTTGCAAACCTGATGTAAATGTATCCTGAAATACAAATTGGAAGATACAACTACTTTGCACTGCCCCACGCTCTGCTTTGTGTTCTGTAGACCTTAATTGATTTAATCTTAACAAGCTCTGCCTGATGGACAGCATGGGAAACTGAGGCTGACAGAGTTATATGATTGTCCTAAACAGATGGTAGAGCCAGAATTTAAACCCACGTCTACTGGGCTCCAAATCCCAGCTCCGCCCACCATGTGTTGCAGCACTGGAATCCCTCTGTAAAGCATTGCTGGCCCTCAGACTTATAAAATCACTTCTGATTCTAGACACTGCCCTTGTATTCCGAAGAACGCCCATTTATGGAGAATCAGGAGACAGTGTGTTCTTTTGAATGGGGCTATGGGAGATGGAGGCACAGAGAGGTTAGAGTGCTTTCACAGAGTCAGAGTCAGAACGTAAGACTCTGTGCTAAGCTCACTGTGCTGTCATGTGTTTACTCTTTATTCACTCTTTCATTTGCCACATATTAACCGAGGTTCTCCTGTGAACCAGCAATCACAGGCACTGGGGACGCAAGCACAGAGAGAATGGGGCTGACCCTTGAGGGGCACAGAGTCCCCTGGGGCAGTGGTGGGGAAGCAAAGGAGGGGGCATGGAACCAGAGCTGTCAGAGGACGTGCTAATCACCTTGATAAAGGAATATACAAAGTGCTTTCGGGGGGGGGGGGGGGGGAACAATTTGCTTCCAGAAGGAGTTCTCTAAGATGAGTCTCAAGATATAAGTGGAGCTTTAGCCTGTAGGAGAAGATGGGGAGGAAATTCTAGAGCAAGACTATGGCTCATTTTTGGTAAGGTATGTAGGTCCTGGGACAAGAGCCCGGGATACTTTCCTGAGTGTAGTAGGAAATGAGGCCCGGTGGGTAGCCTGGGCTTGGTTTGTTCAGGGCTTATTTGGTGGTCAGTGGTTCTTAAGCAAGGGGGAGGGAATATCTGAGATCCCTTTGGCAGGGATGAAGAGACTGGATTAGGGGTGAGAAAATGTGTGTGTGTGTGGGATTAGGAACTAGTCTTCATACTTTCCTGATCACAGTGCTTTGTTGGCTTTACTTTGCTCTTAAGATAAATCCCCAGATTTGTAACATGGCCCAGAAGATGGTGTGTGACGTCATTTTCACCTTACCCTCTCTGCTTAGGTGTATCCCTCCCTCGTCTTGCTCACTCTGTCCCCAGGAATGCAGTCAGGGCATCTCAGACACACTCTGTTCTTTGCCACCTCAAAGAGGTTGGCAAACTCCAGGCCATGGGCCACATCTGTCGTGCTGCTTATTTGGGATGTTTTGGGAGCAAAGAATGGGTTTGACTTCAAACGGTTGAAAAAGGATCAAGAGAAGAATAATGTTTTGTGACTTGTGAAAATTATGTAAAATTCATACTTTCGTGGCCCTAAAGTTTTATTGAAACACAGCCACCCTCATTTATGTATCGTCTGTGGCTGCTGTTGCATCCCAGTGACAGAGCTGAGGACTTGAGACATAGACTGTGTGCCTGCAAGGCTGAAAATATTTACTCTGTGGACCATTAGAGAAAAGTTTGCTGACCCCTGGTCTTGATGATGTCGTGATACTGTGCTTTCTGCCCCTGAGTATTCTTTCCTGTGCTCAACACTGATCCTAACTCATCATTTAGGTCTTAGCTTTATGGTCGTGTCTTCAGAAAAGCCTTCCCTGACCCTGAAATAAATCAGAGGTCTCTTGTCACAGTCTCTTACTTCATTGTATGTTTTCATAAATTGTCACGATGTATCATTTTGTATGATGATTTGCATGGTGCTTGGGTCTTCCAACCATTGTCATCCATCTGGGGAGGGAGAGCCTGTCTGTTTTGTTCCTGGCTGTTTCTCTACCCCTGGTCAAATGTCTGCTGTATAGTAGGTAGTTAGTAAACAGTTGTTGAATAATTTGGGTGGCTCACTAAGGGGGGTGTTGCAGTTCTCCAGGTGAGAAGTCATGAGGTGTGAGGTAGGCACTGTGGGGTGGAGAGGAGATAGGTTCCAGGATTTTTAGGGGCTCATTTCAGCAGGACATCGGGGCTGATCGGCCGTGAGGGGCGAGCTAGATGGCAGAGTCGGAGCTGACTGCTCACCTCAGTACTGCTGTCATTCACGGGCTCCTTGCCCTTAGCCTGGAATCGGATGTCAGAGAGAGTCGGACAGAATCTGGAGTTCAGACTTCCCAGAAGACACAAGTGATATACTAGGACCACCGCAGCTCTTGGGCAAAGTCACTTGGGTCCTGGTTCTGCCATATGGAATTTTAATCATGTCCTTTACATTTAAGGTTTGTGTGTTTCAGGTTGACGCATGTCTCCTTAATAAGAATTGTCAGATAAAAGGAAAAATGCCATTTGAATTTTTCATAACCCCCAGCAGTCTGGCTTTTCCATTTGGTCTCAATGATTCTGACTCTCATCTTAATGAAGGCCAAATGTAAATTAAGTTCTGTCAGGCTGGAACAGCTGGAGTCTCCTATCTTTATAAACATGAAACATTGTAGGGTAACAAGGTGCAGACTGAGGGAGGTCAAGAGAGTTAACGGCTGATGCAGATTCTGACAGCTCAGTGTTAATGGAAGATAATTAACTGGCTTGTAGGGGCTGCATGGAGATATTCCAACCCGACTTTTAACTCGTTTTCTCTTTTTGCCATTGTCAGCAGAGCAGAAAGCTAATCATTTTAGTTTGAGATTTTCATTGTTCGTTCCAACTGGAACCAACTGGGCTGGAATGTCAGAGGGTTTTATTGACGGGTTTAGAAAATACATCTGCCCCTCCCATCTCCACAGTCCGTGCCTCTCTGCTTCTGTTCCCCTGATAATGTACTGGGAAACTGAAGAAATGATTCTGTGCTTCTAATGTGCCTTTTTCTGTGTATACAGATTCCTTGGAGCAAGCTGGGAGTTGGCATGCCCAGAGAGGTGGTTTGAGAACTTTGTGCTAGCTGTGGAAGAAATCAGTGGAGTTCTTTACAGGAGGAACTCTTGGGAAAAAAATACAACAAACAAAAAAACAAACCAAAAAAACCCCACAAAACTGTTGGAGGTCAGGAAAGCCTGGTTCTAGTCCCTTCTGTGACATAAGAGGCTTGCCTCAGCTGTTTTTAGTGCCTTGTCTGGCTTTGTTCTTCCATTCTTCTTGACAATGTAATAACATTTGTTGTCTTATCATAGATTTCTTCTTGTCTTGAAACTTTGTGAAAGATAATGGTCAAGTTCCTTTCTTTGAAATACACCATTTCTTTTTTTAATGGCAATTATGGTAGGTACTGTGGTCTTTTTCTGTTATTCTGGCTTGAAGTTGCATGTACAGATCTATTACTGTTCACCTCATTCATCAGACCTTAGCAATGGGCCTAATACAAGATATTGAGGAAATTTGGCAGGTAAAACACAGTTCTGTAACAAAGGTACAGGCTTTGAAGTCGGGCATACTTGCATTTAAGTCTTTCTCTGCCCTTTACCAGTTTGGGGACCTTAGAAAGGTAAATCAACTTCTCTGAGTCTCAGTGTTTAGCTGTAAAAGGATAGTAATATCAGCCTGGTGGAACTATTGTAATTTAGTCAGATATTTGTAAAGCATTTTCTGCAAGCGTATATTCAAATAGTAGTTTAATCTTCATTTCCACTGTATTTAAAAATGTTTGTGTCAATTGATGGGCATGTCAGTAGTATCCTATCACCAACTGAGAGAATTTTAAACACTAGAATATCTCATTTACGTAGCTGGCTGTAATGAGTGGTATTTTCCTGTTTGACTAATAACTAAGGAAAACATCTAAAAACCACCATGAGTTTGTCAGAGACCATCAGAGACAAAATCCAGTACCATCATACAAAACATATTTTCAGAGGCATTCATTTATGTGAATCATCCACATCCTATGTGTAATACCTATACCAGAAGGCAGCCAGCTTTGAACTTGAAGCAGATTTACCTAATGCCATCTACTATTTCCCCTAAAATTCACCATTGTCTCCACCATCAGCATTATTTTATTTCACAAAGATTATTTTATTTAATCTTCACACCCGTCTTGTGGGGTAGATCTTTTTTTATGGATGAGGGAACTTAGGCTCAGAAACGTCAAATGGCTTACTCAGAGTCTCCTACTGTGTGAGCAAACCTGCGTCGGGAGCCATACCACTGGTCTGCCCCCATCCCCATCCTGTGGGGCCTCTGTCATTCACTGTGAGAATCCAGAAGTGGTCTTTGCCTTCAAAAAATCGCGGTGTGATTGGAGAAGAAAGATACAAACTCATCTAAGCAATAGGAACAGAATAAGGCAACAGGTGAAAAGAGTAGCCAAAGCGTGTGTCGTGCTCATTTTACATCTAGCACTTTTGCAAGCATTTTATCTGTGTTAAACTCCGCTAATCCTCACCTCGACCGTATGAAGTAAGTATCCTCTCTTACAGATGATAAAATGGGCTCAGAGATGTTATGCAACTTGCCCAAGGTCACTCAGCTAATAAATAGCTAGGATCGGAACCTCGGCATTTCACATGTAGAATATAGGCTTATCACCATTTCTCCCTACTGCTTTCCTCTTCCAGTGTTGGCCTTGCAGGGTTTGGATAAATTAGTTCAGGGAAGAATTTGTAAGTGATAACTTCAGGAGGGCCCGAGGCCAGGAACAATGGCTGGTGGGTTCTTTTTTTTTTCCTTTAACCAATACTGTTTATAGTCTCCCATGTGATGGGCCCTGTGTTGGGCACTGGAGATCCCAAAGTGAACAAAACAGGTGAGAGCCCTGAGTAGGCTTCTGAGAACTTAGATTCTAGTATAGAGAAGCAGAAAATAGACAAGGATATATCCATAAAGTGATTATATTTTCTGGTAAATGCTGTGAAGGAAAAACACAGATAAGCAGATTTGGCATGGCTGGTGTGTTCTCTCTTGGGAGGTGTTGTTTGACCTGAATGCTGAGGTTTTCAGGAAGAGAGGGCAGCAGGTTCATGAGGGGAGGAAAGTTACCTGTGAGATTAGCAGAGGAGGTCAGCGGGGCTGCGAGGGTGTGAGCCAGGCAGAGACTAGTGGACAGTGGGCTGGAGCAGTGGGTAGGGGCCAGCTCCTGCATGGCCTTGAGGCCATGGGCAGGAATTTGGATTTTATTCTAATAGCAGGGGGAAATGTTTGATGGATTTTAAGCATAGGTATGACATCTGTTTTATGACTTAAAAAAATCAATCATTCTGGCATAGTACTGAGTAGGTAATAAATATTTGTCTAACAATAACACACTTGACATTATAATGTTAAAAGGAAAAAAAATACAAGACTGAATGTGTGGTCTTAGGAATGTATTTGTTTTAAGAAATGATCAGTAAAAAAAAAAACAAAACAAAAACCTGGCTATGTATGCAAAAACCACTAATAATGGGTCACCATCTATGGTTGGAAGAGTTTGCTACTGTGATAGCACAGTGCTCTTGCTTTTATTACTTATTAGTAGCTTTTCATTAAAAAAAATAGTCTTATAGACCTGGCTAACCTTTCTGGTTTATACTGCTTCATTATTTAGCATGGGATTTTTTTTTTCTTCTTAGGCTTGTTTTCCTTAAAAACACTGACACAGTATTATTATCCCAATATACAGATGAGGAAAACAAGACCCAGAGGGCTTACGTGGCTTCCCCAAAGCTACACAGCAAATAAATGGTAGAGCCAGGATTCTCACCAAATCCGGCCTGCCTCCAGCTCCGGCCTGCCTTCACTGGCCTTCACTGCCTGTTCTGAGACCGCTCGTTTCCCGCAACATGCCAGGGGCTGCAGGCTGGCGGCCCACAGGCTGAATCTGGTCCCCAGATGGGTTTTGTTTGACCTACCCTATGCTTGAAAAAAAAAACTCTCTCTCTTTTTTTTTTTTTTTTTGGAATTGGTTTTCAACATTTAAAAACTAAGAAATTTCACATAAAAATCCAGATTTTCTGCTTCTTTAGAAGAAATAACAAAAGGATTTGGCAGTCCTGGGCCCGCATTCCCATGTGGAAAGAATTGGCCAGTGCTGAGTATGGGCTGCCCCCTTCAGAAGGGGCAAGTGTCCTTCATTTCACAGCCATCCCCACCCAGCTTGCTTTTGCTCATTTCCTTTTCCAGCACTACCCTCTAGGCGTTTGGATTTGAGACCCAGGCTGTGGGAATTTGTTCAAGGAATCCATCATTACTTTTCCCATAACAAAATGCTTAGAGAAGTGGAAAGATTTTCCAGATGGCAAACTTCTTGGTCAGTGGCTCTAGGGATGCTATACCCATATTCACACACCTCTGAGTCTTTGCTCAGGGTTTTCCTTTGCCTGGCAAACTTAGTGTTTCTTCCTTCACTTGGAAAAACTTACACGAATTCTTCAAGACTCCAGGAAGCCTTCCTTGGCTTTCCCCATCGAGTGTTGATTAGGGTCCTGCCCTTTGTCCCCCATGGCATCCTCCCCTTACCCCTGCCCTGGAACTTATTACACCATATTACGTCTCATTTATCTCCGTGTCCCTAATGCCTAGGGCACTGCTTAGCATCTAACGCTGATCACTCAGGAAATATTTTAACAGAGGGATGGATGAACTGGTGAACGAATGTACCAAATTGTTTATCGTGCCCTTTTTGATTGTTGGGTACATCTGACCATCTGTTCCATTCCCAAGTAAAGATCTACTACAGACCAAACGTAAGTTCATTTTCTCTTCCCCTTTGTGGAAAGGGAAGTTTGGAGTATTACCACTCCTTTCCACCCCAGAACCACCCCTTGGCTGCAGTCGTGTTACTTTGAGTCATAGCTTGTTTTGTGTGTGAAGTGAAGGCCTCACATTGAGGCAGTGACTCCTCCAGGCCAATCTCCTGTGTCTTTGTGTCTTGAGGCGCATAGCCCTTGAAGTTGCTTCCTTTACCCTGCAAGAGAATCCAACACCTATGTACTGAATCAAACAGCCTCTCTTATGAGTGTTCATACCGGGGCCCTGTTACATTCAGACCAGATTCTTTCCAGCCTTTGAGCAGCGTGGACAGTGTTGTCAGCTGTTGTTAGGGCCTCTTTTGTGGATTTTCTCTCCAGGGTGGTCTGCCCATCAAGTAGGCTTGGAACTAAATAAAAATGGAGTGTTAAGGCCGGTGCCCTGCCTTCATTTTATTTACCTGGACAGCGAATCCTTTCCTTATCATCCTGGCATTTGCATATTTGACTTATGCCAAATATGTATTGTATTGTTTTAGCTTTATAGTCCAACAAAGTAATTCTAAAAAGCAGACCAACAATAACAACAAAAAAAGGGCTTGGTCTGATAACTAGTAACATTTAATAGATGTCAGCTATTATTACTTAAACATTTTTTTTCAATGTTTGTTTATTTTTGAGAGAGAGACAGCGCGCGAGCAGTGCAGGGGCAGAGAGAGAGAGGGAAACACAGAATCTGATACAGGCTCCAGGCTCTGAGCTGTCAGCACAGAGCCCAACGCGGAGCTCGAACTCAGGAATGGCAAGATCATGACTTGAGCCAAAGTCAGACGCTTAACCGACTGAGCCACCCAGGCACCCCAATGTCAGCTCTTATTATACCAAATTTTGTATTTTACTTTATGGCTTAAGGCAGACTAATGTCTATTTTCTTTTCTTCTTTTCTTTTTAAAAGAAACTTTTTTTTTCTTTTCCAAATGTTTATTTATTTTTGGGAGAGCAAGAGAGAGTGAGCAGAGGAGGGGCAGAGAGGGGCAGTACAGAGGATCTGAAGCGGGTTCTGCACTGATAGCAGCAAGCCTGATGCGAACTGCGAGATCTTGACCTGAGCCAGCGCTGGACGCTCAACCGACTGAACCACCCAGGTTCCCCAATGTATATTTTCTTTATTTGATCTATGGTATGGACTTGTGGGATAAATACTACTATTTGCTCTATCTTACAGATGAGTACACAAGCCTCAAAGAAATGAAATGATTGTCCACAGGGATTAGGATTGCATCTTCAGTGAAGGTTCACACGGCTCTAAATTGTTTTTTTCGTGCTCTACCATGTTCCTTCTCATTTGGGTTGATGGATTTTTAGCTTGCTAAGAGCAGGGACCAGATCTTTCTATCCATACCTGGCTGTTGTATCCCTAGAACCTAAAACAATGCTTGGCATGGAGATCATACTCTAAATACTTGCTAAATGAACTCATGTTTCCTGGTCAGAGCCAGACTTAGGGCTGGAGCAGTGAGGCCAATGTGCCTAGCTTTTCTGCCAGTCTTCCTGACCACTGTGCAGGGGTGTCTGCTACATCTAGGTGTTGCCAGTGTAATCAGAGAGGCAAGACCAAGATTGCTAAGTTTGGCTGCTTTTATGCCCACATGGGATGATTTGATATAAAACAAAAATTGAAAAAAACCCTCTAATAGTGGCTAAAATGCACCTGTTGAAGGGAAACACTGTCTTTAGAAAAGACACAAAAAAAAGACAATGCATTTGATGTGTGTCCTGATAGAGGAACTCATAAGCACCATCAGCCTCATTGAGGTGAACTGTCACCTTGGAAATCTGGAAGCTCAGGGTAGATAGTTGATTGAGGCAAGGGAGGAGGCAGGCCAGAAGTTAGGAAAGATGATAGATGGGCTTCTTCTGGAAAGAGAAGTCAACCTCATTTCTCTAAACATATAGCTTGGTTTTACTTTTTTTTTTTTTTCTCTCCAAAATGAGAATAACTGTTCTGTTGTTGTAGGGACATATTCATTTAATTGGTGAAACACACTTTTTGTCTGGTAACTACTATGTAGAAGACAATGTCCTTGGTGATGAGACAGAGTGGAAGCCAAGAGTGTCCTTTATCTCAAGTTGCTCCCAAGTCAAAGACCAAGGAAGAGGCTGTGAAAGCCATTTTCCCCAACATTTTATTATAATCTTCAGACATACAGAAAAGTTGGAAGAATTTTATAGTGAATACTCAGAACCATCACCTGGATTCTGCCATTAACATTTTACTATACTTGCTTTAGCATGTGTATGTCCATCCATCTGTCCCTCTATCCATCCATCAGTCCACCTTAAGTTTTTGCAGTAAGTTGAAACATCATTACACTTCTGAAAGCAGTTTGAAATGTTAAAGACCTTTACCTTTTTGAGATCCTTAATTCTGTTTAAGATATTGACCCTGTTTGATTGCTATCTGTAAGCATCGTCAACACCTGTACTTTATTTTTATGTTATGTTATTATTTTTACTTATCCTAGATATTTATTAAATATCTACCATGTATGTGCTTTTAAGTTTGCTATCTTACTTACTTCTTCTGAAAGTCCTGTGAGGTAGATGTTACCACTTCCTTTGCAGATAATGAAGGTGAGGATAAAGGAAGTTAAGTAGATTACCACTTACTGACTGTTGCATCTAATACAGATGAGACACTTGGGTAGAAAGAGCTAGTTCTCCTAGTTCAGGTTTCAAATCCCAGATAGCAACTTTGATTGAAATTTTGAAGTGAAATATGAATTTTACAATGAAAAGTTATCTAAGTTGTCCTTAGATAGACTCACAATTAAAGAATCATGCCTAAGACCCTCCACTGCACAAATTCCAGCCCATTTCTCTTCGTCCTCTTCCTCCCCTTGGCATTCATCTTAAGTGTTTGTAGTTCAAAAAAATGAGTAAATGATGTAACTAGTTCCTTACCTCATTTGAACCTGAGGGTCCCGGAAGCATCTCTTCGGCAAAGACCTCGTTCAAGGATTATCTCTGTGCACCATGCTGCAGCCATTCTGTTGGTTGAGTGATCATACAATTCAGGGATCTCCTTAAAAGCCCACGTCTCCTGAATCCTTCTGACCTCGGTAAGGAAGTCTGGTCTCAACTCTGCAGCCCCATCAGTACCCGTACGCACACCCTCTTAAAAAGCTGCTTTAGTTTGGCTTCCAAGCTTTATAATCTCAACAGTCAGTGTCTACTGGCTCAAAAATGCAAGACTAGGGAGTGTTCAGAGGGAATGAGAGGGCTGCCTGGATTCGTGGCTCTGCTTTCCCTGGCCTCTGTCTCCCATTCGGGCTTTGCCAGAGGGTCTGAACTGTGGTGCAGAGACATTTTCTCCCAATAATGATACGTGTATGTATAGAGTATTGGAGCTTGCCCAAGTAAAGCAAAGCAAGCAGTTAGGAAATAAGATCTCTTTGCCAATTAATTATTCATAATATTTTCAATAATGACTTATCTTCCCTAATATAATTATTATTATTGCTTCACCATTGACTCGTGAAAATTATTGGTCATGGACTAGCACCAGTCCATGGTCTGGCATTTGGGAGCACCTGGGCTCCATGACCCCTGAAGTCCTCCTGCAGAGCTGGCATTCTGTGGATCTGAGATAGATGAGAAGAGAATCAGGACCCGAGTGAACCCTGCTGCACTTGGCTTGGCATGAGGCCGTGTGGTCTGGCTTTGGCTGGGGGTCAGAGACAAGCCCGTGGACCTGAGAAAGAGAGTGAATCACTGTGCAAGTATTTATTGAGCACCTCCCTTGTCCTGGGAAGCAGCAACTGGACAGTAGTGTATTGGCCTTGGAATTCAAGTGGCCGGGGTTTCACTCAGGCTTTTCACTTACTCTCTGCAATTCTCTTCACTATGGGCCTCCTGTTCCTGTCGATAAAATGGTGTTAACGGCAGTATTGTGTCTCTGTGTCTTAGAAGGTATTTGGAAAGTTGTAGAGCGCTGGTATAGTGATGTATTTTTTGATGAATATGACAGAAGTAGAATGGAAATTAGGTCTGTTTTTCATATACTTATCTCTGGATGCAGGTAAGAAGGCCAAGAGTGAAGGGAAAAATTCACATTGTTTTGGGGCAGGCACTTAAAAAAAAAAGCCAGCGTGCTTAATCTTTACTGACAGCTTGGGGCACAGGTATTACTGTCCCGTTTGAACAGGTGGCAAGAGGCTGAGAAGGTTCACCTCATGCAGCTCATGAGCGGTCAAACTGGGATCTAACTCAAAATTTTTCAAGTGTGTGCTCATAACAGCTCACAGGCCAAGCCCTGGGGAGAGTGTAAGAGCCTGAGAGAGAGTAAATCCATCCTCAGAGGCCCCTAGCAGACGTTTCCAGAGCAGTTTCACTGACGCTATTGTTGGTGACTTATGGGGTCTGGTCTTCAGCAACAAACATGCTCAGGATGATGACTATGAGTACACATTTTATTTTAGTTTATTTTTTATTTTCTTAATGTTTTTTTAAGTTTTTTTATTTTGAGAGAGAGAGGGAGGGAGGGAGCGAAGGAGGGAGAGAGAGAGAAAGAGAGAGGGAGAATCCCAAGCAGTCTCTCCATGCTGTGAGCATGGAGCTCAAGGTGGGGCTTGATCTTGTGAATTGTGAGATCATGAGCTGAGCTGAAATCAAGAGTTGGATGCTTAACTGATTGAGCCATCCAGGCTCCCCAAATGAGTGCACATTTTAGAAGTCTAAGAACGGGGTGTGCTAATCAGTTCCCACCAGAATCAAACAGGGACATTCGTTCATTCAGCAGACATTTATTGAAAATGGACTTTATTCCAGGTACTTTGTAAAGTGCTGGAAATACAGCAGTAAACATTAGAGTCCCTGTCCTTAAGCTGCTCATTTTCTAGCAAAGGGAGAGGAGGGGCAGAAATAGAGTCACGGTGCACTTTAAGTTGGATGGAATTTGGGTCCCTGTGAAAGTACGTCCCCCTTAGGGGAGACGAGTCAGGAGGAGGTGGTGTGTAAGCTGGGGCTGATGGTGGAGAGGCTGTAGGTAAGCACTTGGGGGGCGGTTTGCAGCAGGTAGGTCGGGTAGGTGGACTGATGCTGGAGAGGTGGAAAGGAGGATAGAAGACGGTAGGAGGAAAGGTCTCCTGGGGCTACAAGTACAGTACATGGGAAGGCAGTTCAGGGAGTCCATCAGAAAGCACCTTTTGAGTCCCATCTGTGTATTCAATGCTATTCATGATGGGAGTTTCCCTTCTGCACATGGATAGATCCCATGTACCCCAGCCACGGTCAGAGAAAAGCTGGAAACTATCTGCCCCACCTTTTCTGACTCTTCCATCTCGAGGGCCTGGAGGTGGAACCCAGTGCTCACATGGCTGCAGTGTCCTCCCTCGGCAGAGGAGAAGCGTCCTCATTTCTGTCACATCAGGACCAGACTAGACAGCGCCCCAGAGGATGAGGCGTGAATTAACCCCTCTTGTCCAGGAGGGTGGGACTGAACACCACGCAGGGGCTCTTTCCACCTCTCCCTTGGTGGGTGTGTGACTCAGAGGCGGTGACATCAGCCATGACTTCATTCGCCCAGAGGAGAGACAGTGTGCAGACCGAGAGCGGGCTCTGGCTTCTGCCCTTCCTTCTCCATGGTTTGTCTCGTCGGGGACATTGCCATGGTCCTGCTGTTGTCTTCCACACATCTTTTTCATTTTTCTTTTTGTTCTGGCTTTCTCATTGTATTCATTTCTCATGTGTTCCCATGTGTTTACTTCATTCCATCTCCCCTCTCTGTCCTTTTGCTTCTGTCTTTATTTTCTTTTCCTTCCTCTTCTACTTAATCTTTCCTGTTTTTTTTTCTTGTTCATCTTCTCTTTTGCCTTCATCTTCCTTCCTTCCTTCCTTCCTTCCTTCCTTCCTTCCTTCCTTTTCTTGTGCTTTCTCCTGCTCTGTCTCAGAAATGGCAAAGTGGTCCTCCTGTCTCCTCTCTCCTCCAGACTTCCCACATGGTGTTCTGTCCTAACCTTTCTAAAACTGTATTCACAAACCACCCCCACCCAGGACTGATGGTAGCTCCCATTCTCCCCTGACCTGAGTGTGTAATACAAATTCAGATTTCTTTTTACTGTACTTCAACATACATCACTCAGGCTAAACTTCTCAGGATTCCTTTTCCATGGCCAGGGATATATATAGCTGATCCTTCTCCTGAACTTTTCTCAGCCAGTTGTGCTGGCTGGACCACCATCCTCCCGCATCTCCCGTGATCTTTGCCTTCCCTCCACACTGAGGTCAGACACTCCTCCCACATAACACCTTTCCCTTGGCTGTTTGCCCACAGCTGTCTCTTTCTATCACGACTATGCAGCATCCTTAGTTTGTAACAGGCATTGTCAAACTTGAATTATTCTATACTGTTTATACACCTGCTGAGGGTTCACATGCAGACCCTTTGCTTCACCTACTCAATAAGCAATGTGAGGATCGGATCCAGCATATGCCTGACTTTTCATGCAGGGTCCTAGCACACCTGACCACAAACCAGGGCTGATGGACAGATTGTAGCATGGCCAATAAATACTTCATTTGAGAAATAATTATTTCATGTGCACTGTAGGGATACAGCTGAGTAAACAATGGGCCTCCCCTTAAAGGAGAAAATAGTCTTGTTGGAGAGACAGGCTCCCACATAATTTGAGAAGAGTAAGGAAGGTAGAAGAAACAAATAGTTACTGGGGATGTGCCAGGATGAGCACGTTAATATGTATAAACTCACTGAGTTGAATCCTACTGACAGTACTAGAGTTAAACATTGCTGTAGATGAACATGAGACCCATAGATATTAGGTGACTCTTGGCCAGAAGTAACACAAGTTTTGGTAGAAGAACCAAAGTTTGAACCAAGATGTGTCAGTCCCTGAAGTTCCTGCTCCTTACTGAAGATGGATACGGGTCGTGCTGTTGACATTCTAATAATGAGAACAGTCATTTAGGAAGTACTTACTATGTGCCAGATGCTTTAAACACTTCACAGACATTGGCTCATTTGTTCCCTCATCAACTTTATGGTGGAGGTGGTGTTACTGTTCACTCTAATTATTATGGGACAAGGGAGTGGAAGTGAAGAGTATTTAGCTTTCCCAAAGCCCCATGGCTATGAAGTATTTGAGCCAGGATCTGCACCCCTGCTGTCTGGCTTGTGGGAAGAGGCGGCAGAATGTTCAGGGGCACCTCCGTGTAGAACAGCATATTGCAATTTTTAGAACTGCCAATGCATCAGTCCATTTGGAGAATCAGGGGTGGTGAGGGTGCTGAGAGGTGAAGGTGTTGAGAGGTGAGGCTAAAGAGGGAGCTGGAGCCGGGTCACAAAAATCAGAGAGTGTTCAGGGCCCTCTCCAACAACCCTTCACCAAAGATGCAAGAGATGTTCTTTGGAAGGGATGTTTTCTGTGGTGTTGGGCTATTCACATCCACTATAAGAAAGAGGCTATGAAGTTGTGCTCTTTTTCTACTAGTTGAGTTGTGAAGGGATTTCTCTGTTGTGGACCTCGTCTGTGCCCTGTAGGAAATGACAGTGGCACTCTCTAACAGGAAGGATATATATGACCAAATAAAGCCCAAAGAAATGCCAAATGGAACGGTAAAGCACACTGCCCTTTATGGTTTGGGGATAGGTAAAGTTTGGGTTGAAGGAAATTTGGGGAAGAAAGAGGAGGGGGCATTCCTGTCAGTCAGCCTGGACCTGTTACCAGCTTGTCCTCAGGTGTCCTGGTGCACTGGACTTTTGACAGAGTGCTGTTCTGGTCTCAGCCCCCTTTCCAATGGTGCTTGGCAGCCATTCAACATGGTGTTGCACTGACCCAGGAGTCCAAGCCAGGAAGTGAATGAATCCATTTTCCAATTAAAATGAAACTTCTCCAAAGACCTGCTAACCCCAAGAAGAGAAATTTATCTTCCTGGCATTCTGGCTTGGCTAGAATGTCTCTGCTCCTAAGTCAGATGGTGAAAAGCCATTAACTTGAATGAGGAAAGAGAAACTGGGACAGTTCTTATTCACAACCTCATTCATTTATCCATTCATTCCTTATTCCCATTTCCACAAACTCCTATTTAGTTTGTACATCTCTGCTCATTTATTTTTTCATCCATTCTGCTAACATTATTCATCATCTATGTATCAGATACTATCCTAGGACCTAGGAATAGAGAGATTGAAAAAAGCATAGTCCCCCCTCCCTTCCCCCGTAGAGCTTTCAGTGTAGTGAGGGAGACAAACACATGAATGGATAGGATGGGAAGAGCCATGATAGGCATATTCACAGGGTACTAAGAGGGCATAGCCTGGGAGCACCTTACTCAGCTTCGGGGATTCAGAAGATTTTGCGGAGTGGATACTATCTGAGTTGAGTCCTAAATGATGAGTCCATGTTGGCCAGGTTGAAGAGGGGTGGGTATTCCAGATAGGCTACACTATGAATGAAGATATAATGGTAAGAAAAAGCACAGTATATGTGGGTGATTCTAATATAGTATCTCAGAGTGATCAGAGATGAAGCTGGTAAGACGTGGATTGTATATGCCATGTTAATGAATTTATTTTTAACTCCAAAGGTAGTAGAAAACTTTGAAGGACACAAGTATATTAGATTGAAAGCTCCCTGTCAGTGGTAGCTCTTATTGTTTGCTCCTTTCCTAGCATTGGGCACAGTACTTGACATGTAGAGGATACCATATAAATACTTATTGAATGAATGAATGAATGAGTTATTTATATAGTTAAATGTACATGTTAAATAGGCTATTTTTTTATTAAAAATTTTTATTTTACAGAGAGCATGAGTGGGGGAGAGGGACAGAGGGAGAAAGAGAATTTTTTTTTAATGTTTATTTTTGAAAGAGAGAGACAGCGTGAGGCAGGGAGAATCAGGGAGAAAGGGAGACACAGAATCTGAAGCAGGCTCCAGGCTATCAGCACAGAGCCTGACATGGGGCTCGAACTCACCGCAGTTCATGACCTGAGCCGAAGTCTGGTGCTTAGCCAACTGAGCCACCCAGGTGCCCCATGAAAGAGAGAGAGTCATAAGCAGGCTCCATGCTTAGGGCGGAGCTGGGTGTGGGGCTCAATCCCACAACCCTGAGGTCATGACCTGAGCTGAAATCAAAAGTTGGATGCTCAACTGACTGAGTCACCCAGGTGCCCCATACATAGACTGTTGTATTCTAATTGGCTGTGTAGGTGGTGGAATTGAAAGGGGGTAAGATTTGAAAGCATTAGTTAGGGTGGAAACAAACCACCTCAAAATTTAATGGAGGATAAAACTAACCAATTATTTACTCCATAATTATGCAGGTTGCTGATTTGGGATGAGCTAAGATAAATGATTTTTCTGGTCTTGACTCTTGATTCAAGAGTAGAGTAGATTTCTGGGGTAGGGTTTCCTGATCTTGGCTTTGCTCAGCTCTTCTGCATGGCTGGAGCCTTGGCACAGGTGGTTCAAGTAGGAGAAGTTCCCTCTTACTCAGCCTTTTTGATCTACTGAGGTCTTCAACTGAGTAGATGAGGCCACATTGGGGAGGGCAATCTGCTTTACTCAGTCGACTGGTTCCAATGTTAATTTCATCCAGAAACACCCTCTCAGATAAACTCAAAATAATGTTTGACCACATGTCCTTGTGTTCTCTCATTGTCCAGCAGGCCTGGCTGAGCTGCCTCACCTGGCAGCACTATATTCCAAGAAGACAAAAGCAAGGTGTTTTGAAGCCCGTGTTCAGAAGTAGCCCAGTGGCACCTTTGCTCCATTCCAGTGGTCAAAGCAAATTGTAAGGCAAGACCAAGTGAAGTGGTGTAGAAAGAGATTCACCTCGTGATGAGAAGAGCTGCAGGGCTATATTGCAAAGGGCATTAATACAGGGAAGGGAAGAATTGTGGCAACTTCTAGAGTATGCCATAGGTATGATAGCAGTAATCTGGGCAATGGAATGTGATGGACTGAAAAAGGATAATGATGATACGAGGTAGTCTGATGGTTAATTTTATGTGTCCACTTGACTGGGCATCAAAGTGCCCAGACATTTGGTAAAACGTTATTTTGAATGAATGATGTTCCTTTTTTTTGTTACTTTTGGTTGGGGTGTGTGTGTGTATAAATAAATAAATACATCCTTTTGGTTCTCTTTGTCTGGAGAACTCTAATACTAATAAGAGGTGGAGACCTCATCATGAATTAATTGGGAGTTTAAATGATATGGATGATTGGATGTATGCAATGAGAGAGAAGGAGAAGTGGAAGATGACCATTTGGGTAAGTGTATCAACTGACAAAGAAATCAAGGGGGAGGAAAACATTTTGGGAAAAATAACAGATTCTTTCTTGCACATGTTGCATTAGAGGTGCAATGGAACATCCAGAAGGCATGTCTCAGAGGAGAACATGGGGTTTGAGATTTGGCAAATCAGTCATTCAATTTGTAAGTTAGTTGGAATAGTAGGAGTAATTGAGATTGCCCAGGCAGCATGTGAGTAGTAAGAAGAGCATTTGCGTGAGGGAGGAACTCTGGGGAGTGCCCACGCTTAAAGGGCAACTAAGGAAAAGGTACTCAAGATGGAAAAGCAACGAGAAGGTCATGAAAGGATCCAGAATGAGGTATTAGGCAAGGCCTCCTCACCTCTTCACTTGTCCAGATCTTCTGCTTTCTTTCATGTCTGTTCCAACACCTTCTTACCCATTCCAAAGCCTTCTCTTCATATTAGGACTCCCTCCTTTGCTCCCTCCTGTAGACCGTACCACCCACAAGGAATTGTGTTCTCTATCACCATAGCGTCTCTCCTCCTGGTGCTTTTGCGTTTTATTAATGCTTTAGGGAGGTGGGCACCTGAACTAGCACTGGGCTGGTCATTAGAGATCTCCATTTAATTTGTCTTACACTTATCTGTGTGTGACCTTAGGACAGTGTGCTCCCTTTCTGGGTTTTAGTTTCTCAACTTTCAAGGTGAGGTTGATAATTTCTTGCCTTCCCTGCTCCGCAGAATTATACAGAGCAGATGAGATCATGCATGTCAAAGTGCTTTGAAAAACATGGAACTCTGTGGCAGTAATTGGAATGAAACTTGTCGACTTCTCAGGCACTCTACATTATTTCATTTGTTTCTCACAACATGTTTGGAGATAGATGCTAGTAATATGGCACTTGTGGAAACTGGGACTTAGAGAATTAATTTGCCTAAAGCTACACAGCTGGGAAGTGGCAAGGCCAATAATCACACTCAGGTCTGCCTGATGTTCTTAGAGCCCATATTCCACAGCCTTGTCTTCCTAATGCGTGTGGTGGTGTCACATCCCTGGCAAAGTCAGCTTTACTAAATATGATCAGTTTTCATGAAAATGAGCATGTTTTTTAATGGTTGGGAAATCAACACTAGTGTGGGTTGTTAAGTTTGCCTTTTTGTACAGTAGTTGAGCCTTAGGAGAGATGGTGGGGGAGGATGCATATAAATCTAGTTCTTAAGAATGAAATAGTTGAAATTATACAATGGATTTATTTCGTTTCACAAGTAAATTCTCTGATGGTACAGTTAAATAAATCCTTCTCTAATGGGGACAGTCTGGCCAATTCAGACACTTGTTCCTTGGGTTTCATTCTCAGTAGTGGCACAGATACTTAGTCTACTTGACCTCTAGGCTTCCGCTCAAATCTCTTCCCCATGAAGCTTTTCTGGCAACCCTAACCCCAAAGCCTTTTCCCTTCTCTGAACCTTGTCTGTGATTACTCATTAGAGGCAAATATATGGCCACACACAAAATATTATGATAAAGTTATGAGGCTGACTCACCAAACCTGGGTATCAGGCTCATTACATTATTGTCATACATCATCTTATTAATTACCTTTTCCATTGCGCACATCTTCCTCTAGCTCTGCTCTAATTTTCTTTTGAAAGGTCTTGATTTGAAATTTCTTTATACCTTCTGAAACTTTTTGCATTTTTTTTTTCCATGTATGAGCTGGCTTTTGCCCTCCGAGAGTTTGTCATTTTGAGGTGGATTTAGGCATGTGTATATATAATTGGGCTACGACGAGGGACTGGAGGGATTCGCTGAAAGGGTGACATTTGAGTTGCATATGGATCAAAAGTAGAAATTTGGTGTTGGGAGAAGGTGGGGAAGTCAATCAAAGTAGAGGCCTGGAAATGGAGAGGAGCATAATGCATTTGGGCAAAGTGAAGGCAATGAGGTGAGTACCGGGTGGAGCATGCTAGGAGATGAGCCCAGAAGGATTCATCATCATAATGGCCAGGTTGGAGCCAGGGTGTTGAGTGTCCTGAGAGCCATGCCAAGGAGTTCAATGTGATTCGAGGCCAGGAGGAGCTGTCGGACCATTTTAAACAAGGCAATGTAATGGTAAGTTTTCAGTTTTTAGCAAGATGCCTCTAGTAGCACAAACATCTCAGCGTATCTGCCTGTCTGACTTGAAATAGGTCCGGTGTTTGGTCTTTTTCTTTGTGGACGGGAGGTTGAAACACACAATTGTTTCATTCATTCTGGGAGGTTTCTGGCTGGGGATTGTGACCCACTCCATGTTTTCAGCGTCACTTTTCTCTTAAGAATGACACTGAGGATTACATTTTCTCTTTCTTCTCTGGCCTATCAGCCTGTGCCCTAATTTGGAGTCGTGAAGGTAGAAGGAGGATAAGATGTTGCTTTCTCATGGGTAGTTATGCTAGAAAACAACATCATGAGTGCTTGGGCTCTTCAGGAAGGATCATTTACTGGGTGGGGAATCAGGGAGCTCTGTTCTCTCCCTTTTTGTTTTTTGTTTTTTTTTTTTTTTTGTTTTTTGTTTTTTTCCCACTGCACACAGCAGATAGCCTAGACAGAATCTTTGTGCAATTAACAACAAAATACTTTTGAGTTGCTCATCTCTACCTTCTCATGCCGGTTCTAGGCCCTGATGTCTCCTGACATACACTGAAGGACCTGCTTTATGTCTCCTATTAGTTCTTTCAACATCGAGCATCCAGGGGATACCTCGCTGCCTCCCTGGACATGACAGAGAGAGGGCATGGGAGAAATTCCCATCTCTATGCCCTGAGGCTGTCAGGGCGGCCGCTGCCTGGCTCTGAATCTTGGGTGTATGTCTCTGCCTCCACCCTCTGCTGAGCCCCGCCACTGTGTGCGCTTTGAGTTGTAACTTCCCCCCCAAGAAATGCTGTGGTTTCATGAAGTTATAGGTGATTAAAAAAAAGGAAAAAGTTGTTCTCTTTGGTTGCTTTCAAGCCTGGGGGATCGCTGAGCTCAAAAGGATTGTTATTGGAACGCAGAAGCCTTTAGGGCCGAGTCCTATACCCCAGATCACAGCTGATTTCTTTTCTTTCTTGAAAAGACTCATTTTTGTTAGTTGCTTGGTAACTGGAGGATAGGCTGAACTCGTTCCGCACAGAGAGCTTTGAGTGTGAACTGGCTTCAGCTGTCACATGATGAGATACGGCTGAAGTTGGTGTGTGTTGAGGGCCTGCTCTGTGCTCTCTGTTTCTGGTACACCATCTGTGCGTGGAAGGTGTTATTAGGAAGTTAAGTGAGCTGCTTGGGATTGGAAGTGACCTCTCTCTGAAAATTTTTTTTTTTTTTAATGTTTATTTTTGAGAGAGAGAGAGAGAGGGAGGGAGAGAGAGAGAGAGGCGCGGGGGGGGGGAGGGGCAGAGAGTTGGTGGCACAGAGGATCTATCTGCTGATGGTGCAAAGCCCGATGCGGGGCTTGAACTCCTGAACTGGGAGATCATGACCTGAGCTGAAGTCAGTTGCTTAACTGATTGAGCCACCCAGGCGCCCTTGAAAAATTTTAAATTGTGTACAGAAATGTGTTGGAAAAGGCTTTTGTTTTTTTTTTTTTCTGTAAAGAATGGCTGTAGCTTCCATTATGAATCTCCCCAAAGGCCAAACCCCACATCTCTGATGGGTCTGGGAGCCTCAGAGTGGTGACTGTGACATAGAAGAAAGGAGCACTCAGTTTAGAGCTACGAGTCCCATGTCACTTTGGCGTAAGCCCTGTCTGAAACTGTTTGTACATCCTTAGTATGAGACTGCCGTATATTCGCCTACACACCTCTGAACCACCCTGAGAATCACATGAGATGAGGCATGCGGGGGCTGTTTGTGAGCTGTGGACAAATATAGGAGTGCAATCACGGTGTCTTCATGCAGGCCCAATGGTTACAAAAATAGAAGTAATTCAGTAAGATTGAGGCCCTCAGCTGGGACCATGTACTGGAGAGTGGGATGGAAAGAGAGATTTTCCCACAGAACTGGATTAAAAATCCATCCATGGGGCTACATGCTCTTGGCCCATCTGGCATTTGATGACAAAGCACTTGTGAATCATGTAGCTCAACATAAAAACAGCATGAGATCGTCACAGATAGTCTGCCAGCATCTCAAAGTAAGAGATCAGGCTTTAGGAGACATTCCCTCTCATCCTGGCAAACTCTGCCCTCTTCTCTTTGTTGTTGTTGTTGTTGTTTAAATTTATTTATTTTGAGAGAGAGAGAGAGTGAGGCAGAGAATCTCAAGCAGGCTCCACCCTGTCAGCACAGAGCCCAATGCTGGGCTCCATCTCACCAACTGTGAGATCGTGCCCTGAGCCGAAATCAAGAGTTGGACCCTTAACCGACTGAGCCACCCAGGTGCCCTTGCCTTCTGTTTTCTGGCTAATCTCCAGACTGCTTTTGTAAAGGAAGCGGGGACTGCTGGTCTCTGTTCCTCCAAGACCATGCCTATTCTTAAGGATACCTCATACCTCTAATTAGATGCTTCTGGCTTCTCATCCTATAGAGAGAGGTTGGACTGGGGTATGTGGCTTTGGTAGATGAAGCTGGCATGGTTTCAAGAAGAAATGATGTTCCCTGGCTGCCTCATGCCTCCTGCCTGCAGCGTGTCTCTTTTTTTGGCAAGAAGCTTCAAGTTCTCTTGGAGACATTTGCTTGGGTCCCATTGTCCACAGCGGATGTCCCTGTGGCTCCAGGCTGAAAGCTCTCATTATGCAGAGTCTTTAATGACCGTATACGAGATCTAACAGAAGCAGTTGTTTTTGGAGTTTAGGAACATTGTTCGGCTTTGGCTTGAAGCACTGGGTGTTGCTGCCGTGGTTTAGTGGTTCATTTCTGGTGACTGGCCTTGGATTTCTGGAGCCCATAGAAGGAGGCTGCGTTTTCTCTTTCTCCCTAGAAACTGATCACTGAAACCACAAAGCACATGGAAAGAGATTTTGGGGACTGCCCCGAAGGCATCCAAGTCGTTTGACTCACACAGTTTCAGACTACCATTTTCTGACTGTGACCTATCAGGGTATGAAGATACTACTAAGGCACAGCAGTGTTAGGCACATTCGGTCAGCTTTAAGTTTCACTTTGTTTACCGTTAACGTGTATGGGCGTTCAAAGAGCTTAGCCCTTCCTAAATGTAAGCTTTCACCCCAGTGCTTTGGAATTTAAAACAAATAAACAACAACAGTAATAGGAAATTGGCTTCATGCTGCCATTTACATCTGAACCCTTTTGATGTTACTGTCATTTTAATGGGACCCTGTACCTGGGATTATACTCAGTTTCTCTGTTGTGCACAGATAGTCCATATAGTAGTGATAGGGAAGGAGGAAGTAGGAACTCAGAGAATTTGAGGGCAAAGGTAGATAAAGGCCAGTAATATGTCTGTAAAGTAGTCGTAATAATACTCAGAACTTTCCCTCATTCTAAGGAGATAACGCACGCGGAATCCACTTCTAAACTCTGAAGCATTACTCACATGAGAGAGATTGGAAGGTAAAAATGAGCAGTTTGTCTAGTTGTTCAACAAATATTTATTGAGCGTCCACTGTGTGTCACCCTCTAGCGGACAGTAGAATACGTCTCTTTGGGAACTTCTTCATCGTGGCCCCCTGGTTCCCCCAAGAGCCCTGTATACTTATGATACATTCCTTTTAGTTGTAGCCACTTGGGAAGGAAATAATTGAAACCAGGACTTGGAGAGTTGCCTGGATGGTAGGAAACCTTTCTTGCTACCGCTTCTGTCTGCTTTACTCTTCTCTTTGTGAAGTTCTGCTTCTCTAGGTACTTGGCAGAAAAGGGCCACTTCAAGTTTCCAAGTTTATCTCCCCTCCAGTTCTATTCATAGGCAGAAGTGAAATGACTCCATTTGGATCCTGAGTCTAAATTCATGGGAGAAGGAATCTGATTGGCTCAGTTAGGTCACATGTCCATCCCTGGTCCAGTTAAGTGTGTAATAAGCAGATTGGAAGCAGGTGGTTTTTACCTCACAGCTAACTGTCCAGTCCTAGGTAGGGGGAGGAGAGGAGAAGGTTGTGGGATATATCATAGTGCATGAAAGGAACTAGGCTCTTTGACATTGTAGAGCTTATAATCTGGTGGGAAAGAAAGATAGCACGCAAATAATTGTGGGATGGTATGGGTTGTAGGAGAGTCAGATCCACCCTGAGTAGGAGATCCTGGAAGGCTTCTCCAAGGAAGGGTGGATAGGGTTAACCAAAGGGGCAGGCGACTTGGGTCCTGGGAAGCCACAGGGGGGTAGTTGAGGAATTCCAGACAGAGGTGACAGAGGAAAGAAAAAGCCCAGTGGCAAGAAAAATTCTGACCACATTGGCACTGCGGAAGAGACTGGAAGAAACAAATGTTTAGGTATCTTGTAAGAATACCTTGGTTCTGTGCCATTCTCATTGGCTTAGACTGGAAGTTCTTTGAAGGCAGGGACCAACTTTTTTATTGCCTTTGGAACCTGTTGGTGTGGGGAGAATTTTACATGGCAGGACATATTCTCTTCCATGGGGTAGTTTCTTAGGGTGGTTTTCTTCCCAACTTAAAACTGTTCAGCTTTGAAATCTTACTGGATGCCTTGAAGTGTATCCTGTGGCCCTTCACGAGGAAGATAGATTGCATTCCCCCACAGAGTGTGCATCTTCTCCCTCTGGGTTGGCCAAGGGGATAAAAGGGAGATGATGGCCATTTGGGGAAGGATCAATAATTGCCAATTTTTCTTTCCTCTATAGGTACTACTTTTCTACCATCCCTGCCCCCTGGCCCCCAGCCCCTGAACAGATGTTTTCTTGGACATTGTTGGCTATGCTTTTGTTTTGAAAAATTTGAAACATTATTGAAAGAGGGGAGGGGTAGAAAAAAAGCCCATAATTGATTCTAATATGTATTTAATTTGGCAGAACTTAAGAGAGACTTGCTGGGATAAGGCGGGACATTTCTTTGATCTCCCAGACTTCTTATCGTGGAAGGCAACAGGTGTCACAGCACGGTATGTTAATTACAAGTTGGATTTTATTTGCGCTCATCCATTCTCGGGTGTCTGTATATATATTGCTTTCTTAACTCGCTTTGACTGGACGTATTATTTGTACATCTGCATGTGATTTTACATACTTGAAACATCTTGAATCCATCTTCCACGTCCACTGCACATGCCCAAACACCATTGTTCCCATGCAGCCTGGAATGTTGGTATCCAAGGTGAAGACCATTCATTAAAATTGGACACATTTGAAGGAGACATGAACAGTTCGTCATGAAATGTGACTGTTTTTCTAAAGGTGCCTTTTACATGGTGAATAAAAGAAAAATATTTTTTTTGGCTCCTAAAATGAAGGCAAGAGATCTGTTTTTCAAGGAAGTTGATTTTAACTGGATAGGCCCTAAAATTGAGGCAAAAGATATGTTTTTCAAGGAAGTTGATTTTAACTGGATGGGTGTGTTGCTTTTTATAGTAATATACCTGAATCACTGCAGAATGTAGAGGTCTGTATGTTGAAGTCACAATATTTTTCCGTAAATTATGAATATTATAAATAAGTATGTGCTACATGGCAGAGACAATTTAAAAAATAGTGTAAAGTAGCAGCCTGCTGTAATTAACAGTGTGTGTGTGTGTGTGTATTTAACAGAGACAGGTTGGACATGAAATCACAAAGTATGCAAGTCTATTGTCATCCTGGCCTCAGATTTCAGGAGATACATACGGAGGGGCAGTAGGGCAGGGTGGGAGATGGGTTTTCTTACCTTGAAAATAATTTAGATAATTTATGTTCAACAAATCTGTGAGGAAGGGGATCATTCCCCGAGGACAGATAAACTATGTATATATATTGTGTGTGTGTGTGTGTATATTATATATATATACATATAATATATACACTATATATATTATATATACTATATAATATAGCATATATATTATATTTATATTATATATATACTATATAAACTATATATATAGATAAATATATACTAAATATATATAGATAAATCTATATATGCTAAATATATATAGATAAATCTATATATGCTAAATATATATAAATATATACTGAATATATGTAGATATATATACTATATATATATACTAAATATATATAGATACATATATATATATATACTGTATAACTATATATAAACTATATCTATATCTATATATCTATATCTATATATTTAGGGAGAGGCAGGTGTTGAATCTTAAAGTCAGCTCCTTCAGGGAAGGCTAATCGTCCCCATTTTCTTTTTTGTTCAAAGTCAAGAGAAGCTGGGACTACGAGTGCCATTTTCTTGTGCTCTTCCTGTCTAGCTCACTTTGTATGATTTAGAACTTTTCTTATAGAGAGTTGATAAGAGTTCAGCATTAGGGGCTTCCAGAAAGGAGATAGTAGAGGACATGTTTCGCAGGCACATCATTCTTCATCCTTTGCACACCTCAGGTACTTAACCCTGTCTGGGGGAGCAGGCTCTTGGGGATTGGTGTGAACTTTACCCCCAGAAGGCACAATTGAGTCACTGTTACACTGCAGTCACCAGCGGGGATGTCAGTGTGTGGATTTTAAGATCTCATCTGGGGCATTCCTCTTTTGGTGTGACATTAATTGCCAGAGGTTATTTCTGGAAGGACCTTTCTCCAGGCTTTTTTCCTACCTTTGTGCAGTAGTGAAAGAAGTATTTCCATCATTTTAGCCAAATGGACCTATTAGTTAAAAGAGTGCTAATAGTGGGGGTGTTGGAAATACCCCATTGGCCTGCAAAATTTGGGGACTCAAAAATAGAACTACACATAGAGGAGAACCTTGCTGTCCTCTTTTTCCTTGAGTGTTATTCAACCCAGGGCATTGACTTCTTCCCTGGTTCTTTCTGATGGTGCTGGATAGTCTACACTCCCATTTCCTGGTCTCTGATGCCATAGTTAAGACCCCAAGGAGAGGACTTCTTGGGGCTCAGATTTAGATGACATGCATACCTACTGTGGAGTCACAGTGTCATTTGTGGTTCTACATTCTGCCAGACAGGAGTTGTGTGACCTTGGGCGTGTCCTTTCCTTCTTTGAACCATACTCTCCTTATGTTTAACATGGGGATCAGGATACCTATCTTGAAAACTTGTTGAGAGGATCCTGTTAAAGCAGTCTTTCCTAACTAGCCTGAGTATAGGAATCAGCTGAATCATTTTTCCAAAGCACAGTTCCCCAGGGCTTCCAGTTTTAAGCATATCTCACCTGGGATGTCTGGGAATTTATATGTTAAACAAGTGCCCCAGGTGGTTATATATGATTAGGTAATTTTGGACAACAAGGCTTAACAGAATATACATGAAAGTGATAGATGACACTAAGGTGCTTCACACCTGTGAGGGATTGAAAGTATTAAAAACAGTTAAAGGACTTGGTAAATTTCAAATGGAGAACTTCTTGGCCCATCAGAATGTTCTCGGGGGCTTCTGTCCCCACCCACAACAGTCTGAAACCCTCAGGAAGCAGAAAGGTTAATGCTCAGAAATGATTTATTGGCTGTCCGGTTATCCCTGCCATTTTTTAAAAATTGACTGTGACACCCATGAGTCATTCTCTTTTAATTACTACAAATTTGCAATTCTCGCTTCCTCCCCTACCCTTGCCCCGTACTTATGAGTACCTTCAGAGACCTCCTGTCCAGTTTCCCTCTCCTAGAGCAGGGCCTGTGGACCTTGGGCACCAGGGATTGAGTTTCTCTTGTGAGGTGGTTGCCCTCCCCCTGGAACCCCTGTTTCTTATATCTATCTCTCCTGTTCATTCCTCAGTCTTTCAGCTCCTCCTCCCTTCTCTGTTTCAGCCTGTGCACTATTAGGATGAATCAAGTAAACCCTCTCAGGTCTCTCGATTGTAGAATTGGGACAGTGACAACAGTCCATGGGATTATTGTTTGGGCTGACTAAGGTCACAGAAAAACTTCCAGTGCAGTGCTGAGAAATGTTTTGAAGGAATTAGCCATTTTATTTAGTTCCCTTTCTCTATCGATTTTGGCAGGAAGTCTTTGCATTAAGTGTCTGGCATAGTGGAAAGAGGGAAATCCTTGTAGTCAGGCTGACCTGGGTTCAGTGTCTCCACTGTGTACTGTCTGCAAGAACATGGAGTGAATTGTTCCCCCCACTGAGCTTCCGGTCCTCATCCGGATGTGTCGTTTTAGGATTATTGGGGGAGTTAGAGGTACTGTGGACAACATGTGTGGTACACAGTATTGCAACACTGCATGGTTCTTTTAATGGAAAAATCCCCATCCTCTGTCCCCTCTTCTCGAATAAGGAAGATGAAGGTCTGGGTTTGAATGTGCCAATGCCAAAAAACTTTGGGGAGTGAAACATGAACTTGGCATCCTCTGGGCCAAGGAGAGGTTCAGATTTGGTGTTTATTTGGCTCTTAATGTGATTGTTCTGGGAGACTTTGGGGAAATGAGTGCCAGAAAGACCAGAGGGTATTTTTTTTTCTTTCTTTCTTTTTATTATTCTAGTGGAGTCAAGGCTAAAAAGTGATCAGATTTCACCTTGTCTTAAAGCTTTCAGACTTGTTTTTGGCAGTGACGCTGTGTAAGAAGTCCTCCCCCTCCTCCTCCTCTTCCCCTATCAGATTTTGTCCTCTCCTTTCTGCCCTCCCGCCTTTAGTTATTGTTCTCATCCCCCTAAATGTGGTAGCGACTCTTGTTTATCTGGGTCACTGAGAAAATCACCACCTGGCTTGGGATTAATTTGTAACTCAGCTCCATCATATGAATGCAAATACTGATAGCTGTTTTTGTTAGTAATAATAATGCTATCATTATCATTTTCAGGTGCCTTCTCTCTGTCTGTGCTAGGCATATTAACAAATGTGAACCCCATTAGTCCTCATGACCCTTAGTTAAAGCAGATGGTGTTCGTACCATTTTGCAGTTGAAAAACTGAAGCCAGATGCTTTAGCAATTTGCCCCATTCTAACCCATGAGTGGGTAACTATCCAGAATTTTGGTGATATGAGAAATGGGAAGTCAGAAATTTGAACAATGTAATTTTTTATAATCGGACAAAAACATATTCACATATATAAATCTCTCCTCTAAAGAGATTTGAGCCACCTGGGTGGCTCAGTTGGTTAATCATCTGACTCTTGATTTCAGCTCAGGCCATGATCTCACTCTTGAGTTGGAGCTTGGGATTCTCTCTCTCCCTCTCTCTCTCCCCCTTCCCGACTCATACTCTTTCTCTCTCTCTGTCAAAAATAAAGAAACTTTAAAGAAGTCACCATGCACAGCCCACATTTAACGAGTAGGGAGTTATGCTTCACCTCCTTGAGGGCAGAGTATCTACAAACATTATTTTGAGTCATTCTGTATGTGAGATGTGTCTATTTTCAATTCACTTGTTTTTATTTCTTTGGACTGAGAGAAATTAACGGTCAGACTGTTTAAGTACAAGAGACACATTGGTAAGTTTGCCTTAGAATTTACATGTTAGAATTTATGAGACTTTTCAATGGCATATGAGAAAAGAGGGCTGATGGCTAAAATCTCAGGTTGGTTTTCCCCTTTCTTTATGTGAAATGTTTATTTCCCTTCTCTTTCCTCTCTGCTGCAGTGTATAGTTCTGTGTAAGTTGTCCATAAATATTCTGTCTTCTAGTTTAAAGAGGTGAATTTACGATTTTGAGAAACTATATTCCCTCTTAAAATAACAATTATTTTCCTGATTTGCATGGTTCTCTGTTTTGAGTTTGTAGGAGATATTACTGTACTGTTAATTTGTTAATGGTTATTTACTGATCTGTCAAGAGAAGATTATGGTCAGATTGATTATTGATCCTGATCTGTAGCCATTTTCCGATATAATTTCAAGGGTTTCAAAAATAGTATCATTATTTAGACTTTACTGTGTGTTTTTTAATTGTAAATCTACTTTGTACAATTTACTTTTCATATATTATTCTATCTTCTATATCAATAAATACTATCTGAAAACATATTTTTGATACCTGTATTGTATTCTGTCCTATGTCGGTATAATGTCTGTGTCAGTTTTGCCAAGTTTTGGGGATTAAAATGGTGTCTTATTTTAATTTTTGGCTGTTAAATGCAGTTAATTTTTCATATATATTTCAACCACTGGTTTTATTAATTTATGTCAGTGGCAGTTATTAATTATGTCTATTAGTATTACATATGTCAGTTGCTCATATTGGATTTTGGTGTTTTCTTAAATATTGGTGAGAACTCTATGTCATTGATCAAAAGCATTGAATTTTTGTTTTGGTATTTTTCCCTACATATTATTTTTGAAAAAAAAAAAACAACTAAAAAGTTGAGGGAATGGTATACTGAACACCCTATCTTTACCTACATTCCTCAACATTTTGTTCCATTTGTATCTCTTGCTCTGTCTCTAATGTGTTTATTTTGCTGAGCCATTTGTAAATGAATTGTAGACATCATCTGCTTCCTCCTCAATTATGCCACGTGATCACATAAGAGCCCTGACAGTCTCCTATGTAACCACACTGCCATTATTTCACTTAGGACAATTAACATTAATCTTCATTATTTGAATTCCTAACAGGTATCCCTGTTGTTAAGGGTTCAAAGAGTAACTCACTCTTGGTTGCCACTGGGGTTCTGACTCATAGAGACTACATAAAAAGCATATTAGCTAAGTGAAGAATGAAAACCTACCTCATTATTTTAGAAAATGACACTTTAACCTCCAATATGTAGAGCTTCTGGCATACTGGATGGAAAATGCAGCCCAGAAGTGCGACTGAACCAGCATCTTCATGTTCAGGTGTATGTGTACATATATGGGGGGAGGAAGACTGGATATGTCCAGCAGAGCTCAAGTAATAGAGTCAGCAAGATGGATGTAGACCCTGAATGTTCAGGTGTGCTTACCTGAGGCCAAAGCATGCTAGTTGCATCTGGGCATAGAAAGGGAAGGAGTGCATTTGATGTTGTTCTATGCATGACTCATCACCTATCTTTCACACAGTCACCCTTAAAACATGGCTTAATATATTCCAGTCTGTCACCAATCAGATGAGCCCTTGCCCCTTTGGAGGAAATTAAGTAAAGGGGGTGAGGTGCAAAATCAGCTGTGGTTCTTCTGGTGCTGCTCTGAGTGGAGCCAGCAGGCTGGGTGGCAGCCGCCTCCTCCCTGGGGGCTGAGACAGCAGCTTGGTGGGAAGAAGGGAGAAACTTCCGCTGTTGTACCTGCCTCTGGTAACATACTTGCAATCCACATCCCTTCGGTAGTACTTCACTTCCTGATTGCCTTTTGCAGTTGCATATATAAGACTTGATTTTTAAAAAATAAACCAACAAACAGCTTTGCTGAGATGTAATTCACATGTTATGTAAGTCACTAAAAACAGGTCAGTGCTTTTGATAGATTACATTATTAATTTTTGTGAATTGTAGTAAAGAATATATGTAGCAGAAAACTTACCATTTTAACCATTTTGAAGAGTACAGTTCACTAGCGATAATTACATTCATGGTATTGAAGAACCATTACCACTGTTTATTTTCAAAACTTACCCATCTCCCCAAACAGAAAACTCCATAGCCTTTAAACGATAACTCCCCATACCTCCCTTCCCCCAGCTCCTGGTTACCTCTAATCTGCTTTCTGTCTCTATGAATTTGTTTATTCTAGATACCTCATGTAAGTAGGGTCATACAGCATTTGTTCTTTTGTGGCTGGCTTATTTTACTTAGCATTATGTTTTCAAGATTCATCCATGTTGGGGCACCTGAGTGACTCAGTCAGTTAAGTGTCTGACTCTTCATCTTGGCTCAGGTCCTGATGTCACGGTTTATGAGATTGAGCCCTGTGTCGGGCTCTGTGCTGACAGTGAGGAGCCCACTTGGGATTCTTTCTCCTCCTCTCTCTCTCTGCCCCTCCCCTGATTACTCATGTGTGTGTGCTTTCTCTCTCAATATAAATAAACTTAAAAAAAAAGAAGATGCATCCATGTTGTAGCATGTGTCGTAATTTCCTTTTTATGGCTAAATGATACTGCATTGTAGGCATATACTGCATTTTGCTTTTCCATTCATCTTTTGATGGACCCAAGATGAGCAGTTGGGTTGTTTCTTGCTTTTGGCTATTGTGAATAATGCAATCAACATTGAAGTATGAGTATCCGTTTGAGTCTCTGCATTCATTTCTTGTGGGAATATACCTAGGAGTAAAATTGCTGGGTCAGATGGTTATTCTGCATGTAGCTTTCTGAGGAACTGCCAGATTTCTCCATTTTCCATTCCACCAGTAATGTATGAGGATGCTCATTTTTCTCCCTCTTCACCAACACTTCATTTCCTTCTTAATTTCTTTTTTTTTTATTATAGCTGTCCTTATAACTATAGACTCTCGTTGTGATTTAAGACTTGATTTTTTTAATGTTAGAAATCTGAATGAAAGTAAAATTGATTGAACCTAGATCATGGTAGAGGTAACATTTTTTGACCAGACCTTGGTTGAAACTGGATAAGGATTCTCTAGAAGTATCATAAAATTAAAGAGTTCTGGGGAAAAAAAGATCACACTTGTTCTTGACGTGATGAATGCTAAGGCTCTTTGACTAGCATTGTTTTAGTGTTGTATTGAAGGATGAGTTCCAGAACAATGTTTCTAGGTTCTGGGAAGAACAATTCCATCATCCTCTCACATCAACTGCTCTTTTCTTTTCTTTTCTTTTCTTTTCTTTTCTTTTCTTTTCTTTTCTTTTCTTTTCTTTTCTTTTCTTTTCTTTTCTTTTCTTCTTTAGTGTATCTAAAAGGGCTGAGAAATGGCCTGTAAGTATTAGCTTTACTTTATCCTTATTTTTGGGAAAGAAGAGTGTTTTCACTCTCTACAGAAAAAATATGGTATTTATCTCTTCACGGATAAATAATAGAAATAATAGAAAATTCACACACACACACACACACACACACACACACAAAACAGTTGCTTAAATGCATAAGGGGTTCATTCTCTTCTGTAAATAAATGGAGACATATGGAGTCTTAGGCTACTGTGTCAGCCTGTGAAGTCATCAAAGACACTAGCTCTTTTGATATTTTTAATTCACTTTCATTAGCCCTGATTTCCATTCTCAAGGTCACCCCATGGTCCAAGTTGGCTGCTGGAATCTCTGTTGTCCAGTCTACATTCCTTCTATCAGGAAGAAGGAAGACAGGGGTGTGTAAAAAGAACGTGCCACATACCTGAGTTAGCCTTCTTTAAACAACATTTGTAGAAGATCTACATAATACTTCTGTTTGTATATCATTGGCCAGCCCTCAGGATTATGGTCATGCCTAGCAGAATGGAGCCTGGATGGACGAGGCTTGGAGCTGGACCCATTGCTACCTGAATGACATTGGGTTTCTCTTACTACTAAAGCAAAAAGGGGGAATTAATATTGGGCAGGTAAAAAGATAATCACAGAATTGTAGTTTCTCAGTAAACTACATTACCTATATCCCAGATACCAATTTATAATCCATCTAGGATAGTGATCAGGAGGAGGGGGAGGATGGTAGTAGTCATGGGGGAGGTGATATGTGGTTTGAAGCAACTGTGGCTCACAATTTCCTTCATTCAGTCATTCATTTATTCCTTGCATTATGTATTAATAGAGCTCCTAAGAAAATACGATCTGTCTAAGCTAGCACCGGGTAGGTACGTATTTGTTTGAACTATTCAAATACACGTAAAGCCTGGGGCCACAGAATTAACCCGAAGCTTTGCTCTCTCATTCATCAGCTGGGTGAATTTGGGCAAGCCAATTAATCCCTCTCAATCCCAGTTTCCTCTTAGGGTTGAAGGAGGACAAAAAGTACCTCGATTTGCTTCATGGAGAAAGGGAAACAGCATGAGGAAAACCTCTAGCTGGTACTTGCCACACAGAAGGGCACAAAAAGTGCTACTTCCGTTTTCTTTCTCTTCAGTTCTTGTTATTTTTATTTTAAAATTTTAAGGTGGACCTAAATTCTTTTTAAATAGCTTATGCATGGGGTGGGGAGGATGGGCCATGTAGCAACCAGATAACCTGTTTGACAGCCTGTCTGCCCCGTTTGGGGGTTTTGTCTTGGCTTCCTGTGATGTGATCAAAAGGTTTAGCATGTCGTGGAGTGTGACGGTCAACAAAGGTCTCAGCTATTCTGGGCAGAAAGAAATGGGTAGTTGTTGAGAGACCATAGGCAGGTCAGTATCTAGAGGCCAAAAGTCCAGGTAGGCAGGAGAGAATGGAATATTCTGGGTCCGTCAGGGGGCAGGAGAAGGCCTTTCATCTGTGCTTATCAGAGGTGCCAGAGTCGGGACACAGATCCTCCATGAGTGGGAGTCCTACGGATGCCCTACGCTGATGCTTTACTCTGGGATCGCTGACTATCTTTCGCTCTTTATCTGGTAGGTTGAGACTGTGCCGAAGAATGAGTTTCTTCCTTCACTTTTTACCAATAAAGCAAATGTGGCAGAAAAGGTTAAGAATGTGCACATTTGTCCTTTGGAACAAAGGAGGTAGAAATGTGTGACCTTGGGTGGATGGGGTGTCTAGGTGGGTCAGGTTAGGCGTCCAGCTCTTGATTTCAGCTCAGGTCTTGATGTCACGTTTCATGAGATCGAGCCCCAAGTCAGGCTCTGTGCTGACAGCATGAAGCCTGCTTGGGATTCTCTTTTCCTCTCTGCCCCTCCCCTACTCACTCACTCTCTCTCTCTCTTAAAATAAACATTGAAAAAATTAAAACTTATAAAAAAAATATATGAGCTCGGGTGGTTATGCTGTCCGTACACCCTTCGTTAAGAACTGCTGGTCTCAATTTGTTCAGTGTCTATGAACTTTTTTTTCAGCTGTCTGCTGCTTACATCTAGACATGAATTTTGTATGCCTGAAAGATGATAGCCAGTATGACTGTGATTTTCCAAGCGAGCAGCAATATAGCATTTCCTTTACCTAACGCTCTTCACTAAGACCTTGCATCACTTTGAGAATATAATCCCCTCTGCTCTTTCTGGTGTGGTGAAGTAGAAGGACCTCTGAATATGATTCCTATTTGCAAATAGTGTGATGGTCTGTTCTGTGCTGGAAATGGCTTGAAACTCTGAAAGTGTTAAACAGAGATCTCATTTTCCAGGTGACATGACTGAATCCCAGCGGGGTCTCACTCTGCGGGGGTGAAACCAGTGGCTGAAGTAGTGGTTAGGTTTTGAAGGGACATCCCCATATTACACCTTGTTTTGGGGTCCTTGCTCTGACCTGAGAAGGCGTCTCAGAATGGACAGGGCACTGTGGTCTTTGTGGACTCTGACGTTTGTTTCCTATGTAGGGTGTCTGCCTCGGTTGGACTGCTCTTCTGTGAACTCTGTTATTGAGTATATTGGACCTCTGTGATTCTGGGGACCTGGTTTCAGCCACTGATGAAAGGAGTAAGATTCATTCCTGGATCTCATGCTACTGTAAAGGCTTGCCAGTGTTCAGGACCTACATCATAAGATGCACATGGTGGCATGGTTGGAAGGCTAGTGCCTGGTGGAACCAGGTGACCTTGGACCTCCTGGCACTCCATTTCTTCATCCGTAAAAATGGTGGTTGGATTAGGCGATCCCTTTAGCCCTCCTGGGACTAAAGTTCTCAGTCTGTGAGAGGTAATGGTGTTGACCAAAGTCTCTCTTTGGATTCTTTCTTAAAACTCACTCTTTTGTAAAGAGTACCGTTAAACTCTACCATTAAAATTCAACCCTTTGGGCTGGAATTTGGTGTCAAAATGCTGTATCTTTTTCTTCGCTTCTTCACCTTTCTTTAGTTTCTTTTTTATGTATAATGGGTTTTTTTCTTGTTTTCTTCATTTTCCTTTCTTCCTCTCTCTGAATTATTGTCAAGGGCCTTTGAAGAGAATTCTTAAATGTTATTAAGAAATTGCAGTCAGGGAGCCCTTTGTTCCCAAGCCATTTAGAAGATTGCTTTTCCTTTTGTTAAATACAAAAAATTGTCAACCTGTGTCTTTAAAATGTGCCAAAAACCGCATTCACCAATAAAAAGTGTCAGCTCTCATTATTGCCCAGATATTATTCTTTTCAAAAGCTGAGCGCTCTCCCCAGGCTTTCTAAACAACCTTCGGCTCATTCATCTTCCTGGTTTCGTTACATTTTGAACTTCTCTGGGTCTATATAGGGTGGCAGCCTGTCTTTTAAAAATTAATGGGTTCCAAATGCCATTCAGACCTATTTCCGCCTCAACCTCTCGCTCCCTCTCCAGCCCTGCCTGTTAGGAGTCTTATATTCTGTGTAAATATTGAGCTGGAGATAGTTCCTAAAGAGGTGTTTGGACTTTTAATTAACACTGACAGCCTGTGTGCTTGGGATTTTGCTCTGCCGTCTCCATGGAAAAGTCAGGCAGGTCAGTGTGGAGAGGGGAGGGAGCCTCCACAGTGGCTATGTTCCTGGCGGCCGGCCCCAGAGACACTGAACTCTGAGCCAACCATGAAGTCATTTTGAATTTAAGGAGTCTTGCTAATCCAAGGCAATGTGTCTTAATTTGACAAAGTAAAGGCTGCCCGATAAGCAACCTTAACTACAAGTTCAGTGAAACTGGGGGTGTTTGTAAGTTTAGATTGTGCTAGAGAAATGTGGTGATGTGGAAGAATGGGCTCATTTTCTTCTGTTTACTCCTTTTCCCACCCCATCCCCCCTCTCCTCTCCTCTCTCTCTCTCTCTCTCTCTCTCTCTCTCTCTCTCTCTCTCACTTACTTTGGCCCAATTCAGCCCTGCAGTCTGGCCTCTGCAGTGGCTTGATGTGAAATTTGAGAAACATATGTAGTTTTCTATTTCAGGAAAATGATCTCAGGGATTGAATGTGTTTTTTTGTTGGCTGTTAAGCTCTGATCTTGCCCAGTGTGGTTTTTTGATGATGGGAAAGAGGCTTCGAAGTGCTTTTTATCAGAATTTCATGTAATAAACCTTAAGGCTTGGTTTCTTTAGTTCCTCCCCCAACCCCCTCCCCAGCCCACGACACAATGTCATCTATTCTGTCAGAAGTGGGAAGAAGTGCACATTGTTCATATTACAATCAATTCATTGCTGCTGGCACACATACACAAAAAATGGCCACTGTGTCTGTCTTTCACAAAAGCTATTTTAAATGTAGTTCAGTGGAGGACCAGGGGTCTGCATACTGTTGCTCATAAAGGAACAGAGATCCATGGGGGAGAAGTCTGCCTTTGTTTGGCCTTGGAAGGGCCAGTATTCTTTGTTCTAGAGGTGAGTGCCAACAATGGGCCCAGTGCCCTGTAAGCCAAACTACATCGATCCCGCCATGCAAAGGATGTACAGGCCAGCATCGCTGGGGCCTGTTGGGAGAAGGTCCAAGTGGAATCAGACGAGCGGGCTGGGATGAGGCTGGTGTGGGCACCGGCTGAGAGGTGGGAGGTGAACTCGGTATTTTCAGTCAGGTCCAGCCTTCCTTGTATCCAAAGCATGGCTCCAGCCCTTGCAAGCGTCTCATTCACGGTGGAGAAAGGCTCCACGACCGTGGTTCTCCACTAGGCGTGAGTTTCCTGCAGGCTGTAGTGTGTATTTTCATCTTTGCATCCACGGAGTGCTTGCTGAGTTAACAAGACAATGATGTGCTTCCATGGAGGTCTCCATGGGATGTGCTGGGGATACACAGAGGGGATCCACCTACTCACCCTCAGACATGAGGTGGGGTAGGGAGGATGAAGCAGAAGGAAGCACAGGAAAGGCATATCCAGAGGAAGAGGGGCTGATGTTCCTGGCAGTGTGCTATTCGACCCTTACTCGGTATCATTTTTACAGATGAGGAAAGTGAGATCCGGTGAGGTCAGACCATGCACTCAAGCTCACACAGCTGCTGAGTTGCAGAGAAAATCCGAATCTAGATCTCTGTGGCTCCGAAGGTGTAGTTCTTGCTGTGGCCCATCTTCTCAGCAGGGGAGAAAGGATAAAAGCCTTAGTTCCTCTCACACTGAACTTGGCTCTACCTTCTTTTTGTCTTATGGCTGAACTGACCGCCTCCTTTGGTTCTCAAGATCTGGCATTTGTTGCAGTAGGTTGGAAAAGTTGAAGAGACTTCTGGGCAGTGGCAGAGGTGGGCTTCCCACAGAGTGGGTGCAGTGAAGCTTAAGCCAAACCCTCACTTGTGGGGGCCCTTTTGAGAGCTGGTGTTGTTGGGGGTTTATGGTGTTTCAAGTGGGAAGAGGTTGCTGTAGGAAGTATTGTTGCTTAGGCAGTGCTGATCTCTGAAAAAAAATGGGACTTAAATCCCAAAGCTCTAGTTATTTGTTTTTCATTTTCTTCGTGTTGTAAATATTCATCATTACGCCTGACTTTATATTCATAATTTTGTATTCCTCTTTTTAAAGAGTTCCCCCCCCCCCCCCGCATATAAAAGTTTTCAAACCTGGATTTGCCCTGGGAAGTGGTATGAGAGGATGGAATCCTTTGTCGAGGAAGGCGTGTGAACTCAAGGGTAAGAGGTTGAGTTCAGGTTCTGGGGTAACATGAGAGCCCAGGAACTGATTGTGTGACCTTGAGCAAGTTACTTACCTTTTCTGCACTTTATCTTCCTCCTTTGTACCTCGCGGGCTCATTATGAGGCTAGAAAGAGTTCGTGAACCTAGAGCTTGTAGTACATTCTGCTAAGAACTCAGTAAATGTTAGCTGTGCCTGCTGCTGCTGTTCTACTTGACTGAAGTAGATGGAGCTTAATACTACTGTCTGCCATTAAAACATTGACCTTCTGTATGGTGTAGTGCAAATAAAGACTTTCACTTAAAAACCTACAGGGGCGCCTGGGTAGCTCAGTTGGTTAGGCGTCCAACTTCAGCTCAGCTCATGATTTCGCATTTCGTGAGTTCGAGCCCCGTGTCGAGCTCTGTTCTGACAGCCTGGAGCCTGCTTAGGCTTCTCTCTGTCCCTTCCTTGCTCATGTGTGCACATGCATGCGCTCTCAAAAATAACTGAAAAAATATATATATAAAATAGACTACAGATGATATCACTTTATACAATTTCCTTGCCATCTTCCACTGTCATACAAGTGGCTTCAAATAAATTTTATTATATGGAAAACTGGTGATGCTTTCACAGAACTGAGCTATGAGTGGCCTTCATCTCCTGCCATTCTTCATCACACACCAGGATTCCTGCCCCATCTGACATCCCGTCTGTCTCTGGGCCTCTCTTCAAGTCCTCTTGTCTTTGCACATACTGTTCCCTCTCTCGAGAATATCCTTCATGCCCTTTTTTCTATTTGGTGAGCTGTGGCTGTTGCCATCTTCAATGTCATGTTATTTGTGAAGCCCTTCAGATTCCCCAGGACTTCTATCTTACACGTACTTGACCCTTGACCAATGTGGGGGTTTCTGGCACCGACCCCCATGTGATTGAAAATCCACATATAACTTCTTACTCCTCAACAACTTCTAATAGCCTCCTGTTTTCTGGAAGCCTTACCAAAACAGAAACAGTTGATTAACATGTATTTTGTATGTTAAATATATACTGCATTCTACAATAAAGCAACCTAGAGAAAAGGAAATGTTATTAAGAAAATCACAAGGAAGAGAAAATACATTTACAGGACTCTACTGTATTTATTGAAAAAAATCCGTGCTTAAATGGACCTGTGTAGTTCAAACCTGTGTTGTTCTGGGGTTACCCGTAGTGTAACTGTCAGCACATTTTTCTCCTGCTAGCCTAGGAACCTTTGGATGAAGAAACCACAGTTTAGTCCCCTTCGCAGCCTCTAGTGCAGAGTTCATGACTCTGTGTTAGGTGCTGAGAAATTTGGTGATGTTGATTGGCAAGAGTTTCTCTTGTCATATCATTGTTTTAGAAGTCACAATAATACTTTGTTCCGAAAAAGCTATAGGGTGTGATTACAGAGAATCCTATTTTTCTGTTGGTTTATGCTCCAATTTAAGAAATGTTCTTGATGCCTGATTGATCTCCCATTTGAAAGGACTTTGCGGTCTTTTTTTTTTTTTTTTTTAATGTTTATTTATTTTTGAGAGAGAGACAGCATGAGTGGGGTTGGGGCAGAGAGAGGAAGACACAGAATCTGAAACAGGCTGCAGGCTCCGAGCTGTCCGCACAGAGCCCGACGTGGGGCTTGAACTCATGAACCATGAGATCATGGCCCGAGCCAAAGCCAGAAGCTCAACCGACGGAACCACCCAGGTGCCCCATGTAGTCTTTTCTTTTCCCTCCCTGCTTTTAACCTCTGATTAAAATAGTACAGTAAAACCTCGGATTGCGAGTAACTTGTTCTGCGAGTCTTCGGCAAGACAAGCAAACATTTCTAATAAATTTTAACTTGCTAAACAAGCGATATCTTCCAATACGAGTAGTATGTGATGTCGAATGTCACATCATCACAACTGAGCCGATGGTTCTTCTCTCTTTCTCTCTCTGTCTCTATCTCTCACTGCGGGACTGTGGGTGATTGTCTCCCATGCTCAGTCTCTGGCCGTGGTGTTTGGCAGAAATCAGTGACTTTTCAGAACACTGGAAGGTGCCCACAACTGTCACTAGTGTATTTTTTGTCACTTCAAAGCACCTGTGGACAGTCTTTTGCTTTTCCATACAAGAGTCAGCTTAGGAATGCTTTGCTTCATTCTAGGCCAGGCTACCTTCAGATATAGACCCTTTCCTCTGATGCCTTATTGCCAGTTACATTAAATACCGTATATGACAAGAGTTTAACACTGTACTATAGTCACCATCCGTGTGAGCATGTACAATGGCCCCCATGCAGAAAAAGACTCTGTTGAGCCAACAGACAGCAGTGATTCTGTCAGTGATAGTGAAAGTCGTCCTACACAATAACCCTCTTCTCTCTTCTCTCCCTCACACCAGCCACGAAGGTTTTCAAAGGTAAGTGCAGGTTAATTTGTTTACTTTCTGTATTTTCTTTATTACTTTGTATTATATTACAGTATTGTAACCCTGTTTATGTGAATATTTGGGGGTTGCAGAACGAATCACCTGGGTTTCCGTTATTTCTTATGGGGAAATTTGCTTTGATATACAGTGCTTGGGATTACAAGCATGTTTCCAGAACAAATTATGCTCACAAACCAAGGTTTTACTGTAGTGTGTAAACAACTACTTAAGTCCATCTTTAAGTCATAACACCGGGACTGGCATGAAGTACTAGTTACAGAGGTAGAAAAAAGTATAATATTACTTTTGAGTATTAAAGAGTAAAATACTAAAATCATTATTTAATTAGAAAGAGTGGTTTACACTAATTACAGGCTACTTGACATGTGCGGGCACATTGTGAGCACTTTGGATACACTAGCCCCTTCTATCCCCCAGTATCCCTATATTATATGTACTGCAATTATCATGCATGTTTTGTAGCTAATAAAACCAAGGCTCAGAGAGACCCAGAACTTGTCCAAGGTCACACAGTTAAGGTAGAACTGAATTTGAACCCAGGTAGTTGGTCGTAGAATCCAGGCTTTTTACCGCCCTGGTAAACTGCCCCTGATTACAGGTACTAATCAGCTCAATAATGTGTTTTTTTTTCCCCCTAACTATTAATGGAATCTAATAAGACCTGTTTTCCTAAAGAGCTCATTTGTTAGGTGATTATTCTCTTAAACCAGTGGTTCTTCAAAGTATGCTCCTCAGATCACAGAACATAGCCTGCAGATATAATAGAAATGTGTATTTTCCAACCTCACCCCTTCCTGCTGAATTAGAAGTTTGGAAAGTGGGACCAAGTAATCTATGTTTTAACAAATCCTCCAGGAATTTCTGAGGGATGCTAAAGTTGGAGAACCATTTTCTAAGACTAAATTATTTTCTCTGGAATTTTACTCCTTTTTTATTGACTTTTTTTTCCTTTCTCTCTCTCTCTCTCTCTCTGTTTTTTTTTTTTTTTTTGAGAGTAGAAAATACAGACTTTTTTTGCAGGTTTATTGAGATATAATGGACCTATTACATTGTGTGCTTAAGCTGTACATTGTGCTGATTTGCTACACTTGAGTATTAGAAAATGATTACCGTCTTAGAGTTAGCTAACACCTCCAACACATCCTGTCATTGTTTCTTTTTTGGTTGAGAACATTTAAGATTTACTGTCTTAGCAACTTGCAAATATGTAATATGGTATTGTTAACTATAATCACCATGCAGCACATTAGATCCCCACAACTTACAACTGGAAGTTTGTACACTTTGACAAACATTTCCCATTTCCCCAAACCTACATACAGCCTCTGGCAGCTACCATTCTACTCTGTTTCTATGAGTTAGGCTTTTCCACTATTTGTCTTTCTCTATCTGACTTATTTCACTTACCATAATGCCCTCAAGATCCATCTGTGTTATTGCAAATGGCAAGAGTTCCTTCTCTCTCATGGCTAAATAATATTCCATTGTATATATGTACCACATCATCTTTATCCATGCCTCTATCCATTGATGGACATTAAGATTTTTTTCCCATATCCTGGCTATTACGAATAATGTTGCAATGAACATAAGAATGTAGATATCTCTTAGAAATCCTGCTTTCGTGTCCTTTGGATCTATACCCAGAATGGGAATGTTGGATCATATGGTAGTTCTACTTTTAATTTTTTGAGGAACCCCCATACCTGTTTACATTGCTACCAACAGTGCATGCGGTTTCTAATTGTTGGTACTTGTTATCTCTATTTAGGTGATGCTTTGGCTTTTTTTTCTTTTTATGTTTTATTTATTTTTGAGAGAGAGAGAGACAGACAGACCGACAGCATGAGCAGGGGAGGGACAGAGAGAGAGGGAGACACAGAATCCGAAGACAGGCTCCAGGCTCTGAGCTAGCTGTCAGCATAGAGCTTGATGGGAGGCTCAAACCCATGAACCATGGATCATGACCTGAGCCAAAGTCTGATGCTTAACCACCTGAGCCATCCAGGTGCCGCTACTTTTGGCTTTTCTTAAAATAAGTCATATGTTTGAATAGCTCATCTCTGTGTACCCCTGAGTTTTGTGTCATTTATATGGGGACTGAGCTCCAATCTTAATGAATGTTTTTGCTAAGGTTCTTGAGAGATCTTAATGTTTTGGGTGTGTCTGTGGTTTGGTGATGGGTTTGTTTTAGGGCTGATAGATTTCAGGATCTGAGAACTTTAAGAATATCTTTCTCTCCAGCCCCGCTCTTTCAGGTTCCTCTAACTGGAGAGTGAAGAAGGAGCCCAGAGATAACTGGGACTACAGAGAAAGGGGCAGTAGCAGAATCAGGAACCAGAGTTTCATATCATTACACTTTGCAGAAATATCTGTGGCAACTATAGACCCTAGGTTTACACATGGTAGGAAAAAAGAACACTGGACTCTGAATTGGACTTGGAATCCTGGTTCAGCTTCTTTACATACGTGATTTTAGGAAAGTGACCTTGCTGAACAGCAATTTCTTCATCTGTAAAATGGGGATAATATACCTACTTGATGATGATGATGTAAGAATTTATTGAGGCACATGGTGAGCATTTAAATACTGCTAGTTGAGAGGAAGCAGTAAGAGCTAGATTTAGTCACTAATGTCTTTACCAGGGAGTATTCTGAGAAATGGATTGTAGGTTTTGCTGAGCATCAAGGACTCTAAAGTATTCCAAAATGGCTGGTATTCCAAGGAGTTCTGGGAGGCCCAATACCAGGGAAAGCCAGGCACCAGGTTGAACGCCTTATGTCTTAAATCTTTCTGTTTTCAAAAAGGTATCTAAAAGTGATTTAACAACGTCAGGATGTAGACATACGTGTGTGTGTGTGTGTGTGTGTGTGTGTGTGTGTGTGTGTGTGTGTGTAATAGGCCATTGCTACAAGTCAAGGCCTAAGGACTGTAAAAATATTGATGCAACTGTCAGAGGTACATGGTATTTGACCTTCTATTAATAAAGACAAATTATTGCATTTCTGTGATATTTGAGTCTCCAAGAACTTTCCTTAATTCCATTGGTATTCCATTCCACAACTACTAGGGCTGTGGGGACGAGGGACCTAGGGTTGTGTTTCTGATTAATGAGGTGGAATATCAGTCTGATTTACTAAACTGAAAGAGAAGGTTTAGATAACAACATAGCAAAATTTCCTGAGTGATAACAGGCACAGAAACAACTTGAGTGTTTGGTGGCACAGCAACAAGTTTGGCCAGAAGTTACCCACAGAATAAAATACACGTCATGGAGGAAAAACAAATAGGTAGGCACAGATAATCAAAGAGAGGGCAAGGCAGATACTGAGCAGATTAAACTGGGAGCAGAGGGACTTTGGGGGGAGATTCTTCATGGATCTGCAGGATGTAGGCGGTGGTGTCCACCATGGCTGTCTGCTGACACCATCCCACTGCGTGGACTCCTCCTTTTTTACCCAGACTTTAATGGCGGGTCGCGCCCCGCACAGGAAGGTAGGGAAGTACACTCTGCATTACTTAAAAGAAGTCTCAGCTGACACAGAGCAGCGTGTTTGTTTTTTATTGTCGCCTTTGCTGCATTTACAGACAGCGCTTCGGAGTCAGCTAGGGTGAGCCTCAGACTTTAAAGGGAGCTCATTCTTGTTTGACAACAGTCACATCCACATCCGTTTTTTTGTTTTTGTTTTTGTTTTTGTTTTTGTTTTTGTTTTTGTTTTTGTTTTTTTGCCAACTCTCTGACCTTCACAATAATGTGCACTTAGGTCTGACCTGTCAACTGTCTATAAAAATCCATCCACATCAAGGACTCCGTATTTTCAAGAGCACATCTAAAGGATGGGGTCCCTTCTAATTTTGCTCCTCTAGGACTTGTTTTGGGAGAAACCAGCTGCTGCCTGTAGTCTTAATGAGATGTGACTGTGGAAGGATTGAGTCTGTGGGGCCTCGACTTACATTATGATCCTGTCCCCTTTTATTACAAGTTGCACATGATGTTTTTAGCCACTCATGTCAGCATTTTTTAAACTCCAGCTGCAGTCAATTTTATCTAATTCTTGTTGATCGTGATTATTGGACTGTAAAAGTATAAAAAGAAAAAAAAAGTCTTTCCAAAAGCCATTTGTCATGGGCAAAAAGGATATGTTGACCCTTCTACATGTGTCTATTTGGGGACTTTTGGCCATAAAGGTCAGTTCACATGTGGCTTTGGAGACCACTCTATGGTGTGTTTCACACAGTCCAGATGTTGTCAAATTTTGCAGAATGAGAAAGAAAAGCTAGAAAGAAGTCCAGTTTGATTTAACCAGATCCTGATTGGCTAATTAGGACAATAAAATTCCTGATGCAGTTTGTTTGTGTCTTTGCAACATAGAAATAAATTACTTTATTTGACATTAGTTTACGTTTATATAGTTCCCATATTCTTAAAGAACTCAAAGCAGTGTCCCTTACTTTATGCCCTCTGTTTCTAAAATATATCTGAGATGTTGTATACAGTTTCCAAATGCAGGCATGTTGTCTTGAAGGACGAGTGCAATGGTAGAGTGGGAAATACCTGAAATTGGGCCTAAGGACAGCTGGTCAAGCTTCCAATAGCTACGAGGCATTTTTGTATCTCAGTATCTCAGGGATACCGATATATCCAATTGCTGGTATATGGGCTATTGTGAACATGTGATTATTATCTCAGGGATAATAATAGTCCCTGTATCATAGGGTTATTATGACTTGTGACTGCGTTAATACATGTGAAGCATTTACATAGTAATTTTGGCACATGGTCAGTTTTCAAATGGTCTTAAGTGTTAGAATTCATCACATATGAATTCAAATGTCTGCTCTGTCACTTATTGTGTAGTCTTGGGCAATAACGGTAACGATCAAAATGGCTGCCATTTATTGAATATTAATTTACGATGCCTGGCCTGATGTCAGGTACTTCATATACATTATTTATCTCTTAATCCTTTTTTTAACTCTCTGAGGCTGGTAAGATTATATCCATTTTATAGATGGGTAAGGTAAGGTTTAGAGTCATCCAGGAACTTGTTCAACCTAACAGAGCTAGATTAGTGGCAAAGCTGAATCTCTAAAGTTCTTATTCTTAGTTGGCTATTTAGGTTTTCCGAGCCATAGTTTCATCATTTGTGAGAGGAATAACAATAGTTATTTGTAGGAATTATATATATATCAAAGTATTTGGCACTTACTAGGCACTATTGACATGATGCGCTGTGATATTATCATTTCTTTTTTTATTTAATTTTTTAAAAAATTTACATCCAAATTAGTTAGCATATAGTGCAACAATGATTTCAGGAGTAGATTCCTTAGTGCCCCTTACCCATTTAGTCCATCCCCCCCTCCCACAACCCCTCCTGTAACCCTCCGTTTGTTCTCCATATTTATGAGTCTCTTCTGTCTTGTCCCCCTCCCTGTTTTTTATATTATTTTTGTTTCCCTTCCATTATGTTCCTCTGTTTTGTCTCTTAAAGTCCTCATATGAGTGAAGTCATAAGATTTTTGTCTTTCTCTGACTAATTTCACTTAGCATAATACCCTCCAGTTCCATCCACGTAGTTGCAAATGGCAAGCTTTCATTCTTTTTGATTGCTGAGTAATACTCCATTATATATATATTCCACCTCTTCTTTATCCATTCATCCATCGATGGACATTTGAGCTCTTTCCATACTTTGACTTTTGTTGATAGTGCTGCTATAAACATGGGATGTATATGTCCCTTCGAAACAGCACACTTGTATCCCTAGATAAGTGCCTAGTAGTGCAATTGCTGGGTCATAGGGTAGTTCTATTTTTAGTTTTTTGAGGAACCTCCATACTGTTTTCCAGAGTGGCTGCACCAGCTTGCATTCCCATACTATCATTTCTGATTAGAGATTTCCACACAATAGAATTTTGTTTTTCTTTTTTCTGCTCCTCATACTATGTATATGTCTGTAGGGATTGAAAGAAAGTCCTTAAGGACGGGTTCTTGCATTTCTGAGAACTTCAGAATCGTATGTATGATCTGGTGGTGTATACACCTGGGCATCTGTGTGTACATGTCCTTTCCATCCCATCTGGAAGTGGATGAACACTAAATCTGGGTGCTATGTAAGGAAAAGCACAAGTGTTGGTGGACTTGAACAGGAACATGTCTTGGCCTCAACATTTTTCTTCTCTTTTTATTCTTAATGTTTTTGAGGAAAATGGCTCAGTTAAAGCTAAGCATCTGGGAATCAAGTAAGCTTGGATGGTAGGGTGGAGTCAACATTATACATACATTTTTGGCACTTGGGAGCAACAATGGTCCTTTAGACTGCTGCGTACAGATGTAACATTCCATGAAGTTTTAGCTTATGTGTCTTACCTTAGTAAGTAAAAACATACTATAGAATTGGACTCCGGACCACCGCCCCTTTTCTTTCTCCTGCTGTCGTGAGATCTTCCATACGTAGAATCAACTCCCACTTCCTTCATTTTTTCACTTAGTCTTTTACTTCTTAACCCCCTGCATACAGCGGCATCCTTACCATCCACTGCAGAGAGCACCTGTAATCCTCTTACTGTGTTTTATGGCATAAACACATCCCAGGCATTTCTTCTTACCTGAGTATCAGCCCCACATCTTCCAGAGATAACAAAGTTTTAAGGAATTATCCTTTTATGACATATTTTAATGTTTTTAATTGTAAAGATGAGTGAGCAGGAACAAAGTAGGTTTTGGGAATTTCATTTTTCTCTCACACTTTCATTTTACGCACTTTAAAGTTTTTAAATTTTTGTATCAGACAATTTACTATTAATGTTCTTGTGTGTAATGTTGCAGTTTTGCTTCTTTGTGAAATTTGGAAATTGTAAGGTTGATACTCTGCTTTTAATTTTTATATAAAATATGAAGAATTCCTCAATAGAACTTTTTCTTGAACGACTTTTTGACTCAAGTGGAACTAAACAATCAAACATTGTACATAATTCTGTATTGTTGTTTTGCATTATGAGTATTGGAACCAAGCAGTGTCATGATCTCATTTTAGTAGTACTTTGCTTTGGGGCACCTGGGCGGCTCAGTCTGTTGCGCCTCTGACTTCAGCGCAGGTCATGATCTCACAGTTGGTGGGTTTGAGCCCCGCATCGGGCTCTGTGCTGACCACTTGCTCAGAGGCTGGAGCCTGCTTCAGATTCTGTGTCTCCTTCTTTCTCTGCCCCTTCCCCGCTCACACTTTGTCTCATTCTGTTTCTCAAAAATATATAAGTGTAAAAAAAAGAAAAATTAAAAAAATAGTACTTTGCTTTATGTTATTTAACCTTTTTGTATGGATTCATAGTCTCGAAAAAGACTGTTCTTTGTCAGTTCAAGTAGGTAATACTCTGTCTCTTGATGTTATCAATCTATTATCCTATTAAGTTATTTCACAGTTTTCAATAATTGATTTGGGAAATGTTAGCAGTTTTCAAAATCATTAGTAACATTTTGTCTTCATAATAATATGAATAATGTTATCAAATACTTATATTCAGCTAGTTGCTACATCTTCAACATATACAGCCCATAAAGAATTTTTTCACCCCAAGTTGGATCTAAATCATTTACATATATTTAGAAGGGAATATAATATTAACAATAAATCCCAAACTGCTTTGTATTACTGACTGTTGTTATACTATCTAGATATGGCAGAGACCCTTGGTCTAATCACCTGTCATTGATCACACATGTTAAATAATGCCAGCATGGATGTAGAAATAAGAATGCCAAAGACTGAGGCCAAAAAATAAAACTGATAGTGATTATGGGTAAATACTGTTGCCATGCTGGGCTTCAGTATATTCCTGATTGATTCCCATTTTAGACATGTAGAAAATGTTGAGTGTGTGAGATATTAAGTAACCTGCCCAAGGTCATATGGCTGGTTTAAGTACTCACCAGGACTCGAATGATAAAACTCATGCTTTTAACTACTATTAGTCCTGCAAGCCATTCGACATGTATCTGTCTGTTAAGGCAATCCATGCCCTCAAGGAATTGATTCTAGTGATGAAGGTAAATAATCAAGTCATAAATCATAAGTCGATGTGAAAAATGTGGCTGCAGATTGAACAGCACAATAAGAAGCATATGAGTGGCAATAAATTGTGGTGGGACCGGGGAAAGAATGAGAGGAGGATCGGGAAAGAGTAGCATCTCCGAGAGGAGGCAGCGATACTGGGTCCCAGTCCTTTCCTTAGAGCTTTTGCACAACCCACATGCACTCCTGCCATGGGACATACTACGTAGTGTTTTGACTTATTTACTTGTCTTTACCTCCCAGTAGACTGCAGGCTCTCTAAGGTCAGGGGCTAAATCTGTACCTTTATCAGATGAGTTTGATAGTGTAATAAGTATGGAATGATGAGCGAAGGAGCTGTGTTTGCAGGGTGAATACCGCGGACAGGTGAAAACAGAACGTGACAAAGGTATGAATATTGACGAAGGTGTGAAAGCTTATTGCAAGTTCAGGGAACAGTGGGCAGTGTAGAGTGGATGGAGCATGAAAATGTAGACTGACGTCTTGTGAAGAGTTGGGTCAGCCATGTATACTGATACATCATAATAAAGAGCGATCTGACTAGGTTTCTGGGTGCGTGCTTTTCCCTAATGCGCCTTCATCTCTTCAAGGACAAAGACGGAGGACCCAGAGTTGGGATATATTATGGGAGTTAAAAAGATTTGTTTTCATCTCCCACCTCTGCTGCTCATCAGCTGTGTGACATTGGGCATGTCACCTAGCTTTATAGTCCTACCTGTCTATAGTAGATAATTGAAAAGATTTGTTGAATGGATGAATTAGCAATAGCTTCTTGTAAGAAGGTTTTGAGGCATCTGAGATACAGTTACAAATACAAGACCTAGTACTCTGCCTGTTGCTTATTCATTCAGTGGGAGATAAGTCTTAGGGACTTCTGGGCGTGAGGGGCAGTGCGCGTTGACAAGGTAGCAGCTTTGTAGCTCAGAGTGGCTGGTCTACCTGAAAAAGAACCAAGGTGGTAGAGGGAGGTCAAATTCCTTCAGAGATGGATTATTTGGCAAAAAGAAGCAAGGCTCACCCAGGCTCATAGCATCAAGGAAAAGGCTCCGTCTCAGTGTGGCCCTGGAGTGCAAATTAAGTAACACATGAGATGGTCAGTTGTTCAGACCTCACCTGGTGGAGAGGCCAAGGTCAAGGATGCCTGGGCATGGCGGACCAGTGCCCCTGAGGCCTTGGACTGAATGCTGGGGTGCAGGCAGCACAGTCAAGTACAGACTGCCCTGTGTGGCTGAGTCTCAGACGACTGTTTTGCCCTTGCTGTGGTCTGGATGGGGCTTGCCTTAAGGGTTGTAGGGTCCTGCAAGAAAGGAACTAATGCATGTTGATAGTTAAAAAGTAAAACAAGCTCTGAGATACCAGTGAGCTGGATGCTTAAGTATTCTTTAGTTTTATAAAGTAAATTACATTTTTCTTTGCTTCCTCTCTATAAATGGTACCAGAGAGTAACATTTTTCTTTGTACTGACTTCGCTAATGCTCTGTACATGTCCAATGTAGATTGAAAGAGCCATCCATTTCTTTATTCTTTATACATGCATCAAAGTCCTGCTGTGTCCTCTGTGTTTAAGGGATTTAGGGATGAAAGCAGAGCCCTCCCCCCGCCCCCAGTTACTTGGCAGTGCTATTAGCACCTAAAAGAAGTCTGGTAGGTTCTAGATTCTGCAGTAACGAAAGAGAGAGTGATCAGTTCCATCCAGTGAATCAGATGAGGCCTTACAGGGAGGAAATGAAGGATGAGTAGGAATCTACCAGATCGATGATGAGGGCCACCTGGCAAAAAAGGCAGCATGTGAAAAGTTATGGGTGTGAAAACCATGGTACATCTGCAAAATTGTGAGCATGTGTAGGATTTGGAGAGAAGAGTAGAAAGTCGTCCCAGGCAGGTTTTGGGCTTTAGAAGTGGTTTTGGCATGGGCTGTGGAGCCAGACCGCGTGGCTCTAAACTCTGGCCCCACTGCTACATGCCTCTGTGGTCTTGGCCCAGTACCCCAATTTTTCTGTCTCTCAGTTTCCTCATCTGGGATAATAACAGCGTGGTTGTGAGAATTGGAATAATAACATAAAGAACTTCGGGCATGGTCTGGTGTATCAGTTATTATTAATGACAATATATATAATTATGTAACCAGCAATTATTCTTAAATGTTAACCTATGGTCGGAGTGGAACAGCCTGGTGGGGATGGTGCTTGGAAAGGTAACTGTCCACCACGTGGGGTGGAGTGGGAATTGGAACTGAGCACCGAGGCTAGGGATAAGGAAGTACCATGGTATTCACAGGGCTCTCAGAGGGCTCTGCTCACGTGGCTGAAATGGAAGTAGATCTGGAAGATGCTAGGAAGACCCACTGGATTTTGGTGGAAGATTAGGGAGGAGGGGGAGAAGCCTCTTTCGTCAGTATTCAGGAGTCCTGCTTGGTGGGTGCTGATGTCCACACTCTATCGAGGTACCACGGTGGCATTTATGACCACTCCGCTCATCGCGCTCCCGCCAAGCTCACATGCACACTGTGTATGCTGGGCAGTGTTCGCTTCATGATGGTTTCAGCTGACTTAAATGTAACCCATGATGATGAACATATTTACATAATGTGCGGCTGGTGAAATCATGGAAGATTGGAATTTCCCACTTTAATTCCATTTTAAAGATGCTTGTGAAGCAAAAGGATATAATTCATTTTTCAAACTGCTGAAATGTTGTTTTGGCCTCTTGAATCAAAGGCATTCCGCAAGTGTTTTCTTTATTACATGCCTTAAACTTTAATTAGAATTTAATTATAAGATCCTGAAGGCATGAGTAAGAGGAGCAGATGGGACAGTAAAAGCAGCTTAGTGAGGGAGGATTAAAGATTAAAAGTCGCTCGTTAATGGCATAAGGAATAACAGAGAGTTAAATTACTGTGCTTTTGTGCTATTCTGATGCTTTTTCAGTTCTGAAACTTAGTTTTATTCCTGGTTTGAAGCTGAAGATAGATCAGGTTTTCAGGTTTGTGCATCTAGAATAAATTCCGTGGACACTTTTCTAAACCCAGAAGGATCCTTTACTGTTGGTGGATATTTCTGAACACAAAGGAAGAAGTCAGAATCAGGGTGTATTCATTCTTTTCTCCCTCTCTTGCCTCAAAGTACTTGTGAAGAAGTTGGATGGAGGTTTCAGGTGTTGTTTGTACAACTGTGCTTCCAGAACTTGGCTGGACTCGTGTCATTTTATTTTTATTTTTATTTTTATTTATTTTTTAAATGTTTATTTATTTTTGAGAGTTAGAGCACAAGCGCGGGAGGGGCAGAGAGAGAGAGAGAGAGGGAGACACAGAATCCAAAGCCGGCTCCAGGCTCTGAGCTGTCAGCATAGAGCCTGTGTGGGGCTTGAACCCACGAACCGTGAGATCATGACCTGAGCCGAAGTCGGCTGCTTAACCAACTGAGCCACCCGGGCACCCCTGGACTCATGTCATTTTTATAATGTGCACCCTGGGGCATGCTTTAGTGTCAGCGGGTTTGGGATGGCAGAAAGACCCATTGTGCATGAAATGCATAGAGACATCACTTCACCTCTGATCCTCTTTGTTTACCTGTGTATGTCGTTAAAGAATTCCTACTTCTGTGTTGTTGTTAGGGATTTATTCTGAATATAGTAATTCTTCAAGGGTTATTGAGGGCCTTTTCTCAAGTTTAAACACCAGAGTGGAAAAAGACCAATATATAAATCAAAATAATGTGATATGCTATAGTAGAAAATATATATACATAATAGTGCCAGAGGGATACAAATTATTAACACAGACACTTAGAGGCAGGAGATAATAAGTATACAAGAATTTCATAAGTATAAAGTGCTTTATACATTTAAACCACTTACATATATAACGTGGTGCAGCTAGAGATGCAGACCCTTTGATTATTCACGAAACGGGTAGAACATGATGTGTGACAAAAATGGCCTTTTATTCATTCCGGTAGTCAGTACAGTGGTTTGTACATAGTAGGAGCTCAAGTCATAGTTGCTGAGCTGAGGCAAGAGAGGTTCGCCTCATCTCATTAGTAAAGGTCAAATGAGCGTAAGAGAGATTCCGTTAGAACTGAATCGGGCAGGTGTGAGTTTCTGACTTCAGGCTGTGTTGTTTTCTGGGACTGTATGCGATCTCCTGAGGAAGTCAGCGTATATGCCCCTCCTGTCTGTAGCCAGCCCTTTGGTCAGCCTTCGCATTTTGCCCACCTTGAGTCACTGGCTGGAGGAGTGGGGACGCCTTGCAACCACCTAGGTGTGTGCCTCCTGGGGCTGTATTTGGGATGATCCCCTGCCAAGTGAAATGATTCTGCTTTTTAATGGCTGTGTCCCTCGTTTTTCTTTACTTTTTGAAACCATACATTTAGAATCCTCTCCCTCCTTGGGGCACCTGGGTGGCTCAGTCGGTTGGGCGGCCGACTTCGGCTCAGGTCAAGATCTCGCAGTCCGTGAGTTCGAGCCCCGCGTCGGGCTCTGTGCTGACTGCTCAGAGCCTGGAGCCTGTTTCAGATTCTGTGTCTCCCTCTCTCTGACCCTCCCCCGTTCATGCTCTGTCTCTCTCTGTCTCAAAAATAAATAAACGTTAAAAAAAAAAAAAAGAATCCTCTCCCTCCTTAATTGCAGTCTTAACGCAGACTAGACAACATTTGAGAATAAAAAGGAAGAATAAATAAATAACAGGACAAATAGCATTCCATTTTGTACCATTCAGGGACAATTTTTTTTTCATTAAATATCTTGTGGATTCTAATTATTTGTGGATTCCATATGTGCGAACTCCTGTACTTGTAAAATTTTCTTCGTAACTCCCAAATCTATGCTTGTGGGCCTTTCGCGGTCATTCTCCAACATGTTCAGGGCGCGGAAAAATGCCCGGGTCGCCTGGTGCACACATTCCCACCTGAGGTTGAGCAAGATTAACCCCTGCCTTCTTGTTTCTACTCTCATACTACAAACACTGTCCTTTTTGTGGTCTTTTATTGCCAAATTTTTTCTCATTTTTGTGCCTCTTGGGGTGATTTCAGTTTTTCAAATGGCCCCCGAGCGTAGTGCCCAAGTGCCGTGGTTCTTTCTGAGTGCAAGAAAGCTGCAGCGTGTCTTAGGGAGAAAGTACCTATGCCAAGTAAGCTTTATGTAGGTGTGAGTTAAGTGTGGTTGGCCATGAGTTCAGTGTTAGTGAAGCAACGGTATATATTTAATGGGGTGTTTTTAGACAGAAGCACACATAAAGCAAGGTTGTGTATTGATCTGTTGGCGAAAATATAACCATCAGCTCACAGGAACCTAACCTTGTGTTTCCTTTGGGAACAGTGGTTCAGTATTCACTAATGCGGCATTTGTGGAGACTCTCTAGAACATTACTACTGCAAATAATGAGATTTCTGCCTTCCGTTTGCTCTCTTTCTTAATCTTTCCATCCTATAATACCTCAATCTCCGTATTGTATATAGTGTGTATATATTTGCCTAAATCACATATGCATCCATTTATTGATGATGACACACTATTTGAACTGATCGTTTGGGTTCGCCTTGGGCCTGTTTGCGCTCAGATCCATCTCCTATCCTTGTCCTGCTCCGCTGTGCATTGCGGCAGGTCGACCCCTGTCTCTGACATTTTGACGGTCACGGGAGATGGGAGAGCAGGAAGAAGAGGGAGGCCACAGTGTTGGTCCTGGGTAACGTTGTTGGCAGTGACCACGTCCCCGCGATGGCCCTCCCACCCTCGGGGCAGGCTCCTGTGGCTCCAGCTTCTAACCGATGACTTTGGCTCTTGGGGTCCAGCAACTGTACCTCCTTCCCTTGTTCTGTCAGCTTCCTGTTGTTGTGGATCTCTGAGTTTCTTCCCCGTCCTCCGCGTAAAGCATCACCTTCAAAAGCCAAGGCAGGACAAAAAGTGAGAGACTGGTAGCAAGAGTCCCACACCGTACCAGAGAGACGGAGCGGGGGGCAGCCACAGGCCATATGTGTTGAATGCACGATGCGGGAGCTCTGCCTGCACAGGTTAGCTGAGATACTGTGGATGGCTGGAACACAGCCAGTGCCTCTCATCCGGAGCTTATTTGTCTGGAATATGATTCCCTTAAACTTGACTAGCTCATCCACTGAGGGAGAAAAAAATAAAGTCTATTCTGATAGTTATTCTGATAGGACTCTAACTGGCCCTCTTTTCCCAGAGTGTATATATATATATGTTTCTGGCTTCCTTTTATTCCCTCCTTCTTCACCTTAGGACCCTTTCTCCCAAGAGTGTGTGGTCCCTTGTGATTCTTACACTACATGCAGAGCCTCTTGCGTTGGCACAGCCCTTATTAAAAATGCATTTTCTATGAGTCTTGTGTGCACCCCCGAAGTGTGGGTTAACAGAGAGGCCTTCAGAGCTGAAAGACGTTTTCGAAGAACCACTATACCAGGCGGCATTAAATATTTATCACCTGCCACATGTAAATTGCTCATCTTCTTGCTTTAATTCTTGGGGTAGAATGTTTCTCGTCTCTTCTCTGCCAAAGTAGAGATCACAGTAAAGCTGCCTTTTACCTTGCTGTGTGCTGTTTGCCTGTCCAAGGAATATGGGACATTTCTCTGTCCTCATCGCAATACTAGGAAAGACTGTCTTTTTATTTATTTATTTATTTATTTTTACATTTATTTATTTTTGAGAGAGAGAGACAGAGCACAAGTGGGGAAGGGGCAGAGAAAGAAGGAGACACAGAATCTGAAGCAGGCTCCAGGCTTTGAGCTGTCAGCACAGAGCCCGACATAGGGCTCAAACTCATAAACTGTGAGATCATGACCTGAACCGAAGTCTGATGCTTACCCGACTGAGTCACCCGGACGCCCCGGAAAGACTGTTTCTTGATGGTCAGCATTTCCTTGGGGGAAGGTTGGCAATGGGGAATGATGAGGGGAAAAAAAAACAGGTCCTGGGGGACACAAAAAAGGTCTCTCACTTGCAAGGTATGTGGGCTTGGAAATCTGATATTTACCATCTAAGCTTGTCGTGTCAGTAAAAAGGAGGCAATGCGCACGCAGCACTGAGCATGATTCCTGGCTCCCTGTGGGGCTGCCATCAAACGAATCTCTCTCCTCACTCTCCTTACTTCCTAGGTTTATCTGGGACTTTCCAAATACATTTCTAAGCAACCTAGAGTAACAAATATGCTATTAATAACAACCCAAAGCACCCAGTCTAATCTTATCAAACAAAACTGAAATGTTAAGGCACCTTTCCCTGTTTTTGGAAGGTTTCTGTAAAAAATCTTGATCTCGCTAAAAAAACTACAGGATCTCAATGGCTCGTTTCAGCCCTTGTTATTTGTACCGGAAAACATCAGAAGTTTGGATAATTTTGGCATATGTGTGTGTGTATATATATATATATTCTTTTTCTTTACATCTGTACATATGGGCAGGCACACATATATAAGTCTTTAAGACCCTAGTGTTTTATTTTCTTAAAGTCTGTACTTCACATCATATTTCCCCCCCAGAACTGTTTATCCTCACTCCAGACATGACCGTTGGAAGGTGGCAGAAAAAACAAACGGCTGGTGTGCTTTGGGTCAGTCTGCGTTCCTTTTAACTCTGTGAGACCAGGCTTATGCTTGGGCTTTCAACCTATTTGTCGTGGGGCCCAACCATTTTGATTCGCTTGAAAATTATCCTGTTGTTGAAACTCACGAGGGCCGCCACAGAGCTTTCTCGGGTTCGCAAACTGGAGTTCTGTGAAGTGTTTGATTTTATTTGTAACTTTAACCAAGGCAGCCTTCACTGGGCTTTTGTTTCCTTACTTAACTTTTATCCTTGTAACCGTAACCTGACTTATTTTTCGAATCTCCATCCTCACCCATCCCACAATTCCTAATCTCTCTTTTGTCCTCAGATTATCCTCCAAAGGTAAGAGAACGCCGTTTAAATCCATCCTGTAGGAAGTATATGACATGCAGTGCACATGCAGAATTCTTCTGGATTTCTCAGGAAGATAAACAGAGGTATTAGAATGTAGAATTGGAAAAGCACTGATGGGGGTTGGGGTGCAGCTTGGGACTGGGCGGGGGTGGATTTTGGAAAGCATTGGGACACTTCTACTTGGCCTTCATACAGACTTTTACTTCCTCTTTGAGGGGCCCAGGAGCCAGGGCTGTGGATGGCTTAGACAGGAAAGGATTGAAGGGATAACTGCTTCCAGACAATGACCTTGAACACTTAGCCATCCCTCAGGCTTGTGAGAAAGGGGGCAGGAGACGTGAGTGGGCTTGGGAGTTCCCGCATGACTCCCCTCAGCCCCAGCTTGCTGGTAGTGATCTCCACGGGTGTCCCTCACGTGATGGAAGACGCTTGCGTACCTCAGCTAACCCCGTGACAGCTCTGTGAAGGAGAAGGTAGTTATTTCTCTTTCACAGGTGAGGAGACTGAAGCTCTGGGAGGTTAAGGAAGTTTAAGGAATAACCAGGATTACAAGTCTGAATCACCCAGTTAGTGCATTTTCTTTCTCATCAGATGTTTTCTTCCTTGGTTTGTATGGCCCTTCTTCGGAGATTTCCTTCTTGCGATCGCTCAGCCCAAGGGAGGCACTCAGATCTGTGGAGTCTCTGTTATATGTCAGACACTGTTTTATGTGATATATGCAGCGTGTGTCCTAATAATTTTGCACATGGGTGATATTATCCCCATTTTAGAGAGGAAACCCTTGAGGATTAGAGGAGTAGGTAGTTTGCTCAAGGTCACACAGGACACAAGAAGTGACTCCAGGATTTGAGCCCAGCTGTGACTCCAGAACTTTTGCCGTGTCTGCGACACCAGCTCTCCGTATGAAGAGGAAGGTGTGAGGCCACTCAGGCCAGAAGTGATGGCTGTGAGGCCATCCGTGCTGAGGAATTGTGTTTCATGCTCTCTTGCGATCTCAGTTTATCTCTGGCATTGTGGGGACTTAGGGCAGGGCTAAACTTGATTTTTCTAAGTCTCAGTCTCCTTGGACACAGAGATGATAACAGTGACGATGGATATTGCTACCGTACGTGAATATCTGTGTGTATCAGACAAAGAACTTGGTCTTGATGCACATCCATTCAGGTTGACCTTGTAACAACACTGACGTTTTCTCTTATTTGCTTATGTGGAATCAGGGAAGTTGAGTCACTTGCCTTCCCCTTGTCACACTATTAGTGAGGAGAGGAGTAGGGATTTCAGTCTAAGACTTCTTACATCAAAACTACAGTCCTTCTCCTCAGCATATAGGACATCCTCTCCTGGGAGCATGTATGGGGATTTCAAGTGACCCGTAAGATGATTTACAGTAGTGTAGGGACAGCTGTTAAAGAACATTGACTCACATGGTTGAAACGTGACTCCTTGCCTTTTTATTTTTTCATTTATTTGTTTAGTTTATTTTTGAGAGAGAGCGCATGCTCGCAAGGGGAATGGGCGGAGAGAGAGAGGGAGACAGAATCCAAAGCAGGCTTCAGGCTCCGAGCTGTCAGCACAGAACCTGACGCAGGGCTTGAACTCCCGTGTTGTGAGATCATGACCTGAACCAAATCAAACACTTAACTGGCTGAGCCACAGGAGCCCCTGCTCTTGCCTTTTTAGATGTCTTAAAAGCCATCTTACTATATCAAGGAGAGAGTCTTAGTTGGGTGCCAGTATGCCTTTTACAACTTTCTAATACTTGCACTCCCCCCCTCCCCCGCCCCTCTTAAGCAAGAAAGAACAGGGCTCAGGCTCTGAGGCTCAGTCAACAGAATCTAGAACGTAATAACATCCATTATATTTTCATTGTATTTTTAAAATTTTCTCTAATTGAAAACTATGACATGTTTGTACCTATAAAATATTATAGTGCGTATATAAAGTATAGGGAATAATCTAATGGACATCCATGTACTTATCACCTACTGGAGACTAATTTCAGGTACTCTTGGGCCCTGCTGTGTATCTCTCCCCATCACATCTTCTTCCTCTCTCTCTCCAACATTTTATGTAATCGCTCTGCATTGGTCCGAGTCCAGTGATGAACATGTGTGCTGCTCTATTACCTAATCTACAGACCTCATTTTGGTATTGTCAGTTATCTTACTAATGTCTCTTTCTGGGTCAGAATCTAACCTAGGATCACATGGTGCATTTAGTTCTTCTCTCATCTTTGTCTCCTGTAGTTTGGAACAGTTCTTCAGTCACTGCTCGTCTTTCATGACCATGATGCTTTTGAAGCATCACACAGTTACTCTGTGTCATGCCTCTCAATCTGCTTAGTGCTTCCTCAAGATTAAATGCAGGCTATGTATTTTTGGCAGGAAAACCCCTGAAGTGATGTTGTGTTCTTCCCAGTGCATCATATCAGGAGGCACTTTGTCCTGTTACTGGTGATGTTAACAGGTGATGGCACTTGCTTAAGTTGGTGTCGTTCAGTTTTTCCACTATAAAGTCACCATTTTCCCTTTTGTAATTAATCATTGCCTTCTGGGGAGATACCTTGCGATTATGTAAATATCATGCTTCCTGTCATACCTTTGCCTACTAATTTTAGTATCCATTATTCTTGCTTGTAACAGTTATTCCTGTGGTTCTGCCAGATGTCATTTTTCTGTTTATAATTCCTTCTCTATTTATTAGGATCTCTTCTGTAAGTGGCTTTCTCATTGTCTGTCTACATTTATTTATTACTTTGATTATTTATTTATATCATTATGTAGTTATGAATTATTATTTTCTTTTATTGGTTTCAATCCATTGCTATCATTATTATCTAGCTCAAGTAGTCACAAATGTAACCATCAAGTTGGCTTCTGTGCCCTTTTGATTTTCTTTTGGAGCACATCTTTACTTTCTGGCCCCATGGGATGTCACTTAGTGCTCTCCTTGCTCTAGCCCTGGAATCTGCTAATTCTCCCAGGAGCCCTGAGAGAGGCCTTCTCTTGGTGTTCTGCTTCCTTTCCTGCAGGTCGCACCTTCATCCACTATAATGTGATGTACACTCTTCCCTGTGTGCTGTTGCTGCTGCTGTTAAGGTCACTGCTAACATGGTAGCTATTCTTGGCTCTTCTATTATTGCATATCATGCACTTCTTATGTCCTGTGTTACATTTTCTCAGGAGGATGGTAGAGAAAAGTTGGATCATTTCTTGACCCAGCTGCCATCGTGGCATGGTTTGCATGGACTGTGCAAGGCATTCTCCACGTATAAACAGCGCCTCACCTTGTGCTGTGTGCCTTCCTTGCATGCCATCCATTGTGTGGAATGAGGTTTCCCTGTTGATGGATGTCACTCTTTGCCCACATGAGTGCAGCGTAGATGTGTGGAGAATTAGCATTCCTTTTTTCTCCATCATGGATGGTTTTAAGATAGAGTTAACATGGCTTGGGGGATTGGAGCGTGGAGGATGTGGATGGTTCTATGGATGGAGAATGAATCACTCTTGTGGAATCAGCTTGATAACGCAACTACATCTTGCTTCTCCCCCTCCTTATTTGTTTAACTCCCTTTGTCCATCGCTCTGCTCCCTGGAATTATACTTCCTACTGTAGCGCTGCTACATACACCCTCTTACCCAGAGTCTGCTTTCTGGGGGATCTGGGCAAAGATCTGCTGTGTTTAATACCCGTTCTCTATAATCCCTTAACTTCCACAGTATCCCGTTCATTCATTCATTCATTCATTCATTTCTTCATTCATTTAAAAACTTACCTATTGGGACCATCTCTGTGTGAGGCATTGTATATAGGTGGACAGAGTCGTCAATCACATAGAACTTACTGTAGTGGGAGAAATAACTAAATATACAAATCATCAGATATAAGTGTAGCTGAGTGATACGTGCTCTGAAGAAAATGCAGCAGAGAGAGGGGTTGAAAGTGGGTCAAATGAGGGGCGCCTGGGTGGCTCAGTCGGTTAAGCGTCCGACTTCGGCTCAGGTCATGATCTCGCGGTCTGTGGGTTCGAGCCCCGCGTTGGGCTCTGTGCTGACAGCTCAGAGCCTGGAGCCTGTTTCAGATTCTGTGTCTCCCTCTCTCTCTGACCCTCCCCCGTTCATGCTGTCTCTCCCTGTCTCAAAAATAAATATTAAAAAAAAAAAAAAAAAAGAAAGTGGGTCAAATGAGGAATGGCATTGAGATGGTTAATAAGCACTTTTGAGAAGGTGATCTTTGAATGGAGAAGGAACCAATGAGGAGAAATGAGCTGAGGAAGAGTGATCCCTTCAGGAGGAGAAGGAAGTTCAAGGGCCTTCAAGCAGGTGAATGTGCTTGACCTGTTGAGGAGCAGAGAGGTAAGCGTGACTGAACACAGTGAGAGGAACCAATTGTTGGAGATGTAGCCAGCAGAGGTAGAAAGGGATTCTCCTTATGAGACCTTATAGGATGTGTTTCTGGGTTTGGGTTTTTTCTGTATGTCCTGGGAGGATACTGGATAGTTTCGGCAAATGGCAAAGGAGTGATGTGCTCTGATTTACATTTTAATGAGCTGTTTTTAGCTGCTATCTGGGGAAGTGAATTTTGGGGGTGATAAGAGTACAAACAGATGAGAGGTGATTGCAATAACCCCGGTGAGAAGTGGTGGGGTTTTGGACAGGCGTTGAGATGTGGGGTGTATGTTGAAGTTGAGGCGGGAAGGACTTGCTGGACTGGGGGAAGGGAGATGTCCGGCAGAGCCATCAGGGATGAATGTGTGACCAACCTGTTCCCTTGACGTGAGGGTACCGCACATGCTCTCACCTTTCTGGTGCCTCTTTCCAGGTCTCATTCAGGGACTCCTCTTCTAGAGTCTCTCTGTGTTGGTTTTCAGTTCTCTGCTTAGTTCTCTGCTCTTCTCACTCGCTGGTGATAATGCAACAGAAGTCAAAGGCTCACATTCCTACCGGATTGCAGAAGGAAGCAAATGGGAGGCGCGGGCTGAGATAACGGGGCACGCCGACCCCGTGAGAGTGGGGGCAGCCATGGTGGGCTGTGCAGTATGAGCCTGATTTTGGGGGGTGGTGGCGCTTGCTGAAATGAGCTCTAACGGAGTGTGTTACCCGGAGCAGGAATGCTGGCGCCTGAGATTGCAGAATCTTCCGAATTTTCAAGACAAACTAGAAATCCAGACTTTAAAAAAAAATCCACGGTCTTAACATTTTTTATATGTTAGCTGAAACTGTTTTTAGAACTCTGGGTGGTTGGGGGGGGGATAGCAAACAAAACAAGTCTGTGTTCCAGATGTGGCCCTTGGACCACCAGTTTGCAATTTCTGCCGAAATATTCTTTTTGGGGTAACTCAGTATACGTGGCTTTGTTTATCTATTTAATTTATGGGCCAGTGACTTCCGAATCTGTATTCCTCGCTCTGTTCTTTGAAATGTCGCTGGCCACTGGACATAGCTCTGCACCATTGTGCCCTACCAGCATGTTCCAGATTTAGTTTTCCCACCACCTGGCCCCTCTCCTGCCTGTTCCTTTGATGGGCCATCTCTTCCCAGGGGTGCAGGCTGGAATCTGCCCTCATTCCTGTTGCCTGCCCTGCTCACAGACTGCATATTGAGAAATCTATCTCTCCGTCTTGTTTGTGTTACTTTCTAAATATTTTTTTAACATGCTGCCTGCCTCCTCTTTCTGCTACTGCCTTAATTTGGTTGTTCAGCTAGCTTTATAACTAATATGGCTAAGTCTGCATTATCATACCCACTTTACAGATGGTAAAACTGGAGAAAACTTGTAGTTTGGCCAGATCACACAGCAGCACGTGTCTGAGTGACAGTTTGAATGCAGACAATGTAATTGCGCAGTGTGAACTGTTCATCGGTACACAATAATAAATTGATGGTCTGTATCACAGGGATGTATTCCACAGTTTATATGCATATCCAGTCATCACCTTGTATGTTTTAAATATATACATTTATGTCTTTCAGTTTTTCCTTAGTAGAGTTGGAAAAAATAATTCAGTGGTGACAAAATAAGAAAAAAAATGACAAATGTATACAGAGAGCTGGAGGTCATCAACCAGAATCACCTAGAATTGCTTATAGCAAACCTCTTCTAGTAAGCTGATAAAATAGATATCTTTAGTTACAGTATCATCGAGATAAGAAACAGTGCTTGCTAAATCCTCAGAGGGTATTTGATAACACATCTTTCTTTTATAGATTCTTAGTTCTTTCTTGTTTTAAGTAAGTTTGGTTTATCCACGAAATCAGCTGAATCGCAGAGAAGTTCAGTAAAAGTTGTGAAAGTTTGATGTTCACATCGCAGACATTTTAATATCATTTACAAACATGGCCATGTAAGGGGGTCCAGGTTGTGACAGGAAACAGTATTGACTCCTCTTGCCTGGAAGCCAGTTGCCTGCTCTCCGAGTCCCGGTTTTCGATGGGCTCCCCAGAGATGGGCAGGCCTGGCCTGCTTCCAAGGGGGGGATTCTGCCTGCTACCATCTCCATGGCATTTTCCCGATTTTATTCCTTTCCTTTTTTTTTTTTTTTTTTTTTTTTTTTTGATAATGGAAAACCACGAGCCATCTACATTTGGATCGTGTGGGTAATACCTACCTAGTGGTTGTTTTTCTGCTCACTTCAGAGGATAGCTTTTATTTTGGAAGGACAGTTTTTAGTCACCCCCAAGCGAACAAGTTTCTGCCTTGGTACACTGATGCTCCGGGTTCAAACACGACCAAAAGGCTTTTTGTGTGAGAAACCCTCAGGGAGTTTCCCACCAAAAATATAACTATAATGGCTAAGAGTTTATACTTTGGATTCCAACATTCCTGGGTTGGAGCCCCAGCTCATTTCTCTGAGCCTAGTTTTGTTCTGTAAAATGGGAATGATGGTTACTGCATGGGATCATTATGTGACTTCAGTGAAATGCCTGTGAAAGTGTCCATTGAATAGTTGGCACGTAACAAGCAGGCAGTAAATTTGAGTTATTACTGTTGTTATTATGATAATTATTTTATTGTTGTATTGGCTCATGTAACAGTTCTTCCGTTAGCTCCTATTGTGCATTCCCTAGTATAGCTCACACGTTGAAGGGGCTGCTTAACTATGGCTAAACTGTGCTTGGTCAGCATGCCTTCCTGTCCGGTTTTGAATTAAGTGATTACACAGAATGAGTATTTTCTCTGTACCAGGAACTGCACAAAACCTGCACACCTAAGAATGGTGTGCAGTGAGATCGCACCCCTTTTCATTCCCTGTTTCAAACCGAACCCACGTTATTGTGGTTCCTCTCTCTGCTCTACCTTCACACTTGGGTGCAGAATGTTCCTATGACTTGGAATGCCTTCTTTCTCTTATCAAGCTGGCAGATTCCTATCCTTTGCTCAAATCTTGTCAGAAGCCAGTTTGACTCCCCCAGGGAGATTGAAGTGTTTCGTTTTGTTTTTTCCTATCGTCTGTGTGCTGTGCTTTGAGTACATTGTTCATTTATGATATTCTCAGGAGTGTAGGCATCATAATTGTTTGCCTGTGTCTCTCCTCCCTCGACTAGGACCATTTTGAGGATAGGGACTGTGTCTGTTTACTCTTGTGTTCTTCACAAAGTGCTTATAGGGACTTAATTCTGTTTATGGGTGAGTTGGATGGAAGAATGGATGGGTAGATGAGGGAAAGAAATGATACATGGATTAAAATAAGTAAGTGAAAGGACCAAGGAACGATACAGGGACCTGACCTTGAGATGTTGTCACACTTGTAAGTAAGGGAGACGGGAACGCAAATGCTCTCAGGGTACTGTGACAAACGCTTAAAGATGCATAGAACGTAAATAGCAACTAGGAGGTTCTGCCTGTAGACTCGTATTGCCTCAGCCAGTCAGTGTTTATTTACTTATTTATTTATTTTTAAATCATTCAGGCAGCAAACATAAAATCCAGACCTCCCACTTCCCAGATTTGCTAACACTGGTCCCATTCTCCTGCGTGAGATGGCGTGGTCAGGAGTTAACGCCAAGGCAGGGGCTGCTGCTTGTGCGGGCTTGTGCTCTGCAGTCCCCCGTCCTGACCCTTGAGCGCCCTTGGGTTTGAGACCCCTACTGTAGGAGGTGATTTGGAATTTCTCTACCTGGGGAAGCGAGGGAAGGGGCAGCCGAGGGTAGAAGGGGGTCACGACGAATGGGAAGGCCTGGCGATGCGAGTACTCCATGGGATACTGGGGGACTGGCGTGGCGCCCATCCACCTGGAGCACACAGAGCTCAGTACTGCAAAGAGTTGGCTAGGGTGAGAGAAGCCTGCAGGGCCCAGTGACGGGGCCTTTTCGTATTTCTTGCTAATTTTGGATTTCACCCTAGAGTAAATGGGGAGTCGATGGTAGTTTAAGCTGAGGAATGACACAGTCTCACCTTCCTTGTCCTAAAATTAATTTGATCTATATTGTTGCTGTGGGAAATTCAGCTTTTGAAGACCCTGGGAGAGGATGAGGGTAGGGAGGAAAGGAAAGGTGATTAATAGTTCCCTGGCAAACTACTCAGCATTGGAAAAACAGTTGAAGTTCCAGGTCTTCACCCAGAATACTGCTTTATTCAGATTCTTGTTGTGAATGTTCATTGTTGTGTGTCCATTCAGGGCCTACAGACGAGGCAGGACTCCGAAGAGTGGGATGACAAGTATACTCTACCTCCATTTCTACATAATGATGGCTGTTCTTTATCTTTCCTTTTTTGGAAACTGCCGTCATGGAAAGAGAAGGCTCCCCTGGTCTTCCTCCAGTACCCATTGGAACACCTGCATCCATTCTCTTTTGTCAGTGTATCAGCCAGAGTCCCTGCAAGAAACAGGTGGCACACTCAGATGGGGTAATCTGAGAAGAGTGGGTAAGGGTAGGGAAACCACAAGGGGTAGTGCAGGACCTCTGGACTACCAGAATTGGCGATGAGACCAGCTCTGAGCCTCAAGGTCAAGGAGCGGGTAGATTGCCAGGTCCCGAAGAGACTGTTGTATGGACTTTTATCAGCGTGACCTTTGGTGCAGAGAACTACAGCCAGGCTGCATTTTCTTTTTGCCTGCTGATTCCCCTCTGTATTCATTGGCCAAACCCTGCTCAGGGCCAGAGAGTGGTGAGCCTTTGGGTATGCTCTATTCTGCTCAGCATCCTGGGGCAGAGAGCAGCATGGAGAAGGTTCAAGAGTGAATGCAGAGAGGCACATAGAACATGTCTGGGACATTTGGACATTCCTCCTGATTGGTTGGCTCTTGTGGTCAGATATTTGTGGAGGAGTCAGGTGGTGATGGGGGCTGTGCTTGGAGTCGGAGAGTCTGGTGCAGAATCACATCTGCTTCACTTGCTAATTGAGCGATTCTCAGGTCTTTTCAGTTCACCAAGCCCTTATTTTCCTCATTGGAGAGTGGGAGAAGGGTACCACCTGCATCAGAAGGCCTCGGCGAGGCTCAAAACTGAAAATATTTCAGTGCTGTTGACAGTCTTGGAAAAGGCTGCAAGAGGATAGAGTAACATGTGAGCAGTATACCTCAGGAGAATTGTTTTGCTGTATAAAACAAATATAGCTACGTTGTGAGATAATAGTTGATTTTTCTTTTTTTTCTTCATTACATTATTCTGTGTTCCGGGTTTCTTATCATCAGAATAACAAAGACACCCATAAATGCTATTAATAAATACGTTAGTACCGTCCCTCTCCCTTAATGATTGTTTTTGCTTCATATCGTGCTCTCTGGGCTGAATTATGTAAATTAGCAGCCATAGCAGAGCTGGCTTGACTGTGGTGACATGTACCCTGTAGTGACATGTGTGTCATTTCTTGCGATGTGGCCATAGTCCATACCCAGGAAACCTCTGATGGCCCTTCTAGTGCCTCCCCTCTGAGCTCCCATAGTCTGGGGCAATTCCCAGGACTTAATCATACTGTATTGCAGTTACTGCCTCAACTACTGTGATCTTCTTCACATGGTTTATGTTCATGTTTATGCTTTATTTATCTCCGCATTTCCAGCGTTGTCTTGTCTCTTGTTGGTGAATGCTGCCTTCATTCTTGTTGCCCGGCTTCCTCCACGTGGCTGCCGAGAGCTGTCAGCCTCACCTACCGTAGCTGCTACTCCAGAGAGCAGTCGACCTGTGCTTTCTCTTCTCTCAAGTTCCAAAGTCCCAGGGAAGAATTTTGCTTATTTGCATGTGGCTCAGGTCCATATCCCTTATTGGATCAACTGTATCCGTGGGTGTGGCATGTTCTCGTGATCTCAGCTTTGTAGTTAAATGCCCACATTCCCGGGGAATCTGTTATGGCCAACAGGGTGGGATCTGTACCATCAAGACAGGTCCAATTTAAATCATTTGGTTGCAGTGGAGGAGAATGAATCAATTAGGATTGCATTCAGCTGCAGTGACAATACTAAGAAACTCTTACCTTTTAAATTGGTGGGTTGCCCTGGGGAAGAAGCATGTGTCAAGAATACATTTGCAAGAGGGCAAAAATTGGTTCTTGGTGGATGACAGGATCTTATTTAGCTATTACAATGGTTTGTAGCCCCCTAAAGCTTAGTCCTACCTAACAACGTAAATGAACAGAGAGGTTTTAAACTAGCATGGGCGCAGGGATAAGGGAAGAAATGTTTGAAAAGATGTTTCAGTGAGGTTGATGTTAAAAAAAACACACACACACACACAACAAAACAGTTGAGAAGCACTAAGTCATTATGACAATAATAATACCTAGCTGTTACATAGGGCTTACTGCGTGCCAGGAGCTGTTTGGAATGTTTTACTTATATTATCGCATGTAACAATCTATAAATTTATCAGTGGCTTACACAAATAGACCTGACTTCCCATTCTCTCACCCCTAAATAACAAATCCAAAGGGGATGTGATCATGTCAAGGCCAGCGTATATCTTATTCTTTAGACCTTTCCTTGTTAATTACCTCATGGTTGCAAGATAGTTGCAGCCGCTGTAGACATTCTATCTACCGTTCATCACCTTTAATGCTGAAGAATGAGGGAGAAGTGGAGAGAACAGAGTCTCCCCCCCCCCACTTTTTTTTTTTTAAGCATTTATTCATTTTTGAAAGGCAGAGAGAGAGCGCGAATCGGGGAGGGGCAGAGAGAGAGGGAGACAGAGAATCCGAAGCAGGCTCTAGGCTCCGAGCTGTTAGCACAGAACCCGACGCAAGGCTCAAACTCAGGGACCATGAGATCATGACCTGAGCCGAAGTCGGCCGCTTAACCGACTGAGCCACGCAGGCGCCCCATTTTTTTTAAAAAAATGAGAAGAGGAAGTTTTCTTAGAGGGCTGCCTCCTAAATTTCTGCCTGAGTTCTCACATGGCTACTTTTAGCTCCCCGGGAAGCAGGGAAGATAGAGAATAAGATAGTCATGGCCGGTTTAGATCTATACATACAATTTAAGATGGTAGCCACATGTGACTATTCAAGAGGGTTGTTTTTTTTTTTAATTCGGATACAATTCACATACTATGAAATTTACCACTTTAATTGTACCTTTTAATGGTTTTTAATATATTTTCAGGATTATAGGGCCATCATCACTAACCCCAGAACATTTTCATCACTCCCAAAAGAAACAAGTACTTAGTAGTAGTTAGTTCCCCTTCCTAACCCTACCTTCACCCTCTGACATCACTAACCTACTTTCTGTCTCCCTGGATTTGTCTGTTTTTTTTTTTTTTTCCAACGTTTATTTATTTTTGGGACAGAGAGAGACAGAGCATGAACGGGGGAGGGGCAGAGAGAGAGGGAGACACAGAATCGGAAACAGGCTCCAGGCTCCGAGCCATCAGCCCAGAGCCTGACACGGGGCTCGAACTCACGGACCGCGAGATCGTGACCTGGCTGAAGTTGGATGCTTAACCGACTGCGCCACCCAGGCGCCCCTGGATTTGTCTGTTTTGCACGTGTCATAAATGAAATCATACAACATGTAGCACTTTGTGTCTGGCTTCTTTCACTTGGTGTAATTTTTTCAAGGTTCATCTGTGTTATAGCACGTATCAGTATTTGAAAATATCAATTCCTTTTTTATAACTTAATGATAGTTGATGCATGGAGGTGGCACGTTTTGTTTTATGCATTTATTTGCAGATGGACATTCCAGCTCATGGACATTTTAGTTACTATAAATAATGCTTCTGTGAAAATTCATGTATAAGTTTTTGGATGACCATATTTTTATTTTTCTGTCAGTTTTCTTGGGCAAATTCCTAGGAGTAGAATTACTGGATTATTTGGTAACTCTAGGTTTAATCCTTTGAGAAAACGACCGACTTTTTCAGAGTGGCTATAGCACGTTATACATCCTGATGGGAATGAATAAGGGTTTCAATGTTTCCACATTCTTACTAACACTTGTTATTTTTGTTTGTTGATTTTAGCCATCCCAGTGGATGTGACGTGGTATCTCACTATGGTTTTGATGTGCATTTACATACTCATCACTAATAGTGAGCATCTTTTCATGTGCTCACCAGCTGTTTGTGTATCTTTCTGGAGAAATGTCTGTTCAGATACTCTGCCCATTTTGTAACTGGGTTGTCATTTTATTATTGAATAGTACTGGCTATTTTAATAGATTCGTAAAATTAAATAAAGTAGGAAATTCACTTCCTCAGTCACACTAGCCACATTTTAAGCACTCAGTTGCTACATTTGGATAGTGGCTGCATTACTGTCCAGTTGCATATATAAAGCATTTCCATCATGGCAGAGAGTTCTTCTGGACAGCACTGGTTTAGACCATCAGGCGTGATCACTTGGAGTTGCACATGGCCCCAATCTAAATAAAATCAGCTTTGGTAAGCTAAGGAAGGACCCGAGAAAGGATATGGAATACTATTACAGAACGTTCTTCAGAAAAAGTTAGATGTCTTGGTCCCCAAAGAGACGGATGTGCTTCTTCTCTCCTAAAGATGCATAGAAGTTTCCCAAGGGAAGAACTGGGGCAGGAGGTAAGTGAGAATTCTAGACCAGGGATTGGCATACTTTTTCTGTCAAGGACCAGATAGTAAATATTTTCAATTTTGCCAGCTATACGGTATCTGTCACAGCTCTGCAGTTTCATCATCGTAGTGAAAAAGTATTCAGAGACAATACATAAATGAATGGGCATGACCATGTTCCAGTACAACTGATTTACAGAAATGGGTAGTGGGCTGGATTTGGCCCACAGATCGTATTTTGCAAGGAACGTTATATAGAAAGGTATGAAGCTTACAGGGGCTAGTGTGCTACGATAAAGGATATGGTAACATATTTGGTATGTCTGGAAAAACAGGCTTTCAGGATAATGGTGTACAGAAGGTGAGGAAGAGAACAGAACCAAGTTTAAGGGTCCTCAGTGCATGTCCAGATGGTTTTGTTATGGTATTTGTGTTTTTTAAAATCTTGTAGGTGACAAGAAGCCATCAAAGAATTTTAAGTCAGAAATCATTGACTTTTACATTGACTTTTTAGGCAACCCTCTGGCAGCGTTGTGAAGAGTGAAAGGTTAAGAACACCAGTTAAGAAGGTGGTGAAGGGCCCAAACAAAAGCAGTATTTTTAAACCGAGTAATTTTCTTAAGAAGTATACCTGTTCCTGGGGCGCCTGGGTGGCGCAGTCGGTTAAGCGTCCAACTTCAGCCAGGTCACGATCTCGCACTCCGTGAGTTCGAGCCCCGCGTCGGGCTCTGGGCTGACAGCTCAGAGCCTGGAGCCTGTTTCCGATTCTGTGTCTCCCTCTCTCTCTGCCCCTCCCCCGTTCATGCTCTGTCTCTCTCTGTCCCAAAAATAAATAAACGTTGAAAAAAAAAATTATAAAAAAGAAGTATACCTGTTCCTAATCCTGCTAGATAATAATAGGCTGTGTACAGTATAAAGTGATTGTGACACAGGTCAAGTCTGTCTGTCCTGGATTAAAATAAGGATCTGGTCATTGTCATGCTAATTGCATCAGCATTGATGCAAGCTGATAAATCAGCTAACCCATTGGAAGTGAGCTGGGCAGGAAGCCATATTGACTTAAATGAGGCATTAAGAATGGGACCAGACATGGTCTTGTCCTGTCCCAGGACAGTCACCTGGAAGCCAGGGAGTTGGTGCTAAGGGTTAGTTACCCTGAGAACGCCAGTGACTCGAGGGGAGCTGGGAGAAGGAGGTGGCGTGGGGGAGAGACTCACTATGGCCTTGGAAGTAAGCTCATTCTCCACAACTCAGTTCTGAAAGGCCATCAGATGGGGAAAGAAAGCCTTGATGAACTATTTTATGAAGGTCTTGAGTTAAGCACAACATGGAGGTTTGACTGAAAGTGTTTTGCCATCAGAAAGATGAATTATCCACACGGGGTCAGGAAATTGCGAATTCATGTTCTGTCTCAGTGGATCTTTTTCTCAACATGGTACTCTTAGCCTGTGAGTGCACAACATATTTTCTAAGCCAGTCTTGCAGGCTGAATAATCAGAACTCCACAATAAAGGTTACTAAACCATTGACAAATTGGTTTTCATACCTGTAATTGATTCTTTTAGTACAGAATTCTCTGGTGATTAATTCAAGGTGGGATAGTAAGTAGTGATTTCTGACAGTCTTCATTCTGTGACCATACTTTTCAAGAAAGCATTTTGGTTTATTTGCTCCTTAAATCCTCACTGATTCCTAAAATTAGGAAATACAAATCCAAAGAAACCACTTTGGGCCCTTCACAAGGCACAGTTGTACCTCACCGTAGGAATGAAAATGAACGAAGCTCTTGCATACATAGCTTTTTACTCTCTGGATGTCCTGACGCCAAATGCTGTGAGCATCAGAAAATGTCTCTTGATTCTGATTTTGAGTGGCCAGGCCTACGACCATTGGGAATTACGAGTGTTTCCAGTGGTGGGGCAGACAGAGGTGATAACATCAAAGGAGACTGCCCCTTGGACAAGGCCTGCTTCCTGAAGTCATTTCCCCAGGGTGGGCGGTGGGTGGCTGCTCTGGAAAGAGCTCTGTAGCTACTCCGGGAACACTCCCTGGGCGGGGCCATGGCAGCCCTTGACCGTCAGTCTTTCACTTCATTTTTTGTGGAACTGTTAGGAGAGCAGTGAGGAAACCTCATCCATTTTCTGAATCCAACACCCTGGAACAGAAGGGACAGACTGGATCCAGGGCACTTGGGGCTCCCTGAATTCATCAAATTAGTTTTTAATCTTGGGTTTAGGAGTTGCCCGCATGAATTTGGCCAAGTGTTTGTACACTGAAGTCTCTTAAAAGCCATGTACCCTGGGGCGCCTGGGGGGCTCAGGCGGTTAAGCATCCAACTCTTGGTTTTGGCGCAGGTCATGATCTCACAGTTTCATGAGTTGGAGTCCCATGTTGGACTCTGTGCTGGCCACACAGAGCCTGCTTGTGATTCCCTCTCCCTCTCCCTCTCCCTCTCCCACCCTGCTGTGCTCTCTTTCTTTCAAAATAAATAAACCTATTTTTTAGAAAAAGAGCCCTGTACTCTGTATATTTCTGATTTGTCTGCCCTGAAATAATCAAAATATTGTACTTCTGAGATCTCTGAAGTCCAGAAAGGTCTTCTGAATTTTTAACTTTGATTTTTGTGCTTTAATGAAACAAACAGATACGGGTGATCCCAGTGACCACAAAGAGGCCTCCATGGGCCCCTGACTTCCTGGCCACCAAGAAGCTTTGGGCATATGTGTTTTCTGGGTTATTTATGCCAACGAGTGTTCTTGGGCATATTTCTGATTTGTTTGATACATATGTGATAGAAAATCTGGTTTTAAAAAACTGTCCAGCAATAGTGTGTGTGTGTATTTACTGTATATGAAGCTTCTCAAGACTTGTCTCTGAAGAGGGAGATTTCTTTGTAACATAGGATAAAAAACCCTCCAGCATGAAAAGCTAGTTAGGTCATCTCATTTTTCCAACAACAACAACAACAACAACAACAGCAACAGTAACAGCAACAACAACCACCAGTTGCCAGGGAGTAAAAAGAGAGATGGAAGGGGAGCTGTAGTGAACTTTGGAAGTCCTTTGCACCACTTGTGAGCATAGCCTTTATCTGAACTCTCCTGCAAAAAACAACTGTTAAAAGCAGAAAAGTAAAACATGAGGTGAAATATGAACACAGAGTGGCTATTTGGTGATAATGAAGTTTTTTTTTAATTATTGTTAATTTTCTTATGTTATTTTTCAAAAAATTTGATTTATTTATTTTGAGAGAGAGAAAGAGAAAGAGAGAGATGGAGGGGAAGAGAGAGGGAGAGACAGAATCCGAAGCAGGTTCCACTCTGCCAGCCCAGAGCCTGATGCGGGGCTCAAATTTACGAACCGTGAGATCATGACCTGAGCGGAAATCAAGAGTCAGATGCTTAACCGACTGAGCCACCCAAGTGCCCCAAAGGTATTATTTTTAATTATGACAATCATATGGCAATTACTTTTTTAAAGCTCTCTTAAATTTTATGGATGCATGCTGAAATATTTGCAGAAAAAATAATACAGAGTTTGGAATTTGTTTAAAAAGAATTAGAGTGGGGGGTGCCTGGGTGGCTTAGTTGGTTAAGCATCTGACTCTTGATCTCATGCTTAGTGGGTTCCATTCCCAAGTGGGACTCAGAGCTGAGGGTGGGGAGCCTGCTTGGGATTCTCTGTCTCCCTCTCTCGCTCTCTCTGCCCCTCCCCTGCTCACACCCTCTCTCTCACAATGAATAAATAAACATTAAAAAAAAAAAAAAAAGAATAGGAGTGGGATATAGATGAAACAAGATGGCTAGGAGTTGAAATTATCTGAGGCTGGGTGATAAGTACATGAGGATTCACTTAACTGTTGTTTCTAATTTTGAATGTGCTTGAAATTTTTAATTTCAATTTAAAAATGTTTTTAAAAAGTTAACAGATTGGAATCTCTGGAAGCCTTGGATTCCTAAGGGTAGTTTTTTGATTGCCTTAGCTTCTATTCCAAATCTTCTTTTCCCCAGCCCAGGGGTATTTTCCCTCCCATTTTCTTTTAAAAAAAATTTTTTTTTCAACGTTTATTTATTTTTGGGACAGAGAGAGACAGAGCATGAACGGGGGAGGGGCAGAGAGAGAGGGAGACACAGAATCGGAAACAGGCTCCAGGCTCCGAGCCGTCAGCCCAGAGCCTGACGCGGGGCTCGAACTCCCGGACCGTGAGATCGTGACCTGGCTGAAGTCGGACGCTTAACCGACTGCGCCACCCAGGCGCCCCTCCCTCCCATTTTCTATTTTTCTGTCTTTCTGTCTCCTTCCTTCTCTACTCTCTCCCTGTTTTTCTGTCGTCTTCCTTGTCTTTCCTTTCGTGTCATTTGGGCTGACGAGAAAAAAAGAGACACATGTTTTGTATCAAGTTGCAAATATACTTGGGGCCTATTTTCATGGCAACACAAAGGCCAGGCAGTTCTGGAGACTTCAAATGAGTGTTGCAGACTGCCGGGGCCTGCCTGACCTGTAAGAAGTCTTACTAGGCTGAGGTCAAAACTTGACTAGACCACCCACCCCACAGTGGGTCACTGCAGCATGCTTTTTGTTTTTTGTTTTTTGTTTTGGTTTGTTTTTGCTTTTTTTTGTTTTTTTAAATTTTGCCTTGATTAGAGGTACATGGGTGGCTCAGTCAATTAAGCGTCTGACTCTTGATTTTGATCATGAGATCGAGCCCCATGTCGGGCTCTGTGCTGACAGCCTGGAGCCTGCTTTTGAGATTCTCACTCCCTCCCTTTCTCTGCCCCTCCCCTGCTTGCATGCCAAGTTTCTCTCTCTGTTTTTCTCTCTCTCAAAATAATAAATGAATTTAAAAAAAGAAAAGTTTTGCTGTGATTAGAATGTAAAGGATTTGTGTTGAAGTTACCTTTTTATCATTAGTCTGGATTTGCAAAGGGGAATGTTAGGATCCCGTTCTTGGTTACTGTCTGTGATTTGGAATGAGTTCTTGTCTTTGAGATTGTACGGTGAGATTGGTCTGACCTAATCCTAGCCTGAGTAGACAAATATTAGGTCACTGGATCGCAAACCATCCTCAGAAAGTAAGTCATGATGGCAAGAATGACCTGGAGAGATTGTTAATTTTTCATTTTAAAAAATGTAGTAAAAATGCTTGGGTAACCCCTGGGAGTTGATAGGCCTGAGTGGCAACAGAATCTAAAAATGTGCAATTTTATCTCATGTGATTCTCATGTTATTAGGTTGGAGATCTACTAGATTTAGTGGTTTTTAATAGAGTGGAGGGATTCTCATTGCTCAAGGAGCAGATTGATGTTCTGCCTTGTTACAACTGGTGTGGCATGTTTTCATTGGTATTGTTCTTAATTGTTTTTATGTAAGACAACTTGCTTCTGAACAAGGCCTTGTATCTGGTAGTTATTACATAAGCACCGGCAAATAAATGGTGAACACAAAAAGGAAAGGCAATAGGAAACTAATGTTTACGAAGTGCCTATTATTATAGTAGACTTGCCTTCTAATTTATATTTTCTCCTTTAAGTTTTGCCACAGCATGAAAAGTATTATTACCCAGTTTTGCATTTGATGACATTAAAGCTCAGAGAAGTACAGCATTTTATGCAAAGTCACACAGTAAACAGTAAACCTGTGGCAGAAGGAGATGTGACTTTCTCTTGTGCCATGCAGCCTTTCTGAATACTGCAGGCCATTTCTCTGTCCTTTCATGGCCCTGGAGGATTGTGTAACAGAAGGGGAAATCTGTGTAAAGGTCAGGAAACCCGACCAGTGGGGTAGGCCACCAGAGCTTCCTTTGACCAGGCTATACAGGCGCGTTTGTTTTTCTCGTCCCAGTATTGGGTAACGGTCCCACCGAGAGACGTCGTCACTGCTGATCAGTGTGTCATGCCTGGGAACTGTTTGGCAAAGGAACGTGGCAGCTGAGGGACAGAAGCGTTTTCTAGGTGATTTTCCCATATCTTCCCATATTTGCTTTGGCACCTTGTGACAGGCCTGAGAATGTGGGAGTTTTGTGCTGATGTGGACGCCATCCAGCTTGTTGGCGGTCTTGGATAGTGCGAAGATCAAAATGTCAGATGGGAAGGAAAACTCCCCCAGTGGATGCCAGGCCCTCACTTTCACTCTCCTGGCATATTGCAGCAGTCTGTGTACTGATCTTCCTTCCTGCAGCCTACCTGCTTTCCAAGTCACTTTCCTCAGAGGGGATCCTTTTTAAAAAGCAGGTTTGATTATGTTTCTAGCTTGTGAAGTTCCTTCAGTGACTCTTGATTCCTTGAGGAAGAAGTCTGAGTCCCTGAACATAGCACAGAAGACTTTTCCGGGTCTGGCCCTGTCTCTCCAGCTGCATTTCCCACCCCCTCCCACTTCGCAAGCAGCCAAACACTTGCACTTGATGGCCATGCAGCCCATTTTAGAGAGGGAATGGAAAAGAACCCCCAAAAAGTAGATAATTGAGTTCTAACTTACATGGTGCCTGGCAGTGTTTGATTTTTTCCACTTTTGTTGTCTCTTTCCTCCTGTACATAATCTCCCTGAGGGCAGAAGCTTTCTCTTATCAGCTATTGTATTGTCTCATGGGGCACAATGCCCAGTGCCTGGTGGGTGTGTGCTTACAGGATGGCTCAGTGAATAAATGAATGGTAGGCAGTATTTAGTGCTTGCTATTCAAGGCCAAAGGAAGGCATGATCAGTGTGGGCTGGAGTGGTCAAGGAGGCCTTCACGATAAGCTGGTTGTAAAGGTTAGGCTTTTGAGAATCAGCGGAAGAAGTGGTTGTGAGCTTTAGTCTTGAGAATCAGAGCTTTAGAAAGACTCTTGCTATATTGGAAAGAATATAGGTTTTAGAACCAAAGAGATCTAGGTTCAAATTTGGACCCTTTCATTACCATTTCATTATGTGACTTTAAGATCTTCTAAGTTTTAATTTCTTCACCCATAAAATGAGATTCATATTATTTTCCGTAGAGTCTTCTTGTGAGGGATAAAAATGGTATCGTATATAAAGCATGCTGCACAATGCCTAGCATATACAGGCATACCTGGGGGATACTGTGGGTTGGGTTCTAGACCACTGCCGTAAAGCACATATCACAGTAAAGTGAGTAAAATGAATTTTTTGGCTTCCCGTTGCCCATAAAACTTATGTTTACACTATACTGAAGATTATTAAATGTTCAATAGCATTATGTCTAAAAATTCGGTGTAACATCTTAATTAAAGAATCATCTGAGCTTTCAACAAGTCGTAATCACTGATCACGGATCACCAGAACAAATACAATGAAAAAGTTGGAAATATTGCAAGAATTACCAAAACGTTACACAGAGACATAAAGTCAGCAAATGCTACCGAGAAAATGGCACCAATAGACTTGTTCAACAGGGTTGCCACAGATCTTCACTTTGTTAAAAACAAAAACCAAAAACCATGTCTGAGAAGTACAGTAAAACGAGGTATGCCTGCCTGTGTACAAGGCTCTAATAGAAGCTATACATATACAGTGTGACTAACAAGGCTGAGAAACAAAGATGATTTAGATGAGGTTGTTAAATTTCTTTAAAATGACACAATTATGCTGGCCCAGAACAGAGTTATAATAGATTTCACAGTTTTTGTAGCTGATTTCATATAATTTGAAGAGTTCTTTCACGTTTCTATACTTTCTTTTTAAGCGTTTAAATATTAGGGGTAAGTATGTACATACCCCGTCTCCGTCCTACTCACCTGATACATAGATCCCCTGTCCCCTAACACTGGGGCCTGTTGGAAGGCAGGGGGCACCTAATGTGTAGAAGAAGGAACAGCAGTGATCTTTCTGTTTACTCTGCCAGGGGCACACCTGGTTTTCCTTCTGCTGTATGTATGCGCGTGCATGGTTCACTACGGATCTTGGTGTTGGAGTTTCCCCAGTGGTCATGATTCTGACCTCTGCCTCATTCTTCCACTCCATCTTATGCCTTCTCACTCACTCTTTCTGTCTCTCTCTCACTGTTGTCCAGCCACAGCTGCGCCTTTAAAACCCCTGAGCATACACCTCTTTTCAGCCTTGAGTTTTTTGACTCTACAGTTCCCTTGGACTGAGATTCTTTTCCTCTGCTTCTTTCTATTTTTCGGAAAATCAGACCCCTTGTCCTGGATTGGCATTGGAGCAAGAGGACGGAATTGTTTTTTTTAGTGTTGATTTGACATAATACCAAGGAATAATACTATAAGGGTATTTGTAAGTCTTCATTTTTTTCCGCCAGAGAAATTTAGTACATTTCATATACAAAAATGTAGGCACATTCTAGGAAGCTTTCCTTTGGGTGCTTCTGGTGGTACTTCTCTTGGTGTCTGTTCCCTGTGTCTGGGCTTCTTATAGAGCTACTGTCTCTGAAGCATGGGGGGGTGTCAAACCCTACCACCCCCACCCTGCTAGAGCTCCCAGCACCACCTCCTGGGGCTCACTTCCTCTGCCTTAGTCTACGCCCGGTTTTATTCCTCTCCTTGCTAATCCTGGAGGGATGGCCCCACTTGGGCACCTAATTCCTCCTCTCCCCCAGCAGGAAGTGGGCCAGGCAGAGGAGTCGCCCCAGCTGAGTGGCAAACAGGGGCCTGGAGGGCTTGTCATAGCATATCCAGGATGGGTGAGGAGGCAGAGGAGGGAAAGAGAGAGGAGTGGGTTGGGAAGAGTCCAGAAGGATGTGAGAAATTGCTGACTGATGTCTGAAATAACAGTATTACAGCAACAAAAATAGCAGTAATTCAGGACTAAAAAAAATAGCACAATATGCTTTAATATCAGAACATGGTAGTATGTTTCTAATTCTCAGCCAGCGGTCTCGCTTCACAAGTTACTTCTGCAGAGAGGCCCTCTCTGTCCCCTGTCTCAACTGGGCCTCCCCTCCAGTACAGGTTTATGTCCCCATGGCACTTACTTTTCTCTGGAAGTCTATCGTTCACTTTTTTGTCTGCCTCCTCCAAATATAATCTGAGCTCCATCAAGGCAGGGACCTGCCCTCTTCTCACCAGGGCCTAGAACTATGTCTAGAAAATAGTTGGTCCCACTAAGTATTTATTGAACGAACGCATGGGGATTATCATGGCAATCCAAGCCGTTGTGGAGGAGACTAACGTTGGGAGAAGGAGTACAGTTGCCTGCAGTTCTGGAAGCCCAGTCAGGCAGTGCTTATACAAGCTTGGCTATTATTGTCACAATTATTATTTTGTTTCAAAGCCCTTTTAGGATGCCAGGCATGTTGTGGAATTGAGGGAAGTAAAAATCTTGAACAGATGGTACCACCTGCAAAATAGGGATAAATCTATTTTTTTTTTTACCCTCCCCTCCTCTCTCTATCACAGATATGAATAAACAGCAACAACCAAAAACCTGTTTTTAATTCTGCCTTGAGAGGTACGGCACTTATAGTATTCTGAGTCAGGCAAGGAGAGTCTCTAGCCGCAAGACAGCTGGGAACTCAGGTCCATGGAGGGCGCCCAGCACAGAGGTGAGGAGAAGGCGCCTCCTTGTCTGGTGACAGCAGCTGGGGCCCTCTCCGCTTCCCTCCCCACAGAAATCCAGTTGGAACCAGCGCATGCTGGGATGCTGCGTGCCCGACAGAAACAGATGGCCTCAGGCTGCTGCTGATCTGGTGGCATGGACCACATAGCTCCTGCTTTACTCACGGACGAGTGAGACTGGGGATGGCCTGTGTGAGGGTCAGTCGCCCCACATTCCCCTCCTCGGTTGCAGTGACTCACTTGGCTCTTAGCAAAAAGTTTCTGTTCAGGTTCTCTGGACTGGAAGAATCTCTAATGTTCATGCTCCTGAGAACCAAACACAGCCAGGAATAGGAATGTTTGTACATTATCCACCTCGTCAGTCAAAACATTTGAAAGAGATAATTAATTCCCGCCCCCTTCCTCCTCCTTCACCTGCCACAGAAGGGGGTTTGCTGCAATTAGATTATAAGTAGTTTGCTACACGCACTGGTCCCTCTGCAGCTCTGAGGAGGATGACCAGGAGAGTGTCAGAGTGCCTTCCATCATCTCCCTGAAGATGGATCGGCAATCCAGAGAGACAGAGGTGGAAGGCACCACATGAGGAGTTAGGTGATGTACTTTCTGGGCCAGGACTGCCGTAGAAGTCAGACCTGTGGCAGGTCGTTTAAACCTCAGTGGTCTTCTGCTTTCCCTTCTCTCATATTGGATAGTGGCACTGGATTGGAAACAGCAGATAGATTAGCTCTCATGCTGGTTGCTATCGACTGGAAATTGCTGTCTGGAACAGTGTGGGGGGACGTCTGTCTGGAACAGACTGGGAAGCCAGTCTCAGCTAAGCGAGAAAGAGCAGTTAGCTATTACTGTCTGGCAAGTATGCGGACGGGCAGGTGGTGGCTCGCATGGCAGGTGCTATCTGACTGTTGGTCATTTCTGCCTCGGTTATTTTATGATTCCGTGTATCCTACAGGTGATTCTGCAGAGATCATGTAACATTTTCTAGCCTTAACAATTGCACGGGGCTTTATGAATGACGATAAGGAATATACACAGAATGACTTTTATTGAGGGTTTGAGAATCTTTAACCCTCATCCTTCACGGAGAAACTGAGTCTCCTGCTGACTAAATGACTCACCCAAGGTCATCCAGCCCATCAGAGATAGAGCTAGAATTCCGACTCCTATCAGTCTGCCATCAGAAAACCCAGTGGTCTACCACCATCCTGTTCTACTTCCCAGTTGGACAGTACCTCAGTGCAGATTATAATTAACCGTCGGGGTGGATAGCATTGCCTGTGAGCACACACAGATCAGAAAGGTGCTTGAAAGATGTGTTAACGGATACCTGCACAGCTCATTTGAGCTTACAAAGCACTTTCCAAAGGCTGTGAGCATGTACTGATGGATGGCGACATACGGGGCCTGGTGCTGCATGCTTTACCTGGATTATCTCACTTAAACGTCTAAAGGCACTGCTCCATTTTCCAGATGAGGGAACAATCGCTCAGAGAGTTAGGCACCTTGCCCCAAGGTCACGTGGCTGGGATCCCAGCCAAGGCCCACCTACTCTGGAGTCTGTGGTGGCATCTTTTATACTGGTGAGTCCTTGGTGGACCACCCAGCGGAATTAGAGGCTCCTTCAGTATAAAAGGAGGGGGGAGGGGTCAGGATCCCTGTCACTTAGGTGTGTTCCGTGCTCTGGAATTCAGGGACAGCCGTGGCCCTTAGCCCTGCAGGAAAGGGAGAAATCAGCGCATGCCGCCTGTGCACCTTCCTCTGGCGGGGCCTGGAGAGCTGCCCTGGTCTAGGAGTGCCCCACAGGCGTGCTGAGCGGCATGTCGTGTGAGTGACGTCATGCAACAGACGGCTCTTCACTGTCGTGAAAACTGAGAACAGCACACCTGATGTATGGCCGCACCGAAGGCAAGGGACTAAAGAGAAGTGACGTGCTACACAGGTGACCTGGAATAGACCTAGAGAAAAGTAAAGCCCCTCGTGGCTCTGATGATGTGAATTTCAGTAACTGGCTTTTTAAAATTAGTTAATTTATTTTTAAACTAGTTTAGAAACTTAGAGGTTAAAAGATCAGGGGCGCCTAGTGGCTTCGTTGGTTGAGCGACACACTCGTGGTTTCGGCTCAGGTCATGATCTCGTGGTTTGTAAGTTTGAGCCCTGCGTAGGGCTTTATGCTGGCAGCAAGGAGCCTGCTTGGGATTCTCTCTCCCGCTCTGCCCTTCCCCTGCTTGCGCAGGTGGCACTCTCTATGTTTCTCTCTCAAAATAAAGAAACAAACTTAAAAAAAAGATAACCGGGGTGCCTGGGTGGCTCAGTCGGTTAGGCGTCCGACTTCGGCTCAGGTCATGATCTCTCAGTCTGTGAGTTCGAGCCCCGTGTCGGGCTCTGCACTGACAGCTCAGAGCCTGGAGCCTGTTTCTGATTCTGTGTCTCCCTCTCTCTGACCCTCCCCGGTTCATGCTCTGTCTCTCTCTGTCTCAAAAATAAATAAATGTTAGAAAAAAAAATTAAAAAAAAAACCCGTACCTACTTAAATAAACACGTAGAGTTAAAAAAATTTTTTTTTTACTTTTATTTATTTTTGAGAGACAGAGACAGAGCACAAGTGGGGGAGGGGCAGAGAAAGAGAGAGACACAGAATCTGAAGCAGGCTCCAGGCTCTGAGCTGACCGCACAGAGTCCAACGCGGGGCTCGAATTCATAAACCGTGAGATCATGACCTGAGCCGAAGTTGGACATTCAACCGACTGAGCCACCCAGGTGCCCCTATACACGTAGAGTTTTAAACCATGTGTGAAAATGCGGATTTTCACAGGAGGGGTGGAATATCCCTTAGTGCTTCAATGGTTTCTCCTTTACCTTTTTTCCTTGGGGAATTTTCCATCTTTCCAGTCGACTCAAGTCATTTGGTACTCTTGCTTTCTTTTTATGAAAACGATTAATTCTGGGGATTTGATCAAAACAGACTTGAAAATACCACCCTCAGTTGGCAAATATCAGGGAATCCGGAAGTTGCCTTTTCTAGGCTGAAGTAATTTGCTGGTGAAATTTGCTCACTTGCCCCCGCCTGTACCCCACAATGGTAAGTCTCATCCTCTTCCAGCCCCCCGCTTCCCAGTCTGTTTCTGGCACCCATGTACACATGTGTGCACACACATGCTTGCACACGTTTATGACTGAGTGCTTATAGGTAAAAAAAAAAAAAAAGGCCAGCATCAGCCAGGCGGGGTCACAGGCCTGTCTGGTTTAAATGTAAACTGCCTGGGAGATCTGGGGTAATAAGTGAGTGACAACAGGTGCACATTTCGTTACACCCTCTGAACCCAGCCCATAGTTCTTTTCTTTGATTCTTTTCACCCAACACCCTTGCCGGAGTTGTGTCCAATAAATTTTATAGCTGCATGATCTTGTTTCAGAGCCGAGGGGAGATTTTTTTCTCTCCGCTTGACTAAGGGGTGCTCAAGTCAAAACCCTGACTTCCTGTCCCCTACTCCTTAAGAAATATTAAGGAATAACCCCAGGCCAGAAGCTACTGGGTTCAGTATCTTCAGCCTTGCACATGAAGAGCTAATTTTCTGGGCCCATTTTAGAAAAGCCAAGAATGAACTTGCAGAGAATTAGCTATAATTGGGGAGAAAATAATTACTTGGCTTTTTCTGCCCTGTGATGACTGGAGCCCTGGGCAGATCTTTCATAGCAGTGTCCACGCCCACGTCTATTTAAAACAAAGTATTGTGCCAGGGGCCTTGAAAACCCAATCTCCTTGTTCTCAGGGCTACATTTTTTTGTGCAAACCACCCTAAATGTTGGCGTCAAAAGGGGATTTGTTTCATGTCTTTTTGGTGCAAAGTCCTAGGGCAGTCATACATTTTACATCTTATTTGAAGAGGTGAATGGCTTTTGCAGGTGTCTCATATGTTCATAGGCCCTGCGTGCAAACTTAAGGTTGGGCCAGATCAGGGTTCCTTCAGGAACAGGCAGTGGTGTGAGAGGGAATTGTTTCTGAGAAGGTCCTGTGTCTTCTAGACACTTCCAGAAACTTGCCTGGCTGCCTCTATTCTCCAAAGTGTGGACTTAAAAAAATTTTTTTGGGGGGAGCGCCTGGGTGGCTTAGTCAGTTGAGTGTCCGACTTCAGCTCAGGTCATGATCTCACGGTCTGTGAGTTTGAGCCCCGCGTCGGGCTCTGTGCTGACAGCTCGGAGCCTGGAACCTGCTTCGGATTCTGTGTCTCCCTCTCTCTCTGCTCCTCCCCCGCTCATGCTCTGTCTCTCTCTGTCAAAATTAAATACACATTAAAAAAAATTAAAAAAAAATTTTTTAAGTATCCTGGCTCACAATAAACATGTAGAGGAGACCCTAGACTTAGTAATTAATTATTGAGGGTGACCTGAATACAGTTTGTCCGATAACTTAGTCCCATCAGAGTACAACAAAATGTCACACCTCCCCATCATTTAAATACCCACTCTCTACTGATGACCTCACAGTGTAAATGTTTGTCCTCCACTGCTGTCCTGAGCCTCAGACTGAGGAGCAAACTTATCATCAGCCTTCCTTCCTGCTTTTCCCCCAACTTCTACCCCACCTCACCTTACCACCCCTCACTCCTCACTCCTCATTCCTCACTCCCCTACCCCCGCCCAACTGATACTCCATCTACCTTATCTTTAAATGTGGATCTGATAATATTTTCCTATTGGAATCCCTTCAGTAGCGTCCCGTGCCTGTAGGATTTAGGTCTTAACTCCCTGGTGTGGCATATGAGGTCCATCGTAATCCAGCTTCTATCGGATGCTCCCATCTCCTATTCCATCACTCTCCTAGTAGGTGGGATCCAAAGAGTGATCCCTTTATTCTCTCTCAACTTGATTCTCTTTCAAGTCTTTGTATTTTTGCATGTGCTATTTCCACTGCTGGTAATGCCCTTTCCTTAGCTGGTCCACTCAATCACCTTCTTTACTTTTGTGTTATTAGGTTATAGTATCATTGGTGCCTTAAGTGAGATAGCTTCCTTCTTTCTCACATGGCAGTGCAGACAGCGATACTTTCTATGACATCCTCTAGGAACGCAGGTGGCTTCTGTGTTGAACCATCCATAATATGATGCCCTTGTCTACATGATCCCGGGTGGCCTTCAGCCTCAGCCTCTTTCCATGGATGACGGAGAAACATACCTTCTCCCTTTAAGGGCCCTTTTAGAAGCTGTACCATATCTCCTTCCAAGTCCTTTGTGCCTCCTGGCTCTCTGCTCTTCTAGCATCAGCGGCAGTAATGGCAATGGTTGTAGTAGTAGTAGATCTTCAGTAGAAGTTGTAATAGTAGCAGAAAGAGTAGTAGTAGGAGCAGAAATAGTATCATAATTTCCCATTCATAGCTTCAGAAGAAACTGAAAGGTTAAACACCCTGGCCAAGGTCACACAGCTAGTAAGGAAAGAGCAAAGCCAGCATTTGAACCCAGAACTCTCTTCTAAGTCCAGTATTAGGCGGTGGTTGCTTTCAGTCCCATCACACTGAGTGACCATTGTTTAAAGAAACCTGATTATCTCTCCCACTAGATTCTGAACTCCTTGAGCAAAAGGACTTTTCCAGTTCACCTCTGTATTTGCAGAGCTTAGCACAAGGCTGAGAGTGTCCAGTCATAACTCAGTAAATATTTCAGACATCGAAATCAGAGTTTCTGAACCTTGGCACTCTTGACATTTTGGACCAAATAATTCTTTGTTCTGGGGCTCTTCTGTTATACACTGTAGGGTGTTTAGCACCATCCTTGGCATCTATGCACCAGATGCCAATAGCATGCGCCCCTACCCCCCACCTCCCCAAGGGAAGCCAAAAATACCTCCAGACATTGACAGCTGTTTCCTGGGAGGCAGAATCCCTCTGGTTGAGCATCACAGATTTAAATTAAATGTTGGCCAAGAAGCCACAAGTAGTGCTCACATCCAGAAAGGACGTCTTCGGGATTGGTAAGGCTGCTGGGTCTCTCTAGGATAATGATGTATTTTCCAGTCCTGTGTGTGTCTGGAGCACCACGAGTAGGCTTGCTGCACTCACAGGCTGTCATGGAGGCAGCTGTGATGATCTTCTTGAGTGTGCCAAGCCTTCTTGGGAAATACCAGAGAGGGTCCCTCTGGAAGCAGATCTCGCTGGGCCATGCAGACCTGCTGTCTGGCATGGCACCACCTGGCAAAAATCTCATCGCCTTAACCAAAAACGCAGTTTTGAAAATCTGGCAAAACAGGGGCCGTGTTCTGTTCCCTGATTTCTCTTGTCTATTTCCAGATGTGTCACTGACACATGGAGCCCAGCAAGAACTCTGTGGGGAGCCCAAGTCTCTTATTCTTTGCCAGCTCTGTTGTCATGATTTCCCTACCGTCTCAGCCAGTGGAGGTTATGTCACCCATGTGCTGGGCAGTGCCTGAATATCATTTCTCACCTTTCCCTTTCTCGGGCCCATCGCATGTCGCAAGGAGAAAACTTTATAGGTTATCTCATTGGTGGGGTTAACCCTGCCCCGCTTGCCATGCCTTTATTAATGACAGGAGTCGGGAATTCGAGATCCACCATATATTATCTGTGTCACTTTGGGCTCTACACTTAGCTTCTTTGACCCTTCACTTGCCTGCAAAGCAGAGTAACCTCCTGTCCAAGCTACCCCCACACAGTTACAAGGGCAGAATAAGACATCTGTGCAGAAGGTTTAGACTCTCTAGTATGATCAATTCTTAGTGGGCCTTTTGCACCCAAAGAACCTGCAGCATCTGCATTTGTGGGCGCTGGGTTATAGGTTCAGTTAAGGCAGACTCTGTCTATCTGTATCTCCAGTTCCCAGGACCTAGCAGGCAGTCAGTAAACAAACGATGAATGACTGTCTGAAGAAAAGTGAGAAGATTGGCCCTGTGATCCGTTGCTCTGGTGGGGGCAGGAGCAGGGAGGGAGGGTCATTTTTTAGTTTATGTGCCACTTATATTTGTGACACACATACCAAAGAGTCACATTTGTAGGAGATCAGTGTTAATGGGGGTCCCAGACCTAAGGGCCTGTAGAGGCAGTACACACGTAGGAGAGTATGAGACAAGGCGTCGTGGGAGGGACCCGGGATCCTGGCGAGGGTACATGCGTGCATGTGAATGTCTTATTCACATGCACATGTTTTGAAGTCTCTGCATCAGCCAACCAAATATGTCTTTGGGCAAATTTAGGCCTTCAGTCAACAAGTTGCAACTCCTGATTTACAGAGTACCTAGGATAAGCAGTGGACAGGTGCTGGCAGATAAAAATGAGGAGCCTGGACTCCTGTAGCAGAGATGAACAGGAAATGAACCGCGAGAACAGCCAAGGTGCATTCAGAGCTCAGCCAAGCGCTGTTCTACATCCTTTACAAATGGAGACTTGTATTTAATCCTCACAGCAGCCCAGTGAGGCGGGGGGTGTTATTTTATGGATGAGGACAGTTGAGTTGCTTGCCCAGCGGTGTGAAGCCAGTAGCTGGCTAATAGTAAAGTGTAATGTGCTGTTTCCAGTGATGAGAGGGAGCACAGAAGTCCCCTTTTAGATCTCACTCCCTCCACTCCTGTCCTCTTCCTGGTCCTCCTCCACACGGCAGCCTGTGTGACGTTGGCACGTAGCTGAGGTCACTTCACTCAGCAGCTCACCAGGTGGCACAGTAACATCCCCACTCCACGGAGGCCCCGTGCCCTCTGGATGCCCCCTCCCGTCGCATCTCAGTCTGTGACACGGCGGCTGGCACAAAGTACATGCACGGTAAAGAAAGATCTGTTGGCTGAAGGAGGAGGCCCATGGGCAGAATCTAAGCTCACCCGGTAGAAACAGAGAGGCTGGGACTTACCCAACGTGATGTAATAGCTAGTGGCATAGTCGGGATGTGAGCTGATCACCACAGTCCCTTGGTCGAAAACCATCGTTGCCTCCCCCCTGGTCTCAGCATCGGATAGGACTCCACACCTTGATGTCTAGTCCTGCAGCCCCTCTGGCCTCGGCTCTCCCACTTGTCTGCACACCCTCACTGTGGTGTCACCCCATGACAGTCCCATCCCTCAGTCAGGCTACGTCCTTTCCAATCCATGCCCTTTGTCAGGTTCTCCTCCTACAGCCTTTGTAGTCCTTACAGTTTCAGCTTAAACACGCCTTTCCCAAGAATCGTTCCCCAAGCGCCTGTTCTGGATCAGGGGCCCCCCTCAAGTGCCCTGCGTCGCATTTATCACAATTGCTATTATCTGTAGTTATTTGTATGATTTACTGCCTAACTTCTGGCTCTTCTGCCTGTGCCCCAAGAGTGGCAGCCTATTCGTCCTACTCATGTCTGTGAGCTCAGGATCTCCTCCTGGGTCTGTTCTGTGGCACGTGCTAAATAAACACTTGTCAAGGGAATGAATACGTTAATGGATAAATGAAGAGTGAGTGAATGAAGAGCTCCTAAATCTGTTCTATCCCACCTCCCTTCTCTGGGGAGCCTCACCCAGGATACGATTTCCCAGTCCAGGCAGGTGCTTGCTCCTCGCGGATGTCTGCCTTTATCTGCTGACGGAGAAGTTGAACGACGGGGGCAAGGGAGCCTTGCATTTGTCTCCTCACAGCACGGGAAGGGGAAGAGCTTCGACTTTTACTGTTACAACTGGGACCAAAATTAGCCCGCTGGGGGTGATCTTTGTCTACCACGGCCTGAGGCTGCAGTGCTTGGAGGAAGGTCAGGAGAAACTGGACAGGAGGTGGCTGTTTACAAGTTCTGTCCAGTCTGTCCCATAATACCACACCACAGGCCCTCGTTTCTCTGACCCCTTACTTACGCAGAGCTGAGGAGGCCACTTGAGGAACTTCAGATGTTGGTTTCTGTCTTTGAAGAAGGATCCAGAACCCCGGGCATCATCCTCCATGCCCATTGTCTCACCAGGTTGTTAGGATGCCTCCTCCTTAGCTGATTTTTTTCTTCCTCATGACCTTTGGAGGGATGGGGCAGAAGGCATGGGAGTCAGAGTTCTTTTGTTGCCTAAGGAGCTCTGTGGTCTGATTGGGGTTCTCTGTGAAGATTTCTGCCATGACCACCAGATTGGATGTTCCTGTGGATTGGTGGTTGGGAGCCAGTTCCATACAGAAATTCAACCAGAACGGAAAAGGTGGGGGCAGAGATAAACCCACCTGTGCCATTATAACAGTGATAACACCACCTACTCTGTGGTGGAGCTCTCTCTGCAGGTCAGGTAGTCGCTAAGCACATGGTTTGCACCCTTCTCGACTGGCCATTCTCAGCCATGGTATGATCCAGCGACAGCTTACTAGTTCACCTTTAGGTCTTCTGTACCTTATTAAAGCTTAGGGGAGGCACACAAACCCTGTGGGTTTTTTTTTGTTGTTGTTGTTTGTTTTGTTTTGTTGGTTTTTTTGTTGTTTGTTTTTAGCTAATAAAGGTGTTTGAGACCTAGAGCTTCATTGGTTTCTAATCCCACCAACACGACTACCCATGTATAAACATCTCACTATGTACTCACATATAGGGGGGGCACCTGGGTTGGTCAGTCAGTTAAGTGTCCCGACTTCAGCTCATGATCTCGAGGTCTGTGGGTTCGAGCCCTGCGTTGGGCTCTGTGCTGACAGCTCAGAGCTTGGAGCCAGTTTCAGATTCTGTGTTTCCCTCTCTCTCTGCCCCTGCCCTGCTCGCTCTCTCTCTCTCTCTCTCTGTCTCTTTCAAAATAATAAATAAACATTAAAAAAATTTATACTCACATATAGGGAGTTATAACATTAATGCAACTGGTATTTGCTGGGAGCATCTGGAAAGGGAATGACCATTGCTGATATTAATGAATAATTTTGGCTTTGCAACTTTGCATCAGTTACTTAGTGTAATTTATTTTCCTCTCATCAGGGCTATTGGGAGGCAAAAATCAGATAAGTCAGAAGTGCCCAACAGGTTGCTAGGCTCAGAGCTGACATGACACCATTTGTTTCTTTGATCAGCATGGCTATCCCCTGGTTGGGACCCTCCTTCTCCCTCCTTCCCACTTTACTGGAAAACCCTGATTTATCCTTCAGGTCTCCTCTTTAGAGTCCTTCCCTGACTCTTGGAGTAAATTCTGCCCCTCTTAAATGATTTCATGGTACCCTGCACTTTTCCCACTTAAGACCACTGTAAATATTTATGTAATTATATGTTAAACCCTGGCCTCTCCTGCTTCATTCTGAGTTCAGGAGAGTGGATACCATATCTATCTTAATTCCTTCAGTGACTGGCTTTCAGGCTGTGAATAGGAATTCAGGTTGACTTTCACTAAGGTCAGGATGAGAGACCTCTATGTTATTCAGTCCTTTGTCATTTGTTTCTACTTTTTATTGCCAAACATTCCAAAGGCAGACAACTATAAACAGGAAAGAAATTTCATGTACCTATTACATGTAGTGGCTGAGGACATATATGCCCTGCATTGTACTTCCTAAGTGATGGGTCTGGTGACTGCTTTGGTAGGTGACTGCTTTGATAACGTGTTAACACTGATGTTAGAAATGTGAGGCACGCTCTGGAGAATATGCCCGTGTACACATAAACCTATGTCAGTGATTGCTCTTAATGGACTGGTGTCAGGGTAGATTTTTAATTTAAAACTTTCCAGTTTGTAGTTTTTACATAAATTCCACTGAAGACGTGAATATTTCAGACCCTTTCTCAATCTCGAGTGGTATTGGGCTCTGGGGAACTGACCTACTCTTTGGGGGGAACTGAGCCCATTGACAAGCTGACAAGAGATTTGTGTAATGATATAAAACTTGCCTATTCCACATAGTCTCCCTCCTGGTGGAGGGACAGATCTTGGGATTTCAGAAGAGACTATTCAATGTGGAGATTTGATGCAGATTTCAGAAGTACCTGTGTATGTATGTGTGTGAGCGTTTAACTGTGGTAAGTTAAGATGAAGAAATATGAGTGCTGCTAATAATAGGTATTGTTTATTGAGGGCCTGTGTGGGTCACTTGCTACGCCAGGTTTTCTTTTTACAGTATATCTTTTCCTCACAACAACGTTTTAGGTTCTGTGTCCTTACCTTTACCTTAGATGGGAGAAAATGGAGAAGTTCGGAGAGTTGCCCGGACCTAATCAAATACCAAGTGGCAAAGCTGGGATTTACATCTAGACCTGCCCGTTTCCAAAGCCTTTGCCTTTTCCATAATATTACACAGCACCCTAAAACATTCTGTTTATGTGAGAGATAAGTACCAGTTGGGAACTTACTCATTTATTTCATTGGACAACCCAGAATGCTTTGCAACTTCTGTAGAAATAGCTAGCCCTAAGGTTTAGGCATTTCATAGATTTTTTAAAAATGGCTGACGTCGGTGTTTCTCTGCTTCTGGCTTTTGGAAAGCTTTTCCAGAGTCGGGTCTCTATTGTGATAACGTCTTTAAACCCTTTCTACAAGTTCCAAGCCCGTCCCATTAGCTGTCTTCCATTAGGCAATCAAATCCATATTGGTCCCTTATGGATCCATTACAGTGGATGAGAAGCCAAAGGTTTTACATGTGTTTGGCAGTTCTCAGTTAATTGCCTAAATTGTAACTTTTCAATATTAGGATTTCTGTTAAAAAATAATATTGCAATACATTTGGCCCGATTGAGTCCAGCTGAGGAGGGGGGAGGTAATTAGGAAATGAACTTATTTTAATTCTGGGATAATAAATATCCCTTGCTTCACATTTGGAGGCTTACAGAGTGGGTCACCTACATGACTCAAGCCAACTTTCAAGTTTTTTATTTTTAATCTCCCAACACCTACCTTTGTTCAGATGAAACAAGGACATTGCCTGTTCCCAGGCATGATTCAAATATTCGTACTTCTGTGTCTTTGTTTATAAGGTTTATAGCATTTACCATCTTATGAATTTTTAATACCCACCTCATAATCATCTTCTTCCTCAAATTTTTTCCAGCACTTGACAGCCTGCTTACATGCTGTCTTTTATTCTTTTTACTCCTTGGTTACTTACATCATGGTAATTGATGGGCTCGTTTTCTCTCCAGCGGACTGAGGACCAGGACTCATGTTTTATCTCCATGCTCCTGACACCTTGCACAGAATTTGCACTTCATAGCCACTCAATATATTTTATTAAATTGAAATTTAAAAGGAAACTTGTGTGCTCTTATTTAAATAAGACCATAAATTCGGCATGACTGTCTTCATGAATTTGAAATTCTCAGAAGTGGTGTTCTTCAGTATTGTTCTTTTGTTGGAATCAAAGAGGCCGGCTTTACAGTCAATGAAATGAATCACAGAATCTTCAAACCAGAATCATAACAATAATAACGGTAAAAACACTAGAAATCATCTACGTGATGCAGTCCCTTCTCTTTGGTGCAGACAGTTCCCCAGTCACCTTAAACTGGTGGAGGCTTTCCTTTCTGAAAGAGCCCTTTATTTATTTTTTTTTATAGTTTTTTAAATGTTTATTTCTTTCTGAGAGAGAGAGAGAGAGAGAGAGAGAGAGAGGCAGAGAGAGAGAGGGGACCAGAGGATCTGAAGCCGGCTTCATGCAGTAGAGAGCCAGTGCTCAAACCCACAGATCGTGAGATCATGACCTTAGCTAAAGTTGGACGCTTAACCAACTGACTCATCCAGGAGTCCCTCAAAGATCCCTTTAAAGAAGACCATCTTCTCATACCAACTCATCATGTCTTTTGGCCCTGTAAGTTAGGCAGCTTTCCCTCAGTTAATACGAACCCTCCCTTTCTGAAATTTATGCTCTTTGCTTTCCTAGAAATGAAAAACAGCTGCTTTCAACTGAAAATATTTCCCTTCCTAAAGATGGTTATTCCATCATTCCATATCCTTCTCTTCTCCTGGTATAATTCTCCTTTCCATCTGACAGTCTTCTTTTTCTCTCCATTTCCTAACTGTTGGCATACTACTCTCTTAATTTATTGGTCTTCTACCTAAAAGAAAAAAAAACCTCAGGCTAGGTATGATTAGTAAGTGATCGTTGATTTCAGGTGTCTTTGGAAATATGTCTCCCACCATTAAAAACAGTCGAACCCGCCAGATTGGTGGGTGACTGAAATACTGTGACCCCGAGTGATATATGATGGTATCTTTTTAAGCCTGCCATCAACCGTTCCCATCTCCATTTTGCCAGTTGCTTAATTTATAAGACATGATTTATTTGTCATAAACTGCTGTGCAAGGTTCAAAAGAAACAGAAACGATGCACAAGGGAAATAGAGCAAATTTAGGCCTTTTTTTTTCGGATCTGGTTTATAAATAAGCCTTTCTCAATTAGAAAAACACATGCTAATTCTACAGGAGATAAAGAAAGATCATGGTACACTGTAAGTACACTTGTACCTTTTTGTATGGTTTCTCAATTAAGAAACCCCACAAGCTCCTTCATGCTGGTTATTAAGAAGGATAGCAAACGGGTAACTTCCTTTAGTTCAGCAAGGATACTGGTTTACACTTGAGCAGAGGCCTCTGGTCCCTTTTGTTTGTTGGTTGCTTTGTTTTTAACATGAGCTCGTTGCAAATCTCCACATCACGGACTGAGTTGCCCTGGTAGAACTCCACTTCAAAACTCAAAGCAGACGTCCTCTGCGAGGATGAAATTGTATATTTGTATGTAGCAATAGGTTGAAGAAGACATCAGAGATGGGTGTCGAGTCTACAAACATTTATGAAGTATCTGTGGCAGCCTTACTAGGAAGCTGAGGATGCAGAACGTACCATCCTCGTGGTTTACGGTCCAGGGTGGGAGAGAGAAGGACTGTTGAGCCAGAGATTAAAATGAAGTAGATGCTACAATAGAGAGTACTGGAAGCACAGTCGTCCACACCCTTGGGACGAATTCCCAAAGGAACTGCCATCTGAAGATGATGAAGATTTACCAGGATAAGTCAGGTGAAGGTGTTTCAGGCAGAAGGAACTGCATGACCAGGCACAGAAGTGTGTGTGTGGCGGGGGAGGTGGTACATCACCATCCAGGAAGCTGCAGGTTTGCTTTAGCCAGAGAATAGGCAAACCAGGGATTCCCACATACTCCTTACCCTGGGTTCCCTAGCATGCACATCTTAGGTTTTCATTTCTTTCTGGTGTTTCATCGAAGTTTCTAGAACTTCCAGAGTTAGTTTCTCTAGCCTTCTGTGTTCCCCTAGACCATTGTATATTGTTTTTATTTTTATTCTTTCTTCATGTCCCCTTGTGTGTCTGCCTTTCCCTTCTATCCTCTGCATTATTCCAGGGAGGAGATCTTGTTCTTCCCTCTCCCTGTCTGTGGTGCCATGCTCAGTGCTGGCAGAAATATGTTTGGGGGATAATGAATCACTCTGTGAATGGGTGCAGTGTTCTGAGTGGCTTTGCTCCTAACTTTGCAGAGGGGGACCCAGTTTGGGCCCTGTTTTGGTATTCACATTTAAGACATGCACCAAGAATTTGGTTTTCAACTCAGTTTTATGTTGAGTTGATAAAGGCTGCACTGGTGGCTTATGTCATTAAGTTCATTTAGGTCACACAATGCTCGTCAAGATAGAACTGAAAACCCATATTTGTCTGTAGTGTTCTTAGCACTGGGTCAAAGCGAGTTTTCATTTGAATGTTTCTCTTTCATTGATATTTTCTTCCTCAGTGGTAACTGTGGGATGATGCTGATGCTCATGTTGATGAAAAAAAGAAGAAAAATTACTACCTTTTGTTGGGCCTGTGCCAGGTACCAGGGACTGTGCTACATGCTTTATGTAGATTAACTCAGTTTATTGAATTTATGAGGCAAATTACTATTTGTCTAGTACCATTTGTCTGGTACTGTGAATCTCCTTAACAGATGGAGAAAATGAAGTACTGGGAGGACCTCTTGCTCAGTAATGAATGACGGTATCACCATGTCGAACCCCGAACCCGTAGTTCCTTCATGCTTAGTAATTTCTTATATCAGCAGTCAAATCAGAAGACTGGAAGAATCCTTGGGAGGTCAGCTAGTCCATCTCCCATCTGGAGACAGGCTCATGCTTGAACTGAATGCCTGTACATACACTGCCTGAAATGTCTTCTCTGCAACCTTCGTCCACCTGGTAACTCCTACTCATATTTTAGGACTCACAATTCAAACTTCTCCTCCTAAGGGAAGCTTTCTAATATTCCCAAATAGAGTCGCTCTCTTCCTCTGGTGTTCCTCTTTGTTGTTGTTGTTTAAGTTTATTTATTTATCTTGACAGAGTGAGAGGGAGTAGAGGAGGGGAGAGAGAGAGAGAGAGAGAGAGAGAGAGAGAGAGAGAGAGAGAATATCTCGCCTTGACTGTGTGATGCCCAATGTGGGGGCTCAATCTCACGAACTGTGAGATCATGTCCTGAGCCGGAATTGAGAGTCAGATGCTTAACCGACTGAACCCCACCCCCGGCACCCCTGGTGTTCCTCTTAAACACTTTGTATCTCACCTGTGAAATTCCCCTGTCATACAATGGGTATGTGCCTAGAGATAGTGTGTATAGTAGTTAAGGGCATGAGCTCTGAAGTGAACTGTTAACCCATGTTAATGGGTGATCATAGGTGCTCTTCTCCTCCTGAGAGACCATGAATCCCTTGAGTCCAGAGTGATGATATTTACTATGAGTGTCTTAGATGGCTAATTAAGGCACAAAATTGCCATATTCTTGACATTAATTGTAAGCCTGACTGTATCTTCTTGAAGTGCAGACACTGTTTCTGCCAATTTCTGAATCTTGATCCTTGAAGGACATTGAGAAGTGAGATTGGTTGGTTGATTGGTTGTTGTTTTCAATAGAGTTAATTTTTTTTCCTATTTATTTATTTATTTATTTATTTACATCCAAGTTAGTTAGCATATAGGGCAATCATGGTTTCAAGAGTAGATTCCAGTGATTCATCCCCTATGTATAACACTCACTGCTCATCCCAACAAGTGTCTTCCTTAATGCCCCTCACCCATTTAGCCCATCCTCCCACCCACAACCCCTCCAGTAACCCTCAGTTTGTTCTCTGTATTTTAAGAGTCTCTTATGGTTTGTCCCCCTCCCTGTTTTTATTTTATTTTTGCTTCCCTTCTCTTATGTTCATCTCTTTTGTATCTTTGTTAAATTTTTTTTTCAATGTTTATTTATTTTTGGGACAGAGAGAGACAGAGCATGAACGGGGGAGGGGCAGAGAGAGAGGGAGGCACAGAATCCGAAACAGGCTCCAGGCTCCGAGCCATCAGCCCAGAGCCCGACGCGGGGTTCGAACTCACGGACCGCGAGATCGTGACCTGGCTGAAGTCGGACGCTTAACCGACTGTGCCACCCAGGCGCCCCCTCTTTTGTATCTTAAATTCCACATGAGTGAAGTCATATGATATTTGTCTTTCTCTATTTTTGCTTTGCATAATACGCTCTAGTTTCACGCATGTTGTCGCAAATGGCAAGATTTCATTCTTTTTGATTGCCGAGTAATACTCCATTGTGTATGTATGTGTGTGTGTATGTGTGTGTGTGTATATATATATATATATATATATATATATACATATATATATATGTATATATATATATACCACATCTTCTTTATCCATCCATCCATCGATGGACATTTGGGCTCTTTCCATACTTTGGATATTGTCAGTAACACTGCTATAAACATTGGAGTGCACATGCCTCTTGAAAACAGTACCCCTGCATCCCTAGTAGTGTTATTGCTGGGTCGTAGGGTAGTTCTATTTTTAACTTTTTAAGGAACCTCCATACTGTTTTCCAGAGTGGCTGCACCAGTTTGCATTCCCACCAGCAGTGCAAAAGAGATCCTCTTTCTCCATATCCTCGCCAACATCTGTTGTTTCCTGAGTTGTTAATTTTAGCCGCTCTGACTGATGTGAGGTGAATAGACTTCATTTTTTTAGAGAAGTTTTAGGTTCACAGCAAAATTGAGTGGAAGTTACAGAGATTTCCCATATACCCCCTTCCCTCACACATGCATTGCCTCCCCCATTATCAATATCCCCCACAGGAGTGGTGCAGTTATTACAGTTGAACCTATGTTGACATGTCATAATCACCCAGAGTCCATGGTGTACGTTACTTTTCACTCTTGGCGTTGGTTACTGTTTGAGTTTGGACAAATGTGTGACATGTATCCACCATTATAGTATCTTACAGTTTCATTGCTAAAAATCCTCTTTGCTCTGCCTATTCATCCCTCTAGAATCTAGTTTTAGGCTGTTTTTCTCTTTGTTTCTTTTCCTTTCCCATTTCATTTTCCAGTTCTTTCTCTTTCCTTCCTTTTCTTAGGCACAGTGTGTCTTGAAAGTTTTGAAAACCTCATGTCTATTCCCTCTCCCCACTGACACTTGCTGGCTTCTGCCTCTTCTGCTCCATGTAGGCTAACCATCCATCTGATTGACGTATTCTTTCCTTAGCCATCTGAATGCTTTTGATCGGCTCTGTGAACTCAGAGTCCTGCAAGCCACTGTGTCTTTTCATGATAATTTTGCAATTTCTACTCTTACTCATTATGGGTGGACTTCACGGCTTGAACTCTTGAAAGCAGTGTTCATTTTTGCACCTTCAGGGAGCATCTTATTATTGTCCCTGTGTCCTGGCTTATGGAATGCACCTCTTGAACATGTTAAGTTTTACCAGAACATCTTTGCAGGCAACCTAAGGCAGCTACTTATTTGCCCCCTAGATCTCCATGTTTCTTCATCTGTTTTTATTATTATGTTTTTCCTTTATTAAAGAAAAGCGATAACAGACAAGGTAAAACATAGAGAAATCAAATATCTCAAATTTATTACACTATTTTCATGCCCTAATTGATTGTAAATATCTTTTCTTGAATGGGCGTGAATATTTAACAAGTGTAGACTTGTGATTGATCAGGCCAGGATTTGGACTTCTGCCTTGCTCCTTCCTAATGATACGACCTCAGATGAGCTACCCAACCTTTCAGAGCCTCAGTGTCCTCCTTTGTTGAATGGGAATACTGTTAGCACCCTTATCATTTTATTGTGGGAACAATTGCAGTAACCTACATAAAAGTCCCAGGCACAGTGCTTGACCTGAAGCAGACTCATGACCTGCCTCTAGTTTCCTTCTCTTCCCCCTTTACCTCCCCCACCTCTCATTTTGCCTCTATTCATTATCATCCTCATTCTTGAGGAGTTAAATCCAAACCCATGAGTCCAAGGGCTTCCCCAAGATCTTGGAATGTTTTGGCAGGGACTTTAGGGTCTTTTGTTTTCTGACTCTTAGATCTCTTTTTTCTTGGGAGCATGGGAAAACTCCCTGAGCTTGATTATTTATTCAGTTCTTTCATGCTCCCCAAATTGTCACAGCCATGTTTAAACCATGTTATCGGCAAGTCTCACTGAAAAGGCAATTTAATATTGCCCTGTGTTGCATCATTGCATATATTATTTCGGTCTGTCATGGACCTGTCAGCAAGTCTTGATGAAGTACAGAGCCAATGGTAACAAGCCTGAAATCTGACAGGTCTTTCACAGAAGCAGCTCCAATCGGTGCAGTGGTATTTCTTCAGAAATAAGGCCCTCTTGGTGTCTTTGTTGATAGAACTAGCAATCTAGCCCCAGTCATATCTCCCCCTGAGCTCAGTCTTCAGTGCTGGCGATTCAGTCTGTTGTATGGCTTAGAAAAACAGAGCCATCACAGGCCTGTGATATACTGAAGGCTGCAGCCAGGAATAGCTTGGTAATTTATCCCCACTCTCGGGCTCTAATTATTCTGTTACTTGCTAGCTGGTTCGATTGACACTCTCCAGGTTCTGCCTTACCCAAGCAGAGAACAAAAGGCTTCCCTTGAAAGTGGGGGCCTGGCCATGTCAATACAGTGAACTGCATATAAATAATGGAGCAGTGCTGGCTTCATTTTTATAAAGTCTTGTTGAGAAATGCATGATAATGATCAGGCCTCTGGAACCCGGCAGGCGTGTGCTTTTGATGTGTGCCTTGCTCTGGGTAAAAGCAGGAAAGTCAAAAGTTCTTGTGCTTGCAAAGGCTCCTTCGTGGTCTCAGGAGAAGTGACACTTTCTTTCCTTTTGTGTCCCTCAGAGGTGGGGGGCTCCTCCTTGCCTAGAAAAGTTCTGGTAGATACACAGTGGGCCCACAGTAAATAGTTTCTGTATTAGTGTGTTTTACTACGATGATGATGATGGTATCAGTTACCACTATTCACCATCAAAAATGGGTCTTACTTATATTCTGCCATTTTAATCCTCGTAGGCCTAGAGTGGCTTATTATTTCTGAGAATGCCCTCCCAACTAGCCTTAGGTCTTTGCTTTTGTCTGCTCAGCTTCCCCATAAACGGATCTTCAGGGTGTAAACCTGGCAGCCAGAGCTCCGGGACTTGAGTTGGGGAACGGATGTTGAGGGCTTACTCGCAGAGAGAGAGGCGTCTCCTTACTTTATCTCCCTGTTCTTGTCAAGACGATCCCTTGTAGCTGGGCCCTGTTCCCTACTCAGTCTCAAGTGAACCTCCGTCACCTTTCATGGTGCAGGAGAGGGAGGCCCCCGGTTGCTCATAATGAGGGCGCATGGGGTTCTGATCACTTCCTATGCAGCTTGCAGCCACCTTGCTGTTTTTAGCCCCACTTTTATTCCCACTTTCAGAAGCACCTGGTGCCACTACGTCCTGAACTCTTTTGGGTCTCTGCAGGGAAATCATTGTGATTCTGGGTTTTTCACCCTGCTACTTAGGTTTTATCTTTCTGAGTCTCCCAAGAGCCTTACTACTCATCCATCTGTGTTTCCTCCTTTCAGATTTCTGTTAGTGTCCTTGTGTGTGTTATCTTTGTCATTGTGGGCTTTTGCCTTTTTGAAACATTCTTATACTGCCATTGTATTAGAATTTTTAAAGGGAGCAGAGGTCAACGTGTGTAGTCAGTCTGGTATCTTTAACTGGAAGGGTCTTTTTGTTTTTGCTTTTTTCAAGGAAGAAAAGAAGATGTGTTAGAGATTTGGCATGTTTTGGGGGAAGTAGGCAATGGGAGGGAGGTATGTGAGGTAGGCGAAATGCATTTCCATGAGGTGCATAGTTTGTGTAAGAAACCAGTGTTTTGCTGCTGCTTTTGGTCGCTCCAGGGATCAGAAATCTAGCTTTTTCTCTTCTAGAGTCTGCACCGAGAGCAGTTGCTGAAGATCTGGGCCATATAATAGAAACAATTAAAAAGTGATTAGGGACCTGAAAGCTTCCTCTTGTAACTGACATCCTAGGGTTCTCATACATTACCTCAATAAACACAGATTGAACTCTCAAAATTTGCCAGGGAGGCACTGTGCCTCGTGCTGGGGAATGGCATGATGAATAAGGTACATATGGTCCCTGCTGTGGGAGGTCATGGCCAGACTTGAGGTACTGAAATTCCAGAAAGGCTAGACAGAGAGCATCAGGAAATGAAACAAAATAACATTCTTTTATCATAAAGCGGTAGATGCTTTAGTACCTTCTGACCTTCCCCACTCATACATGCTTTTTTCTAAAATAGTATAAAATAAGGGCGCCTGGGTGGCTCAGTTGGTTAAGCGATTTGACTTTTGCTCAGGTCGTAATCGCATGGTTCATGAGCTCGAGCCCCATGTTGGGCTCTGTGCTGACAGCTCAGAGCCTGGAGTCTGCTTCAGATTCTGTCTCTCTCACTCTCTGCCCCTCCCCCACTCTCTCAAAAATGAATAAAACATTAAAAAAAAAATAGTATAAAATACAATAAGCCCAGAGTTCTGGTCCCCTCCAGCCTGTCAGACCTTTTAGTCAACATGGGCTCCTGAGACTGCTGAGTCTCAAATCTGTGTAAAAAACAAAGGCGACCCCAGGTGATCACATCCAATTACTCTGTCGTGAATCCTTGATTTCGTGTACATGAAGTTCTGAGCTACCACAAAGAGAAAAGAAATATAACTCCAGCCAAGTTCAGGTTGCCATTCAATTACAATTTCTTTTTTAACCCATAAGTCATCTTGGTGAATTGACCCTTTTATCATTACATACCGGACTTCTTTTTTCTGGTAATATTTCTTCTTCTGAGGTTTACTGTGGAATACTCATGTAGGCCCTTGAACTTGTTGATTATTAGTGTGTGCATGGCATATCTTTTCTCTCCTTCCACTCGTGAACCTATTCTGCATCTTTCTATTTAAAGTAAGTTTCTTACAGACACCACAGAGTTGGATTTTTATTTTTTATTTTTTATTTGTTTCCAACCTGAAATTTTTTGCCTTTCCAAGGGAGTTTTTAGGTGAGGTTTCAATCTACTATCTTGCCATTTGTCTTTTATTTGCTCCATGTGTTCTTTATAATTTTCCCCTCTTCCTACCTTCTTCTAGATTACTGAAGTATTTTTAGTATTCCCTTTTATCTCCCAAATTGGTGTATTAATTTTATCTCCTTTTTTACTGGTTCCTCTAGGATTTATAATATGCATCTTTAACTTATCATAGTTTGCCTTAAAATATTTTTATACCCTGCTGTATGTAGTATCTCTCATATCTCCCTATCATTTGTTCTATTATTGTCATTTTTTGGTACATGTGTTATCAGCCCCACAGTACTTTGAATTTTTTTCCTAATTTATATTTTAAAGATGAAGAAAAAGTCAATTATCTTTTAAAGAAATTTAAAAATGAAAAGCTGCCCTTTGTATCTACCCACATATTTACTGATTCTGATACTTTTCATTGCTTTCAATTAACAATCATTTATCAATTAACATTTCCGTTTAATGCCATCCTCCTCCTCCCTAAAGAATTGCCTTTAACATTTCTTGCAGTGCAGGTTTCTTGGAAATGAGTTCTGTTTTTGTTTGTTTGAAAAAGCCTATATTTCATTACTACTTGTGTAAAGATCTTTTTTTTTTTAAATTTTATTTATGTATTTTGAAAGCGCATGCTTGATGGGGTGATGGGGGCAGTGAGAGAGAGGCGGGGAGAGATAATCTCAGGCAGGCTCTGCACTGATGGGGCTCAAACCCGTGAACCCTGAGATCATGACCTGAGCCAAGATTGAGAGTCAGACGCTTAACTGACTTAGCCACCCAGTCACCCCTGAAGATCTTTTTTTCTGAATATAAAATTCTAGTTTGATTTTTTTCTTTTTAAAATTTTTCAGTATTCTAAAGATGTCATTTCACTTTCTTCTGGGTTGCATTATTTCTGGAAAAAAAAATTTGCCTTTTTAGGACTCTTTGTCTATTACCTGTCTTTCCTCTGACCACTTTTAAGATCATCATTTTTAAAAAATAATTTGATTATATAATATGTCTTGATGTGGTTTTCTTTGTCTTTATCTTCCTTTGGTTTCTTCCAGTGAGTGTGGCTCTGTGGGTGATAGCTTTTATCAAATTGAAGAAAACATTTCACCATTATTTCTTCAAATATTTTTTATTGGAAGCTGATATTGTCAGTTATTTTCTGTTATCCAGTGTCTGGGTTTTATTCTCTCTCTCTCTCTCTCTCTCTCTCTCTCTCTCTTTTTTTTTTTTTCCTGCTTTTTCTGGTAGGCTGTTAATATACTTTTGGCTTAGTTTTATTTTTTGAAATCTTTCTAAACTTTGTTAGTGCAGGTTTATTGTAACCTTTACACAGGAAGGCTCAGTTATACTTCTAGGCATTCTTTGGGGTTTTCCACTGAATGCCCCAAGGAGTCAGTGAGGATGGTGTGCTCAGATGATTCCCGTTCTCACTGTGAGCCCTGAGAACTGTTCAGCTCACAGATTTCCAGTCGCTTCTCACCAGATCTCCTGGAGCATCTGTGTGCATATCTGCATCTCCATAAAGCTTTCATGGGACTCTTGTGCAGATTTTCAGGACCCTCTTCCTGCATAACTACCTCCTCTTTGGAAATCTGCGCCAGCACAGCTTCCAGCCACCTCAAATTCCTTGAATTCTGATCTCAGTCTTCTCGGTTTCATGAACTTGACTTGTTTTCCTTGGCATCCTTCTTTCTGCTTTGTGGTCGGGCATGGGCTTCCTGGCAGAAAGCCAGAGCAATCTTAGGGCTCACCTCGTTTGTTTCCTTCTCTCCAGGATAGTTCTGTGCTGCCTGTTGTTCAGGCTCTGAGAGCAGTTGTGCCACATTTTTTTTCTCCCCCCTTTTCTAGTTTCTTAAGATGGGGGCAGGGCAGGGGACGGGAGGTAAAATCCAGTCTCTGCTACTCCATCATGGTTAGAAGCAGAAGTTTCTATTGTTCTTACTTCAGTAAGAGTGTCTATCTTGATGTGGCCTTTAACTTCGTTACGTATTTTTCGTTCTTCAATATGAGTTGGTCATTTTCTCTCCTTTAATAAAAAAAAAAAACTGTGGCAAAACACATTCATAGATCTCTGATTAAAATGTTTTGGAGTATTATGCATGATGTATTTTTTTTTCTCATTTTTATTTTGGTCATGCCTTGCTTAGAAATTTTATGCTTCCATTCATAATGTGAGAGTGGCGTCTGATTTTTGTTTCTCATGCTGTCTTTGTTTGGCTTTGTAATATAGTTATCCTACCTTCCTAAATAACTTGGGAAGCATTTCTTCTTCTTCTAGACTCCGAAATAATTTGGAGTACTTTGTTCCTTGAACATTTGGGAAAACTTTCTAGTATAGCCATTTGGGCTGAAGTTTTATTTGAGAGATGATTTTTAACTATTGGCTCATTTTTTAAATAGTTTATTAAGGTTTCATATGTTTTCTTGAGTCAGCTTTGGTAAGTTCTGTTTTTCTAGTAAATTTTCCATTCCGTCTAAATTTTCAAATTTGCTAGCATAATGTTACTTAATCTCTTTTTTTTCTTTTAAGGTCTGCTTTATCTATAAGGATGTCCGTCATTTTCATTTATGATATTGGTTATTTTTCTCCTACTCTTCTTTTTCCTTCCTCACTTTTTTTTTTTTTATTATTATTATTATTTTTGGGACAGAGAGAGACAGAGCATGAACGGGGGAGGGGCAGAGAGAGAGGGAGACACAGAATCGGAAACAGGCTCCAGGCTTCGAGCCATCAGCCCAGAGCCTGATGCGGGGCTCGAACTCACGGACTGCGAGATCGTGACCTGGCTGAAGTCGGACGCTTAACCGACTGCGCCACCCAGGCGCCCCATTTTCCTTCCTCACTTTGACCAGAGGGTTTTTTTTTGTTTTGTTTTGTTCTTTGTTTTGTTTTTGTTTCTGTATTGTCTTTTCCTAGAGCCACATTTTGGATCTCTTGACTGTCTGAGTTTTGTCTTGTTATTTTATATCTTTCATATTCTTTTTTCTTTACTATTCCTTTTGTTTTTTTTCAATTTAATCTATCTTTGTTTTTCCTAGTGTTTAAGTTGGCTGCTTAAGGTTATTAATTTTGAGACATTCTTCGTTTCACTTTTTTTTTAAATGTTTATTTACTTTTAAGAGAGAAAGAGAGTGCAAGTGGGAAAGGGGCAGAGAGAGAGGGAGACAGAGTATTCGAAGTAGGCTCTGCACTGAGAGAGCCCTTTGCAGGGCTGGAACCCACAAACTGTGAGATCATGACCTGAAGCGAAGGATGCTTAAGCGACTGAGCCACCCAGGAGCCCCATCAAGTGACTTTTGTTTTTCTTTTTTTTTTAATCTAGGAACTCTTGTTTTATAGATGTCACATTATGTTGTTCATTTCATAAAATTTAATGAATGGTAACATTCATTATAAAAAAACCCTTTTATCATATTAAAAAATATGTGTTGTAAACCAGATAGTCCTCAACTTTAACCCCAATGTGGATAGTATTGTCTTTCAACCAATTGTGGAGTTCAGCCCATTCACATTTGTTGTAATTAACTGAAATAAGCAATTTTATTTTTTCTATGGTATTTTTATTTTCTATTTACATTACATTACCCTCTTTTGCTTTCCTTTTTGATTTAGTTTGGTTTCACTGACTTCTTAACTTCCTCTTTATTCCTTTTTAATTCCTTGTTATTTTGAGACTTCTGCTACGCTTTTTGATTCTGTTAGAAATTACCTTTTCATCCTGTACATTATTAAACTTATGTCCGTCCCAAACACACAGATATACACATATGCCTATTTTTCCTGTGTACGTACGTCTTCTTCAATTTCTGACTTTGAGATTTTGCTAACGGTATTTTCACCTCTGGGCCATTAATAGATTTTTTTCCTTCTAATATCCCAGGAAGGTGTTTCAGGAAAGCTTAGTATTACAAATTCCTGTTTCATGGTTTATCGTCATCTTTGTAGATTTAAACGTGTGTGTATGTACCTATGTACGTGTGCGCACACATGTACACGTGCCTATGTGTGTAAGTGCACACACACGCATATGGAGAGAGAGAATGAACATCTCAGCGCTCACCACCACTGGTTTCCCTAATGTTGAATCACTTGTTTTTTTGCTTAAGTTCACGCTCCAGTATTGCCTTCACAGCACGTATATGGGAAGTTTTCTTTTTTAATCCTTGCATGTTGAAAATGTTTTTCTTCTCCCCTGACAGCTGAATAATATTTTGTCTGGGCATAGGATTTTTGGATCATTTTTCCTCATAGTCTGTACACTGTTCCACTGTCTTCTACATTCCAGAGGTGTAGATGAGAATTCCTTAGCTGGTCTGAATCTCTTGCCTTTGTAAGTAACTTACTCTTTCTGTCTGGAAGCTGGTGTAATTTTCTGTTTATGCTTGAAACTCAAGTATTTCCTGGATTCACTTCCTGGACTTAATGAGCGTTTTAATCTGCAGGCTTAAATCTTAAATCTTGCTTCAGCTCAGTATAATAACAATAAAAAAAGATCTGGTAGTGTATTCATTTAATTATAGCATCTCTTTCATCTCTCTCTCTCTTTCTCTCTCTCTCTCTTTTTAAAGTTTTCCTTTTCTCCTTGGAAAAAAAAAAAATCCCATGTGGAATTACAGTAATGCTCATGTTATACTGCTGTGGATCTGCTCTCTTCTTTCTTCCCTCATTATTTCTCTTTTTGTGCCTTTGCTCTGGGTAGTTGGAGATGTTGTTCATTTGGTCTTCCCGGTCATTAATAGGGGATTCCTATTAATTATTCCTATTAATTCCTTCCCGGTCATTAATAGGCTTCTCAACGGTGCCAGCGATTTTCCCTTTAGTCCTTCTGCAGAAATTTAAAAAATTTTAAATTTAAAATCCGTGTGTCTTGTTCAGAAAGGCTTTCTCGCCGCCTTCTGCCCTCTGGCTACTTCCATTATTGATGTTGAGTTCCAGGCGTTGTACTGTGATCTCTTCAGAGACACCTGCTCTCCTATACATGTTCTCTGAGACCCACTCTCATATCACCTGGTCCCCTAAGTTAGTATGGTTTTTGTGCTGCCTGCTCACTGGTTGTTTTTCTTTTGACCTGGCTATAGGATTTTATAGTCTCGTCAGTAACAAATCTAAAAGCGAGGAAGCTCCAGCACTTTCTGCCCTGGTATTCTGGCTGGCAGAGAACAAACAGCCAGTGACCCTTTCTCCCCGGCGACAACACTCCTCCCTGGCTGCTCATTTTTGAAACAACCCAGCCTGCTAGTGTAGCCCCAGCCTTTCTCCCCTGTCTGTGGTTCTGATCCTATAGATTACACCTTCCACCCCCAGTAGGCTGGTAGGTCAGCTTGCCTGATGGGGAACAGCTATTCTGGGAGTTGCAAGTTGCTCAGGAATACCTCAGGGAATGGCAAAACCCTGGTGTCTTAACAAAGGCCTCATGGGGAGGGAAACCTTTTGTTCTGCTACTGGTTCCTTGCCTTTACTCACTTTCTGTCTCCTGGAGAGTTCTGGAGAGCTGGAGGCCTCAGATCCACTCTCTACATTTTTCCAGTTCTGCTTTTGTTTGTTCATGTATTTGTTTTTAATGTCTTAAAAAAAATTTTTTTAAGTTTACTTATTCAGAGAAAGAGAGGGGGGAGGGGTGGGAGGGGAGGGACAAAGAGGGAGAGAGAGAGAGAGAGAGAGAGAGAGAGAGAGAGAGAGAGAGAGAGAGAGAGAAATCTCAAGCAGGCTCCAACTGTAGCCCAATGCGGGGCTCAAACTCGGGAAAACTGTGAGATCATGACCTGAGCTGAGATCTAGAGTCACATGCTTAACCATCTAAGCTACCCAGGTATCCCACCCCCTGCTTTTACACATTCATATTACCTAGGAGTTGATTTAAAGAGATCCAAATGAAATGGACCCTAATAGTGTTTGAATAATCCTGAGGAGGGTGGGTGGAGTTGCCCGAGGCATCTGCAGCTGTGAAGCTCTCTGCCTCCTGGGCTTAGTCATTTTCCCTCAAAGCAGGCTCTCTGGCCATTTATTCTAACATGCTGGGAGGACCCAGACATCCCTCTCCTTGCCCTTACTGGGGGGAAAACCTGCTTGGGATAACATAGTTGTGCTGTAAAGTGTTGAGTTGTTTAACTGTTGCTCCGTTACAAACCACAGCCAGTGCTCAGTAGTTGGGCACAGTAATCCATTTATTTGGCTCATGGTGTTGCTCGTTCAGACTGTGCTCTGCTGGGTAGTTCTTCTAGTGTGAACTAGTGAACTCACTGCGTCAGGTCTTGATGGCCTGGGATGTGTGATGCAGGCCGAGTCTGGTGGTCATTGCCCTGCTGTACACATCTCTTCTCCTCCTTGCACCACTGTGCTAGCCCCATGTGATTTTCTCTAGGCTGTGCGAGAGACACAGGAGAGCAAGCAGAAACACATGATGCCTCTTGAAGCTTAGGCTTGAAACCAGAATGCTGTCCTCCTGACTTATTCTTTTGGCCGAATCCAGCCATGTGACAGAATCTGAAGTCTACACTTAGGAAAGGAGGCCCTGTGGATAGGGTGGGGGTAGGAGGGGGAGGGCAGTTACAAATCACATGGCAAGAGATGAACATATATGGAGGGTCGGACACTTTGGACCGTGACTCCAAACTGCCACCGCTGTTAAGAGCTAGAAGGAAATGTTACCAAGTTAGAATGCTGCCCCAGAAGAGGGAGCAATGAGTTTAGCTTGGAGCTAATGGTGGGGGGGTGCCATTGGAACTGGACTATAAGGAGGACTTGGAGTTGGCCAATAGTCAAGAATGAGTGGAAGGAACAATAAGCAATTAAGACAGAAGGAACATTGAGAGCAGAGGTATAGAATTCTGCAAATGGCTGGGGCATTTGGAGAGTGAAGTGCTATTCTGTGTGGCCAGATCATTAGACATCATCTGTCCACACCGTCTTCGGTTCCCTAGCATTGAGCCATCAGAGCTTCCAAAAAGTTGGAATTCCAGGCTTTGTGCCAAGAGGATTTAGCCTGTTGTATGTTCTTCGGAATGTGCTACGTAGGTGACTATCTTCTTGATACCTCAGATTTTGAGAATTGTCTTTTATAAGGTGGAGGATTTAGCATGTGTGTGTTACATTTCTGTGGATGCTAGCACTCCTTCAGTATATCTGTCCCACTTAGCTTCCTTAGCTCGAGGTGTTCTGCCCTCTCCACCATGTCTAGAAAAATCCTGAATGATAAATAACATGTATTCGCTTTCAAAAGACTTTTGGGTCTCTCAAAAGGTCACTTCCTGTGTGGAGCCCTTCTTGCTTGATACTTTCTCCCCTTTTCTCCCACCGGGTTATATCAGATTCCCTTGCTAAAGGTTTTCATTTTTTTTTTTCCTCTCCCTCCTTTAGAAATTACTGTTAGTGTGTGATTTGAGGTGTGATTTATTAATTTCTGTGTCCCCCAGTTTGGCTGTCAACTTTTATGCAGGCAGGGGACCAACTCTTTTGCCTACCACCGGTTCCCCAGGGCATCACATAGTGCCAGGAGCATAGTAACTGAGTACTAACTACTTCTTGAGTGGGTGAGTGCATGAGTGAATCAGTGTGAATGACTGAATGAGATGCACGTAGACTATTGACTCTAAGAGATAGTTTTAGCCTTAAAACTGTGTGAGCTCCCCAGGTTTATCACTTACCTTTGCTGAGGCAGATAGACCATATTCGATTGTTGGTGTGGCCATTCAGTCAGTATGCATTTTGGCTGAGTGTGGGCTATGTACTGGAGGTAGAGCTGGGCAGGGCTGGTTTGGCTCTGAAGGCTTAGTGAGGGAGACAGGGAAGTGAATGGGCAGAGACAGTTACCATGGTAAATGTTACAGGTATGTCCAGGTTGAAGCTTAGAGAAGAGGCTTTGGACTCAAGTTTGCCCTTCACTGGCGTTCATGAAAAGGGATAAGAGTCATGAACGCTAACTGGCAAATACGTAACAATGAAGAACATCCTAGGCAGAATGAATAAAGGTTTCAGTGCCCAGGGAAGTGAGGAATCAGGCCTGCTAAGGGAGACTTCAAATAATACCACTCTGGACAATGAAGAAAGCAGGGGTCGGAACAGCAAGACAGGAATCTGGAGGTTGGCACAGTCCTATTACTAAAGGTGGTTTAAGCCCAGCTCAGGGATTGGATTTTTCCTGAAGGCACTGAGGAGCAGTTGAAGAGTTTTAATCAGGGATTCATATAATCAGATTTAATTTTGTAAGGTTTGCCGTGGGCACACCATGAAGCATGGGTTGGAAGGCAATAGCAGTGTTGGGAAGGTACATAGGAAGCAGTTAATTACACAGCACTTTAAGCGCGATAATAGAAGGTATGTTTCACATTCCAGGAGTTCAGAGCACCTCTACCCAGAACTGGGGACTCAGTTATCAGGATGAAGAAGCTGGGAAGAGTTTCCAAACAAGTAGGAATAGGGCAAAGACCTAGAAATGTGCACAAATATGTTTTTCACCCCCTACCCCCCTTCAGAGAATTGCAAATGATTTGTTATTGCTGAAATGTACAATACTAAGGCTGAATGTATGAGAAATGAAGCTGGAGAGGAAAGTACCTCCCAGCTTTCAGGTCTTCCTTCTATTAAATATTGCTTTAGACTGAAGCAACCATATGTATGCCGGTCACTTTTTGAATTTTTTTACTTTTTTATTATAGAGAGTTTTGAACATGCACAAAGCAGAGTAAAACACCCATTTACCCATCACTGAGCCCCACAGCCACCAACCCATGGCCAGGTACAAATGGAGACTTTGAATCTGAACAGGGATGTGTAATTACTTAGTTTGACTTATTCTACTTCGTTAACATTGCTTCAGATATCTGGGGAGGTATTTGGCAAAATATAAAGGAAGCCTCACTCATACTATTGGTTCTGCCTCTGTCCCATTTTCTTAGGTCTCTCTGCTCCCTGGTGTGCAAATGGACATACTCGGCAGAGAAAGGCTGGGATGACAGTTTCTGGAAGCTGATCGGCTTGGAAGATTTTGTTGCGGATAATTACAGCAAAATAGGTAAAATCAAAACAAAATGAAAACATCTGGAAAGTGATTATGTGTATGCGTGTGTGTATGAGGATATTGGTTTTTTATTTGTTTTTGTATGAATTGAAATGCAGAAACTCAGCCCTGTTTTCCTAAGAGGGATGAATCCATTACTGTGGGTCGACCACGACTAGTGGGCCCTTGTGTTGGGACTCATAGGACTTGAGTAGAGATATAGGCTGTGGAAGTCAGTCCTGAAATACAGAATTGTAGACATTGGGCTAGATTGAGGAAGACATTTGCAGGGAGTTGCTGGGAATAGCGTAATCGAGGAAGTACATATAGATTATTTCCCATGAGTACTAGGAAGATGTTTTATGAATTAGGTTCAAGGAACCACACAAGGCCATGAACAGAAAAAAATAGTTGAAGGCATCAAAATTAGAAGAAACAGGAACAAGACAAACTAGGACATGAGCCATTGGTCCATAAGGCCATAGAATCCCAGACTTCCAGTTTTATGTGGCAGTGAGTAGGCATTAAAGGCATGAGTGACTAGTAGGGGTTTACTTGGGGGAAGAATTTAGATGCTAAGTACTAATCACAGTAGCTCACATTTGAAAGTTTAAAGTTTGTACGGTCGTCTCAGAGAGAGCTGTTTATTTCCTTTCGTTACTACTTAACAGTTCTAGTTGAATGTTTAGGCTAAGATGTTGTAACAACACAAGGGAAAAAAGTACAGTGGGTTAAACAAGATGGAAGGTCATTCCCTTTGTGATAGAATAGAGGTAAGTAACTGTCAGGCCAGCTCGGCCATTGTCACAACATTACCTCCAACTTTGGGTCCAAGGTAGTTACTCCAGTTCTCATCAGTTCCCAGCCAGTGAGTGGGACGAATGAAAAGGACTGAGAAATCCATCCATGTTCTTCTGGAGAGCGCATAACCTGGAAATGAGCCACGTCATTTCTGATCACATCCCACTGACCAGCCCTTGTTCATAAGACCCAGCTAGGCTGTAGGGGTGGTTGGGAAATGTGGTCATTGGCCAGGCAGCCATGTGTCCATGTGCATGACCAGCTAAAACTTGAGAGTTGTGTTATTGAAATTGGCAAAAAAACTGGTGTCAGCTACACATTCTGACTGCCCTTAATAACTGAGTCACACAATAGGTTATTCCACTTTTACCTTTCTCTGGTGTGGAGTCCTCATGACCCATCTGTTAAAGTTCAAGGATAGGGGCGCCTGGGTGGCTCAGTCGGTTAAGCATCTAACTTCAGCTCAGGTCATGATCTCACGGTTCGTGGGTTCGAGCCCTGCGTCGGGCTCTGTGCTGACAGCTCAGATCCTGGAGCCTGCTTTGAATTCTGTGTCTCCCTCTGTTTCTGCCCCTCCCCTGCTCATGCTCATTCTCTCTCTATCAAAAAATAAATAAATGTAAAAAAAAAAAATTTTAAGTTCAAGGATAGAAACATGAGAGACTCAAGTAGCCCCTGCACTACCATGTGGTAGGCAACATACCTTGGTTGTCTGTGGTCTGTTCAACTACAAATTGCTAAGTCTGGGGAAAAAGAACTGTCATAGTAGTATGCACAAAGAGCCATTCTGGAATTGCTGTGGCTCAGTTGAAACCATCTCTGGATCTGAGCTGGTGGAGAAGGGGAAGAGGTCAGGACCAGGGATGAGAGGAATACAGCAAAGCAGCTTTCTTCTTCATCAGCTACATTCTGAGTCCTTTGGTAGGTGACTTATATACATTATCTCATTTGGCCCTCACAGACCTGGTAGTGTAGCTAGCTGTTCCCATTTTATGGATGGGGAGACTGTGATTCAGTTCCTTGTCCGCTCTTCAGTTGTCAAGTCAGTATTAGAACTAGGGTCTCTAATTCCACACATTCCTACCAAACAGAATGCCTATGGGACACATGAGATGGAGGCAACTGGTGTGGGTATTTGGTGGCCTCCAGAAGGATTGGGCAGCAGTCCCAATATTGAGCACCCAAAGCCAACATTAAGTAGACTGGAACAAGTGTGCCTACCTGGACGGGAGTAGGGTGTGATGGGATCTCAGTGGAATATAATTTCATAGGGTGTAAAAAAGAGTTAATATTTTAAGTATTAATATGACTAATACGATGGTTGGCTTTAAAATTCTGGGTGGTCGGGCCATTTGGAGGCAGCAGCTTGGACAGTGACGGGACCAGGGTCGGTCTTTTATGGTGGGGGCTGAGTGAGCTGGCTAGAGGGTGGCATGTTGGGGCTCCTGCCAAGCAGGCGGGGGTTTTAGACAGTGCTTCCTTTTCCCAAGGAGAATGGGCAGCCGCATAGAAGCTGATGCTCAGCTGAAAGCTTCTAGAGGGCCGGGACCACTGTGCCTTACCCTTAAGTGTCTTGGCACAGGCGTTACTGATAAATGGATGCTGACGGAATGTGTGAGACACAGGCAAGGGTGTTAGAACCGAGACAGGTGGCAAGAGTTAAGAGAAAATGGTGGCAAAGAACTGTCCCGGGTCCTAGACCACTAAAGCTACTATAACAACACCGTAGGCTGAGCAACTTATAGCAATGGAAAGGAACTTCTACCCTTCTGGAGACTGGGAAGTCCAAAGTCAAAGTGCCAACAAGGTAAGTTTAATGCTGAGGCCTCTTTTCTTGGCTTGTTGGCAGCTGCCTCTCACATTTGTTCACATGACCTCTTCTTTCTACATATGCAGAGAAAGAGTGTGCCCAAGAGAATGCTCACTGGTGTTTCTTTTTCTAAGAACACAAATCCTGTTGGGTCAGGGTCCCACCCTTTGACCTCATTTTACCTTCATTATGTCCCACCCACCATATCACCAGGTATAGTCACCTTGGGGATTAGGGCTTCACCATGGGAACTTGGGGACACAAATTCAGCCCATAGCACCAGGGTATTAGTGTACTGGTCATTAGAGTTAAAGCAGGGCCATCAGGTCCTGAGTTCCCAATCTTTTGTTCTAGAGGCACCCCATGAGCTTGCTATCTTGAAGAACCTTTAGGACTGAGTGCTAGGGGAGGGTGTTTTGTCGTCTAATTGAGGGGTACAGGCAAGATGGGTCTAAAACACTGAACTGGGAGCTAGGGCAGTTCTAGTTCTGGCACTGATGGTTTCAACTTAGATAAGTCTAGTAATGTTTCCATATCTCTACAGTCTTACCTGTGAAGACAGAGTAAATGGTAGCAATTAACACTAATAGCTTTCTGCTTCCCAGACATGATACTGTTGTATTACAACCCTTATCTTGTTAAATTTTTACAACTGTGTAACAGAGCTGTTTTATTGTATTTTCTTTAGCTGAAGAAACTGAGGGTCAGAAAAGGGAACGGTGTTTAAATGATGGCTGTATAAGTTGCAAGCGGTAGAAGCAGAATTCAGACCCACGTTTGAATGATTCCAAATCCTGCTCCAGCCGTTTTGCTATCTTGACTTCCCATTAATATTCAGTGGGTGCCTATGAATAGTAAGCAGCAGATCAGTACCAACCCTGCTTCCCCTTCTGTATTTCAAGCACATGTCTATGTGCTTTCTCATACCTTGTTGCATGTAATTCTCACAGTCAGTGACAAAAATAGTGTTTCCCTGTTTGCAGACGAGAATTTGATAAATAATCTCACTTAACCACATGTAGAAGCAATAAATGATAAGTCAGGATCAAAGACCTTCCAATGGGAGGCCCTAGAAGGAGGTGATACCATATTGGAACACAAATTTCAACTTCTTTTACTCATGCTCCCCACTATCCCTCAAATTTGGTTGTTCCTTCTGAGTGTTCCCATGGTATATTGGCCATATCTTATTATAATACACGTTGGCTACCTGTGTGTGTCTTGATTCCATGCTAGACTGTGAGCTCCTTGACGTCAGAATTTTCACTAATTTACCTTTGTGTCCTCAGTGCTGGCACAGGGCATGGCACAGTTTAGTAGCTCAGTTACTATTTGATTAATAAGTGGATAAATTTTACTATCTGATTAGTAAGTGGATAAATTTTACTATTTGATTAGTAAGTAGATAAATTGAGGTGGCTGGTCCTGGTAGGTTGGCACTTTTTGCTTTTAAAAGCTATAATGATAGACACCTGGGTGGCTCAGTCAGTTAAGCATCCAACTTCAGCTCAGATCATGATCTCACAGTTCATGAGTTGGAGGCCCTTGTTGGGCTCTGTGCTGACAGCTCAGAGCCTAGAACCTGCTTTGGATTCTGTGTCTTCTTCTCTCTCTGTCTTTCTCTCTCTCTCTCTCTCTCTCTCTCTCTCTCTCTCTCTCTCTCAAAAATAAAAGCTATAATGATTTTTACTGATTTTTGTAGTATCTTTGGCAACTTGGGTCTAACTTCAACCGTGTTTTTTTTTTTTTTTTAATGTTTTGGTGTTCCCCCAACCCTGACACAAAACCCGTGTTTAATTGGTATATTCAGTTTGCTAATAGAGCAATACCTACAGGAGATATTCGTTAATAATCCATAATGTTAATCTAGCAGAAAATTTCCAGAGTAACTTTATTAGATTTAGCCTCTTAAGTTAATGGATTTTTAATGGATGTCCTAAGGAGACGTATCATTAACCAGAATATTGCCATACGTGAATTAAAACTTACCCATTCATCAAAATTAATTATGTGATGTTTCCTTTGATTTTCATTTCTGGTGACTTGAACTTGTAGTTTCGGTGAACCAAAAGTGGAAGATAGTAAAGAGGTTGTTAACTCTCAGTTTTGACTTTGAAAGATTGCTCTGGAAGATACCTCCAGACATTCTTCAGTAATTCTTGTAAAGATGAGAAATTAATCTGGGAAGCCTCCTTATGAAGTGTTAAACAATTCCAGTGGACTCATTGCCCGTCAAGATGTGGGCAATAAAGTGCAAAACCTTTCAGCAGATTTGAGTAGAGCTTTGTGGATTTGAGCATTAATTCAATTACCATAATTCGCTCCATGCGGAGCTTTTAGCCAAGTCTTTACCAGCCTTTCTGGGCTCATGCAGTAAATAAGTGCTTTCCCTGAAAACTGAACACCTCAGCAGCTGATGGTCTTACGGAGGGATATTTTTGAAATGAATTATTGATGAAGTGTAAGTTAAGGATCAAATGCAGTATTTATACGGTGCATCTGAAGGACAGGGGAAGAAATTTACAATGTTGTAAGTAACTTACATGCAAATTTTCAAAGCTAAAATATTACTACCTAATGCCTTCTTTCAAGGAAATATTTGGAAGATTTGATTTGGGAACATGATACAAAGTATGGGGGAAAAATCCTTTTGTGAATCAAAAGACTACAGTAGACATTTCTTTCTTTTTTTTTTAATTTTTTAAAATGTTTTTTATTTACTTTTGAGACAGAGAGAGACAGAGCATGAGCAGGGGAGGGGCAGAGAGAGAGAGAGAGAGAGAGGGAGACACAGAATCTGAAGCAGGCTCCAGGCTCCGAGCTGTCAGCACAGAGCCTGACGCGGGGCTCAAACTCATGAACCGTGAGATCATGACCTGTGCTGAAGTTGGACGCTTAACCGACTGAGCCACCCAGGCGCCCCATAGGTGTTTCTTTATAATTGAAACTATAATAATGAAATGAACATTGAGAATTGATAGGAAACACCCAAATCCAGTGTTTTGCAGGAATCTTCTACCCATACTCCAACAAAATCTGTTCCAGTAAATGTTGACCTTCAGTTCCATGAGAATCACTCCCCAGATCACCCATCTGATCCTAGATATCTATCAAGGAAGAGATCAGTGAGGAGCAAGTACGCTTAGGAAGACACACGGCATCCCATCTGCTGTCATCCGTTTTCCAGGATCTCTTTCAGCACTTCCCAGTTGCCTTTTTACTTCCTGGGTAGAGTGCTTAGCTGTGTTGCTGGGGCAGGCCACTTTGTGGGCAACTTTGTGGGCAACATGGCTTAATGACAGAGTGATGATTTGCATTGCAGAGAGAGCTTTGTTATGTAAGAGGGTTCAGTGTGTTAGCTTCCAGATTATTCATTATTTGGGGTCAGGAAACCCAGGCAAAAAAGAGACATAAAGCTCAAGTACAAGGAGTTACTAACTGTTAAGTGAGAGGCAAAATTGAAGATACAGCATATGTGAAGGAAAACACTTCCTTAAGGGGAGGAGTGCTGTATTTTTAAACTTCATTTCTCTCCCTCTGGGAGACACACAGGACACTGGCTACTCTCTGGCACGTGGTAGATACTGATGAAGTACTTGTTGAGTGAGCGAATGTATGTTTGAATGGAGGATTTGATAAACAATTCCTTTTTTGGCCTCAGTTGTCAGAAATACGTAATGTACTCCCCATAAATTGTTTTGAATTATTTGATATCACTAGGCGACAGTGATTTCTTTTCGTAATTTCAATGTTCACAGTCCTTTCTTCACGAATCGATTTACCACTTAAGAAGGGACTCTTGGAAAGACACACCCGAACCAGAATGATAGCGGCAGTTCAACCTCATTCCTGTAACAAAATCTCTCTGAGACTTTTCCATGATGAGAAACATTTCTAACTCCTTCAGAGCAAACAAAACAAAAACAAACAAAATCTTATTTTAAGAAGATTATGAATATCACTTTTCCAAAGAGTAAAATAAACCCGCAGTTAACTAAAGCTACATTGTAGGTATTTTTGTCATGTAGGCTTCACGTTGTAGGTAAAGAATCCTGGCTAATCACAAGTATGTGTTGAGGACATAGCTGGGCCAGGATTCACTACTGTTCTGTCCTAAAGTCTAAACAATTGATGGGGCGCCTGGGTGGCTCAGTCAGTTGAGCGTGTGACTTCGGCTCAGGTCATGATTTCACAGTTCGTGGGTTCGAGCCCTGCGTCAGGCTCTGTGCTGACAGCTGGAAGCATGGAGCCTGGAGCCTGCTTTGGATTCTGTGTGTGTCTCTCTCTCTGTCCCTCCCTCACTGGCCTGGGTATAGGTGGTTCAAGAAGAGCGACACATGCCAGGCCTGTGCTGACTCCATTTCAAGGCAGTGACTGTACTTCCTTTTTAACATGGCCCCGGGGAGGTTGTTCCCCCCCCCCCCAAGTCTCCTGGATGAGCTAAGCTATCCTCCTTCTCATGGATGGAATAAGTAAGAGTATACAAGCATGAATGATTATTCACATTAATGCTTACTCCATCCTGAGGGAGAGAAGAGGAAATCCCTTTGTAGAAACATGCATAAGGGGTTTATATTAGTAATATGCATCGTGGCCAGTGTTGGGAGCCTGAATGCAGGGATCTCATCATCCATAGTTGTGGGTGTTATAAAATCCTTTTAAAGCTATTAATACCCAGTGATCAGGGACTTGGCCAACATGGCGGAGAAGTAGGGGGATCCGTACGTCCTGCGTCTCCCAAACAAAGAAGGGCTAAAGCCAAAGGACTTTAATACCCAGTGGTCTGAGTTCTCCCAATAGAACTAGACATGTTTGCAAGGATTTGTCCGTTCATTTCTTAGAATGTGAGACTTTTCACATAGAGTTTTGCTGAACTGCTGTTCCATCTTGGTATCATGAGATGTTAGTGCTTTTTTTAGTAATATATTTTGGAAGGTCTGTAGACATCTTTGGCCACAGGTAATCCCAGCATTTTCTAGGCTCTGTGGGGTCTTATACAATACTATCTCCCATGTCTTGGGGGAGACCTTCCCTACGGGTGTTTTCGACTGGGCTTTGCCTTTGCCCATCACCCTGAGCCTTTGGTCTTATCCCACTTTCCCTTATTACCCTTTTCATTCCTGTCCAGGTGATAAAACAGGGTGTTTTCAGTACCTGAGACAAGTTCATATCCTCTGAGTATTGTACTATCTTATTTTGTCCTTTAAAATCAAATTTCTGCCTGATGGAGGATGACCTAGAAGTCTTCTTGTTAGTTAGTGATCCTTCCAATCATGCATCCATCCAAACAGCCACACTACTGAGTGTCTCCTATGTGCCAGGTGCTAGGTTGAGTACGAAAGAAAAATATATTCACCATGATCCATGCCCTTGGGCATCTCGTGTCTATTGAGCAGAGGGGGAGGTAAATAAAACAATAATCTCAGTGTTGTTCTGGTTTTTCAGTAAGTCTAGACATACTCAAAGTACTATGGGGCAGCAGAGAAGGAATTCACAATTTGAGGTGTTATCAAGGAATACCTTGACACCTCATAAGGAATTCTTATGAGATGGCATTTGAGATATCTAAAAAATATGAGTAGTAGTTTTTTAAGCAAAGCAGGTAAATGATTTTCAAGGCAGAAGAAACAGCCCAGGTGAAGATATGGAGGCACAGAAGACTGTAGGTGTCCATGGATTGTTGGACATGGCTGGAGCATAGTGGATCTGGGGTAGGAAAGGAGAGGGGACTGGGTTTAATTTCTAATTGGGTTTCTATCCTTCCTTAGAGAGGGGGCCCCTGGTAAGAGACCCAATGTCACAAGATTGGCTCCCTTCCTCTCAAGAGATGGTTCCAATTATTACTCCTACCAGTGCTGTAAATAACATGGTGGGCAGTTTTAGAAGTTTTGTAGCTCCTCTGAAAATGGTTGTGCATGCACACATGAGCACCCCAAATCTGTTTCTTTCCTCTAATCGCTATACAGTACCCACTGCCTACCTCTATACCATAAAGGTTTGTTACGGAGCTGAAAGGAGGTATCAGACGTCATAGTTCAGTGTGGCTTACAAAGCCTGTAGACCTGTTAGTTATCATTTTTAAAATATATTTTGGCACCATTAGGGCAACAGTCTTTACTGTCTCAACACTCTGTTCCCTGCCTGTTGAGCCTGAAAAAAGTAGTTGTGCTCCCCCGACCCACCACTGCCACTCTTAGATTCCAAGAAGTACCATTTCAGTTGCTGGCCCTTCCAGGAATAGCCCTGCAGAGCCAGGAGGGCAAGGGAGCAGTGATGACCACATCATGCTGTAACGTAATGGCTTTTAGAAGTCTCACTGTGTCTAAGGTTTCATGGAACAGCTATTCCTTTCACTGTGGCATCTGGAAGATAATTGGAAGCCCCCCCAAAAGTGAGGTTGGCTTCCAACTTCTCTTACTACTGCTGGGCAGTTCAGAGAATAGCCAAGCTGAAAGAGATCATAGAGATTTTGCTCTCGCCCTGTTTTGTTGATGAAAGATTCAGTGAAGTAGGGTGAACTTCCTTGGTCTTGGAGCACTTTAGTGACAGAGCTGAAACTGGAAACCAGGTCTCCTGACGCCCCTCCCCCCAGTCCTGTGGTTGTTCCACTACTCCATGCCACTTTTCCTTGTCATTTAACCAGTCTGGTTACTGTCATTTGAAAGGGGCTAAGCACTAGAAGGTCACTGAGGGACAGGCTTACATACGTGAATGCACCGAATCCATTGTCCAGTCTTCAGCCTTGCAAATGCAGGAATTGGACTTTGTCCAAGCAACAAGGGATAGTTGGATCTAGGAATATTAGCTGTTGCCTATTTTAAGGGCTAAGAGTTTGGTCACCAGTATCAGGCCTGAGTTCAGTTTTGCCTCCATTATCTGCAAGCCATGTAGGCTCTGCCATATTGTTGGGTGAGTTACTTGATTTTCCTGAGCTTTAACTGGTATATTATGAGGACTGAAAGAAATAATGCAGGTAAAGATCCTAGCACATAGTTAAGTCTTCAAAAAAAAATGCCACTTCTTACTGTCTTCATAACTGTTCAGTGTCTTGAACTCAGATTCTCATGTAGGTGATAGATCGTGTCTGCCAAAGCCAGTACCCCATGACTGATCCCATGTAATTACTGCCAACTTCTTCTGACTTTGGGGAATGCTTTTCTTAGTTCTGCCCTCAGGTTCACACAGCTTTTCTTCCAAGCAGCATGTAATAAAATAATCAGACTTCTGCTTCAAAGTCATCATCACATTGAAGTCTTACCTCCTTGAGAGGTTATCTTAACCAGAATTATAGGATTTCCTAAATTCTTCAGTCCCATAACTGGTGATCTTTAGCTTTTTATCATGAACAGAAGGGCACATATCCATAGGCAAAGAAAAAATACAGGATACATAGGTGATAGTTAGCTAAGAAACTCAGTGACTAATGTTCCTATAGTGCTTTATGACTTCAAAAGAGTGTTTCTTTTCATGCATAGTCACACTTACTTTCCCACTGGAGTAAAATAGTTTTTACTCCAGATTTATACTTGGAGAAACTAGAAGTTAGAAGTTTTTGAGTCAGAAAGACCTATAATCAAATCCCAGAATCACCACTCATTGACTATACGACCTTGGGCAAGTCACTCAGCCTCTATGAACCTTGATTGTATCTATTAAACAGGTGTAGGAATACCTACCTTCCATGGGCTTCGTAATGGAGTGATGATGTATGTAAACTGACTCCTGGTAAGACCCCAGTAAACAGTAGCTAACTTAGCTGACATGAGAAAATTCAATGCTATGTAAAATATCATAGTGATAAAGGAAGCTAATATTGGGCTCCCCTAATACCAAATTCTGTGGGAAACCAAGAAGGACTTTGGATAACTATATTCACATGAAGAAAGACAAGATTGGGTTAATGGTTTACAAAGATCAGATCATATTTATGATTGGATAAAAAGAGAGAGGAAAAACTCTTATATTCCTTCTTTGTTCTCACTCATTAACTTAATGCTTGGCATCATGCTCCCTGCTGGAGAATAATGATGAACCAAAACCAACATGGATCCTGCCTTCCTGGAGTTTTTAATGTAGTAAAGAATGCATAAGCCAATCAATCACAAAATTGGCACTGAGGTAAATGCTACAGGGAATGGTAAAGGGGGCATTAAGAGTGTATAATAATGGGATATGTCCTTGTCAGGGAATCTAGGGCATGTTTGAGGAATTGATATTTAGACGAGGTTGATATGCACGGACTCTGTTAAGAGGTTTTGGAACAGTGTTGCTGTTAAGGAACAGCATTTGCAATGACTGTGGCAGGAGGGAGCATGGTGAAGGAAGACCATTGTGGCCAGAGCTGAGTACATTGAAAGCGAATGGGATGCAAATTCCCTGAAATCATTATCTCATAGAGCTAGCTTCATTCAGACTGAGTGTGGTTGAGAGAAAGCTAAGGGAGTATTTTGACTGTCCCAGTCAGCTTTGTATATTCATGTTCAGCTGGGCATCTACAAGTAGGAAAGTAAGTTGCAGATGTGATCTTGGAGGCCCTGAGAGCAAGGTTGAATTGCTGCTCAGGTGAGGTGCTGCTCCTAGTTTTCCAAAAATTTGATCCCTAAAAACCATTGACCTATGTGCTTCCTGCTAATGATAGACCTTGGTTTTGATGATTTTGCATATGATTGTAAAGGGGATGTCATTAGGAAATAGCACAGGTTCACTATGAATGAATTCTGCTGACCTAACCTTAGATGTTGCCTGTTCTGGAAATTCCTTTCTCAGTAACAGTCTCCTTCTTTAGATTGTTGGGCATAGTCTAAGCTCCAGTAACACCTAGTGCTTACATCTTGTCTCTCTTCTCTTGTATCCTCAACTGGACTGTTCTTATTGTCTCCTCTGCCCAGCATCACCACTAAGTAAATGCTGGATAGATTGGTGGATGGGAGAGATTGAGATCCAACACAGAACTCTTGATTTGCCCACACAGCCCAACCACCCAACATGCTCCTCCTGTGGTGTCCTCTGTCTCCGTATAAGGTACAACAGTTCTCTCGTTCGGTGAGGACCCAAACCTCGAAGTCATTCTCCACGCTTCTCTTTCTCTTACCCCTTGTATTCAATTTGTCAATAAGTTCTTTTTGCTTGAGTTCAAAATGAACCCTAAATTAGATCATTCTTACCCCTCTTCACTGTTAGCATCCTAGTTCAAAGTATTTTCATCTTTTGCAGGATTAGTGTACCAGACTCTTAATTGGTTTCCTTGATTATGTTCTTTCCTCTGATAATCCATTGCTACAGCATCTGGAATATTATTTTAATAATGTAAATCAGATCATGCTATTCTTATTCCCAAATTCTTCTAGTGGCTTCCCATTACACTTAGAAAAAGAATCTAAATTCGTTGACATGTTCTACAAAGTCCTACACAGTAGCTCACTCCTTCTCCCCCCTTTCTTTTATTGCTTGCCATGCGCCCACTTATTTACCATCCAACATCAATGATATTCTTTCTGTTCTTCAGACATTTCTAGCATACGTAGCCTTTGCCTTAATTCAGCCCTCTATCTGGTTTGCTCTTTTTCAAAATATTGGCATGGTTATCCTTTTCTCTTTGTTCATATCTCAGCTTAAATTCATTAGAAAAGAGCCTTCCCTTACCCTCTGAGCTACCACTCTGTTCACTGCTCTAGCAGTATTCTATTTCTCTCTTGTATTTTCCTTTTAGTACTTGTCACTGTCTCATTACCTTATTCTTGTATGTATTTTTTTTATTGACAAAATAACTGCTCATTGAATATTATTGAAAAAATAAATGGGTTAATTAGAATTTTGAGAACACTACTGATCAATAAAATGGCAGAGAAAGAATGTATCTTGTTTGCTATACATTTTTGAAGAATTTCTAACAGTTTTCTCATAATTAAAATAAGGGAATTTGGAATGAATGATATGTTCAGAATATATTCCCAAATGACTGAGAAACTATCTCAAAGACCATTGATAAAGTACTTAATCTCAATTCATTGTGAGTCCCTGGTGGTATGACACGCAGCATTGCATTTTAACCTGCCCTTGTTAATATTTTCAATCAGCAAGTTAGATAACACATAGAGGACTTGCTGAGTAAATATGTAAGTGATATAAAACAGGGAACCCTAAATAATACATTAAATAACATAATCCAAATTTCCTTTTAAACAACAGATTGGAAGGGTTAGCTAAAATTAACAAGGTGAATTTTTATCAGGGATAAATTCAGACTTATGTCTTTTCATTAAAAAATACAAGGAAGGAATGGGCAAAAGATCTGAACAGACATTATAAAATAGAAAATAAAATTAAACAACGGTGTATCTTTTCTAAAGAACACATAGGGATGGCCAAAAAGTACGTGAAAACATGTTCAACATCACTCATCACCCGGGAAATGCAAATCAAAGCCACTGTGACATACCACTTCATGCCTGTCAGAGCGGCTAGTGTCACAAAGACAGGGAATAATAAGTGTGGGCAAGGATGTGAAGAAAAAGGAATCCTCGTGCACTGTTGGTGTGAGTGTAAATTGGTGTAGCTACTATGAAAAACCTGTACAGAGTTTCCTCAAAAAGTAGAAATGATCCCCTCAATTCCACTTGTGGCCATTATTATATGCCCCCCCCATCATGTTTACTGCAGCATTATTTATAATAACCAAGACATGGAAGCAACCTAAGTGTTCATCGGTGGATGAAGGGATAAAGAAGATGTGCTGTGTGTGTGTGTATGTGTGTGTGCATACACACAATGGAATATAATTCAGCTACAAAGAAGAATGAAATCTTGCCATGTGTGACAACATGGGTGGATCTTGGGGGCATTACGCTCAGGGAGATGAATCAGAAAAAAACAAATACCATATGGTCTCACTCTTAAGTGAGATCTTAAGAAGGAAAAAAGCAGCTCAAAGATACACAGAGCAGATGGTGGTTGCAAGGCAGGGTGGCAGGTGGGTGAAATGGGTAAATGTGGTCAAAAGGTACAAACTTCCAGTTAGAACAGTAAGTCCTAGGGATGTATGTATGGCCTGGTGAGTATAGTTAATAATACTATTTGAAATAATATATTTGGTATATATAAATATATCAATAATAAATATATATATTTATAATATATTTGAAAATTGCTGAGAGAATTGATCTTAAAAGTCCTCATCGTAAGAAAGATTGTAGTAAGGTGACAAATGTTAACTAGATGTAATGTCATTATTTCACAACAGATACAAATTTCAAATCATTATGTTGTACACTTGATACTAATATAATGTTATATGTCAGTTATACCTCAAGAAAAAAAAAATAGCTTCTCAATGACGTACGCGTGATCTCACTAGTAACCTAGATTTCATAGAGAATGCTTGATGGCTAAGGAGCGATGAGCCAAATATTTGTTCAGTACTTCTTATGTACCAGTCACTCTTATATGCTTTATAACTATTAACTTATTTAATCCTTTTAGCCAGTCTAGGTAGGTACTATTGTACTTTACTGATGAGGAAACTCAGGCACAGAGAGTTTAAATGAGTTGCAGGTCGCACAATAAGGAATAGAGCCAGGTAGGTCTTCTCTAGAGCCTGCATATCTGACCACAAGGCCGCAGAGCCTCCTGGGGCAGGGCTGTGTTAACACAGCTGCAGTGTTCAGGTCAGCAACCTCAAGAGCCTCAGTTCTGGTCAAGATTACATCTAAAATCCTGTGTCGAATTCCAGGCCTCACATTTATGAAGACCACTGACCACCTCCCCCGCCCCCCTCAAAAAAAAAATAGTGCATCTACAGGAGAATGACCCAGATAAAGAAGATAATTTAGATCCAGTGAATGTGGGAAATAGTTGGACAGTCTGGGGTTGTCTAACATAAAATCGCCTGCCCCAAATCCGAAACGTTAATAAACGATGGAGCTAGATTCTAATCCAGATCTTTGACTGGATTGCTGACTGAAGGAGATGATTGAAGGAGATCACAAAAGGTTCAAGCCATCTCAGAGGCTCCTCCTCCCCTTTCTCTGAGTGTAGGCAAAAGAGGTCTGTAGATACGGCTCACAGAGGATCAGAATGATCTTGGCTTTTCTGGATTCCCAGGAGGAGAATCAGTGGACAATATGACTCTTGCAAAGCCGCATGTGTTTCATTCACATTAAAATTCACAGGTCAGTTTTGGATTTTTCGCTTCTTTTGAAAGTTATTAACCTGAGACTTGCATCTAGACCCCACTTGGACCTCTGACCTCGTGCCATTATTGTCAACCATTTAGAGGTTATCTAGTTCAGGGTTCTTGGAAAGCAGCCGTTTCCAGTGGCCGCTCTTCGCTGTTGTATGTGGCCTGTCAGAGCTGCTGCCTCTTCTACCCAGCTTATCTTGGTCGTGCAGCCAGCCGGTAGGTGGTGACCTTGGTTTCCAGGGTGGCCCTTAGCCCTGACTTCCTAGCTCCTCTGCGATGCCCTTCATCCCACTTCTGTGGATTTTGATTGTGCGATACTCACGACCTTTTCAGTTTCCCAGCATAGGCTAACCTTTCTGAGAATACACATCAGAAGGCCGCTGTGGTCAGGTTGGCAGGTCACTGGTTGACTAATGGCCTCTCCAAGGTTTGCTGGCAGATACTGCATTGTTGTGAACCCTATTGATCCCAAAAGTTCGCCTGCTGCACAGACAGCCGCTGCGGGCATGAGGAGGTGGTGAGTCATGGCCCCACCACCCCTGCCACCCATCTGTTCTCACGGCAAGGAGAACAAAGATGATCTCTTTGTGGTATCGTAAAACCTAGAAAGACATTAAAAATTCCGTTAAATTTTCATACCCTTTTAGCTGCTGAAATGTACAATCTATTAGGAGGGGAAAAAAGCCTCGTGCAATTTTTTTTCCCCATTGCCCTTACTTCAGAGGCTACTTAAGGGACCAGGTAATGATTTTACGATGTTTATTAATACTTCATGTTCTGCTTCCCTCCCCCCCATTCTTTTCTACCAAGGACCATGCATTTGTCTTTAAATTGAAAGTACAGAAGCTGCCAGGGGATCTTTCAGATACAGAGTTTTTTGCGATGTCATAGGTTGCCCTGTTATGGATCTTGTATGTAGAGATCTTTGAGCTTCTGGGTGAGGGATATTCTTGAAACGCACTTTGGGGTAATAGAAAGAAAACAGGTTTTAGAGCCATACTAGATAAGAGTTTGAATCCTGATGCTGCCATTTATTCGCTGTGTAACTAGTATTACGTGAGTCACTTAACCTCTGAGGGTCTAAGTTCACCTACCTGCCACATTGAGAGAGAAATATCTGAGTAACACCTGGCAATTAAGATGACCTCATACACACACACACCTCCTAATGTAGGCCGCCTGGGAAAAATCTTGTCTGACCCCAGTCCTCATACTATTTTCAGTTTATCCTAGTTTTTCTGAATAATTACTTGATTTTCTCGGTCTCTCATGGGCATCGTGTTGACTAAGTGGCAGGATGTTCCACATCCCTTTGGCTGCTTGAGGACTTAAAGCAAATTTGAGACTCATCTGTAGAGGTGTATATGTTGAACGTTGTCTCAGTTCATTTTGTTCCCATCTGGGCTTTTATTTAATCTTCAGTCCCACTGACGTTTTCCCCTCCTTGTGTACTAGTTATAAGCTCCCTCCAGTATTTTTGAAGACACGCTAGCACACAGAAGAAAGTCTGGAACATAGTAGGTGCTCCATAGATACGGCAAATGAACGAATGAGTGTCGGAGGGTACGTTCAGAGACAGATGCTTCAGAGGGGAGTTAAAACAAGTAAAAGAAGGTGAAGGTCATGAGTTCACACCTCCAAGATCTCCGAACGAAGACCTGGAGAAAGCAGTGAGAAAATGGAGCCAGGAGGCTAGAAATAAGGATTTGGAAGTCATCAGCGTCGAGGTACTTGGGGCCGTGGGTATGTGCGGAGGGCTCCAGCAGCAACACAAAACTGGAGCTGGGAAAGAGGAGTCTCAGCAGGTCAGGTGATGTGGTGGTAGCTGCTCGGAAAGCTAAGGAGTAATGGGCAGGGAGATGATAAGGCAATGAAGACTGAAAACTGGCCATTTGCTGAAGTGACTTGGAGACTCAAGAGCCACCCACTTTATTATATTGTAAAAGGGAAGGCAAAAGATAAGGGTTGAGGAGCAAATAATGATTCAGTAAAAACTACAGCAAACATGTACCAGGCACTTATTAGATGCCTGGTCCTGTGCCAGGTGTTTAATACGGATTAACATACGGCAACACCAGCGTTACGAGGGAATGTTATCCCTTTCCCCTCTTTCACGGAAGAGGAAAATTGAGGCGCGTGAAGTTAAGAACCCAAAGTCACACAGCTGGCTAGTGTGGATTCAAGCCGCAAGTCAGATGTGTGGTAAGGATTCAAGCCAAGACAGTTGGATGCCAGACTGAGAATAATAGCTGAGAAAACAGCCAGCAGATTTAGACAACTCTGTAAGAAATTGGGTTGATAGGGAGAGAAAGAGAAATGGAGGAGGTTGGTAGAGGAGGAAGAATAGTTGAAAGTTGCTTGGTTCGTTGGAGATGAGAGAGATTGGCTTGAACAGCTCTACTTGCTGACAGGAAGGTTCTGGTAATGAGTGATAGATTGACAATACTAGAGAGAGGAAAGAGAATTGATACACTGAGTTTGCAGAGAAGGCAGGAAGAATGGCTTCCAGAAAGAAATGGGGAGATAGTCGTTCTGTTGCTCTAGGAAGAAGATGATGAGTGCAGACCCGGGGAGGAGGGTATGCTCAGAAGGAAAGTGAGGGGAGCTCCCTTTGGGTGCCTTCTGTTTTCTGTGTGAAGTGGATGAGATGATTATCTGAGAATGTGGCAGAGAAGTAAGGGAGTCCGAAGCCTGAGAAGAGTGGGAAAGGTTTAAGTAGAGAATGGGGGAACAAGAGGGGTAAAGAAAACTTGGGGGGTTGTTGAATGATATTGCCAGCCTTGCATGACTTTATCATTAATCTGCCCTGTTGTGTGATGTTTCCCCTGCCGTGCACAGCCTTCTGGTCGCAAGCACAGAGGAAGGGGCTGTTCGTTTGCTTTTTTGTTAATTGTAGTGAATAGTAACACTACCCATCCAGTTCTGCCAGTCCATGACACTTCCTCCCTCATCGCCTGAATCTCAGTTACCAAGTGCTGGCAGTTCTCTGCCCCAAATATCTCTATGGTCTACGCCCTCTCTCCATCTTAAATGCTTCCATGTCGAGGTTCCTATGACCTCCCACCCGGACTGTTCAGCAGGCTTCTAAACTTCTCACTGAATGGAAACTTGCTTTCTTCAGCCCATTCTGCACACTGTCACCAGCATGAGCTTTTTACAGTAAAAATTCAGGTGTGCCTGGGTGGCTCAGTTGAATAAGTGTCTGACTTCGGCTCAGGTCATGATCTCACGATTCATGGGCTCGAGCTGCACGTTCAGCTCTGTGCTGACGGCTCAGAGCCTGGAGCCTGCTTCAGATTCTGTGTCTCCTTCTCTCTCTGCCCCTCCTCTGCTCACGCTCTGTCTCACTCTGTCTCTCAAAAATAAATAAATGTAAAAAAAATTTTTATAATAAAAATCCAATGCTGTGTCTTCTAGCATAAACCTTCCCAAGTTTTCTGATTGCTCTTGGGGCACAAAACAAAAGTGCTCCCATACCCTCCCCTTCTGGCACCATTCTCCCCTTTGATCTCTGTCCTCCAGTTGACTGTGTTTCTTTTAATTCTCTGCACCGAACCCTCTCACCACTGGGCTGGCTGTTTTGTTTGGTCTTACTGTCTTGCCTTCAGTATCAAGTCTGTGTCGTAGGCAGAAGAAGGACAAGCACAAAGGGCAAAAGTGTGTGTGTGTGTGTGTGTGTGTGTGTGTGTGTGTGTGTGTGTGTGTCTGCTTCCATTTCAGGATGTTACCTTTCATCGTAAGGCCAGAAGTATATTACATGAATACCACTATCTGTAAGGGAAGCTGGAAAAGATAAGTTTTTTGCTGGTCATACTACCACCTCCTGTAACATCTGAGTTGGGGCGCCTGGGTGGCTCAGTCAGTTAGGCATCCGACTCTTGTCCTCAGCTCTTGATCTCGAGGTCATGGGTTTGAGCCCACATTGGGCTCTGCACTGGGCATGAGCTTACTTAGAAGACAAACCAAAACAAAACAAAACAAAAAACCCACATCAGAATTGTGTCGTTAAGAAAGATGAGGAGGATGTGCGCTAAGTAGGCATCTTATACTCTCTGCCATAGATGAGGAGTTGTTTTTCAGGTGGAGAGCTGAGTGAAGGACATTGCTGATGGAAGTAACAGCCTAAGTAAAGATTCAGAGCTGAGTAATAGAGTATGTGCAGGGAAGGAGTTTCTGGAACATTGAGTTTGGGGTGGGAAAAAGACGTGAAGCTGGAGAAGTAGGCAGGGACCAAATTATAATGGCTTTTCTGTGTCATGATGAATCACTTAAACTTTATCCTGTGTGTTCTTGTTCTCTAGATGGGATTTTATGCCCCAAGTGATGTCAAGTAAGATGGTCCAATGAGTATGGAAAGACATTTAGGGATTATATTTACCTCTATTTTTATTTCATTCTTTAAAATTTTACCTTTACGTGTGTTTCACCATACACACATATAACTTGCAAATCTAATAGCACATACATATCATTTATAAGTAATACATATGTTGGGAAATCATGATAAGACTTTTCTAGTGGCACACACAATTCAGATGTTCGGAAACCATTGCGTTAGGCATCTGGGAACTATTGAAAGGTTTTAAACAAAGAAATGACGTGGTCCATTGCGCCATTCTTTCTCCTTTAGAATATACAGTTCTTTAATTGTTTAAAGAATAATTTCAGAATGTTAGTGTTTGGAAAGGAATATAGAGAACGTGCACTTTGTTTTACAAGGATGATCCCTGAAGGTAAAATAATTAAGGATGATCTCTGAATCAGTTTGGGGCTGAGCTGGGGCTCAAACCCAGACCCCATCTCCTGATGGTCCTTTGTGTGTGTTCCCTACATGATTCTTTTCTCTTCCTGATGCCCATCCTCTTTCTCTGCAATTATTTTTCCTTCCTCCTTAGAACCATGGACATGTGGGCACCCAGAAGGGAATAAAGGTATACATTTTTCATAAACATAAACACCAACAAAATAGAGTTTTGTGGAAATGAATTACCCGCTTAGCTCAGGATTCTGTTAACTGTTCTGCTGTTGATTTGAAGTCTCGAGGCACAGATTCCCACAGGTTCTATTTCCATGATGGTAAATTCATCCACTCACTGGAAAGCCTTTTGACATTGTGCTTGCAATGCTAACAGTCTAAGTAAGAGATCGCACTGAACAGATTTCTGACTTGGGAAGAGAGAGGCTTTCCAAGGGGTACACTGCTCACTTTATTGCAGCTCTGTGGATATGAAGAAACACGTGCTCCCATGGGAATGTGTCTGTGTTTGGATATATTTCATAGAGAGTATCTTGTAAAAACCGATGGGGAAAAATGTCTGATTTATAGAATCCTATTTCCTGATGCTGTGAATGCTAGTTCAGGTCTCTGTTAACTACTTCTTGGCCAATGTAATTGATTTATTTCCACCATGCCTCCACCAGCCCAGCTCTGCAAGTATGGGAAGGACAGGGACTCTGATGACCAGGTGGTAAGCAAGATCTTTACTCTCCTGGGTATGCTAAACTATTCAGAAAAGTCAGTTTATAGGGGTACAGATCAAGGGTTAGATGTCTCAGACGAATGTGTTTGTCAAGTTGATGATCATGTTTACCAAGATCCTTTTATCACCAGCTGAGTCCTCTTTTAATGGCTTAGGTCACCCCAGAATTATTTCAAAAAACAGCTTGATGTTAGAACCTCTTGCGGGCTTGCCAGACACAAATGTAAAGTGAAGTCTGTAGTCTTCTTGGTAGCAAACGCCAATCTCAAGCCCACTTGTGTGAATCCTGAACAAATGTTTTCATATTTGATCAATTATTTCTTGGCCTCACAAAAATGACCATTTATTTTAAAAAGAGAGTTGTTGGATATAAGAATCTCGACTGCATTTCCCAAAGAGAAAACTTTTATATATATATATATATATATATATATATATATATATATATATACACACACACACATATATATGTGTGTATGTATATATATATACACATATATATGTGTGTATGTATATATATAACATATATACATATATATGTGTGTATATATGTGTGTGTGTATATATATGTTATATATATGTTTATATATATTTAATATATACTATAATAAATAATATGTTTACATTATTATAAATTAATAATTATAAATTATTATATTATTTATATAATATATAATATGTATAATATATAAATGTATATATGTAAGTTTATATGTCTTCCCGTTTACAGTGAGGAAACTGTAGCTCAGAGAGGCAGAATGATGTAACGAAGCCAAGAAGTTGTAATTTTGGCATCTTTTAATTGTCCAGTTATTACAAAAGTTAATTCTGGAAAAATAACTGATTTTGCCTCCTGGGCTTCCATTCTGTGAGGACACTGAACTCTATCAGCTATTCTCAAACTGGCGCACATATTAGAACGCCAGGAGAGCTTCTAGAGATGCTGATTTCTGGGTCCCCCTTAGAGTTTCTGATAGAGAAGATCTGAGGGCTCAAGCACTGGCATTTCCAACAAGTTCCCAGGTGATGATCCCCAGCCATACTTGGAGACCCTTTGGAGTAGATGGTCTCTCACATTTCTTCCAGGTGTTACTTGCTGGAAGATCTGCAACCTGGCTAGTAGCTTCATTAGTCCTGAATTGGTTGTGATCAAAAACACTACTGCTTCCAGAGTGCTTTGACCAAGTTTGGTGGTTATCCAGGAAAATTGTCAACATGAATGGAGGAAAATGCTGATGAAAATCACTCCTTCATGTATTAATTTGCTCATTTGTTCAACAAATATTTATTGAGCATTCGATGTGCCAGGCATTATCCTAGGTACTGGAGATACAGCATGATTAAGACATACCTGGCCCCTGCCTATGATGTATATATAGACTATGGAAGAAAACAGATTATTGATTTATTGTCATTACTGAAAAATAGTCTATGAAGAAACATTATTAATTTTTTGTTATCACTGAGAAGGAAATGCATGGACCTATAAGAATAAAATACTCTACTCTGAAATTTGCGATTATAACTAAACTTTACCAAAGGAGGCTTATTTTCTACTGTGGTCTTAAGTCATAAATTGCCTACTTCTCTCTATCCACTTTGACTTTCGTCCTTTGCTTTTGGAGGAGGTATTTCTAGTGTGCCATCTCAGTAAGTGGCATTTTCATTTAATTTTTGCTAACCCAAACTTTGCCTTCCTGTCCTAGATGAAACCTTGGCTTTGTTCAAAATTTGCATTTTCATTTTTAGCAGATAGTGACAGTTTAAATCAATAGCAAGAGCAGAAACCCTTGTCTAAAGCAATTTCCTCACTATTATTCCTCACTTCAATGGAATTAGAAGTCCTAGGGTGATGAATTCAAATAGTCCGCTCCACCCTCACCTGTACCTCCAGCTGTTTATCTTTTTTTAAAGAATAAAAGATGAAAGAAGGTTCTTGAAAGAAGAAAATCTATAAAGAGAAGGAAAGGCAATCTTGTACTGATAATGGTGATCATTTGTACAGTGTGTATTATGGGACAGGGACCACTTTCAAGCATTTTATGTGAATTATCAGGTAAACTTCCCAACAAACCAGTGAGGTGCAGGTACTATTATTATTTCTCTTTATAGATATGGAAATCGAGGCTCCTAGAGGTTAGATAACTGACCTAACTCTCATACTTAACCGGATGGGGGAGTAGGAATTCAAAACCAGGCCTGTCTGAATTCAGAAGCTCATGCTTTTTACCAGTAAATTAAACCTCCAGTCATTTCCATGCATTTTTCATAGGGATGGTGCTGAATCACTTGTCTTACTGGTTTTCTGAGTCATCTCAGTGAACGGGGCCAGATCTGATGTATCTTCTGCACTCTGTCTTGTATCGTCTTTATTCCTGTCCTTTTTTTCTTGGGCAGTCCACCTGCTCCATCATCTTTCTTCCCATTGCCTTAAAGAAGTGGCTTCTTAAGGCCTGTTTCTGTGATGCAGGAAGTCTGGTAAGCTTGCCAGGGAGTAAAAGTGCATTTATTCAGGCCTGTGATGTTTATTTGAAAGGGATGTTCAATCATAGATCTGACTTTTTTATGAGCCCCGTTCTATATCCTTGTGATTGGAAAAATATATCAGTAAGTACTGCTTCCATGATGAGTCATTATCATGTCCATTATTTTAAAAGATTGACCAATACAAACACTCAAAATATTGATAATCCGTAATTAATATGAAGTACATAACATGCACTTTAAGGTAAAATCTACCATGTAGTGATAAGAAGATGAGTTCTTGTTTGTTTGTTTGTTTGGTAAGCCAAAGACTTATAAAAGCTAGGTTGTCTATCACTAAGGAATATGTAACCACATTTATCTGGGGGTTCAGTTATTCTCTTTTTATTGGTGAAAACATGATTCTGCTCTTCAAAAGAAAGAGTTAGTGTTTTTATTTTTTAAGCTCATTAAGATAGTTCAAAAAGTCTTGGCTAGCAAACACCTATTAAAAAATCCATTTTTCAATAATTTAGAGTGAATCAGACCCATATAGTTACATTTCCCTTAAGGGAGTTGTGCTTTCAAAATAATTAGAATAGAGCTAGCATTATAGATCTTGAGCTTAGAAAATGTCTTGATTTGTTATGAATCCTAAAACTTTGGTAAAATGGGACAAGACTGGAATTACCTTTCCAACTCATCACCAGCTAGTGGTACATGACCAGTAGTACAAAAAGTGCCAAGTGCCCACCTGATCTTCAAACTTTTATCCTTTTCATTAACAAAACTCAGACTTTGAGCTGTACACGGGGCTCTTAAAGACCACATTTCCCAGCCTCCTTTGCAGCTACATATGCTCATCTAAGTTTTGCCCAATGAGATGTAAGCAGAAGTGGGATTCTGGAGACGTCCCCTTTAAGGAGAAGGTGGAGGGAGTGTGGATGTATTGTTCTCCCTACCTGCATGCCTGAATCAGGGAGGTTGTCTGGAGTTCTTGTCGCCATTTTAGATAAGACAAAAGCCATACTCCAGGGATGGCAGAACAGCAAGCTTTTATGGCGCTACCTTACCAGCCTTGGATCTGCTATCTGTGGACTTTACAGAAGAGAAAACATTTATTTTTCTCTTATGTCACTATTTTGTGGATTTGTAGTTACATTTAGTCATAACTAATAAAACAGTGACTCATCAGGTTTGGGAAAAGAGCAAGTGCATTGATGTAATTATTTAGCTATCATTATTGAGTACCTTCCATATGCCAGGAACTGTTTTGAGAGTTTGATTTCCAATAACTCACATATCACACTTTATGGTCTTGTAAGAGACTATGATCCCCATTTCACAGAGGATGAAACAGAGGCATAGAGAGGTTGAATAACTTGTCCAAGGGCACATTGCCAAACCAAGAGTCAAATCCAGTTCGTCAGCCCTAGAACTTTCTCTAAATCACTGTGGGAGAATGACTTGACAATATGTCAAAAAAAAAAGCAAAACCTGTACACCGACTCTAGCTTTTCCACATATAAGAGAATTATCCCTTAGATTGGACTTTGTCACTGATTATGTGAGGGACTTCTGACAGGCACATCACTTAACTTGCCCGTGCCTCAGAATTTTCACCAATAAGAGGCATATGACAGTCCCTCACCATGTCTATGGGGCATCCTCTCACCCTGGCACTGTGCCAGATACACAGACGCGTTAGTGACAGCTCTGCCCAGAAGGAGCCCACAGGTTGGTCAAGGTGACAAGGCCTGAACGCTTGAGAAAAAGGCAAGGGACAAGGGAAATACATTTTGCTTCCTGAATCCCGTGTACAGTTGAATCTGTGTGTCACGTCTGTGAAACCACAAATCTTCTGCACTTCCTTTTGTAGTGCTTCTTACATTTGAATTTTTCGCGAATTGTTTTGTAATTATGGGTTTAATGTGCCCGCTAGAGTATACATTCCGTGAGGGCAGGGGCCACGTTCCTCTCTTTACCTGCTGTGGGCCCCGCATCAGAACAGTGCCTGGCACACTTTTGGAGTAGCTCTGTTCCATCTGTCTTTGTGCTTTCCTGCCTTCAAGAAGATCCACTCACCTTCGTTTGCGGTCACTCAGTAGGTGCTGAGGCACTCGGTGAAGCCTCGGGTGGAGATCGAATCTGCCTGGTCTGCTGCTGCTGCTCTAATTCTACAGGAACCCTCGAAACTGATCATCACGCAGAGATACCTGGTATATCTGAAGGCCTAAGGAGTCTTGGACCTCCTGGGCCCGTTATCACCTCAGTATGTACTCCCCTCACCTCTAAATGGTCTTCTCCATTTCCATGCTGGTCCCAAGCTCTAGGGCTCCTCCCCAGCATCACTTTGACTGAGGCCCGTTCACAAGTGAACTTCACAGAAACCCGATCTTGAACATATGTCAGCATTGGTCTCTGTGGACGCTATCCAATAACAGCATCATCACCTTTTTAAATTTTGTCTTCTGTTTTGAAAAGAGCGTAAATGTAAAAAAAACAAAAAAAAACAACTAAAGAAAACTCATAGAGTAAATGAAAGCAGAAAACAGTTTCACCACTCTACTTCCCCGGTAGTTTTAGTTAACTTTGCCTTTTTTTTCTGGCTGATTTAACACGATTGAAACTCTACTTTTTTTTTTTTTAAGTTTATTTATTTTGAGAGAGACAGTGTGTGCACATGAGTAGGGAGAGGGACAGAGAGAGAGAGAGAGAGAAGGAGAGAGAGAGAGGGAGAGAGAGAATCCCAAGTAGGCTCTGCGCTGTCAGCACAGACTCCAATGTGGGGGCTGGATCCTGTGAACTGAGAACTGACAGATCTTGACCTGAGCCAATATCAGGAGTCACATTCAACCAACCAACTGAGTCACCCAGGCACCCTAAAGGTCACTTAGGCCTCTTAAATCCATTACTATTCATCATTCTACTTTCTGACTTCCAAAATTTTGTTGCCGGTATTACTTTTTCTCACAATTTTGGCTTTATTAGTTTGTATTTCTTAGACCCCTTCTACCTCATATCCTTAGGTTGGCTGCTAACAAAACCCCAGAAAATAGCTTATGTTGGTGAGGATGTTGAGATATTGTAAGCCTTGTGCACTGCTAGTGGAAATGTAAAATGCTGTAGCCACCATGGAAGACAATATGTTATTCCCCCCTCCCAAATTAAAAATAGGATTATCGTATGATCCGGCATTTCATTTCCAGTTATATGCCCCAAAGAATTGTCAGTAGGTTACCTGAAGAGAGATGTGTATATTCGTGTTCATAGCAGTGCTATTCACAGTAGTCAAGTTTCCAGTGACAGGTGAGTGGATAAACAAAATATGGTATGTGCAAACCATGTAACATTATTCTATGTTAATAAAGGAAGGAAATTCTGACTGAACCTTGAAGATATTAATGTAAGTGAAATAAACTGGTCACAAAAGGGCAATTACTATATGATTCCACTTATAGAAGGTACTTAGAGTTTTCAAATTCACAAAGACAGAAATTAGAATAGTGATTGCTTACAGGAGGGGGGAATGGGGAGTTATTGCCTCATGAATCTAGAGTTTCAGTCTTGCAAGATGAAAAGAGTTCTGGAGATGGATTGTGATGAAGATTGCACAATAGTGTGGATGTACTTGATGCACGCTGAACAAGAAATGATTAAGATGGGAAATTGTTGATATGTTCATTTTACAACTGAAAAAAAAATACTCCTTCACTTTTATTTCATTCCCATCTTAGAGAAAGAGAGAAAAAATCTGATCAGTGTGTTCAATCTATTACTTAAAATAGAAGTCTGTTATTTCCTATTTTACAGGAAGCCTTTGGAAGTTAAATGACTTATCCTGGTCACAGAGCTGGTCATTGGCAGGCGAGGATTTGATCCTGTTCTAGAAGGAAGGCTGACTGTTGTACCTGCTGTGATACATAATTCAGTTCAATTCATTCTTTCAGTAACCAGCAAATACTCATTAAGCATCTTGTTAGGTTCCAGAACTCTTTTATTCTTTTAAAAAAATTTTTATTATTTAAACATAGTTGATAGACATGTTTCAGTGCTCTTGATGGTAGCAATGAGCAAGAATGTTAAGGCTGTATTACATTATGGTGTGAGCTGGGGGTCGGGGGTTCCATACCATAGGCAAGTATGTACATAAGCAAGACAGGGGCCCCTACTGATGTGTGTTATGGCCCCTACTGATGTGTGATGCTGGCTGAAATGTGGGGAAGACTTGTGGGTTGAAACCTCATCATTCAGATGGTTTCAACGATGTGAAATGTGGACAGGAGTGTTCCTGGCAACAAACAAACAAACAAACAAACAAACAAACCCAGCATGTGCAAAGTCTCAGGGAGGTGAAGAAGCTAGGCATGTTTGAGCAAGGAAAAAAGGCCAATTTAGTAGAATGCAGTCCAAGAGGGGAATGGCAAGGGAGAGGGTAAGGGTTTTCAAAACTGTGGAGCCTCATGAGCCCTGGAGTAAAGCATCCGGATTTTTTCCTAAGGGTAATAATAGAACGCCGCTGGAGAGTTTTGAAAAGGGAAATGTGATGTTAGCTTTTTTATTTTTTTTCATTGTTTTAAGTTTATTAATTTTGAGAGAGAGAGAAAGAGAGAGCAGGTGCATGTGCACATACGGGGGAAGAGCAGAGAAAGAGAGGGAGGGAGAATCTGACCGCGCAGAACCTGACGTGGGGCTTGAACTCACCAACTATGAAATCACTGAGCCCATATCAAGAGTCGAACGCTTAACCGACTAGCTACCCAGGCACCCCTGATGTTAACTTTTTAACACGCAGCTGGCTTTCAGCAAATATGTACCATATAGCAAGTGCTTATGTAATACCAGAAATGCTATATTGAACAGATACTGTTGCCCACAAGGAAATTACAGCCTGGTAAGTAGGAAAGCAGACAGTGTCAGTAAAAGATAGTAGTATAGCTCATAACGTGCACTCTGGATCTACAGGTGGTTTTTAGGAGAAGAAAATTCCCGTGATCAAATCGGATTGGGGATTCATATTTCATACTTCCTTAGAGATTCTCATTGCGCACTAGCATGGTAAAGTCTCTGAGAATTGTTGCAGTGTAGAAACCTGTCTTGGTTCAGCTTGGCATTTCCCAAACTTATTTGCACCAGGATCCGCATTTAAAAATAGCAGCAGGTTTTTGAAGTCATTGTGTGTGAAACACACTCTGGGAAACACTGAATTAAGGAAATGTGGCAGTTAAGTCACATGCTGGCTCTGACGGCTGTCCCGAGAAGGGATCCAGTGTGATTCAGATGCGGAAGAGGCAAGGGATTCAGGGTGGCCGCCTTGGAGAGGGTGACCTCTGAGTTCTTAAGACTGAGTAGTGGCTAGGTGTGTGAAGAAGCAGGGAAGCATATTCCGTGGAGAAAGAACAGCCTGGGCAGACATGGGGACCCCCAAAAAGCACATTATCATCCTAGGAAGATAGATTTACAGATTTTAGGCAGGAAGAGGAGAAGTTTGCTTCTTTTGGACCTTAGGAGAAATAATTGTTTTGTAATGGAGACAGAGTAGAATGCCATCTTCCTAATCTGGATTTTAGTATGAATGCCGATTTTGTTTGTCCAGTGTTGCCACGGTCTGAACACCCCCCCCCCCCCCAGTCTCCTTTCTATTCCTTTCTCCTCCCTTGGCCTGCACATGCTGCATAGCTCAGTCTCAGGAAGGCCGGACAGAAGCCCCTCGCTGTGCACCTTTGTCCCCTGTGTCACAGGGCTCAGCCTCCCTGGAAGCCTGGGTTTCCTGTTGGCACCTCCAGCTCTGTCGGCACCTCCAGCTCTGTCGGCACCGCTGTGTCTCTTCACGTTGTTTTTGAATACTCTCACACTGCACCCGGTTTTTCCTTCCACATCCTTGCAGGTTCGTTTCTGCATCTGATTTGTGTGAGGCAGCATCATTAGAGGATGTCACACTTCCCTGCAAGAGATCGTCTCCCTCACTGTGGGACACAGGAACTGGAAAGGCTTGCAGGTGCCACAGGGTCTCCCTCCTGTGCAGCTCCCCCCCCCCCTTCCATTTGATATAATAGAGGTTCTTTTACATGGGTTGTTTTTTCTTCATTCTTATTAGGCCGTTAATAACAACAGCCCCCACTTAACTTACGGTCTACTGTGTACCAGGCACGATACCGAGCATTTTACATTATCGTTTTCAATTTCACACTCCGAAGTACGTGTTATGAACTCTGTTTTACAAATGAGAAAGCTGGAGAGTAACTTGCCCAAGGTCACACAGCTAGTCGGAAAAGAAGCCATCATTTAAACCCCGGGGGCGGTTGTGAAGTTCGTACATTTAGTACATAATGCCATGACATGGTCGACTGAACTGTAAAAGCCTTTCTTTTTGGGGGAGTCTGTGCTGACGTCTGGGGCACCAGGATCACCAGGGAGTTTTTAAAAATAAGGATTCTCACTTCATAACCAAAGTCACGACTGGGGACCAGGTGATCATGCAGGGATTCTCATCAGAACCACCTGGAGGGTGACTCTGCCCCCACCCCCCATCCCCAAGTTTCTGCCTCAGCGGGTCTCTGGTCCAACCTGAACTGCGCTTTCCTGACAAGTTCCCAGGAGCTGTTGACACTGCCTGTTGGGGAGCCCACTTTGAGAACGCTGGTGAGAGAGGAGGAGACAGGCAAAGGGACAAGAATGGGAGAGTTAGTGTCAGGAAACCGAACACTGATGCCTTTTGTGTCCTTTCTTTCCTTGTTTAAGCCCCTGAGGTTTTATTTGGTTTTGACCAAATGGGTCAAACATAGGAAAGGGTGATACGCTGGAGTAGGATGTGGAGTCAGGCAGCTGGTATCAATTTATCAAGGCTCTGAGCTTCAGTTTCCTCTGCCGAGAAGCAGAGATGCTAATAGCCGCCCCCCAGGCATTTAGTAAATGACCTCTCAGTCTTCATCTCTTCCCTTCCCACTTGCCTCGGGGTAAGAAATGTGAAAACCCAGAGGCTTTACTTTTTGTCTTTGGTTCACAAGGTTATTCATGCTAGGGAAGCTAGCTGTGGTATGAATTCATTTTGTGAATTATTTAGGCTGGCGTAGCTGATTTCCCGTCGGCCTCTTCTGCATGGCCCTCCGTTGTTTCCAAGAGGAGCTACAAGGTTGGGGGGGGGCGGGCGGCAGGAGGATCCTGGAGCCTCTGCTCCATAGGTTGCTGGTTTGTACCCTGGGTCATCGGCTTTCGGCCCCAGGGCAAAGCAGGACCAGCTTCTCACTGGAGAGGGAGGTGAGAGGTTACCTTGGTGAGGGAGTTGGCAAGTGCAACGTTAAGGAGACGGTAGTTGTCCCAGTAGAACTAATAGCCACACCTGAGCCTTGGGGCGATGAGTACTTTCCATTTGGCTGACAGAGAAGAAATGGGCTTTAAAAACCAGAGCAACTACCCTCCTAACTCTAATCCTGAACTCACTTGGCGGTGGGATTCAGACAAGTTACAGGTCCATCCTGTGTTTGGGTTTCTTTCTCTGCAATATGGGGATGGCCTCCCTTCCCTCACAGGATTAATGAGTTTCACAGAGCTCTGAGCTGTAAAGCAGCATGTCGTACTGTGCTTGGATGTCAGCTGGCACTTGGTACAAAATATAGTCCCCTTCCCTTGTATCGTTATTTCCTCCTATATAACTTGCTCTTTGTGGGGAGAAAGAGAAGAAAATGAAATACCTCTGAAGCATCAGTTCAGTGCCATGCAGTGTGCTGGGTCCCCTTATGTTCATCATGTCATTCATTTTGTTTAGCATCCCTCTTATGTACTGTTCTTACTGTATTATACAAGGAGAAATAGAGCAGTTACGTAACCCACATTCTTAAGGCTGGTAAATGTTGAAGTGGATTTGAACCTGAGCATGCCTAAAGTCAACACTTGGGCTAGTTCTGTTCTATCCTACTGAGCAGGGAAACTGGAGAAGCATCCATCCAGTAATGAAGGGGGTTCAGATGGTTTCAGGTTTGATTTTTCCGGCTAGAGAACAGTGTTCATACTTTGCCTTGTTTTTCTAGTTCCTTGAGGATGTGAGCCCCTGGGCTGGAGGATATCAGGCATGTATTTATGGCTTCCACTGCTAAGTGAGGGGAAACAGAGATGCCATTCCTAAACTCGTCAAAAAGGCTATGATGCCATGCAGGCAAGCATGGATGCTCACAGATGTTCTTTACAGTATTCTTCATACTAAGAGTAATTGAATGACAGTGTTGAGTTTTACTGAGCCCCGTGCTCCTAGCAAATAGTGAAGGTTAGTAAATGCCACCATGTTTTGTGCTCCAGAAAATGGTCTACAGCAAAGAGTTACTCTTTTCCATATTCGTTTTGGTTAAGCTTCCAACTCTTGGTTTCAGTTCAGGTCATGATCTCACATATTGTGAGATCGGGCCCTGCATTGGGCTCTGTGCTGACAGCAGCAGAGCCTGCTTGGGATTCTTTCTCCCCCACCCTTCTCTGTCCTTCCCCTGCTCTTGCACTCTCACAATAAAGTCCTGCACTAGTCAGGGCTCTCCAGAGAAACAGCAATTTGTGCGTGTGTGTGTGTGTGTGTGTGCGCGTGCGCGCGCGTGTGGGCATGCGTGCATGCTTGCATGCACATATTGTGTGCACATGTACATCATAATGAATTGGCTCATAAGTTTGTGGAGACTGGCACGTCTCAAGATCCCTAGGGTGAGTCAGCAAACTAGAGATCCAAAAGAGTGTTTCAGTTCAAGTTGAAAGGCAGGAAAAAGTCCCATGTACCAATTTGAAGACTGTCAAGCAGGAAGGATTTTAGAGGCTGAGGGTGGGGAGAGATGTCAACCTTTTTGTTCTACTCAGGTCTTCAGCTGATGAGATGAGGCCCACCTGCGTTATAGACAACAGTCGGCTTTACTCAGTCTATTGATTTAAATGTTAATCTCAACTAAAACACACTCACAGAAACACCCAGGAAAATGGTTGACAAAATATCTGGGACAGATATTTGCAGTTTTATGACTCTAAACTTCCAGACAAGGTGACACATGAAATTAACTACCACAGGTTCCTCCCTCAAAATATACTGACCCCAGGGCAAAGTACTCTCTGATCTTTTTTCCAGTCACACCACGATTTGATTCCATTTCCCTGCATTCTTTCTCACCTTATAAAAGACCCATTTTATCTAACTCTTGAGACACTTGCAGATCTTGTGGTCCCAACATCCTCCATCTTGTAATAATTCCCCTCCCCACCTGCAAAAGCCCCTTTACCTCCTTACACTAATCCTTCCTAAGTCTTTTCTTACTAAGTCTGGATGTGTTTTTATTTTGACAGAAATGAGCTAGCTGTCTAGTACTAAGAGAGTGGTTAAATAATGTAGTACATTCAAATTATAGAATAGGGTATATTTTCAAGAAGCATGAACCATACCCATTGGTGAGTAAAGATGTCTAGGGCATACTACTGAGTTCAAAGCAGAATATAAAATTACATACTTACATGATCCCTTTTATGTAGAGTTAAATACATGTGTATCTTAATATTTTGGAATGATGGTCTTTAATAGTTTCTAATATTTCAGCGGTAGTTATTTCTGGGAGGAGACAAATTGAGGGTAGGGTTTTTTCTCCTGTCTTTTTGTCCTGTTTGAATTGTCTGTAGTGAAGTTGTGTTGTCTTTGTAAACTGAAGAAAAACTACAGTGAGTAATAGCTTCATGATCTTGATTTTTCTTTTAAAAAAAAAAATCAATTTTGATCACACAGGCCCTAGCTCTGTGGGCTGGCCTCACAGATGCCCTTCTCCATTGGCGCCCTTGATGTCCACCCTTGATCACCTTCCAGAGGCTGTACAGTCCCAACGTCTTTCCTTGGAAATAGCTCCAGAAGGTGGAGTCCTGCACAGTTTCCCTGCTCTCAGCTCCAGGCACTAAAGCCTGTTGGAAGTTGGGTCTCCCTCCCTCTACCCTCAGTACTCCCCCTGGAAATGACATCTGTAGCCAGCGGGAAAGGCTGTGGTAGCTGGGGATGCTTCTGGGTTCTGGGCCAACCTTCCTGTTCCATTTTGCCTAAGTCCCTCATTCTCACAGGTCTTATGTCCAAAGAATGAGAGACTTAAGAACTGGAGAAATTAGAGGACACCTGGGTGGCTCAGTTTGTTGATCATCCGACTTCAACTCAGGTCATGATCTCATGGTTCATGAGTTCAAGCCTTGCGTCGGGCTCTGTGCTGATGACTCAGAGCCTGGAGCCTGCTTCGGATTCTGTGTCTCCCTCTGTCTCTGTCCCTCCCCCACTCACACTCTGTCTCTCTCTCTCTCAAAAATAAATAAACATTAAAAAAAAATTTTAAAGGACTGGAGAAATCAGATGCTGTTTCATTGACAAAGCTGGAAGCTTCCATCTTCTTGCTCCTTGAGTATTTTCCCCACAATCTGCACGAGGCTCCCCACTTTGTACACATATACCCTGGATGACAGAGATGGAGATTTAAATGATGTTAAGTGAGAGCATCCTTTTTGGAATCTTCCCCTGCTAAATTCCCATGGCAGTGTGGGTGAGCGCTTCAGCGATTTTTCCCTGACATTTTGGCCAAATGCCAACCTGGCAAATTCCACTCCTTTCCTTGGATGCTGTAGTGCCCATGTCCTCCTTCACCCAGGATGAGGTCATAGTCTTTGTCATTAAATAGTGGACATTTTCTGCTTCTTCAGCTTCTGTGCTACAGGAAAGCCTAAGAGAAGGGGCTTCATTTACAGTCCCAAACTTGCATTCCTCTCCTCTTTTGTGTCTGCAGATTGGCAGCCTCCACCATAGATTAAATTCCAGATTCAAACCCGTGTTCATCAGCCCCCACCATCTGGATGTCCCCCAAGTGTCAACGCTAGAGCACATCACTTTTGGACATTTCCTCCTTTACTTGATCAGATTTACATGCCAGGGTTCTGTGAAAGATTCCTTTTAGGGGGGGAAAAAACATGGTCCTTGGAAAAAAGTTTAAAAACCACAGCCACATTTCAGTTCTTCATATATTTGAGAGGTTTCTGGTCTTTGGTGATAAAAGAATCTTAACTGGTTAGGATAAACAGTAGCAACAACAAAGTTAGCCCTTTGTCTTTATGTGCTGTATTTCTTTGTAGCCTGGCTTCAGAAATACAACAGCTATTCAACCACACAAAAGTTCTACGTGACAGCCTTTCCTCGCCCAGTTGAGCTCTCTATACACTGCTCTCTCCTTTGTGTGTGTAAGTTCATATCTCCGTATTTATTTCCCCTTGAAGGATCTCAAACACAAAGGCCCTGGTCTTCTGAATATTGTCTCTGTACTGTTGAGTTTTACCTACTGAACCTGACTGAAGGGATACATTGTCGTCTGCTTTCCATATTCTGTCTAGTAAATGGTTGGTTGTCAGGACAACGGCATAGAAGGTGGAGGGTCATTGATAACCACATGAATTCTTTAAACAAACATGATGAGAGCAAATTCCAATATGTGCTTGAAAGCAATACAAGAAGAGGAAAGGTTTCAGACAGATCCTTCCTTTTTACAAACTTGATACTCCCTTTAAAAATTAGTTACAGTTGAAGTTGCTCATACTTTTATTAAAAATCCTGAATAAAAGCGTTCATTACTCTGTTGGACAATATGTTGCCATTCAGGATATGGAGCGTGACTTTTCTAGCATGCCCTTCGGAGCACCTGCCTGTGGTCTTGACAGAGCTCCCAGGGGGCAGCATGGTAGCTCTCTGTCATCTCTCAGTGATGGGCACAGAATGAGTGCCTGACACGTATCATAAGCATGAATGATCTCAGGTCTTCATAGTGTCATTTATAGGTGGATTTAATGATTTATAACTGCAAAGGAACTGAATTCCGAGACTTTAGCTTTTTCCAAGACCCTTAACAGCTTGGGAGTGGGGGTATGCACAGAATTAGAACCCAATTCATCCTGACTCCTAAGACCACACTCTTTTCATTATAGCACACTGCCTTGCAGTAAAACACTCAGAGAGAAACATTTTAAAAGACAGAACGTTTCTGAAATGAAATGTATGCTTTTCAAAGCAAGGGTGGAAAACCTTTTTCAAAGGTAGAATGGTGGAAAAAAAGAAGAAATAATATGTAATTTAGTATTCATTGAGAATAAGCAATTAATTCTGCCCTCCAGGGGTGAATTTATGTCTAGCTTATTTGCACATGAAAGTACAAGATTGGCTTCATTTATATGAAAGTAAGACATCTGGTTGGGAAGTGAAAAATTTGGTCAATTACCTGAATCATGTTTGGTCTACATGATAAAAAAGCCCCAGATGTCTTCAAATCACCAGATGTTTGGCGTTGTGTGGTGAGCACTGGACCTGCTGACTTTCTCTACGTGAGAGCTTGCAGTTCAATATCCTGTCGATTCGCCCATTCTTAGGAGGTTGTTAGCATTTTGTAAACTACCAGTTTGCAAGCAGTATTCTAGACTGGAGACCACCACTGGCCCCTGACAGAGGGTAGGTGATAGGAGGAGAAAATACGGTCATAAGAGGGCATTGTATTTAATTGTTTTTAACGTCCTTTATTTTGAGATCATCTCCTTCCTATCTTTTTGCTGATAAAACATTCTGTTAAATGATCCTGATTTTCTAATGTTTGTTTTTAATGAATCTATGGGACTACAGAAAAAATGGAGGTGCCTTAGATAAGTCCCCGGTTTTCTATATGTGTCTTCTCTACTAGACTGTGGGGAAAACAAAACAAAACAAAACAAAACTGTGAGGACAACTGCTTTAACCCCGGTAATATCTTCAGCACGACGACGGCGAAAGTATTTCCCAAATATGTCTTTCCCAACTGTCTGTGGCCAAACTGTTTGCCTGGGTCTTAGAAGCATTGGTCATCATAACAGTCAAGAGTTTTGCTGACAAAATAATGATTTTTCCTTCTGAAACAAGCATTTCGTCCTTAAAATAACTCCAAAGAGAACACCTTCTGCACTTTTTAAACATTTCCCTCTGGAGACACGCCATGGAGACATGACTACAGGGAGACTCTTTTTGTGCTGGGAAACTGAATTCCATCACTGTGAATATTTTAACAACTTTCACAGTTTCTGTGGTTTGCTCTCATGACCCCAAAAGCCTATATCTCCACATGCCGTAACATCAAGGATCCCTCCTCAAGCTTTATAAACTCAGCCAGAGTGAACTGAGTAATCAGTATAGGCCATGCGATATCCGACGGACCGGGAATAGGGAGTCGTTGTACCATGATAATATCTCATATTAATTGAGTATTTGCCACGTGGCAGCATTCTAAGGTGCTTTATTTGTATTACCGTGCGTGATTCTCACATAACATAATAGCATTATTATAACCGTTTTACAGGGGAGGAGACAAGGAAGGCAAAGAAATGAAACCACTCGCCCTCCATCACAAGCCTGCTCACCTCCTAACCTGAACTCCTCCTACGTTGCATGCTTCCTACAAATACACCTGTGAAAAGACCTCTACCCTCAAGGTGGTTATAATCTAAAATGGAGGAATGAAGCACAAGGAAAAAAGCCATTATGTAGAACAGAATGATGTAATTCTAAGAAACATGCTGTGGGGTTGTAGAGGAAAAAAGTGACTAATTATGATCTACCCAGGAAAGGCTTTTGGAGGTGGCCTTAGGCTAGGTGAGAATAAAATAGGGCATTGGCAATTATCTAGAGAATTAGGTCAGTGTGGGTGTCAGAGTGGATGATTTCAAGCTGAAAAGCCTGCACTATATGCTCGGAATAGTTCAGAATCGGCAGCCAACGCCGTTGGAATCCACTGGATTTTTGTCTACTCTCTTGTTCGCCCTGTGACTTGTTCGTCCTGGCTTGGATGAGCTTCTTGCTCCAGACAGGGGCAAGTCCAGGCTGGTACTGCCACGGCAGGCGGTGTGGAAAAGTGAGTCCCTGAGCTTCAGTGTAGATGCTGCCACCACAGCAGGGTGGCCCCAGGGAGGTCACCTCCCTGTCTGGGTTCAGTTTTCTCTACTGAAAAAGGAATACACTGAAGTCCGCGGTCTCTCTGGGCCGTCTGAAGTCCAGAGTCTCTGTTTTTGGAACCTGCCTAGGAGAGGAAAGGAAAGAGCTAGAAGATTGAGTGCTGGATCGCATGGGTCGTGGGGTTTTGTCCTTGGACAGGACCCACCAAGGGAGCCTTTGCAAATGAAGCTGCCTGCTTTTCTATCCATGACCCCACACACACTGGAGATTATTCTTCCTGGGTCTAGTGTCTGGCTCCTCTAATCTACATGGTACAGTTGAGAAATCCTAGACTTTGGAACCTGGGAATCCTGGACCGCAAGCCTAACTGTGTCCCTCATCACATAGGTGACTGAACAAATTAAATAACCTTTCTGTGCTTTTGCTTTTATGATTACAACGTAGTGATTCTAGCACCAGCCCTGTAGGTTTGTTGCTGGCATTGAAGGTGAGAGCAACTGAAAAATGCCAAAAAGTGACGGAAAGCCTGTAGGTTTTGATAAACAGGTACTGTTACTATGATATTGATCTTCCTGAAACACAAGTTGTGTGAACCATTCCTTGGCTCACTGACCTATAATAGTTACCAGTTGCCCGTCTGAACACGTCCAAACGCCTTGGTCTGGCGTCCATCCTGCCTTCCTCAGACCCACTAAGCAATGAGATCTGGGGCTTTTCACCTAACGTTAACCACCATCCACTTCTTGATTCAGACTTGACCACGCAAGGAGAATTTGAGAGTCTCTACTCCACCAGTTGGTGATAACCATAGCGTCTCATCACAGTAGCATCAGTGTACCTAGTGAGAGGCTTGGACCTGCTAGTCACCATTTTCTAGGCACGTGCATAGGCCTTGAGACCTTCTGTTGTCCCTGAGTTTGAGAGGTGACGGTGTGATACTGGGAGGATTATATAAGGAAACATGTTCCTCTTCTCTTTACTCTCCTAGGTGATACTCAGCATCGTGTATGTGTATGTATGTGTGTGTGTGTAATCTGTTTGTCTAATTTGATTGATCTGCGTGGTCTTTTCTTTTTATTTTATTTTATTTATTTTAATGTTTCTATTTATTTTTGAGAGAGAAACAGAGCAGGAGCAAGGGAGGGGCAGAGAGGGAGGGAGACAGAATCCGAAGCAGGCTCAAGGCTCTGAGCTGTCAACACAGAGTCTGATTGGGGGGGCTCCAACCCGTGAACAGTGAGATCATGACCTGAGCCGAAGTAGGACGCTTAACCGACAGAGCCACCCAGGTTCTGAACGGTGGTCTTCTCTTTTGAAAAGAAAGCTGCAAATTCAGTTGAATGAACATCACCAAGGACTCTTGTTCTAGACACTGCTGTGTGCTGGGGGGAAGGGTACATGAATGCAGAGATAAATAAAATCATCTTTGAGTAATTCTCTGTTTAGTAGGAGAGAGGGGAAGAGAGAAACATGGGGGAAAAGCAAAACTTAGCACGAGGGTCATTCAGAATTTGATTTAAAATATATGATATGTTAGGCATCTGGGTGGCTCAGTCAGTTAAGCGTCTGACTCTTGATTTCAGCTCAGGTCATGATCTCACAGTTTGTGAGTTTGAGCCCTGCTTTGGCTCTGCACTGACAGTGTGGAGCCTGCTTGGAATTCTCTCTCTCCCTCCCTGCCTGCCCTTTCCCCCGCTCATGTTCTCTCTCTCTTTCTCTCTCTCTCTCTCTCTCTCTCTCTCTCTCTCTCTCTCTCTTTATCTGTCTCTCTCTCTCTGTCTCAAAGTAAATAAACATTAAAAAATAAAATATGTGATATGTTTATTAAACAAATACCTACTATAGGTCAGAATACAAGAACGGGATATAAAGATTTATAAATAATAGCCCAAACCGTAGAAGAGGTTACAATATAAAATAATTACAAGATATAATTCAGAAGAGGTATTGGATGGGAATTGTATGTCTACTGAAAGTAAGCCCTGTAAGTAAAGGCAGAGAACTTCTCTGTCTTGTTCCTTAATGCATTTTCTGCATTACAGCAGTGCCTGGCACATAGTAGATACTCAGTCAACATTTCTGTAATAAATAACGAATGAAAGTTTCACATTTAGTCAGTAATTTAAAGTAGAGTTTAATTCCTAGTTAAAGTGAGGTCATTTTTAGGAGGCAAATGAAAGGCAATACTTTGGAAGATGTCTTTCAACAGATAGCGGGGCATATCAGGTTTGAGTTTTTTGTTAATTTCTCTGGTTGAGTGAATAGTTCTGGATGTGTGTGACTCCTCTGCAGGAGCAAGAATTACCAGAATGTTCTTCTGTCAGTCTTGTATCAGTTTTGGTTCCAGAAGGCTCCCTGCTCTAACCTGTCTAAACCGAGGTCTCTGCAGAGGAATTTAGGTGCTAGGTATTGCTCAAGCCCCTAATATTGTCAGCTCTTTTAATTTTTTTTTAATGTTTGTTTATTACTGAGAGACAGAGAGACACAGAGCATGAGCATGGGAGAAGCAGAGAGAGGGGGAGACACAGAATCAGAAGCAGGCTCCAGGCTCTGAGCCATCAGCAGAGAGCCCAACGCGGGGCTCGAACCCACAAACCGCCAGATCATGACCTGAGCCGAAGTCAGACGCTTAACCGACTGAGCCACCCAGGCACCCCTCAGCTCTTTTAAAAGTATCAATAACCAGTCTACTGGCAGCCATATACACATGATGGTATTGTTTTCTTTGGGGAGGGTTCATGCTAATTTGGGAGCTCAACCTGAGTTGGAGCAGGTTGTAACCATCTTTAAAATCACGCCCGTACTATGCCTGCATGAAACAGCAAACTTACATACACCACCACATGCTCTTAAGATAATTCCAGCCTATCACTGGAGAGTACAAAAGGATAATTCTGGTTTTGTTCTCCCACTCCTAAACCAGATTGACAGTGGATTCAGTCCCGCAGCGCTCAGAAAGCCTCTCTGCTGGCAGGGCAGGTGAGAGCACCGTTCCAGCCAGTCCAGTTGGCCTGTTGACCTTGGCAAAACTGAGCAGGAACCAGTGCCCTTAGGGCAAACACAGAGGAACCAGGGTCTCCTGCTGCCCATGCCCAAACCTCTTTCTGACATTTCTAAGGACTTTGAGCCCACTCTTCCCCTGGGTTTCATCCCCACTTGTAGAAATACAGAGGAACACTGAACCTTCCAGTTAATACAACACCCCTCCCCCGTCTCCCTCTTCCTGGAGAGGATAACAGTTCTGTTGACCATTATAATGCATTTTCTGTCTCTCAGCAATCCACACAGTCATTAATTTCTGCTGCTGACGTCAGGAAAGAGGATTATGTGTGTGTCTGAAACTGTTCCCAAAGTGCTCATTAGTCATAGATAATTGAAAAACTGGTAGGGAAAGATTTGGTGTAATAGTAGCCCCTGCCTGTGAGGAGGGACCGCAACCACCAGATAATTGTAGGCTCCAGCTTTTGACCACTCGCACTGAATCTGCCCGTCTGAATAAGAGTTCAGTGGACATGAGCCCACGAACCCTCAGAGCGATTGCTTTTTTATACCCCAACATGAGAGTGTGTTCACAGGAACAGAAGCCAGCCACACCAAGAAAATAGCTGAAGTGTCCTTGTCCTCGGGCCTCTCCTGCCTTCAGGCTGAGGAACAGGGTTTGGAAAAGGTGCACAGTATTCTTCTTAATTTTGCTTTTATTTTAACTTAGTCTAGTTTGTTTTGATCACAAAAGAAATTTAAGGTCACGGTATAGAGGAAGCACAAATCCTAGAGAAGAGTGTCCCACACTGGGTCCCCATCCCTGCTGTTTAACAACATTCTGCATGTTTTTCTAGGATTTTTCTGGAAATATACATGCTTCCATTCTTGTATACTTGAATAAAATGCCCAAATGGGATCACATTTGCTGAATGTATTTTGAACTTCTTTCCGAATTCAGACCCTGATTCTTCCTCATTCATTTTAGTGGCTTTGTAGGAATTTTCTGAATACATGTGCCCTCATTTATTTACCCTGATTTAAAGGGAAAAACACCCATAAAAAAAATTACACAAGAAATGTGTGTTCGAGGCAGAACAGTTAGAAAGTATAGGTTGGTAAAAAGAAAAAAAATAATAACTTATTCATCCAGGAAAAAGCAATTTTCTTTTTTTCCCCCTAGGAATGTATTTTTACAAATAGTCCATCTACCCTCTTTGTTGTTGTTCTTAAAATGAAGTCATACTCTATATAATGTTTTGCAGCCTGCATTTTTCAGTTGGCTTGATTGTTTTACAGATAAAAAACTATTTCCTATTCTAGCCTTTCGCCACTGCAGGTTTATCTTCTTAAAAAACAAATCTAAGTGCTCAGAGCTATTGGCTGGCAGGGCCTCATTGCCTTAGTTGGAGCTCCTCGCCTTGCCTGAGGTCCCCACTTCACGGCTCCTCCCTGGTGCCCTTTTTGCCAACATACTGACTGCCTCAAACACTCTGTGCCCCTCGGGGCTGCCTGCAGTGAACGGCTTTTTGCTCTAATGGCATCCATTTCCCCTGAGCATTCTAGCTCTGAAACCAGCAATCCGCCACCTGTCTTACCAGACTAGGCTCAAATGTCACCTTCATCTTGATTTCCTGCACTCCCAGGGCCAACTCACAGTCCCCTCCTTCCTTGGCGTTCTCGGAATACCATGTACATTTCACCTGCAGAACACTTTTTGAGGGGCTGAGAGCCTTGGTTAGCGGAGACCACTGTGTGAGTCTCAGAGGTGCCTCTTTCACATACACCCCAGCACCTTGATGTTGCCACAGGGTGGGCAAAACTATACGGGGCCACCATTGTTCTTGAATGTTTGTGAAGTTGTGTGGATGAATGGCTGAACAGAGGCTAGGAGAGACAGCCAGTGGTGAGGCTGTGAGGTCTTGATTAAGTCTGGGAAAATGGATGCTGTGATTAACTTAATTTTATGGTCAAGGAAGAGCCGAAAGGAGGATTATTTCCAGAAAAGTTGTCCAGGCGCACTAAAGCTTGCTTCTGACAGCTCCACCAGTCCCTCAGATGTAACCCTGGCTGGTAAGCCTAAAGCATGATCTGATGGGGTGATTTCTCAGAGATTCCCACCTTTTCCATCATCTCCTCTTACGCCAAGCTGTTTGTTTTCGGTCTCTAAATAAACAAAACTTCTTCCTGCTTTGGGCCCAGATGGACTATTCCTGAAGGCTGTGTTCCAGTTCAAAGGAGGATGTTAAGCTTTGTGCATATTTATTTTCATTCCTGGACCAGTGGGCTGGGAGAAGGCCTGGCCTACTGCCCCCGGTTGGGTTCTCTGGCAGCAGATGCTGAGACAGGTTTAAGGGTCTCTCTCAAATTATTAGGGGTTGCCATCTGTGATAAGAAGGTGAGGAGAGGGGGATGAGGCAGAGGGAGAAATTGAGCCGTGATATAGTCCCATGCCCCTTGCCCAGCCCAGCAGAGTGCTCTGGAGTGAGTGGTGCCATCACAATCCCTCTGCTCTGTCTCTGCTAAGTCATCAGGTGCCGCTGTCCCGGGAAAGGCGTCACTTTGGCACAGCAGCCTGAAGGAGCTGGCAGCTGGAAGCTGTCTGCTGCCCTTACTGCCCTTACTGGGCTGCAAGTCTGTCCTTAACAGGGATCCAAGCCGTGGCGTCTCCCTATCAGCCATATTTCCCATATCCAGGCAACTGCCATGACCTGTAACTTGCTGCTTCACAGAATCTCTTCTGTTGCACATGCCTGTCCCTGCGACTCTCTTGCCCATACCTTGATGAAGGTTCATATCTTCTCTCTTCCTGAAATAGCTTCACAACTGTTCTCCCTAACCCCTTTCTGTCTTCTGCCATGCTGCCCAAGAGATCTGTAGCAATGCTTAAATCCAGTCACCTCACTGCCTGGCTTACTGTTCCTCCAGGGGCCCTCCGTGATCTTCATGATGAAGTTCAGACACCTGAGTCTGGATTACAGTGTCTGTTTTGTCCCCGCTTCCATCTCCAACCTTATCTGCTCCTTCCGCCCCCTGCTGGGTCCCAGCCAGGGTTCTGTTCCACTTTACTCAGCCTTTTTGGCAGTCTCCCATGTTTCTTGGCCTTTGCTCAAGATGCTGCCTGTGCTGAGAAATCGACCTGTGGTCCACCAGCATATGATTTGAACCTAGATCTGGCTGCAAACCCTGGACTCCCTTGTACCTGGCCAGCCCAGGGTTCTTTCTAACCTGCTTCCCAGAAGATTTACAAGAGTTCCCCATCTTGCTAATCCTCCTTCTGTCCAGAACCTTTTTTTAATGAAAATCATGGCCTTTATGTTTGTGAAGATCAGGGATGAAGGTGAAACCATTCCCATTTTTACTTTCCTATCAAAATTAACCCTTTAAAAAAATCTGAAGGTGGTGAGCATGACTTCCAAATGATGCTACTTTTTTTTTTTTTAATGTTTTATTTTTGAGAGCAAGAGAGAGCATGAGTGGAGGAGAGGCAGAGAGAGAGGGAGACACAGAATCGGAAGCAGGGGGCGCCTGGGTGGCTCAGTCGGTTAAGCGGCCGACTTCGGCTCAGGTCATGATCTCGCAGTCAGTGAGTTCAAGCCCCGCGTCGGGCTCTGTGCTGACAGCTCAGAGCCTGGAGCCTGTTTCGGATTCTGTGTCTCCCTCTCTCTGACCCTCCCCTGTTCATGCTCTGTCTCTCTGTCTCAAAAATAAATAAACGTTAAAAAAAATTAAAAAAAAAAAAAAAAAGAATCAGAAGCAGGCTCCAGGTTCTGAGCTGTCAGCACAGAGCCCGACACGGAACTTGAACCCACAGACCGTGAAATCGTGACCTGAGCTAAAGTCTGATGCCTAACCAACTGAGCCACCCAGGAGCCCCCCAAATGATGCTACTTTTTAAACCTACATAATGTTTGTTCTAAAAATACTTCTCTTGGAGGGGCGCCTGGGTGGCGCGCAGTCGGTTGAGCGTCCGACTTCAGCCAGGTCACAATCTCCCAGTCCGGGAGTTCGAGCCCCGCGTCAGGCTCTGGGCTGATGGCTCAGAGCCTGGAGCCTGTTTCCGATTCTGTGTCTCCCTCTCTCTCTGCCCCTCCCCCGTTCATGCTCTGTCTCTCTCTGTCCCCAAAATAAATAAAAACGTTGAAAAAAAATTAAAAAAAAAAAAATACTTCTCTTGGAGCGCCTGGGTGGGTCAGTCCGTTAAATGTCTGACTTCGGTTCGGGTCATGATCTTATGGCTCATGAGTTAGAGTCCCCGCGTGGGGATCTATGCAGACAGCTCACGGTCTGGAGCCTGCCTCGGTTTCTGTGTCTTCCTCTTTCTCTGCCCTCCCCTGCTTGCATTCTCTCTCTCTCTCTCTTAAAAATAAATAAACATTAAAAAAATTTTTAAAAAAATTTGTTTTCTCTTGTTTCTTTAGTCATTTCTTCTCCTGTTTTCTTCACTTAAAATTTTTAAAAACAGATCCACCAATATGTAATTTAACCAATAAGAGCACAGGTTTGCATCGGTTGGAGTGGAATCTATGGCCTGTACTCCCAACATTTAAGCTGTGTGACTCTAAGGAACTTACCTTCCCTTCATAAACCTGACTTTCCCCATCCATCTGTGCAATGGGGACAGTAATAGTATCCTTCACATGGCATTATGTGACAATGAGCTGAGAAAATGCATAGCAGATCCTTAGCACAGTCCCTCTCACAGAAATGCTCAGTAAAGGCAAATGCTGTCTTTTATGTGCTAGATCCTAGATACACTGACATACTCCACATCGTGTCCAGAGACAGATTGTCTACCTTGAAGGGCACCACTCTCCTTTAGGATTCTGCTGGCTTAGGTATTCAAAGCAGGCTAGAAGCTCTCCCTTCTCTCTGCCCCAACATTGGAGCATCTTGATTTTGTTTTCCAGACCAGGGCTGTCCTATAGAAATATAATATGAGCCACACACACAGTTTAAAATTTTTTAGTAGCCACATTAAAGTAAAAGGCAATAGGTGAAATTAATTTCAATGTAGTATAATCTAATATGTCCAAAATAGGATTCCAACATGCCATTTGATATAAAAGTTAAGACTATTTTACATTTATTTTTTCCATGCAAAGTTTTTGACATCTGATGCATATTTTCTGCTTTGTACCTCCCAATACATACACTAAAACTTCATTGTAAATATTTGATTTAGACGTCCTCAGTTAACATTCAAAAAGTAGATTTGCATGCCATAGTGGTTTCAAACATCCTTAAGAAGTTTTTCAGTAGCTGACTTGAGTGTCAGTTTTTAAATTGAAATGAATTAAAATGAAAGTAAGTGGAAAATTAAGGTCCTTGAGTTCTTCCAGCCCACAGTTCAAGCGTTTAGTCCACACATGCCAAGCGGCTACCAAATTGGACAGTGAAGCTCCAGGATGCATTGCAACAGTTGCAGCCTTCTTCCTCTTGATTTTCTTAGCAGACTTTTTTTTTTTTCCAAATTCATTTATAGATGAAGCTCGTTACCTAAAATGGATAAAAATGGTGTTGTGGAGGGTTTTTTGTTTCCAATTAGAGGAGATTGGTGAGCCATTCACCCTTTGCCTCCCTCAACCCCCACCTTCCCCTTCACCCCAAAAGTCCTGCAGCACCTCAGCCTAGCCCTGGGGCTCCGTGGAACAACGAACAAGTGGTAGGTATCTTAGCATCAAGCAAATTACTGAGCACACATTCAGAATCTTAGAATCTTGGAGCTCAGAGAGGTCTTAGCATATATGTGGATCTCCCCCGACCCCCTCCTTGTGGTGCACAAACACTAATTATGAATTTCTTGACAAGGGGAGGGGGAGGACTCAGCCTCTGCTAAACACCTGAGAACAGATGGATTTCTTCATTCTGTTCTGACTTACATGGCTCCTTGTGTCCTGATCTCATCTCCCTAACTAGGTTGGGGGCAAGGACTGCCTTTTACAGCACCACAGCGCCCACACAAAGCAAGACAATCAATAAATTCTTAACTGAAGGCCTGACTGACTGCAGGAATTCAAGGTCACTTGAAATATCAGGGTCGCTGCATTGCACAACTCCAAAGAACACCATTCAGATTGTATTCTGTGGTTGTGCAAGTAGCAGCCTTGTTAAGTTTGCAAGGTTTAGACTGGGCTGTCGTTTCCAACTGAGAAAAACTTTGAAGAGATTTTTTTTTTTTTATTGGAACAAAATAATTCCCTCCCTTATCCTCTGACAGGAAGCAACTACACAAGTAAAGGTTCTCAACTTCCTTAGGAATATATGTTAACCCAGGACTGTGTATGGATGTGTGTGTGTGCGTAAGGTATGCTGTTAGGGCTGCTGCTGTGTTAGGAAGCCCGTTTGGAACAGTTTGACTGTTTTAACTGGTCTTTAAGAGGCCACTGTGTTTATATCTTTGGAATTTCCCGTGAATGGAATCTTTCTCCAATTTGAAAGGTACCTTAGAGCTCTTGATTTTGTAAAGTACCCCAGAGCGTGACCCACGGGAACCAAGGACATACACCTAAGTCACCAAAGGAGCAAAGGGACTCTTTGTGGGTGCATGGTTTTTATCTTCATGAGGTTGAGAAAATGCAGAAGACAGGGGCGGGAGCAGAGAGGTTCCCTTAAGAAAACCCTGTGTTTGCTTTTGTGTTTTTCAAACTGACAGGTGTTTGTTGTTTCTCATGTCTACTCAGGAAACCAAGTACTGCCTCCTGGAGCTTCTCTTGGAAATGGGCTCACACCAGAGGCAGCCAGAGACCTTGGACTTCCTGCTGGAATTGCGGTGGCAGCCTCACTTATTGATGCCCACGCAGGAGGCCTAGGTAACCTCCCACCCTGTGTCCATGACCAACACTGTGTTCAAATGGAATATTCCTTGGAACCTAAGACACTCCTTTCCTGTTTTTAAAGCAGGGATCAAGGGCTGGTGGTTCCAGGTGTAGTAAGGAAAAGTCTTTTTTTTTTTTTTAATTTTTTAACATTTATTTTTGAGAGAGAGAGAGAGAGTGAGAGAGCGAGAGAGCACAAGCAAGGGAGGGGCAGAGTGAGAGAGGGAGACACAGAATCCGAAGCAGGCTCCAGGCTCCGAGCTGTCAGCACAGAACCCGACACAGGGCCTGAACCCATGAACCACGAGGTCATGGCCTGAGCTGAAGTTGGATGCTTAACCGTCTGAGTGACCCAGGTGCCCCAGGAAAAGCCTTTTTACAGTTAGTCATTTGGGTAGAGTTATCAAACTTTTAATCACATGTAGTATTTATAATCTTGTTAATTTTTTCAGTACAGAATAACAGAAAAGAAATGACCCGAATCAATATCTGGATGGTTCTTTGGTTTACGGAGAATTTGAAAGAGATGTGTGCGCTTCAGCTAGCACGTATGATGGTGGTACACTTACCTGTACAGTTTGTTCTAAAGGCACTCCAAAACCCTCACAAGTCTAATGGATTTCTTTTCATACTTTGGTTTATATTCTATATCCAGTTAGGTGGGTGCAGTCTTGATTTTATCTCCTAAATAATTCTCACATCTGGCGTTCAGGCGTTTATTATTTCAAAGGCCCATTGAACACTTCAATGTGTCATAGACATGGTGCTTGGGGACAGTGAATTTAAAACTATGCCAAACCAGCGTGTCTCCTCCATGAGTTTTAGTAGGAGGGCGGGCAGGGAGACAAGGACTACAGGAAGGGGTTGATGACTCTTACCCCTTCTTCATCCTTATTACAGTTTTTCCTTCCTCCCTTCCCCTTCTCTTTCCCTTCCCTTCCCCCCCTTCTTCCCTCTTGTCTCTTTTTTCTTTTCTTTTCTTTTCTTTTCTTTTCTTTTCTTTTCTTTTCTTTTCTTTTCTTCTCTTTTCTTTCCTTTTCTTTTCTCTTTTCTTTTTTCTTTTTTCTTTTTTCTTTTTCCTCTCTCCTCTCTTCTCCTCTCCTCTCCCCTCCTCTCCTCTCCTCTCCTCTCCTCTCCTCTCCTCTCCTCTCCTCTCTCCTCTCTCCTCTCTCCTCTCTCCTCTTCAATTCTCAATCTCTCTCACTTCCACTATAGTCATATTTTTCCCTAGATTTTCTTTCTAACAGTGTTTTTGTTTTTTTAATTATGGCTAAGACTTCATGCTATCAATTTGCTAGGTCATGACCATTGGATTTTCAGAGTGGAATCAACTGGAGTAGAAAACATCAGAGTACATCTCACATAGTAAGGGTCAACACTGTTTTTATGGGACTTATGTTTATATTTTATGGGTAGTGAACGTGGACACTGGACCATGAAGAAAATGAATTTCTTACCTTGGATCATAGTCAAAGGAGTTTTCAAATATATTCTGGTCCATACTTTGTGTTAGAAACAAGAGTTATCTTTCAAATACTTAAATGGACTTGTGCTCCCAGAATCCAGTTTGTATAAATGCATGTGTATTTCTCTTCCCAGATTGGTTTATTGGTCCTCTCCTTCTCCCACTGCCTAATGTCTACTTGAAATTGAAGACTCATAGCAGACGCTTTGTTCTTTGCATAACCTTCCATGGAGCACTCAGATTATATTCCCATAGAAATAATCACACTGGGTTGTAATATAATCACACTGGGTAATAATCACACTGGGTTGGAATAATTATATTCCCAGAGAAATAATCACACTGGGTTGTAATTACTCATTTATCTGCTTCTCTTTTCCAGTGGACTCTGAGCTCCTTGAGGGCATTATATTATTATTCTTGTGTCACCTATGCTGAGCCCTGGATCAGGCTCCTATAAGTGCTTGGTAAATTTATTAAATGAATACAGTCATATTAAGGCAAGAATAAGGTGAAATGGCCTTAACCTGTAGAGTGGAAGTTAATGTTTCCTTATGCAACAGGATAACAAGCAGTATCTGATTCCTCTACGTAGTCCATGGACTTCCGGAGCAGGGTAGTGCTTATCAGTTTATGAATGTGTCTGCCTTGTTCGCTTTTATGTGTCCAGGATCTAACACAATGCCTGAGAAGTTATAAACAGCCAGTAGTACCTGTGGGTCGGTGGAATGGCAGGCAGGTAATACTGAGTGTAGGCAAGGGTGTTTCTCTCCCTTTTCAATGTGTTCTTTTGATGGGAGTGGCATGATTTTGAGCAGGCACAGAAAGAACTCGGGGTCTACATAGATAGAGAGTTTTCCTGTCCCCTTGTAATCCTGATATCCTGTGTCATGTTTGAGGTCAGGGAAGCGTTCTCCATCGTGCTTTTTCAATTATCATGCTTTTACAATTCATTTCAACCATCCACCCCCAGCCAGGTGATAAGGACTTGGCTTGGACCACTGCCTGCTGAAAGAAAGCCTGCACCTTGCAGGGGCTTCAGGACTCCTCTGTTTCCTTGTCAGATCCCCAGACCTCCCTAAGGGACGAACCAAAGCACCCTTTTTCACTGCTGCCCAGCACTTGCTGTGCCCCATATGGTACCTGCTATTTGTAGACACTCAAAGTGTGGGAGCTCCACGGGGAGGAATCCAGACCATTAGAGGGACCTCCCCCTTTTCCTAAATCAGAGATGGTTCTGTGACGGGAATTTTATCCTTCGAAGCTTTAACTCAGGCTTTTAATACTCTTCAGTTAACGAGTTTCCCTTATGTTTTCCAAAAGTAAGCTCTTTACTTGGAAAGGTAGAATAAGGGCCTTGGATTCTTTAAGGGCTGAGCTTAGGGGCTGGTGGTGGCTGGAAGGGCACAGGAAGGGGGGCTTCCCAGGAACTGCAAGACAGTCAAGATCATAATCTTGACCAAGTTTTATCCTTCGTATACTTTCTTATGCGTCCTCCTCTCCTCTTACAGTCATGACAGAATTAGGATGCCTGGTGAAGAGAGGAGGCCTGGAAGCAAACGTTGCCTCTTGTTTCTCACCCTGCCGGTGCCCTGTGCAGGCCTGAGAGTCTTGAGAAGGTCATTGATGCACCCAGCTGCCTAGTCACTGAAGAGACATACTGAGTACCTGCAAACCTGCCAGTTACTGGTCTAGTCGCTGGGGGTTATAGTGTGAACAGAGCAGACAGAGTGCCACTCCTCCCGGAGAGAAAATTCTGGCTCTTCTTTCCCGACCTGCATGTTTATTGCTTAACAATACTGGTTGGAGACCTCTATTGTTATGATGCTCTAATAAGGGAACTGAATGTGGAGTCTGAAGATGTGCGTTTAAATTCTTACTCCCTCTACCTGTGTACCTTGGGCCAAATATCATCTCTCTTCACTCCTGTGTTTCCTCTTCTGCAAAAGAGATAGCAATGCGCCCCTCCCCCACTGCCCCCCCCCCCCAGGGTTGTTAAGAGCATTGGTAAAGCAGAAAAGCAGCGAAGGTAAAGCAGCTGGCACATAGTAGGCACATAATAATGAGGCTTCTCTCTTTGGTTTTCTCACTCTGAAATCACAACGCCTGACCAAAGTAAAAGCTTTTAAATTGGAAGTTCTCTGAGTTACTGTTGTAGTCAGGCGTGTACCAGGACAATGGTCTTCTTTTTGGACAGGCAGTTGGAAAAGAACCTCAGACTTCTGGATTCTGTCAGCCTTCCCTGAATGTGCCCTGATTCTCCTTGCCTGGCACTTGGGAACAGAATGCAGGATTCAATGCTTTCGATCTTGTACAGGTTGAGATCAGAAGCAGTCTCAAGAAACGGGTAAATGAACTCCATGTTAAGAGGTTGCTGAATGTCAGGTTAAGAATTCAGCTTTGGAGGTCAGAATTGGAGGCCACCCAAGCCTCCCTCAAACAGGCTTCGACCGTTACGGCCCCTTCACGGGCTGACCCGGCATGACCTACCTTGGACCCTCCGTTCTGACTGATAGGAGGGGTCAGCCCTCTGCTTTGGAGAAATCTCCCTGGGCTCTCATTCTCAAGGGAGCCTGGGACAGGAGGATGAAGATCAAAGAGGCAAGTAACACTCAACCCCTGCTTTTTCCAGTTCTGGAAAAAGAGGAGGAAGGACTTTGTGGGAATAAAAATCAAAGATTAAAGAACATTTTGTTCTTAAGGTGCTGGTTAGTAAGTTCTGCAGCAGACAGCCAGAAGATAGGACTAGCTTTGTTTGCTCTTTGCGGGGGTGGTTCTGGCCAGGGCTCCTGCTGCTGATATTTTTCTAGCTTATAAAAATAGTATTAACTTTGTTCCAGGTCTGTTCTTGGCTCCAGCACCCCAGCTGTCCTGAAAGGCAATAACAAGCCGATTTCTGTCTCAGGCTCCCTTCTCTCAGTTGTTCTGTGTATCACACAAACTTCTGATTATCCCTCAGATCTTGAATCCGGTTGATTCACCTCCTCTAGGAGCCTTCCCTGACTCCCTCTAGCTGACTTAAGCATTCCTTCCTCTTCCCCTGTGTATCTTGGACTTGCTTCCATTTTACTGCATGTGTCACCCAGTTTTATGTGTACAGCTTGCTCTCATTCACCAGTTGTAAGCTCTTTGAGAGAAAATACTGTGTCACTTCATCCATATATCCCAGCAACCTGCATCCCAGTGCTTTGCATATGGAGGACCCCTAACACATGCATGTTTAGTGAATGAGTGAGTGAATAAATGAGTGTTTCCTCCTCCCTGAGGGATGGATGTTACAACTGAGAGAGAGCATAACTTCTCATTACAGACGCAATTATCCCTACACAGTAGGCGTACCAGGCTCAGTTCTCCATGAAGCAAGAGAGTTTGGTTTGAGCACTCCCTATGGAAATTGGTATCATTTGTATCCCATCATGTTAGCAGATTCTGTGCCTAGGTTTAGCATTGCTCTTTGCTTCCAGATACTGGATTTTTTGCCAGGTGTTGAGTTGGCATAAATTGTTCATCGGAGTTGCAGAGTCAAACCAAAATGAGGACATTTGAATCCCTCCCGCCCTCCCTCCTTCCTTCCTTCCCTTTCTTCCCGTCTTGCTTTTTTTCAATAGCAGAAGAATTGGTTTACGTAGCCTTACAAAAAGAGCTTCTGATGCATGCCCTCCTGTAGCAGTTCTAGTTTATTCCAGTGAGCTATAATACCATTGTCAGTGGTCTAGAAGCAGCACTGATTCTCAAAGCCACTTTATATATATATATACTACTATCGTGTTCCCATTTATCAAATAAAACAGTGAGGCTCACAGAGACTACCTGACTTACCCAGAGCCACACAATAAGTGGTAAATCATTTAAATCTACTCCTTCTGACTCCAGAGCTCACATTCTTTTCGTTTTAAAGTTTATTTATTTTGTGAGAGAGAGACAGACCGCGCATGAGCCGGGGAGGGGCAGAGAGAGAGAAGGAGAGAGAATCCCAAGCAGACTTCGTGCTTTTAGTACAGAGCCCAGTGCAGGGCTCAGTCTCATCAACTGTGAGATCATGACCTGAGTCAAAATCAAGAGTTGGATGCTTAACCAACCGAGCCTCCTAGGCACCCCCTAGAGCTCACATTCTAATTACTGTGCTCTATGGAATGGTGTATCTATTAAAAGGGGATCCTTTGAATTTGACCCTTAAAATGCCATTTGAGCAAATAACCAATATTAAAAAAAAAGTATTTTAATAAATTTTTATTGATGACCAACTGCTAGTTGATGGGAGCATCAGGTGGATATGAGAGAGAATTGGACCTCTGGGAATCTATGGTCTAGTAGAGAAAATAAACATTAAATAGACAATGATAGTTATATGTACCAAGTGTGGAGAGCCTCAGAAGAATGTAGATTATACCTCGAATTGAGACTTGAAGAACCGTAAAAGGATTCCTAGAGGATGTGGTGTCTGCTAATGGAATCACAACATTTCTTGCCCTATTGTGGCTTCTCGGCAAAGTAGAACTTATTTATTCATTGTGTCTTTTTAACTTCACTTAGGCTTTATTCCTCGTAATACCAGCAGGGACAACATCAGCATTGTTAATTAAAAAAATATATATATATTGGAACCAGTACTCGTATTAGTACCTCTACCGTTTTGACCGTTTTTACTGCCTTCTCTGTGCTAAATACTCTGGCCTGACCCTTTGCCTTTACCTACTTTATCTCTTGTCCCTCCCAATAATCCTACTAGGTAGAGGTTATTTCCCGTCTTGTACATGAAGAAATTCCAGTTCTAAGCAGAACATTTCCATAATCATGTAACTCGTGTCCTGGCGAGATTTGAGCTTGAGTCTGACTCTTAAAGCTCTCCTGTTTCTCTACACCGGTGCTTCTCAACCAGGGGTGATTTTAACCCTACCCCTACCCCAGGGAACACTGGGCCATGTCTAGAGATAGATTTTGGTTGTCAGACTGGCACGTGGAGACCGGGAATGTGGCTGAACATCCTATGGTACTCAGGACGGCCTCACAACAAAGAATGACCTGCCGTGGGTCTCCGGTCAGTCGGGCAGAGGATGAGAGGCCTGCTCTAGACTGAAACACCCTCAGTGATATTATTTCTCTTCACCAGCTTACTTCCGTGGAAGCCAAAATGCAGCCCCGAGTCAGAGGCTAATATATTAGTAGTTTGTCAACATGTATTTTGTGCAGTTAACTCGTAAGTGAAAACAGCTATGAGGTAAGAAAACAGAGGTGAAGAGTGAATAGCACGGGGTACAAGGTGACTGCTACCCCATCCGTCTTACTGAGAGACAAGCCACACCAGCCACCCGCCCTCTTTCCACACATCATGCACGTTCTGCCTCCTTGCCTTTTTTCCTCCTGCTGTTGGCTCTGTATGGGGTGGTCTCTCCTCGCCACCTGGGCGGTCCCACTTAGGCGACAGCACTCAACCTTAACGTTACTTCCCCCATAGAGACTTCTCCAAGGTTAACCCCACTCTTAGGAAAACCGAATCCCTCCCCATCTGCAACACTTTGCATCTATTTCAGATTTCTCACCAAACCACACGCACCTTCCAATGCCCGTCATCTGGTATAGGACCCACAGTGTCAGTCAGTCAGTCCTCAGTAAATCAGTGAATTGATTACTATAAGAACTGAGAGGATTTTGAAAAGTTAAACAGAGATGGCTAAATCTGAGTGGGGAATCTTTTGAAAACAAACAAACCTATTCCCAGGCCCTACGGCACCGTGGATTCTGAGTCTGAACATCAGGCAGGACCCGGGAAGCTGGTTATGAGGCAGAAGGTGTCTCCCGGTACCCAGAGGCGACAGCCTGCAGGACGAGTCGGCACTGGGCACACAGGGTCAGAAGCAGTGGTGATGTGCGTCTGCCAAGTAGACAAATCAGACCATACCAGCGCTGTTGAGGAGCCAGGCCCAGGCTCGGGCCCAGAGCCAGGCAGGAGGGAGCATATCCAGGTGGATCCAGAGAGGCAGCCGGTCTGTAAGACATGGAGGGGGAAGGATGAGCAGATACAGTCATGCTGGGGAATCTGGAAGGAGAAAAGCAGTGTCATTGAGCACACAGAGCAGGGGCAGCTCTGGGAGTTCCTGGATGTGAATCAGAGGATGGAGGAGGAAGTTGGTAATATGAGTTCGAGTTTATTGTTTTAAGCTGAGGTTTGGGTTAATGAGAACCACTGCTGCCTCGGACCTTAGCAGCTGCAGGAGCCACAATGAGGGGCAGAGGGGAAAGAGGGGGGGATAGTAGTTTTGGGTTTCCTGTCCCCAGGCCTCGAGGCTCTCTTGGAGCGCTGTGTTCCTCTGGACTGCGAAGCACTGGTCTTAGCTGGGAGACCAGCCTTTTCCTCCGTGGTCAGAAAGTGAGGGGGATTATGGGGCCTTGGGGCCACAGCCAGCTCAGCCCATCCTACCCACCTTGTGCCTCGCAACTCAGGAGGTACAGCCGTCAGCCTGTGCCGAAATGGTAATGTCTTTACTTTGACATCCACACTCCTCTGGATAATGGGTGATTATATAGGCTTTTAGCTGAAAGGTTACTCAGAGATCCTCTACGTCAAATTCTTCAATTTGCAGATGAGCAAACGGAAGCCCAGAAAACCAGTGAGTCATCCAAGGTTACCCCGACAAGTTACCGTCAGAGTTGAGGTTAGAAATTGGGCCTCCTAATTCATCTGCCAGTGCCTCTTGCCCTGTTTGGCCACACAGTCTCCAAATTAGGAAAAGGGAATGATTCCAGGTGTCAGGGACTGTATCGGTTGTAGGGAGTAAAACCAGACTTAACCAGGCCAGGAAAAGAATGGGCATATTCGCCGAGTTTATGTGTGTTATGTGTACATATACATATACAGTTGTGTCCGCATTGCATGTGTATACATATGCTTGGCTATACTCATGTATATGTATTGTGGTATATGTGCGTATTCCATCTTATACGTTGTATCCCACGTAATGCTACTGTCCGTGCTACCGGTGACTATTAAATAAGTAAACTTGTTCTAAGCCACCTATGAGCAGGTTGCTTTGTTTTGCCATCACATCCCAGCCTTGCTGGGAGCTGCCATTGTTTTCCAAATGTAGCATCGGGAAATCAAAGTGCAATAACTTGCTCAAGGTGACATTTTAACAAATGATAGAGTAGGGTTCTAGGTCCAAGGCTTTCTTGGACTGCGAGCTTTCTCCTACCTGCCCTGGCTTCCTTATGTGAGCCTACACTCATGCCAACATATGTATCTGTAACAAAAGATAGAGCTTCTGTTTCACATTCTTGCAGACAGGTGTGTTTCTGGATCCATTTTGTGGTTGAGAAAGTCGAGGCCCAGAGTAGGGAAATGACTTCATAATGAATACTTAAAGCTGCACAGGTTTCTAGGGCTCCATCAGTCATGGGGAATAAGACCAGGCTTATAGGAGCAGCCTAGCCATTTTTTGACTGCATCATGGAGGGATCAGTAATATTAAAGGGCATATGAATATTGTTGATCAGTTTTGCTGGTTAGTTTTGGTGATTCGTGTTAAAATTAATGTTGGTATGAATTTCGTCTGTGTGGTGACTTTCCAGTTTCAAACTACCACTTGGTATTTTTACCTCCTTTAATCATTGAGCAAATGGTCACTTGGAATGAAGGGATTTGCCTAAGGTTACAGGATCAGAAGGGTTGGATCTGAGACTCAAACCCTGATCTGTGGGTTTCTTCCCATGACTTCACATTGGCTTGGTGCAGTCTTTGCATCAAACAAGTACTACCTAGTAAACAGAGCAGAATGTCATGACCCAGCAAGAGTTCCTGTGCTCAGAGCCCCCGAAGACGAGCCGATCTTTACCGACTCATTAGCTTCAGGAGTTTATCTGGTTTTCGGAAGCTACCGTTTGTTCATCCCACGTACTCATATATGACTGAAACGAGAAGTTGCTGGTTTCCTTTGGTGGCCTTGGGAACAAAACAAGATCACACTGAAGAGCCAGAGCCAGGTTCTGATCCTGCCAACCACCTGTTAGGAGGACAGTCCAAATTCTAAGGCAGAAGATTGCTAGAAAAGTGTTTGGGGGCCCAGAGTCTAATACTGCACTTGCGTCACTGGGGCAAGAGTAGGCTTACCCCGAGGGTCCACTGTTTTTTATGGCACAGGGACTGAACACCCGGTGCTCCACATCCATGGAACATTTCTGAGCACCACTGTTTACTTTAGGGCTTGCTCATCGGCAGCTGCTGGGGAGGAAATGCACATCTCCAGCCATCACCCCTCAGTGGCAGCCTGGCATCTCGCTGCTGGTTGCTTCCTTATCATTGGTCCATAGGTCTGGTTAATTTCCTCGTTCCAGTTTTCCCTTAACCATCCATTCGTATAAGTCATTATGAAGAGCAGGGAGGAAAAGTTTTTGATTTCCTCACACTGGGGATCTTGAGGTTTGTCTCATGGCACTGTGCAGCCAGTGTAGATGTCTGGAAGAAAACTAAGAAAGGAAAGTTTTTGGAATATAGAAAAATCGCAGTAGTCTCCAGTTATATCAGTCCACAACATGGCTCCCACTCCAGCTTTCCATAACTTAGTCCTTATTATGCTGTGTACTGTGACTCTGATGTAAGAATTTGGCCTCTGAAAACCATGAAAGTCAAAGATATGGAGGAAACCCAGTATAGTAGTTAAGAACACATAGCTGGTTCAAATCCTGGTTCCACTTGCTTTTTTTGTCACCTCGGGAAGTCACCTGACACTCTGTGCCTCAGTTTCCCCGTCTATGAAATGGAAATAATAGTACCTACCTCACAGAGTTGTTTTCAGAATAAATGACCCATTATCTATAAAGTACTTAGAACAATGCCTGCTGGGGCTATGTATATTTAGCTGTGATTAATGTGACCTCAACAGATTCACATTATGAATGATAGCAGCGGGCAAGAGAAATTTAAAGATTCTTTTATTTTTTTTTTAAGTTTTATTTATTTATTTGAGAAGGAGCATGCATGCAGGAGTGAGTAGGGGAGGGGCAAACAGGGAGGGAGACAGAATCCCAAGCAGGCTCCATGCTTTCAGTGCAGAGCCAGACGTAGGGCTGGATCCCACGAACCATGAGATCTTGATCTAAGCCAAAATCAAGACTCAGATGCTTAACCAACGGAGCCGCCCAGGCGCCTCAATTCCATTATTTAACAAATATGTGACATCCTTCTTTTATGTGTGAGGGCTTGTTGTAGGTGTATTGGATATAGGGGCGAACAAAAACAAGGTCCTACTCTCATACAGCTTTTATTCTTTTGGGGGAGTTCATAAACCACCATATAAACATATATGGGTGTGTTTGTACGTGCTGCATGTATGCATATGTCTGCACACACGTGTTCATATCCATGCACGTGTATCACACATCTGTGCACATGTATTGTACCTATGCATACATGTGTGTGCTTATGCATGTGTTCATAAGTGTGCCTTGTGAATAGGTGTATGTTTGCATATATGTAAGTGTATGTGTACAAGTACTCATGTGTGTGCATGTGTCTCCTTATATGTGTGTTTACTTTGAGTGTGTGTGTGTGTGTATGTGTATAGGCATGCATGTGTATGTATCAGGCATTGCCAAGTGTTATGAAGGAAAGGTTTATACGAAGCAATGGAAAGTGTCAAGTGTTGCTACCAGTACAGAGAGTTCTGAAAAGTTGAGTCCAAAGAGACGACATTTGGGGACACAGACCTCAGTGAAGTGAGAGAACATTTCATGGTATAAGAAAGAAGGTAGAGACGGATTCAATGAGCAAATATATGTTAGGCCCACCCTTGGTCTCAGTTATTGCACTGGGCATGGGGCATATCAAGGTGCTGAGGACTCAGTCCTTTGTCTGGAGGAGTCCAGCACCTAGTGTGGAAGACAGAAGCCGTGCGGCAGGGTGTGGACTCTGGAGGTCCCAGGTTGCCACTTATTAGCAGACCACTTCCCTGTGTCTCAGCCTTCTCTTCTGTGAACGCGAGTCATATGGCGCCTCCTGGGGTGGTTGCATAGAGGGCTTCTCTTGACACATGGTGAGTGCCCATCCAGTGTTAGCCCTTCCCGGTCAGAAACTCCATTGTAAAAGTCCTTGAATTCCAAGCCAAGGAGTTGGGATGCTAAAATTAAGTTGGATCAACCCTATCTATTCAAATAGCTTCCTCAGCACTGATTGTCATGTGAAAACTATGTCAAGTGTCCTACAGCAAGAGTTTGCCTTTGGGAGTGCAGCTATGATTTTTAATACCAGTGGATGATACTCCAAAAGAACAGTAAGACCAGTAAAAAAAGATACCGTCTCATTTGAAGCTTAAAGCAAAAGCTCACGTCAATAGAATTAAGCAGGCATATATTTTTCCAGGCTCCGGGGATTCAGGAAAGACCCACTCCCTGCCAGGGCAAGCCCACTACACTGTTAACAACTCCACTGTTAACAACTTCTCTTCACCCCACCTGCAGAATTGTGGCTGGAAGGGAAACCGTGTTCCCCATCTCTGACTTCTCCCTCTCAAGGTGATTGTTCCTCATCCACTGGGTCCGAGACCAGGCAGTGCTACTTTTCGCTGTCTCCTACCTCCTCTCATCTCTGCCACTGTCTTTTGTGCAGGGAATTTTATCTCGACTCCTTTCTCTTCACATTGTTATCTCTTCCCTTGCTTCATGTCCAAACAGAGTGCGCATGGTTCACCCGCATTCACTGTAGTCTGAGCCGGTGGGAATTCTCCTGGAGCCCTTAAGGAATTCTGTGCCCACACTTCTAAATGTTCCACTCTCATTTTGTTGGTGGCAAGACACGTGTTCCCACATGGTTTCTCTGTTCCCATTTTAGTTAGAAAATACTGCTTACGGGAGACAGAGAATGGAAAATAGATGGGGGAGTGACACGGAAGAATGGGTTATTCAGATTATTTCCCATCATTCATAGTAAACTGAATTCACAGCGCAGTGAATCCAAAGCAAAAGTCTTTGAATTTAAACTTAGAATGATGTGTAGGTGTTTTTAAAAACTATCTGACTTCTGTCCTTATTTATTTACTGTAGTGGTTTTCAAGCTGAGTATGCATAGTCACCCAAGGAACTAGCAAGGGTACAGATTTCCCCACAACCACCACCACTACTGAGTTAGCTCAGCAGACTCCCCTGGGGGGACTGTATCCTCCCATGAGCCCGACAGGCTTTACCACTGGGATCTTAAAAGACGGCACGAGGGGCGACCTCACCTCCGTTTGGTCACAGTCAAAACTTTTCTGTCTGTAGTCCAGGAAGAACAAAATTAAATCCAGGCTAATTGAAAGAGTACATTTAAAAATTTTTGTTTCAAAAGCGGAGCATTGAAGAGCGCTTCGATCTGGCGTGCCCACCGCAAGCTGGGCACCACCTAAGTGTTCATAGAGGCAGTGCTTGGTGTGGACACAAGCTCTCGGCTGTACATGTTCTTACCACTGCCATGTAAAGGGAGAGATGAGACTTACCTAGACTCCGGCAGCTAGTCTGGTGGAATTTTGAGAACCTTGGTTTGTCTGACTCCACCTCTCTCTTGTCTTACCTTTCATAGCATCACCCAAGCCTGTGTTAACTGAGTTAGCCATAGGCAGTATTATTAAAATTTTTCAAAAAATAGAAAACATGGAAAATCTTTGAATCACAGGCACAGGTCTAGCACAAGCCTCGGCCCTTATATTTTGTTTAAGTAGAATGTGTTGGGTTATTGATCTGTTTTGCTGCAGGTCCCTGGGCTGAATTTAGCCTAGGGAGTTAAAAGTTACCAGCCCGTGACTCACCACTGTGAAGCCTGGAGGGGTCGGGACTCTCCCACCAGTGTCAGTAATAGGAGTGAAAACGACTCGCCTTCTATATTCAGGCCTCTCACAGCTCAGAGTTGTAAAGAAAAACCCACACAATTCAATTCTGTGAAATATATTTAATAATGCCCGACTAATGTGGCTCTGGTTCGTACATTGTCTGCTCTACTGTTGGGTGACGCTGTTGTCCAGCCTAATGCATGCGGCCTATTGCCTTTTCCCTTGTGCCTGTCTCTGTCATCACAGGTACCACATAGACAATAACATGGAAACACTTAAATAGACGATTACATTACTGTCTCCTCCACATAGACTGTGAGCTTCTTGTGAGCCGCGGAATCTGGTCGTATTCATCTGTGTAACTTAAGACCCCAGCAGTTAACTCAGTAAATGGATGATTATATACATTAGTTAATGGCTTTGTTTATAAACAACATGCTGAGTGCTGTACTAGTTACTGTGGCGAAGACAGCGATTTACCAAGATGGAGATAACATGTGGACCAAGTTGCATAGGAATTTGAAAAAGGGAGAAGCCTCTTGCGGTTGAAACAGGCAGGGGAAGGGCAAAGACACTGGTATTCGTTGAACGACTTCAGTTTGACATAAATGCTGGCTTATCCAAGTGTCTAATTGTCACGTCTACTCCAGCAGCTTGCTCTGGGTCACACAACTAGTCACGATAACCCCCTGAGTATCAGCCTGCCACGGGCCTTGAGGGAAGCGGGAGATGTCAGCCTTAAAAATAAAAGAGCCAGTTATGTCACTCACAGCCTGAGTTTACTCTGGAACAGCAGAGGAGTTGCACGTTGGGATGGGAAAACTATGGCGAACCATTGACAAGTCTGGAGAACAAAGGAGAGGGGCTTGTGTTTGTAACAGGAGGGAGGGTTTTGGGGGGGTGTGTTTCGAACAAAAGCTCACTGGAGAACCAGAGTTCGAGGTGTGGCGGTTTCTCATTGACTGTAAACAAGGGTAAGTGTGTGGTTGCTGGGGCAGGAAGGGATCTCCCTCCTTTTTCTTAAAAGCAGGAGATGGAATTCCTATGTGAAAAATATCTTCCCTTCCAGGATAATTCTTACCTTCATCTTCCTTCTTTCTGCTGGTGATGCCGGCTGCAGCCAGCGGCCCGTGTGTGAGAGCTCCCCCTTCAGGGGGAGGGCTGCCCCACTCCATTTTAAATGGCGTTTCCTTTATTTTCACAGAAGGGTCGCTTTGAACTGAGCAGAACATAATAGGTGTTTTCTCCATTGGAAGTGATGAAATGTAGAGTATTCTGAATGGAGAGCATAATGTAAGTTAGGGCACATGGAGTTGGGACATGATAAGCTCTACAGTTTGGCTCAAACCTGTTATGTCTCTAAGGGGATCCTGGAATACGGGGCTGTAAGGATCAAATAAAGGCACAGATTGGCAGCCCTTGAGCGCCATGTTGAGAAATTTGTACTTCTCCCCGTCCCCCAGGCAGTTGCAAGCCATTGAAGGGGGGTTTTAAGCAAGAGACTCATTTCTGCAGAGCTTTATATAATTCTCTACACAGTAGTTTGGGGAGAGGGAAGAATAGTGGAGGAGTACCCTGGAATAGGAATGCGAAAGGAGGACAGGGCATTTGACAACTTTTCTTTTTTTCTAAACTTATTGGTTAGGGAAGAGTTATTTAAAATGTTAGATTCTCTCTATGTACCTTCTAGCTATTGCTAAATTAAACACATGGAAGTGTTTGAAATGTTCCGTCTCATATTTGGAAGAAGATGATAAATAACTTGTTAATTTCAAGTCAGTCACTAATTCATCCAGTTTCTAAGCCAGGCATTCATTCAAGTCCCTTATCTTCAGTGGAAATATCCAGTTAGACTCATCCACTTCAAGCAGAGCTATGTAGAGTTAAATAACCAAAACAGAAGACCTCCAAAAGCTGAGAAAACACTTGTCAGAGAGTTCATGCACTGTAGGAAAGTCCAAGGACCATTTCTCAGGCTCTCACCCAGCACTGTTGACTTAGAATTTTGGTAAAGTACAGCAGATTTGCTGTAAATACTGTGGCTGTGAAAAAGAAATGTTCCTTTCTTTGACCTTCAACAACAGGTAACATATCCTCACTAAGTGCCAGGCACTGTGCAAGAACTAGAGATACACATGTGAACAAATCTAACTCCATACTCTCAAGGAGATCACGTTCTAATTGTAGAAATGGACAAGTAAACTGTCAAAATGCGGTGAAGGAAGTTGATAGAAGCATGTGTGGCTTATTGCAGGAGTCTTAAACTCACTTTGCCTGAGTGGATAAGGAAGATTTCTTCTTCAAAAAATGGTACTGATTTGACACTGGAAAGATGAACAGGAGAGAGTAAAAGGAGTTTATCAGATGGATAAAGTGGGTGTGGGCAGTCAGGGAGAAGGGGAGGAGGGGAGAGGGAGGCAGAAGGGGACAGCATGTACTAAAGTCCAGAAGCAGGAGAATACCTGTTTTGGCTGCACAGTACTGAGTATAGCTATTGTGTGGTCTGCATGTGGAAACGGATGTGTGGAAAGATATGTGTGGGGCAGGTTTTCAAGGACCTGAATGCCACTTTAAAGAATTTGGATTTTTATCCTTAAGGTAATAGCTTTTAGGTAGAGACTTAGGAGATCACGAAGTTAATGGCAGGGGATAAGACAGCACTGAGGGTAAGAGACATTGAAGGCTGAGACCCAAGACAGAACCAGTAGGAATGGAAAAGAGGGAAAGATTAAGAAATTAAACAAAAAGAGGCTGATGAACAGTGATAAAAGATGGTGGGTGTGTTAATTGGATATCAATATGAGAAAAATTGAATTTTGACTCTTAGCCTGTACATGAAAAGAAATTCCAAATGGATTATAGGCCTAACATGAAATGTAAGGTCGCCTAGGTGGCTCAGTTGGTTAAGCATCCAATTCTTAGTTTTGGGTCAGGTCATGATCTCATAGTTCATGAGTTCGAGTCCCATGTTGGGCTCCGTGCTGACAGTGCAGGGCCTGCTTGGGATTCTGTCCCTCTCCCTCTCTTATTGCCCTTCCTTCACTCATGTTCTCTCTTTCAAAATAAATAAACTTTAAAAGAAAAAGAAGAAATGTAAAATACAAAGTTTCTAAAAGACAATATTTAGGAGAAGATCTTCATGACTTTATGATAAGTAGATTTTTTTTTTAATGTTTATTTTTGAGAGAAAGAGCATGAGCGGGAGAGGGACAGAGAGAGAGAGAGGGAGACACAGAACTGGAAGCAGGCTCCAGGCTCTGAGCTGTCAGCTCAGAACCCGATGCGGGTCTTGAACTCATGAGCGGTGAGATCATGACCTGAGCGGAAGTCGGATGCCCAACTGACTGAGCCACCCAGACTTCCTGATAAGTAGATATTTCCTTAGTAGGACATCAGTGTAAGCACATCCATAAAGGGAAAGGGTTGATACATTGGACTACATTAAAATTAGGAAATTGTTTTCATCAAAAGATGCCATGAAAGAGTGGAAATGGGAACCACGGAATGAAAGATGCTATTTGCAAGACATATAACAAAGGACCTGTATCCAGAGTATACAAAGAATTTCCATAAGTTAGTAAGAACAAACAAACAAACAAAAACCATAGCCATGCTGATAGGAAAATGGTAAAAATGATTGGGCTATCTTAGCAGAAAAAATTATATGAAAATGAACAATAAAATAGGAAGAGTTTCCCAACCTCACTAGTCATTAGGAGAGTCCAAATTAAAAGTACAATATGATGCCTCTGTACTCCCACCACACTGGCTAAAATTAAGCAGAGTGAGAATACCAAGTGTTGTTGGGGATATGATGCAGCTCAGGTACCGAAGCACTACCACGGGATGAGGAGTTGGTACACAGCCCTGGAAGGAGTTTGGCAATGTCTCCACACGTGCTGATTCAGCAGTCCTGCTTACACATCTCTCCAAGAGTAGTGTGTACCGCCGCCCCCCCCCCCCCCCGCCAAAGCATGCAACAAGAATACAGAGAACGCCATTATTTGTAATAGCCAAAAACTGGAAACAGACCTTGAATGTCCATCAATCATGGAATGAATACATAAATGGTTGATATATTCATGCAGTGGAATCTCGCTCAGCGATAAAAACCTACATAGATCGCTGCATGCAGCAACTGGGTTGAATCTCACAAACACGGATGACAGGCTCGCACAAAGAAAACATACGGAATGGTTTAAAAATTAAAAATCAGGGAAATCCTATGGTCTAGACATCCAGATAGTGGTTTTCTTTGCGGGGTGTGGTGTCTGGAAAAGGGCATGAAGGGAATTATTTCCTGATCTGGGTAGGTGTGTTTACTTTGTGAGAATTCACTGAAGTGTATATGTAAAACGTGTGGCCTTTTAATGCATGTTATACTTCATTGATAAAGTTTATTAAAAATTGCAAAGGGAAAGGTATTAAGCATTGGCATCATGCAGCCTTGCACTAGGTGCTGGGAATACAGGCAGGGAGTAACCTAGTCTGGCCAGCAGCAGTGGAGTTCGGGAGGTGAGTGGTTTAATATTTAATAGGCAATCAGAAGTAACTTGATAGGCGTGAACTCAAGGTACATCGGTGCACAAAAGAGCAACTTATAACTCAATACTGGCCTGTGTTAGTTGTTTAATAAAGTTAGTTCCTGCTTCCACCTTGGTATACTGAGAAGTCATCAAGAAAAGGGAAAAATTATCTTAAAAAATCCTCTTTTTCAGTGCACAGTACGTGTTGGGGATGAAGGTAGTAACATATTGTTCTTTTGTTCATATTGTTTGAACGGTAGGCTTTCCTTACCAACATGCTAAGTAGAATTCCAGCCTCCTCGGCTGAAATCAGATCGTCAGTTACTGCTCTCTCCATGGAGTGTTAGTACAGAAACTTTCTCTTGTATATTTAACCAAGGACTCTGAGCCCTTTATGTCTCTACCTTAGACCGTGCTGTGGATTGAATGTCTGTGTCCCCCTAAACTTTGTATGTTGAAATTCTAACCACAAATGCGATGGCTTTAGGAGGCGGGGCCCTTTGGGAGATAATTAGGTCGTGAGGGTAGAACCTTCATGAATGGGGTTAGTGCCCTTCTAGGAAGAGACTTGGTGTGAGCTTACTATTACTCTGCTGTGAGGACACACTAAAAAGACAGCCATCTGTAAAGGTAGAAGAGAGCCTACGCCAGAACCTGCCCATGCTGGCCCCCTGATCTCCGTCAGACTTCCAGCCTCATGAATTGTGAGAGAGAAATGTGTATTTTTTTTTTAACATTTATTTATTATTGAGAGACAGAGAGACACAGAGCATGAGCAGGGGAGGGGTAGAGAGAGGGGGAAGACACAGAATCGGAAGCAGGTTCCAGGCTCTGAGCTGTCCACTCAGAGCCCCATGCGGGGCTCAAACTCACAAACTGCGAGATCATGACCTGAGCCGAAGTCAGTAGCTTAACCGACTGAGCCACCCAAGCGCCCCAAAGAAATGTGTGTTAAAGGCACCTCGTTTATGCTGCTCTGTTATAACAGCCTCAGCTAAGGCCACACAGCCCCGTAGAAAGATCACTGAGTGAAACAGGAGGGAACACCTGCTGGCCTGCCAGAGTTTAGGCTGCAGGTGGACAGGCAGATGGCAGGATGGAGGGAGGACATGGATGATGAGAAGGACTGGCTAATTTGGGGGGGCAGTGCCCAGGGAATGGCACAGCAGGTGTGCACAGGCCATTGCAAAGTTGGAAGGCCTGGCATGGTAGTTGTGCACGGTAGTTTGCAATGGTGCACGGGCCATTGCAAAGTTGGAAGGCAGTGGTAGCTGCTTCACATCCTCTCACGCATCGCTGCCCCTGGGCCACCCTGAAGGAGGCTGCCGAGTCCTGCTCCAGCCAGCTCCGGAGGACCCAGCACTGACTTGGCCACAGGCTGGGCTTGGCCGCAGGTGCTTTGAGGTGTGGACTGGGAGTTACTTTTATAATCACTGAAAAATTCTTCCCTGTGCAGTTCAGAGGTTCGAAAGAGAGCAGAGAACGAAAAATAATGTGGATATCCAGCATGTATCCAATAGAAACGTGTACCGGTGTGTGCCCAAATCATATGTACCATTCCTACAGCCTCACGGTTGGGGAGAAAACATGATTCCTGGAGCCAGACTGAGTTTACATTCCATGCCATCACCTGCTGCTCCCTGTGTGATCAGGGGTCAGTTACTTAACCTGCCGGGCCTCCGTTTTCATCTCCAAGGTGGGCACCATAGTAGTGGTTCGTTACATAGTAGGGCTAACTACCATAGTAGCAGTTGTGAGGATTAACTAAATTAATTTGTGTCACGCACTGGGAACAGGGCTCGGCACGGGGAGATACTACAGACATAGCGGCTGTGATGATGTAAAGTGATGTGAAGAAGCGCTAAGGCTTTTGACAAAGGCTGTGGCAGGACCTGGAGTGCAGGAGCACGCAGATGGTCAGGGCAAAAGGGGAAGAGGGCTTCCGTGAAAAACGCCCCGGCCCCCTCAGGCAGGGGGGACTTCTTTCCTCCTGCCAGAGGCTGGTGCTTCCGTCGCAGACGCTATCAGTCCTCTGTGTCCTAGCGTCCTTGGCTCCCACAAGTCTGTAAGCTCTTTGAGGACAGTGCTGGTGTTGTTTGTTTGTTTTAAGTATTATTTCCTCTTCAGTGCCTAGGACAGCACTTGACCTCGAGTTGCGCTAGGTGAATGTGGCTCATATTGAATCCTACTGAGCGCAGGAGGCAGAGAATATTATTCAGGGCCTAACGTGTGCCAGCACTGTTCTGTCTGACTACGGTTGTATTTTTACACTTTTACTTTGAAGTCGTCACTTCCCCTTTTACAGATGAGTTATCAGAGAATCAAGGAGCTCAGCTCATTTGCCTGAGATCATCCACTGAGTCACCGGGGTGCCTGGAAGTCTCTTGCCTTCTGGCTATCGCCCATTACTCCGTGGAGCTTGGATGGGCACAGGGGAAGGAGAGCCGAGCCTGGTTGGGGCTGTGGTCCCAGGAAGGTGGACAATCAGGAGCAGGTGCATAGGGAGAATAGGAGGGCTGAGTCTTGATCTCTGCTGAAGCAGAGTTGTTGTTTCAACTACAGTTTTTGAAAAATGCCAGTGTATTCCTCGTGGGATTTCCTGTAATTCATTTTTGCTCTCATCTTCCACACTATTTATTTACCTAAGCTTTTGTTCTCTTTGAAACGATTTCAGCCACATGTCATTCATTGTGTTAAAACCCTGGGCCCTTCATCCTGCTCAGATTTTGTGTTTTTTTTTTCCCCCTCTCACCAGCTGCTCTGCATATCACTTTTAATTCACTGCCGCTCTGGCCTGACTTTTGTCCGGTGCTGGGAATTGCCTTACACTCCCACTCCTACTCTCCCGGGAATGGAGCTAGGGGTGTTGAATCAGGATCCAGCCTCAGGATCTATTTTTCTTTTTTGTCTCCTTGTTGTCTGAAGCTTGGGGCAGGGGTAGATTAATCAGTCTAGGTGTGGTGGAGCCCTGTGACCCTCCCTGGGGGAAATCCTAGCCCCATAGAAACTTGGCCTGCTTTTGGCTCTCAGAGTGAATTCCAGGCTTTGAAGAATCTGTCAATGTTCAACTAACCCCACAAAACCTCTGGAAGTTTTTGATGGAACCGAAACTCACACCAAAGGAGGGGGTGCTGAGCTTGGCTCAGCTTGGCTGAGCTTGGTTGGGGAGAGCTCGCCTGCCAGCTGAGATCTTTTTCTCTGAGATTTCAGGCCTTGCCCCCATATTCTGAGCGTCCTACAAGCTGTCTGAGCAAGTCCCGTGTCCCTCCTAGTGTGTCCCTGAAACATCTCACTGGTCTGCGCTGTGTCTTCGAGGGGTTTATCAAGGCTGCTGTGTCCTCTCTCCACCTTTTTGGAGCCATCAGAGAATTTTATAAACGAGACCATTTGTCTAGGGGCAAGACAAGGTTGCTGAAGGAAACTTAGTGTTACTTTACCTTCTCCAGGAAGAAATGGGGCACATTTCCTAGAACCCAGGCACAAAGTGACCAGCCATTCCAGTTTGGTCAAGACTGTGGGGAGGTGTCTTGGGACACTGGATATACAGTGCTGAAGTCAAGAATATTGACCTTGTACAGCCAGTGCCATTATTGCCACCTTGCAACTGGGAAAACCGAGGCTTGAAGTTAGCTGAGGAGAGTTAGCTTATTGAAGGTTGCTCAGCACCCTTGTGAACTGGGTCCGTCTGATTCAGACTTAGAGCTTTACACCAACCGAATTCTTCACAATATAAGACTCTTGTCTCCTTCAGACCGTGTGGCTCAGTGACCTTGTGTCGTCTACTTCTCTTTTTTATTTTGTCTCAAGTTCTACCAGAAATGCCTTTCCCTCCCTATCTCCTCCCCATCCTGACTGACATAACTCCTGCCTCACCTCCTTCAGTAGGTCCTACCCTACTCTCCAGGGTAGGTCACAGGCCAGGGCTCCATACGTCCGTTAGACCTACTCAGATCTGAGTCCTCGGTTGTTCCCTCCTGTCTTATGAGTGTCTGCCTACATATCTCTCCACTCCTTACTAGACTGGGACCTTGCAGAACAAAAGGAAACAACTTACATCTATAGATTTCTAGCGTGAAACGTAGTGCCTGGCTTATAATTGGGATCGGTATATAGTTGGTGAATTAATTTAATTTATAAGATAACAGAAGGAAGCTGTGTGATTTAGAGTCACAGTTTCAGATCTGCTTAAGGATTTGTGTCATAAGATACATTTGTTATACTTGGGCCAGTCCTCTTTCTTTTGATTTCTGTATTTTAGAAAGTAACGTTCATGTGTTACCTTGGCCGTTTGCATTGGATTGCAGCCTGACCCTTTACCATGTCTAATGCCTCAAAGTGAAAAATTGTCTCTTATGAGGTCATATATGAGAATGTCCCAAGTAATCTGGAGGCTGTATTGAGGTTAGAAAGAAAGGAATTTCTGAAACCAAGTTTTTGCTTTGTCTTTCCTGTGGATTTTGCTAGCTCTCTGTAAGGCTCAGATTTCCAAGCTATTACATACTAGTCTACCTTCGAGATTTGATCTTTCTGGCTGGAAGGGAGGAACAGGGAAGGGGGACCCAGTTATCTGAAGGTCAGTTCTTTGTTCTCTGGGCTCTTGTATTGGTTCCCGATTGGTGCAAGTCAGGGAAGAGTGCAGCGTTTAGACAGAAATGATAAATGCCATCGCCACGTTGAATTGCAGTATGAATAGTGCTACACGTTATTGTGGCTTTTAGAGATAAAAACAGCTTTTGGTTTATTCTCAACCATGTTCAAAATGTTAGCTGGGATTGTTGCGGCTATCTGGTACTTTATCTTCCTTATTCCCCTGGGCCCCCCATTATTGTGTCACCAGGAGTGTACTCAAGGACAGAAAGGGGGGAAAAAAAAAGGTTCAGTCAATCCAAATAAACCCAAACAACTCAGACAAAGCACGCAGCACGCTGAGCACGTGTGCCTGCCCTCTCCCGCCAAGCCCTGCTATTAGCACCAAAGATCGAGAGTTGTCATTAGTCACAACAATGGCAAAGATACCGAGTAAACTGTGTTCCAGGCACTGTTCTTCTCCCTTAATTGTCACAATAGCTTTTATGAGTTAGACATGATAATTTTTCCAGTTTTATAGATGAGGGAACTGACACACAGGAAGGTGAAGTGATGTGACCAGCTTGTCAGACTTTAAATCAGGGAGTCCATTTCTAGAGCCCTTGTTCTTAACCATTCTGCCCTGACTAGTTCAAATATCTAGTGAAAGTCTGTCCCCATCTCATTTCAAATATCAGTGAAAGTCTGTCCCCATCTTCCATATTATCTTTCTGGTTCTGTGGCGGGTGTGGTGTGGGGGCAGGGGGACGATGGCTCTGTCCAGGTGTGTAAACTTACACACATAGGGCTGTAGACTTACCACATAGGGCTTTTGGTTTTTTGTTTGTTTGTTTGTTTGTCTTGTTTTTTTAAAGATAAGTCTATTTCAGGATTTAGATTGGCTGAATTCTAAACCACATTTCTTTCAAAGCCAAGGTGATGTTTCATCAAACACTAGGATCACAGAAATCTTTTCAGCTGTTTCACTCCCCTTCATGTGTTGGGCTTGAGATGAACCCTTTGGACTGCTGCAGTGGCATTATAACAATAAATCCTGAAAGGGATCTGAGTTCAGCTATGCCGAGTGTGAATACTTCGCATTCCTGCTCATAGTTGAAAAGAAAGGAACTTGTTTTTTTGTAGACGCCATAGGATTTAGAGTTGGGTAGATTTGCATGTGATACCCTCTCCCCGACTCACTCACTCTCTCTCTCTCTTTCTCTCTCTCTCTCTCTCTCTCTCTCTCTCTCTCTCGCAGTGAGGGACCTTGCACAAATTACTTGATAACCTTGGTTTCATTTTCCCTGTTAGTAAAACAGTGCAGTAATAACTACCTCTCAAGATCATTGTAAGAGTTTAATACAACAATTTTGCAAAATGTGAGGCACAAAGCTATCTTTCAGTAAGTATAAGGATCTCAGGGCTTTTCCTCTTTACCAGTGATTTTGACTCTTCTAAAGGAGGTATGTTGTGAGGCTCCAGTAATAATTTCACTATTACCCATGAGCTGTCGCTCAAAACTCTTCAGTATTTTTCATCATTATCATATTTAAGACACAGAGCATTTTTTGCATGATTACATTTGTTCCTTTTATCTAGAAAACCCCTTATGCTTTACAAGTATCCATCTTAGGCCACATCCATTCATTCATGTATTGAACAACAACAGCAACAAAAATTACGGAGCCACTGCAGTGTCAAGGCCTGCCTTGCCCTCAGTCTTCTCATAGTCTAGTAGAGGAAGACAGCTGTGCACACAAAGAAATTATAGATACACAGATAGAATCTGGACAGTGTCAGGGAGTGGGGTGTAATGAAAGAGGATCTGTTGATTCTCCCTGGCTAGAGTTCCTGGAGGGATGGGGAAAGGTGTGACCAGAGAAGGCTTCTGATGAAAGAGTTGAATCTTCAGAATGTAGCCCTTTGGGGCGCCTAGGTGGTTCAGTTGGTTAAGCATCTGACTTCAGCTCAGGTCATGATCTCCTGGTTCCTGGGTTTGAGCCCGGCATCAGGCTCTGTGCTGACAGCTCAGAGCCTGGAGACCGCTTCAGATTCTGTGCTTTCCTCTCTCTCTGCCCCTACCATGCTCGCTCTCTCTCTCTCTCTCTCTCTCTCTCTCTCTCTCAAAAACATCTAAAAGAAAACATTTTAAAAATGTAAAATGAAGCCCATGTTCCCCAGGTAGATTGTTGGGAGTGGAGCATATTATAGAAAGAATGTTCTAAACCAGAGAACAGCATGAGCAATTGATCAATGGTATGAATGAGTAAGACACATTCAGGAGTAAAGTGGAAAGACTGTTAAACTTGCGCCAAGCACTTCTATAGGTCCTGGATTTCATAGCTCTTATTTGTTGAGTGCTGGTATGTTCCACGTGCATCTCACCTTATTCCCACAGCAGTTTTGTAAGGTAAGTGTTGTTGTTCCAGAATCTTCAGATACTGAAATTGAGGTTCTAAAGATGAGGCATTTGCCCAAGGGCATATAAGTGAGGAGTCAAGGCTCTCAGTCTGAGGACAAAATAACTACAATAATAAAAACACCAAGCCAGTCATAGAGTGCTGGGCATGCTTTGACCTGCACTGTCTAGTACAGTATCCACTAGCCACATGTGGCTACTTAAAATAATTAAAGTTGAATAAAATAGAGAAGTCAGTCCCTCAGTTGTGCTATCCACATTTTCAATTGCTACACGGGCCTGGTGACTACTCTAGGGGACCGTGCAGATACAGAACATTTCCATCATCTCCAAGTGTTCCCTCTATTGGACAGCACTTTGCATACGTTAACACATCTAATCCTTGTAACAATCCTAGAAGAGGATACCGTTATTCATATTATATAGATGGGGAAACCGAAGCATAAAGATTAGAAATGTGATTAAGGTCACATGATGAACGAGTTCATGCCTTGAAACACAACACTGTAATGCCAACCCCATGGGTTGTACTCTATATAACATGAATGAGTATTAGTCAGAAGAATAGAATTCAGTGCTTGCTTGCATATAGACTAGTGTTTAGTCCCCTGCAGAGCAAATGTCTTCGATATGGTTCCTGCCCTTCCAGGAGCTGACAGTTATTGGTACAGGTTTTGCATACGTGAGGCTGGTGGTTTCTAGAGAGCCTCCTCCCCAGGGATCCTATCAACCTCTTAGGAACAACTAAGCTTGGTAGAACCACACATTTGATGGAATTTGTCACTCCATTCATGCCTCTAACTGGACAAGTCTGTAATCTAAAGATGATACAGTCTTAGGTAATGCTCAAAACCCTTTTCATTCTTTTTCTCTTTGGAGAAGGTGTCTGAGGCTGTTATTTCAAGAGAATCTTTTTCAAGATGCCAACACATCTGTAGCAGATCTTTTATTTTCAAACATGAGGAAAAAAACTGCAGACCGGGAGGCTAAAAAACCTTAGTGTGAGCTGTAGCTCTGCCTCTCAGTAGCTAAATAAACTTGACTAAGTGACTTCACGTCTCTGAAATTCAGTTTCTTCGACTCTGATCTGGAGAAAAAATAACATATCGCAGGATTTTCTAAAAGCTAAATGAAGGGTACAGTGTTTGAGGATGCTTTGCAAGTTATAAAGTACTTTATATAGCTGTCAAGTATGAGATAATTCTAACACAAATGCTAGAACTTGAGATGCTTTTCTTCCATATAATCCTCTAAAGTGTTCAAAGCAGTGTGGCTTGATAAATTACAGGATAACTTACTCTTAATTGTAACATTTGCCATTTCTTTTTTCTTTTACATGAATATTGTAGATATTTTAAAGATGGATGGAAGGAATGATGGATGGTTGGTAGATAGGGGAGAGGGAGAGAGACAGCACATAGGCTAAACAGGAGAGTTGTACAGGAGGTTTTAATTTTTTCTTCTTAATTTTGTTCTAAAACATAATCCTGATAGGTACTGTGGTCTGTGTATGTGGAGGAGTAGGAATCATTAAATAAGACTTGCGTTGATTCATTGACTCAGCAAGCTTGTTTTTCTGATTATTTTTTTCATTCAAAAGTTTATTGAGCAACTACCACCGCTGAGCGTTATGCAACTTTCAGGGAAAATACGATTGAATGTCTCACTTTGTGTGTGTGTGTGTGTGTGTGTGTGTGTGTGTGTGTGTGTGTGTGTGCTGATTTCTTCAGCTGCTCATTTTGCCCTTTAAACTTTCTGCTTTAAAGAAGCTGATACTTGATCGTCATATGAAGGGCCCCAGCAGTGTTGAGGGCTGTGCTTGTCAAAATCGTGTCTCGTGAATTGTTTCCTGATGTACGAGTGCAGCCTGTGAGTCCTCTTTGGATTGTGAAATGTATTTATTCAGAAAGAGAAATCTCCTTCTGCCCTTTGTTGCTTTCCCTGCTTTGGGCCTCTTTTCTCAGGGAAGGCCCCTCCAAGCTCTATGTGGCCAAAGGAAGAATGAGATATGTCAGCTCTTGGATTCATGTGGCCTCACAGCGGGCATCAGCTACGCACTGCTACTGAATAGGGTGGACGTGAGGCAGGGTTAGAGGGCCTCTCCTGAGAGAAATTGGACATGACCTGCCTCTTACCCATGTTAGACACGCCTGACCTGAGGTTATCCACATCTCGGAGCTTGAGAATGTAGGATTTGGGGATGCATTTTTCTGCCTTCCTGTTGCCAGGAAAGGGGAAACTTGACTTGGTTGTTTGAAGAAGCACCGTGTGTATTGTGTACTGAGAATGGCTGAGAAAGGATCTCCATTTATGATCCATGTCTTCCGTTGTGAATGTGATGGAACAGTTCAAACTATGATGTACTATGGCAGAATATATGGCTAAAACTCAGATTTTCTGACTCTAAACCCATGGCTCTTACCAATGTTCCATGGTGTGCCAACACTTAGAAAGGTATTTCCTTTATATGACAGTCTGACATCAAAAATTGGAGGAGTAGAGAAAGAACATGGGCTTTGGAATCGGGCAGGACAAGGTCAAATCCTGACCTTCCTCCTTCTATCTGTATCACCTTGGGCCTGTTACTTGAACTCTCTGATCCTTTCCTTCTGCATATGTTGAAGGGGGAAAAGAATATGTATGCTTTATGGATGTTGTGGAAATTAAATGAGATAACATTTAAAGAGCTTAGCCCAGTACTCTGCCGATCTTAGATGTCTTATATGTTTGCTGGAAAGGCACGAAAGGAGACCACTATCTCTTGGGAAATAATTCAGATGATGTTGATGCTGATGATGAGCTGGTGCTGGGGTCACTGTGGTAGTGGTGATGGAGACATAGCTACCATTAACCAAACTTTTATTTTTAAACATCTGCTCAGTATCAGAGCAACCATATGACATTGCCATTTTCTTCATTTTATAACAGGTCTTCCTGTCTCCAAATTCCACTCCTCTCCTATACGACACCCTAGTTCTCAGAGTCCAAGCCTAGAATATCAACAATGAATCTACTGGAGAAGAAACAAAGAAATATTTGTCACAGACTTCTTTTTTCCCCCATTTTGCTATTTGAAACCCTGTGAGATATGCTTCGCCTGTGCTTTATGTATGTGGAGCCAGTAAATATAGGTCATCATCAGAAATTCCTTGAACTTATTTATAACACTGTGGACCAGCAGTGGCTACGCTCTCTTCTGTCAGGGATCTCAGCATCAGCATCTTTAAGACATCAATATTTTGAGATATACAGATAAGTACATATCAGCCACTAATTATTGGGTTTTTACCTTGGAGAAAAAACCCAAGAACCAGCAGTTTGAAATCAGACTACCTGGATATGAAGCCCAGCCCTGCTTCTTGTGAGCTTTGTGAAGTTGGTTAAGTTACTCTCCTCATTTGTAAGCTTCCATTTCCTCATCTCTGAAATGAGGTTGATAACAGTTGGAAGAATAACATGAGACATGCATGGGGAGAGCGTGTGTAAAACAAGCTCAATTCATACTAGCTCATATCTAGGGTTTCTGCCTGTGCAAAAGCCTTTGTGCCCTGGATGGGGAGCTCTGTCACTCAGGGTCCACCCAGAAAAATGTAAAGTGCTCTAAGTATTTAACAAATAGAATTTAGTACACATAAAAAAGGTGACCCAGATCATGAAGGGGCCAAGAAGGGCTATATCCCCATAAAGCAAGCTGGAAATCAGCGAAATAGAAGCTGCTACTACCCCTTTAGGCTAGAGGGACAAAGGAAACAGGTTACCAGAGTCCAAGGGTGGCAGACACCAGCAGATGTTAGAGCCATGCGGCCCTGTCAGCAGGGCTGAAGTCATCATGCAGGAGGAGACATGCTTTGGCTCTCCGCTTCCTGCAGCCCTCAGATCTCCCAGCCGACCTTGGCTCACTTGGAGTCTGGGAACCGCAGTCTGCAGGCACCCACGGTACTGAGCAGAGCAGAGGACTTGATGAAAGCCAGTAGGAAGTCTTACAGGCTCAGTCTCGGACCTCAGTTGCCTGATTGCTGAGACCTCACTGCTGTGATAACCACCACGGAAAGTTCGAAAGAGTCTTACTCCCCCCTGCTGATGGGCCTCTGATGAACAATGGCTGAGGTTTTCAAGTTGTTGTGCTTGGGAAGGTAGAATTTGGAAAAAGCCTTGGAAAAACCTAGAAAGTTGTTGGAATGTAAGGGCCTGTCAGTGGCCCTCTAGATCCTGCTTTCTGGAAAGGCCTGCTTGCCTGAGCAGCCAACACCTTTAATAACTGGGGATTTGTGGTCCGAGGAGGCGCCCCCAACCCCGCCTTTCCCCTGGCCGATTCCTGCAGAATGCAGCAGCGTAGACCCACTTCCTGGGGAAACCTCCCTGAACCCCTGCCTGGGAGCTCAGCTGTCCTTGTGGTCCCCACGCCCTGTCTGTCCTGACCCCCTGCATTGAAGTGCTCCGTTTAGGGCTGTGTCCATCCCACCACACTGTGAGTACCCCCGAGGACAGGGAGTTATCGTCTTTATCCCTGCACCCCCACAAATTGGTACTTTGGCCTCCTGCTCTGCACTAGCGACTCTGTGGAGGCTCCACTGCTAAGCATGTGGATGAGGCAGGCCAGTTTCCAGAAGCTTTTATTATAGAAGAGGCAGGCAGTGGAGGGTTTTTAAAACCACCAGTGTCTTATGTGCCAGGGATGTTCAAGAATGGGTTTGAATATTAAACAGGGACTCCATCTTCCCTGGAGGACCAGGGAAGCCGCCTGAGGAAGTAACATTGGAGTGAGGAATGGACAGGAGTTAGCCTGGCCAAGAAGTAGGGGAATGGCATCTGAGGTAAGGGAGGAACAAGTGCAGAGGTCTTGAAGTGGGAAAGAGAGTTGAGAGTGGGGGGCGAGGCTGGCACTGCATGGAGCTGGGGAGGTCAGCGGGAGCCCAGGCTCGGCCCTGCCTCAGCGTGCGCTACGTCCTGCCTGTATTGTCCTGAGGAATGTTTGCAGCTTCCCCCTCACGACACCTGCTATATAGCGTTGTGCATAGGAGATACTTGCTGGAGGGGCGCCTGGGTGGTCAGTCCATTAAGCATCAGACTCTTGGTTTCTGCTCAGGTCATGATCTTGAGATTTGTGAGTTTGGGCCCTGAGCTGGGCTCCGTGCTGGCAGCAGGGAGCCTGCTTGGGATTCTTTCTCTCTCCCTCTCTCCCGGCCCCTCCACCACTCACAACCCCCCGCACCTCAAAATAAATAAATAAACTTTTTTGAAGAAGAAGAAGAAGATGCTTGTTGGCCATTTTAATAAATGATGTGTAATTCTAGGGTCTAAATAGTCTTTTTTTTTTTTTTAAGGGAGAAAAAGGGCACCTGGGTGGCTCAGTCTTTTAAGCTTCTGACTTCGGCTTAGGTCATAATCTCATAGTTCATGAATTCAAGCCCCACGTTGGGCTCTGTGCTGACAGCTCAGAGTCTGGAACCTGCTTCAGATTCTGTGTTTCCTTCTCTCTCTGCCCCTCCCTGGCTTGTGCTCTGTCTCTCTCTCTCAAAAGTAATTAAACATTTTAAAAACGTTTTAAAAAAAGAGAGAAAAAGTCATTTAATTGTATCTACCAGGCAATCTTTCAGTACAAAACAGAGGTACAATTTAGATCATAGCTTTGACAGTCCATTTTGTGGTCTGTTATGAAAACTCTAAATTTTGAGGATACAAAGGCAACCTAAGGAAGCAACTGCCACAACATTGTTAGCATTAATTCAGCTCATCTGGACAGTTGTGTAAGCTCTGGGTCATTGGCCATAAGTACATTTACCAAAAATCACTTTATCTACATAAAGGCCAAGAGGCTGAATTCACTTTAACTCTTTAGTTGATATTTACCTTCATAATAGCATATAAAGGAATGTTTAGTTTGCTTGCCCTAACTCTCTGCTACTGTCACAAGAGACTGAGAGGCAGAGAAAGGAACAACGAGGCTTAAAGTCTTCAAAGTCTCACTGATAAAGAATACATTCGTTGCAATTATATTCTTTTTTTTTTTTTTTTTTCATTTAAATCAAAGCTAGTCAGCGTATGGTGTAATAATGATTTCAGGAATAGAATTTAGTGATTCATCACTTAAGTGTAATACCCACTGCTCATCCCACCCAGTGTCTTCCCTAATGCCCCTCCCGCATGTAGCCCATCCCCCCACCCAACACCCCTCCAGCAACCCTCAGTTTGTTCTCTGTATTTAAAAGTCTCTTACGGTTTGTCTCCCTGTCTGTTTTTATATATTTTTTTGCTTCCCTTTCCTTATGCTCATCTGTTTTGTATCAAATTCCACATATGAGTGAAATCATATGATACTTGTCTTTCTCTATTTTCGCTTAGCATAATACATTCTAGCTCCATGCACATTGTTGCAAATGGCAAGATTTCGTTCTTTTTGATTGCTGAGTAATATTCCAGTGTGTGTGTGTGTGTGTGTGTGTGTGTGTGTGTGTGTGTACATACGTACATACATACCATAGCTTCTCGATCCATTCATCTGTTGATGGACATTTCAGCTCTTTCCATACTTTGGCTATTGTCGATAGTGCATCTCTAAAACTTGGGGTGCATGTGCCCCTTTGAAACAACACTCCTATATTCTTTGGATAAATACCTAGTAGTGCAATTCCTGGGTTGAAGACTAGTTCTATTTTTAATTTTTTGAGCAATCTCCATACTGTTTTCCAGAGTGGTTCCACCAGTTTGCTTTCCCACCAGCAGTGCATAAGGGTTCTTTTTCTCTGCATCCTCGCCAACATCTGTTGTGTCTTGTATTGTTAATTTTAGCCATTTTGACAGGTGTGAGGTGGTATCTCATTGTGGTTTTGATTTGTATTTTTCTGATGATGAGTGATGTTGAGCATCTTTTTATGTGTCTGTTAGCCATCTGGGTGTCTTCTTTGGAAAAGTGTCTATTCATGTATTTTACCCATTTCTTCACTGGATTATTTACTTTTTGGGTGTTGAGTTTGATAAGTTCTTAATAAATAGATTTTGGATACTAACCCTTTATTTGATATGTCATTTGCAAATATCTTCTCCCATTCTGTCGGTTGCCTTTTAGTTTCGCTGATTGTTTCCTTTGTTGTGCAGAAGCTTTTTATTTTGACAAAGTCCCAATAGTTCAGTTTTGCTTTTGTTTCTCTTGCCTCTGGAGACACGTGGAGTAAGAAGTTGTGGCCAACATCAAAGGGTTTGTTGCCTGTTTTCTCCTCTACGATTTTGATGGCTTCCTGTTTTACTGTTAGGTCTTTCATCCATTTTGAGTTTATTTTTGTGTACGGTGTAAGAAAGTGGTCCAGGTTCATTCTTCTGCATGTTGCTGTCCAATTTTCTCAGCACCATTTGTTGAAGAGACTGTTTTCAATTGCATATTCTTTCCTGCTTTGTCAAAGACTAGTTGGCCATATTGTTTGTGGGTCCATTTCTGGGTTCTCTGTTCTGTTCCATTGATCTGAGTGTCTGTTTTTGTGCCAATACCATACTGTCTCGATGATTACAGCTTTGTAGTATAGTTTGAAGTCCGAGATTGTGATGCCTCCTGCTTTGGTTTTCTTTTTCAAGATTGCTTTTGCTATTTGGGGTCATTTCTGGTTCCATACAAATATTTGGGTTATTATAGAGATGCAACCAATTTCTGTACATTTATTTTATACCCTATGACTTTGCTTAATACATGTATGAGTTCTAGCAGTTTTTTGGTGGAGTCTTTTGGGTTTTCCACATAGAGTATCATGTCATCTATGAAGAGTGAAAGTTCGACTTCCTCCTTGCTGATTTGGATGCCTTTTATTTCTTTGTGTTGTCTGATTGCTGAGGCTAGGACTTCCAATACTGTGTGAGAATGGACATCCTTGTTATGTTCCTGACCTTAGGGGGAACTCTCTCAGTTTTTTCCCACTGAGGGTAATATTAGCGGTGGGTCTTTCATATGTGGCTTCTATGATCTTGAGGTGTGATCCTTTCATCCCTACTTTCTTGAGGGTTTTTTATCAAGAAAGGGTGCTGTATTTTGTCAAATGCTTTCTCTGCATCTATTGAGAGAATCGTGTGGTTCTTATTCTTTCTTTTATTAATGTGATGTATCACATTGATTGATCTGTGGATATTGAACCAGCCCTATATCGCAGGTATAAATCCCACTTGATCGTGTTGAATAATCGTTTTAATGTATTGTTGGATCCAGTTTGTTAGTATCTTGTTGAGAATTTTTGCATCCATGTTCATCAGGGAAATTGGTCTTTAGTTCTCCTTTTTAGTGGGGTCTTTGGTTTTAGAATCGAGGTAATGCTGGCCCTGCAGAATGAATTTGGAAGTTTTCCATCCATTTCTATTTTTTGCAACAGCTTCAAAAGAATAGGTGTTCCATCTTCTTTAAATGTTTGGTAGAATTCCCCTAGAAAGCCATCTGGCCTTGGACTCTTGTTTGTTAGGAGATTTTTGATTACTGATTCAATTTCTTTACTGGTTACGGGTCTGTTCAAATTTTCTATTTCTTCCTGTTTCAGTTTTGATAGTTTATGTATTTGTAGGAATTTGTCCATTTCTTCCAGTTTGCCCAGTTTGTTGGCATGTAATTACTCATTATCTTCTCTTATAATTGTGTATCTGTGGTGTTGGTTGTATACTTTCCTCTTTCATTCGTGATTTTATTTATTTGAGTCCTTTCCCTTTTCTTTTTGATCAGTCTGGCTAGGGGGTTATCAATTTTGTTAATTCTTTCAGAGAACCACCTCCTGGTTTCATTGGTCTGTTTTTTTTTTTTTTTTTTAATCCGATATCATTGATTTCTGCTCTAATCTTTATTATTTCCCTTCTTCTGCTGGTTTTGGCCTTCATCTGCTGTTCTTTTCCCAGCTTTTTTAGGTGTAAGTTAGTTTGTATATTTGAGAACTTTTTTCCTTCTTTAGGAAGGCCTGGATTGCTATGTCCTTCCCTCTTATGACCACCTTTGCTGTATCCCAGAGGTTTTGGTCTGTCATGTTTTCATTTTCATTGGCTTCTGTGTAGTTTTTAATTTCCTCTTTAATTTCTTGTTTAACCCACTCATTCTTTAGTAGAGTGTTCTTTAATTGCAAGTATTCATGGTATTTCCAAATCTTTCTTGTGGATGATTTCGAGTTTCATAGTGTTGTGGTCTGATCTCGATCTTTTTATACTTGATGAGGGCTGATTTGTGTTCCAGTATGTGATCTGTTCTCGAGAATGTTCCATGTGCATCTAAATAGTCTTCTTAGCTCTGCCATCACATTTATAACTTCATTTATCTGGGAGGTATCAACAAATAACAGTCTGGAGAAGAAGCCTGAGCTTATACCGTTTATGAGAAAGTCTCCGTTATCTCACATTCTTTTAACAGAAATTCGCTGTCAGTCACCCTACCCTTTACACTGAGAGTTCTCTGATGAGTAATAGTAAGAATGGGGACCTAGAGAGACCAAAAAGATTGAAATCATCAAACAGCTCAAGTGCCTTCTTTGAGATTGAAATGTGTTGTGCTAAATCAGATCCATTCAGCTCTGCCCTTTACTAGCAGTGTGACCTTGGTCATGTCACTCAACCTCTTCGTACCTCCGTTTCTCCATCAATGTGTGTGGCATTACTAATACGAACTTGAGACAGGGTTAATATTAAATGAGATCGTCCATGTGAATATGCAGCATGGTGCCCTGGTATTTCCTGGGCACAAAATCGCCAATAGCTTCACCTTTTATTATTCTAATTACAGCTACTATTATTACTACAATGTTAGATACTATACATTGACCAGAATCGAGCATAGACATAATGTGCTTCCTAGCTTCTCGGTGGCAGGCAAGTATGTTCTGTTGGTTTCCATTTGAGACTGGCTTACACAGGAATGCTTTCTTAACATTTAGTTATAAAAAGGAGTGTTGTATGCTTGTTCTTGGCTTTCTTTTCTCGTTTTTTTTAAAGAGGGTTTTGTTTTATTTTGCTTTCTCGCAGGAGTGATTGGAGCAGATGTGAGAGGGCATGGCCTTGCCTGTGAGGGACAGCCAGTGACGTCACGGCTGGCTGTCATCTGTGGAACATCTTCTTGTCACATGGGGGTGAGTCTGAAGGTCTGAGGGCGGGGCCACCACAGGGGATGGAGGGGGGGCAGCCCAAGAGGAGATGTAAATGGCTGGCCCCTCCTTTGCCCTTCAATTCCTTCCCTTCCTGCTGTCTGCCTGCTCTGTTTTAGCCACAAGCCCAGCCCTTCTCCCAAAAGCTGTGCTTAAATTTGCCAGATCTTTCTTTTCCCCCTGAGCTAGATTCTTAAAAAGTATGAAAAGGTTTGAGTCTGTCTTTGACATCAGCCTGGTCAGAGAGCCCAGGCGTGAGGGGTGAAATTGGATCCAAAGATGGCAATGCCTTGCTCCCAGGCTGATCTGTCCCTAATGGGTCTCTGAGTCTCCTCTGCACAGGGGTGTCTGTTTTCCTTGGCCACGGGGCTCTCTCCCAATCAATATAAATCCATCTCCCTGGAAGCAGCCTGATGATCTATAGAATTAGGCTGCGTATCATGACTTCAAAAGAACACTGATAAGCAATTTTCACTTTGTTAATTTTTCTCCATGAATTAGTGGAAAGGCGTTCTCCAAGATTGCAGTTAAAATTTAGTGCCTGCCCTAAAATTTATATCTTCTTTAAATGCATGAGTCTGAAAGCATTCCATTTCGATAAGTACCCATTTCTACCATATTTTTATTTAAAAGTCATTACTCTGTTAAACTTAGATGGACGACTCCTTGGATGTTTCCCAGATGAGTAAAATAGAGAGAAGGCGGGGGGAGGAGGCGGAAGGCGGGTGAGGATTAGAGTGGACACAGTCCGGGGCCGAGTCTCTGTAGCCATGGAAGGAATCATGTGCCGTGTCAAATGTGGGGCCTAGTGACAGTAGGGCCTAGTGAGCCTTTTTTTTTTTTTTTACCATTAAATATTCTGATTGAGTAAATAGTGACACATCTACTTACTTATGGATCCCCTCTTCTCGTGTCCAGAACTGTGCTCAGCCTTGGGGACGTGAGGGTGACCTGAAGGCTCCTGTTGATGAGGCATGGTTACAGCAGCCATTACGATACAGTACAAGGCCCCGGGGTATCAATTTGGATTGAACTTGTGATCCTGAGCATCTGCGATATGCCGACATTGTGCATGGCTTCCCAGCGCAGGGGGATGATGGAGCCAGCCCCATTGGTTTCCAGTTTTAGTCCCTCTGCTTACTAAGTATGGGCCCCCTGGCAAGGCACTGACCCCCTCCAGGCCTCAGATTCCTTATCTGCAAAATGTGGAGATCTCTAGTACATGGCTCCTAGTGTTATGATCAGGCGATGAGGCTATGTGATGTGCTTCCCATGAAGTAAGTTCCTCACAATGGTTAGCTCCTGATGACTAGCACTGGTGCTGTTGGGCAAAAAGGAGACAGTGATTGACTCTGTCCGGGAATGGTCCAGGGTTAGGGACACCTTCCTGAGGGGACCCTTGTGTTAGACCTTCAGGTCATAGGTTTCCTTGACCCTGCCTTTCTCCAGGCCAAAAAAAAAAAAAAAAAGTTTTCCTATTATTTGTTTCTGTGGACAAGGTTTTAAGTGGGACTTCTTTTAAAAATTTTTTGGTAATGTGTATTTATTTTTGAGACAGAGAGAGAGCATGAGCAGGGCAGGAGCAGAGAGAGAGGGAGACATAGAATCTGAAGCAGGCTCCAGGCTCCGAGCTGTCAGCACAGAGCCCGACATGGGGCTCAAACTCACGAGCTGTGGGATCGTGACCTGAGCTGAAGTCGGACACTTAATCGACTGAGGCACCCAGGCACCCCTTTAACTAAGTTTTCAAAACCCCAGCCTCTTTGTCCCCTTAGCAGCCCTAATGGTAGGGCCCAGCTGTCCCTGAAGGAAGAGATCTGCAGAGGCCTCAGGCCACCTCAAGCAGGAGGCACCCGTTAGGGCAGCTGGCCCTTATTTCCCTTGACACGAGTCTACACTGGTTAGCCTGTCTTAATTGAACACTGATTGAAACCTATTTAAATCATCCCCCATTTTCACAGGGACACATCTAATCTGGTTTCTCCTGTGAAATCTGAATTTTAGGCATTTTTACTACACTTAATTCGGATTTCCGAGCAAAAGCAAGTCCAAATGAATGTGAGGGACTCTGTTAGGTCTCCCCCGCTCTCATTCTCCTTGTCTATTAATGGGGATAGTACTGCCTTTTTGTCTAGGATCCATTTTGCAAGTTAGGCAGCCAAGGCATAGAAAAGTCCAGAAATTTTCCCAGGGCCACAAGCTGTTAAGTGAGAGCTGAGAACTCAGACCTAGCTCCATCTCAATCCCAAACGCATTCTGCTCAGTGCCTCGCTGCCTTGAGCACAATTGTAATGTCCCGTAAAGACGTGCAGACGGCCTGGGCTTCAGAGCTGTGAGATTCAGGTTAAAGCCCTGCTCCTCCACTCTGTGGTCTTGTGACCTGAAGGGAGCTACTTAACTTCTCTGAACCTCTGAGCCTTCCTCCATCCCCTTGGGGTGGTGCTGCCTGTTTCATAGTGTTGCTGGTGAATGTGACTTGTGGACATACATACCTAGTACATAACAGACACTCGTAAATGGTGGAGATTCTTAGTGTACTTGCCTAGTGATATACAAGGCTCACTTGAAGCAACTGTTTGGGCTTTAACGAGTTTGATGGGCAGCTGCAGTTGGTTGCAATGAATTAGGGCCATAAAATGCCAGTTTATTATGGTCATGTTGTGCTGGAAATAAAGTCCCCACCCCCACCTTGCTTTGTACTTGGGAGTGGGAAGGGACCTTCGGGGCCAAGGGTATTAATCATCAGCTTTAATGTTATGTGGTGAGGGCGAGACTGTGGTCATGCTGGCATCAGAAAGTGGCTTTGATCTTCCTCAGGTGCTGGGCGCCCAGGGAGCCAGCAACAATAACACCTTTGTGAGGTGTAGGAGAGGTGCAGGTCTAAGGAAACACTCCCAGGGAAGCTCAAGGACCCCCTTTGTTGTGGTTCTGGCAAACAAAACCACCAACTGTCAGGAAAAATTCACCAAACAGAACACAGGGACCAGAGGGGGCTCTGGGCTTTTCTAAAAGTGGTTTTCAACCTGGCCTTAAGGATTCTGTTTCTTCTTGTCTGCACACTACTGACTTTTTTGATTCAGTAGGTTGATCGAGCCAAAATTCCCAGGAATATTTTGTGCTTGATCCAGGCTGCCTCTTTCTAGATATGAATGAATGGGTGGATGTCCAAGTAACCAAATGTTGATAAATACTTGGAAATTCCTCACCTCCCAGTCCCTGTTACTTCTAGGAATCTAGAGAAAAAGCTTGAGGTTGAACATAAGACTTACTAATCAGGTCTTTGATATTTTGAAAGATAAGCGTGTGGGTTGTACATTTATCTTCCTTTAGATGTTTTAATTAACGGGGAAAAAAAATACGTGTTCTTTTTCTTAACTCCACGAAAGCAGGGCTGCTTGTTCAGAGTTAATTACCACCAAGTCACCAAAACCCAAGATAATACACAGCAAGGGTTAGCCAGGGGTTGAAAAGTCACGGGGTCAGATGGAGATTGATTCTTGCCATCGCTCCAGCACCCCTTTCCTTGACTTGTCAAGTCGGGTTGTAACTTGGCACCTTGTCTTGCGGTTAGCACGTCAGATGGCGAGAGGACCCCGGGAAGTGGAACGAGTGTTGAGGAGGCAAGAATTGAACAGAACAATAGTTGTTGAGAGCTGGGAATTCTATCCGCATCTTTAATCACCCAGAACCGAAGCTTTTTCAAGGGCTTAGATGAATGTGGGGATGGAGGTTCTCTGTCAGTCTCAAAGATGTAGTAGGCTCCTTTGCTGGTCCCACTGCCTACTGTGTTTAGGTAAGATACTTCACCTTTCGCTACCTCAGTTTCTCCATCTGTTAAATGTGGGCAATACTCTTTACCCATAGAGTTGTTTTGAGGGTGAAATGGGGTGATCTTTGAAAGCAGCTTGGCACTGTACCTAATGCAAAAGACCAAATATAGTGCTATCATTGAAAGTGATCCATTGAGGCCGGAATGATCCATGTGGAAATGGATTGAATTGGGGGCATCAGAGTGAACTCATGTGTAGCATAATATAGATTACAGATGGATACATATAACGAGTATTTATAGATGCGTGTAGGTATACAGGTTAGTAAACATACATATCTCCTAGCTCTGACAGCTCAGAGGCTCTAGAAACAAGGACACCCCAGCAACTTGGTGTTCGAAGCCTAGCTGGTATCCAGATCGTGGTTTCTAATACCTTTCTCCAATAAAAAGAGCCTAGACTCCATGGAGAAATGGTTGATTTTAAGACTGGAGACGAAATAGAGGAGATAACCCTGGAGCATCTTTTAGTGCCAGAAAGCAAGGAAATGCTCAACAAACAAAACAAAATAAAAAAGGGGTATCAGGAGCCAACTGAGGGTGCTGCCAGTGACCAAAACTGGAGCAGTGTGGGCAGCAAAGTAAAGTAGTATTATATAATGACCCAAAGTATAACATACACATCGTGAGTCCCTAGGGATATACCTAAATGAACCAATGAATGAATGAATGAATGAATGAGACAAATCTCTCATGCAGAAGAATTCCAAATAATTTATGTCGGTGCTCCCCCATCAAGGGGGTGGGGCATCGCTTCCCACTCCTTAAGTCTGAGCTGTGTTTAGTGACTTTCTTTCAGAGAGGACAATGTGAGAAGGGGAAAAAGTATAATTTTACAGTGGAGCAGTCTTGACAAACGCTACCTCTGCCAGGTGGCCAAGGTCATCAGCAGCAGTGATAAGCCGTGTTGATAATATGTACCGTTGATATGATGTCATGAGAATGGTGCTTTATCATCCTCCCAAAACCTATATCCACAGTATCCCCCTAAGGAAAACATCAGCAAATCCAAGTTGAGGGACATTGTATGATATGCCTGACCAGTACTCCTTGATGCTGTGATGGCTATCAAAAAACAAGGAAAATCTTAAGTAATCATCACCGCCAAGAGGAGTCTAAACAGATGTGGCAACTAAATGTGACCTGGGATTCTAGATGGGGTCCTGGAACAAACACAGGACATTAGGTGAAAACTCCGGAAATTTGAATAAAGTAAGGCATTTAGTTAGTAATAACATATTGATATTCTTCTTTAATTGTAGATCTACAATAGGTATACCTCATGTGGGATATTAATGATAGGAGAATCTGGGTGTGGTATATATGGGGACTTTTTTTTTTAATTTTTTTTTTAACGTTTATTTATTTTTGAGACAGAGAGAGACAGAGCATGAACGGGGCAGGGTCAGAGAGAGGGAGACACAGAATCCGAAATAGGCTCCAGGCTCCAAGCTGTCAGCACAGAACCTGACGCGGGGCTCGAACTCACGGACCGCGAGATCGTGACCTGAGCCGAAGTTGGCCGCTCAACCGACTGAGCCACCCAGGCGCCTCTATATGGGGACTTTATACTATCTTGCAAATCTTGTGTGATCTCAAATTAGTCTAAAATTAAAAGTTTTTCTTTTTTGAGAGAGAGCACATGTTAGTGGGGAGGGGACAGAATGAGAGAGAGAGAATGAATCTCAAGCAGGCCCCATACCTCTAAAAGTTTATTTTTAAATCATTTATTAAGTCACTCATTCATTAAGAAAGCATTTTCTTAAGGGCGCCTGGGTGGCTCAGTTGGTTGAGCATCCAACTCTTGATTTCGGCTCAGGTCATGATCCCAGGGTCGTGGGATCAAGCCCCATATCAGGCCCACACTGAACATGGAGCCTGATTAAGATTCTATCTCTTCCTCTTCTCCTCTCCCTTGATGACTTTCTCTCTTTCTCTTTCTAGAAAAAAAAAAAAGGCATTTCCTTGTACTTGCCTGGCTGAGTGCAAAATATGATGAAAGTATCATGCCTGCCTTAAGACAAAAAAGGAGAAAACCGCAACACAGATGGAAATTGCTGTGATAAGTGCAACACTGGAGTATGGTGAGAATAGGGAGAAGGTCCTGCCCAAGTCTTGAGTAGACAAGGAAGTTTTCCTATAGGATGGGACATTTCCCTGGTCCCACTGGGACACCTCCTGCCAGCCCAGTTTCAGGTCCTGAGCCCTGTCTTCCTCTCTTCCTGACTTTGTTTTTCTCTTCTGTGTCCACCACACCATGCAGGTGACTTCCTCTGTCGTCTGGATGGGATGTGGTTATGTATAGGCCTATCAGGAGGGCACCATAAGAGGGGTGAACAGCCACGGGCCTTTAACAAATGACCTTCTGTTAGTAGGGTCATAGCTAAGAACAGAGTGGGCAGGTAGGACCAGTTTCTCTCTCTCTCTTGGTCTTTTTAGCAGGTGGCATTGGCAGAGGTCATTGAGAAAGGTAGACAGGGAAGGGAGTCCACTTGGTGCACATAGGACCACTGTTAAACCTAACGATGGAAGAATTGGGGGTCTATGCATGAAGTGGCCTGCACCCTCTTCATTCACCAGGACCTGCTGCTGTCAGCTTTCCAGGAACGACTATTCTCAGGAGACTCTCCTGTGGAGACTGGCCCAGGGACCCACAAGCACATTTATTGAAAATAGAATATATGTTGGGGCGCCTGGGCGGCTCAGTCGGTTGAGCGTCTGACTTTGGCTCAGGTCATGATCTCACATTCTGTGAGTTTGAGCCCCGCGTCGGGCTCTGTGCTGAATCTCAGAGCCCGGAGCCTGCTTTGGATTCTGTGTCTCCCTCTCTTTCTCTGCCCCTCCCCTGCTCATGCTCTGTCTCTCTCTGTCTCAAGAATAAATAAAAACATTTAAAAAAAATTTAAAAAAAAAGGAAAACAGAATATATGCTAGACATTGATTTGTCAAGGAGATGGTTGAGGTGGCTCCGTGAGCAGTAAGAGACAGATAATGTACTCAGGAAGCTTAGGGTTGTGCTTTTCCTGGCATTTGAAACTAGGGCAGTTCTACACTATGCTGGACAGAGGATGTTTAACGTCTCTGGCCCAGACTCAGTCATTATGAGACAGACAATAGTATTAGCTGCTGCCGTCTATCAAGCACCTACTGTGTACCAAGCTCTGTGCTAAATCCTTTCTGTCATGTGATGAGCAATTCGGTGAGATAGCCACCATTACTGTCTTCATTTCACAAGTGAGGAAACTGAGGCCAACAATAGTTCAGTGGGTCATGCCATATTTGAGCCCTCTAGGGGACTGACCCCAGAGTCCTTGCTGTTCCCTTTCAGTGAAATAGCTTCTTGCAGAGGTCCAGAGGAGAGGAAGAACAGGCTCAGTGAAAATATGGGCAAATGTTGGCACAGACATCTTACTGAAACAAAGGTTTGAATGATAGGCCCCTGAGAAGATGCTCAGCATCATTAGTCATTTGGAAAATGCAAGCCCAAACCACAGGAGGTAAAGTACACTTACTGGAGTCGCCAAACTTGGGGCGAGGATGTGGAGACTGAAACTTCCACGCTGCTGGCGGGAATGTGAAATGGCACACCCAGCTTGGAAGATAGGTTAGTGGCTTCTTACAGAGTGAACCTACACCTGCCGTGTGATCCAGCCATTCCACTCATGAAAGCCTATGGCCATTCAAAAACCTGTATAGAATGTTCACAGCAGCTTTATTTGTAAATAAATAAAGCTTTATTTTCTAGCCCCCTGCTGGAAACAGCCCAAATGTCTATCAATGGTGAATAGATAAATCCACTCCTGGTATGTCCATTATAATGGAATACTACTAAGCAATGAAAAAGGAATGAACTGTTCATATAAGATACAGTATGGATTAATCTCAAAATAAGTATGCTGAGTGATAGAAGCCAACCTCCCCCAAAAAAGTACAAACTAATATAATTCCATTTATTTAAAATTAAGAAACGCAAACTAACCTTGAATGACAGAAAGGAGATCAGTGGTTGCCTGCATTGGGACAGCAGGTGCAACGACAGCTAGGAGGATGAGTAGAGCCCAAAGGGCACAAGGAAACTTCTGGGGTTGGTGGATACATTTGCCTTGATTAGGTAACATCTTCACTGGTGTATGCCGTGTCCAAATCTAGCAAATCCGATGCTTGAATTATATGCAGCTTATCACATGCTAGTTACACCTCAGTAAAACTTGTTTCAAACACAGAAAAGAAGGGGTGCCTGAATGGCTGGGTCAGTTAAGCGTCCGACTCTTGATTTCAGCTCAGGTCACTATCTCACAGTTTGTGCGTTCAAGCCCCACATCAGGCTCTGTGCTGACGGCGTGGAGCCTGTTTGAGATTCTCTTTCCCTCTCTCTCTGCCCCTCCCCCCCCAAAATAAATAATAAATAAACTTAAAAAGAAAAAAAAAAACAGAAAAGACCAGAAAAAACAACACAAGTAGTATCTGCAGTCACTTATATAGTGCTTACTATATTTCAGGCACTGTTCTGTCTATAGAAATGATTTCATCCTCATTTTAAGAATTGTGCAATAAGGGGCACCTGGGAGCCTCAGTCAGTTAGTTGTCTGACTTCGGCTCAGGTCATGATCTTGCAGTTCATGAATTCCAGCGTTGGGCTCTGTGCTGACAGCTCAGAGCCTGGAGCCTGCTTCAGATTCTCTGTCTCCCTCTCTCTCTGCCCTTGCCTGCCCATGCGCTCTCTCTCTCTCTCTCTCTCTCTCTCTCTCTCTCTCTCTCTCTCTCATATAACTAAATGTTAAAAAAAAATTGGGGGAACTGAGGGGCGCCTGGGTGGCTTAATCGGTTAAGCATCCAACTTCGGCTCAGGTCATGATCTTACCATTCCCGAGTTTGAGCCCCGCATCTGGCTCTGTATTGACAGCTCAGAGCCTAGAGCCTGCTTCCAATTCCATGTCTCCTTCTCTCTCTGCTCCTCCGCTGCGCTCTCTCTCTCTCTCTCTCTCTCTCTCTCTCTCTCAAAAATAAATAAACGTTTAAAGAAATTTTTAAATTAATGTTTTTAAATTGTACAATAACTGTTAGTTTTCCTATATTTTCTTTCAACCCACATCAGTTCTCTAGCTACTCTGACATGTTTTATTATTTTGTTCTTTTGGCCCCTAGCACAGACCAATAGTTATTTGTGTTTTACTGGTACTGACTTGTATCTCAGATGAAGCTGTCTTGCTTACTGAGTCCGTGTCTCCTGTGGCCCCGTTTGGCCCCTCCTGTCCAGTTTGAAGCTAGGGCTAGATGGACGCTTAGTGAGTGTGTGGTCGGATTGCTTCCCGCCCACTTGCCCCCCAACCCCAGAAGTGTGCAAGTGCTTGGATTTTCCTGAGTGCCTTCTCACTCCTTGCCGATCCCATGGTGTTGCCTTTCATCATCTGTCTCCACTGAGTGGGGCCTGACTGACTGGGAGAAGCCCCCTGTGTGATAGTTAATGGCAGTCAGTTGCCCACACCACCTTACCAGAGAGATCTGGATGTTCATTTGGCCTCTCTGGGAAGTAACATTTTCACTGAACAGTGTTAGTTAGTGGGACCTGGGAGACACAACTCAGCCACAGCTGCTTTCTCTTCTTCCGTCCGCCATGACAGTCTTGCATGGCTTTCCGTTCCCATGCTCTGCACCCGCCCCCCACCCCATACACACACCCTGTGGCCTTGGGAGGACATGATCCCCCCCCAATGCTCCCCCCCAGCAGCTCATCAGGATGCATTTGGGCTCACAGTCGTTCTGCAGCCTGACATTTGTTGTCTTGGGAGAAGATTGTTCAGGAGCCCTAGGCTCTGGGCTCTAACCAGAGAAATCCACCCATCAGACGGTGCCATGTTGTTAGAGCCATGCTGTTTGGGTGATTGCAGTGGTGTGGCCCTGTGGCTTCCTCACGTCATCCAGGAGGAAGTTACCCCAAAGCAAAGCCTGTGGCCTGAGCTTGGGGCGCCATGGTTTACTCAGGCCGGTGTTAGAGGAAATGATGCTCCACACCATTTCTTTTAAGGGAAATACAAATTTAAACCACCATGAGAGCTACAGCACGCTTTTAGATTGGCTGAACTTGGGGTGAGGATATGGGGACCAGAACTCTCTCATGCTGCTGGTGGGGATGTAAAACGGCACAACCACTTTGGAAAATAATTTAGCAGTTTCTTACAAAGTCGCACTACCATGTGACCCCCATTCCACTCCTATAAAAGCTGGGCAGGGCTGTCTGGACCTATGTTAATGGAAGGCCACCAGGAGCACAGCAAGGTCGGGTGACCCAAGGCCTCTCAGAAGGTCAGAAACCAAAGCTTCTGGTGGGAGTCTATCAACTGGCCTGAGCCCAGCTTTCCACAAAAGACAGCAGCTTGCCTGGAAGAATGATCAAAGAAGCAGAAGAAAAAAAAAAAAATTAGCAGCAGTAAGAGTAACACCTAACATGTACTTCATGCTTATCGTGGGCTAAGAAATTTAAATTGTATGATCAAACCATCCTAATAACCTCTTGCAGTTATCAGAATTATCCTCCCCTTTACAGGGATGGACACTGAGGGTCAGAAAGACAGAGTCCTTGCCCAAGATTACATTGCTAGTAAGTCCTAGAGATCTGTTTCCCATGCTGCTGTTTGAGTCCAGAGCAGATACTCTCAACTCTTAGCAGAACGGTAAGACAGAGGCGGTGTGGCAGGCGCACGCGTGTTGTATGGGAAACGGGGGTGGAGTGATTACAAGGTAGATCTTTTCCACAGCCTGATGAGAAGAGCCAAGTTAGACTTGGATCAAAGCTGAACCACAGTACTCTTGTTTTCCCTTCTTCCCAGTCTTTCAGATCACCGCCTTTCACGAGGCCACCCGTCTAACGATAACAATAAAAATAAACAGCCTCACTTGTCACCATCGTCCCCTGGGAGGAGAATATTTATGAGACTCCTTATTTAATTTTCCCTGTTTCCCTGCTGCTCTGTGGTCAAGTACTTGAATAGGCACTTTGAAGACACGAGGCCAACCTCCCACTCATGAAGATGTTTTTATATTTGTTTAGAAGACCATGAAATGAAAACCACATTGATTTTTTTTCCCCTTTTCCTATTTACTACTCATCTGCTGTGTGGGTAACTCTGGTACTGTGGCGGCTAAGGGTGACCTAGCAGTTATGGAAGTGTTTGTGCTTTGCCAGTGGCTCAGTGCGCATGAAAAAGATGCTCAAGGGAGCTTGGGTGGCTCAGTCAGTTAAGTGTCCGACTTCGGCTCAGGTCCTGATCTCACAGCTCGTGAGTTCAAGCCCTGTGTTGAGCTCTGTGCTGACAGCTCAGAGCCTGGAGCCTGCTTTGGATTCTCTGTCTCCCTCTCTCTCTGCCCCTCCTCTGCTCGTGCTCTGTCTCTCTGTCTCTCAAAAATAAATAAACGTTAACAACAACAAAAAAATGTCTTTTTTAAAAAGATGCTGGAGGCGCCTGGGTGCCTCAGTTGGTTAAGCATTCGACTTCAGCTCGTGTCATGATCTCACAGTTTGTGGTTCAAGCCCCACATCGGGCTCTGCTGACAGCTCAGAGCCTGGAGCCTGCTTCTGATTTTGTCTCCCTCTCTGTCTCTACCTTCCCCCCCTTCTCATTCTCTGTCTCTCTCTCTCTCAAAAGTGAATAAGCCTCAAAAAAATAAATTAAAAAAAAAAAAGATGCTGAAGACAGCCTTTACAGAGCCCTCTCGCCAAGGTTCAAGTACTGTGCCCATGACCTCAACACCCATCAGCTCACTTCTACATACATTTAGTTCAGGGGTTTTAGTAATTGTGCCTTGTTGATTTTCCCTTAGTTTTTCATCCCTTTCTCCCACTCTCCTTATATGCTCTCAGGGCCTCTTCTTTCATATCGTCATTAAATTTTTCTACTTTTTTGTTCCCCAGAGCCATGGTAAGTGTAGAGTAGTTTTTCTTCTAATACTTACATGGTGTTAGAGCACCAGGAGCAATAATATCTAAGAAATCAAAGGTCCCAGAAGACCCCATGAGAAGTTGATTGAATAGTCAAGACTGTCGGATGCAGGCTGAGAGTCCCTTCCTAATGAACAGTCAGTGGCTCCCTGTTGCCAATACAAAAAAGTGTTCAAAATGGAGAACCAAATGGACATTTGGCCATGTTGTTCAACATTCAGATTACATTCAATTAAAGAACAATTATAGAAATCGTAAATCCAAAGGTGGTGAGAGTTACTTCAGTGCCATTATGTATTTTTTTTAAAGCTCTTTTAATGAAAGATGATTCACATTATTACAAAATTCCCTCCTGCCATGTGTTTTCAAAACCTCTAGAGAGCTGAGTTTAGTGATATTTGAGAAAGAGGAAGTTTTACTGTGCGTCTTTTAGGTTACACTATGAAATGATAGCAGCATGTAGCCTTTATTATTTAGAGAGGGAATAGAAAGATCATCTCAAAGCAGTAAATTTCTACTTATTGTGCTTAGCACCACACCTGACACACAGTTTGGGACCAGTATGTGTTGCACTGATAGATGGACAGAAGGACAGGCAGAAACATACTGGATAGCCAGTATATGATATACTAGATATCCATTAGAGTTCACTGAAGATCAGATCATGCCATTCCAGTTTGATTTTCTTTTTTTGGTGGATTTATGGGCTATGCTGTGAGAGGAAGTTCCAGCATGTAAGCTGTCTGGTCTTCAGTAAGGCTTTAGGTTCTTTCTTTGATCAACAGAGTCTTCCCAGTTGACACAAGGCATTGGTCCATCCACTCACAAAATTTTGCCCACTTGAGAACTGAGTTTTCATTGTACTATAGCTTGAAATAGGCTAAAAGCAAAAACGTGAAAGTAACTGAAAAGTATCCACATCATCTAATTGCCGAAGTTATGTGTGGGCTTTTCAGACATTGGTTTTGGCCTTGTGTGGAGCCAGGACAAGACTGGGTGTTGGTTCTCTGTGTCAGGAGGACATTTAACTGGAGGGAGCTCCTTGACATAGACCAGTCATGGCGCCTCCCTGACTTGGGCACCTATCATCTGCCTGCGTGTTAAAACTTACTTAAAGTTCCTTAGATATCCACGTAGCTCCTAGCTCAGAGATTTACTGTGATCTTGGAATGCAGGGCTAGGGTTCTCTGGAATTGGGGAAATGGCCTATGAAAAAGAAGAGAGAACCTAGGAGAAATAGGCCAGTAATATTAACATATGTATTTGTTGTTCTGTGGTGTGCAAGACACTAACTTGCGTGGACCTGACTACCCTGATAGACTCCCAGTGAAGATACGCCTCAATATGAAGTCTGATAGCTTCATGGCCCTGATGAAAATCTCCCAGTGAGTCTCCTGAGTCCTACAATCCTAGCTGGGCGAGGGGGCTCTCCTGTGATCTGGGCCCTACCCACCTCTAGTTTTATCCCCCACCATCCTTTACTTTTCATCTGCGGTCTAGCAGGTATATGCACACACATTCTTATCTGAATTGCATGGGGCCAAAGACGTTTAGGAATAGAGAATATCCATATTTTAGAAAGTTAATATTGGTATATACACAGTATACAACATTACACAGCCAGGCAGGTCTGGGATAGCACCCATAATACAACACATTAGTATTTCTGCAGTAAAACTTACTAATATTCACACCAAGCCTGTTAAGTAGATTCTACATAGTTTGATAAGTTCAGATCAAATTTGGCCAGCAGAGGAATCAGGGAAAAACTTGGTAGGTGGAATGCTTTAGATGAATACAGACTTCTATCCAGTCTTTGGGAAAAGAGTCTGTCTGCCCTCATTTAAGTGCCCTTCAGGCAGGTGTTTTCTCTGTGCAGAGTGGCTCCGTCTCTCTTCTGCGTGGTGGGTCCCATCATCACCAGAATCATCATCACTGTTATAATTCACATTTATTGAGCATGTTCTGTGTTATTTGATATCCACAGCAAACTCTGGGATGGTTTCTTATTGTGTTATGGTGAGGAAACTGAGGCTTGGAGAGGTCACAGAGCAAGGAGTGGAGCTGAGGTTGTGCTAAAGCACAGGGAGCTCAGAGCCCATAGTCCCAGTCATTGTGCTGTGCTTAGTGTGTGTGTTCCCCAAAGTTCCAGTTTAGATGTCTCCATGGGGCTCTCTTTTCTTTCTCTGCCACGTTGAGTTCACCATGCCCCCCCGCCTTGGCCTTCATAGGTCTTCCTGCACATCTCCAGTACAGCACGTGTCATTCTCCGTGTCTTCCCCATGAGCCTGGGCTCCTTGAGCAGTTGGGGAAAAGTCTACTGCATGCTCCATCTCTAGGGCACACAGTAGGTACTCAACATACTTTATAGTCAGGTTCACCCAGAGAGATATGCTGACAGCAAATAATTTGTATCCATGAAATAGCTATTTAAACACCAAACCCCTAGTTTAAAGGTGCAAAATTTGGTTCTAAAAAAGAAAAAGAAATATTCAAAAAGGAAAAGGCTACTCGGGTTCATGCATGGTGTATAAAGAAGAATTTGTTAGGGACAACATGTCAAAAATGAGCAAGGAATATGTTTACATTAAAGGATAATGATAGCTAGGATTTATTACATATGTACCATGTGCCAGTTCTGCGGGAGGCAGTCTGTATATAGCATTTCTAATCCTCACTGTTATGATACGTTAAGATTAATTTAAGAAAAAGAAAGATGTAGTAGCCATGTTTTAGATCATAATAAAAGGTAATACTAATAGATTAAACAAAAGGTAAATGTCACTAGAAGTCAGTAACCTAAAATGACCCGAAAGGAGTACATTTCTCCATCTAAGAGATGATGGAATTAAGGTCAAAGAGATCAGAGAGCTAGGACATGTCAGGGGAAGCCAGGTCTGGCTGGGCTCTTGACTTTTATATCCATTCCTTGAAAATGTTAACGTGGCATCACGAACGTATCCTCTAATCCTACCCAGGACTGGGTCCAGCCTTGAGCTTTGCTTTGAGAAAAATGTGCTGGAACCTGGAACCCGGAAAGAAGCATATAATACACAGCTACAATGTTTAAGAGATACCGGCCCCCACTTTTGTTCATTTTTTATTTTTTTACTCAAAAATGATTTCAGACTTACACAGACTTGCAAAAGTAGAATTCTGTATACCTTTCATCTAGATTGTCCTAATATTTTGCATAAGCATTCTACCCATATTTTATGTGTGTGTAAATTGTTTTATCTGAATCATTTGAGAGTAGGTTGCAGATATAATGCCCATTTACTCCTAAATACTTCAGTATGTGTTTTATGAAAACAAGGATATTCTTTTATATAGCCAAAATACAATTATCATAGCAGGAAATAAACACTGATACGATACTAGGGGCGCCTCAGTAGCTCAGTCGGTGGGCATTGGACTCTTGATTTCGGCTCGGGTCATGATCTCACATCAGAGATCACGATCTCTTCGTTGTGAGATCGAGCCCCACATTGGGTTCCGTGCTGAATGTGGAGCCTGGTTAAGATCCTGTCTCTCTTCCGCTTTCTCTGGCCGTTCTCCATTTGCGAACATGTTGTACTTTCTCTCTCTCAAAATAAACACTAAAAACAACCCAACATTGAGGGGGCACCTGGGTGGCTCAGTCAGTTGAGTGTTCCGCTTTGTCTCAGGTCATGATCTCAGGGTTTGTGAATTCAAGCCCCACATCAGGCTCTGTGCTGACAGCTGGAGCCTGCTTGGGATTCTGTGTTTCCCTCTCTCTCTGCCCCTCCCCTCCTGCATTCTGTCTCTCTCTGTCTCTCAAAAATAAATAAATTTAAAAAGTTAATAGTTTTTTAAAAAACCAACACTGAATACAAGTCTATTATTTAATTTGTGTACCTTATTCAAATTACATCACCTGTCCACACAATGTCATTTACAATAAAAGAAAAAATGTTTCTCAGAGTTTGGGATGGTTAGAAGATGGGGTAGTTCTGACTGCTTGAGAGAAACCTTAGGGGTTGAATTTGTTTTTTTGTTTGTTCAAGCTTTTGTGATGATAAAATGACTAACTCCTTCTTGGTGCTTTGGAGTTTGTTGAATGCCTTGTGGAACTTGGTAGAGTAACTAAGTGAGGCCCAGTGTTTTCTTTTTTCTTTTTTTCAAATTCTTATTTAAATTCTACTTAGTGAACATACAGTGCAATATTGGTTTCAGGAGTAGAATTCAGTGATTCATCACTTACATTCAACACCCGGTGCTCAGAGGCTCAAAGAAACAGTGATTTATGCAGCATCCCACAGCTAGCAAGTGATAAGGCCAAGGCTCAGATCCTGTCTGAGGAAACCCCAAGCCTGTCCCTCTGCATCCTTAATCAATTTATCCTTATTTGCTCAAATTGAAGGATCAGGCAGTAAGAGCTCCTGATTCTCTCTCACTAGCCCCATTGTGATTGGAATTCTCCTCCGAGCGCAAGCTGTTAGTTCTCAGTTGACATACATAAAATGGACCTGAGGAACTCCCTAAAAATGCAGTTCCCCAGGTCCCACTCCTGCAGGGTCTGAGTAAGTGTGACTGGGAAGGAGTGTATACCAATGTGTACTTCTAACGTGTGCCCAAGTGATTGTAATGTGGGGCTCGCAGGAAAACCACTTTTACCTTCCCAGGAGTGGCAGTTAGATCTATCATTGCTTCCTCAGTGCTTTGCAGAGCATCTTGTACACAGGAGGACTCTGAATTTACACTTGATGAAATGTAAGAGTGAAGTCAGTGAATGTAAACGACTAGAAACTGAAGGAAATCAAGTTGGACCGTCAGTCTCTGTGGGTTTGGGACACTCTAGGGGGTTCCTTGAGTCCTCTCCCTTTCAAACAAAGTCTCTCTTGGTGGGCTTAGGGGCAGATGGCCTGGGAAGTCTGGACTTGGATAGAGGACCTGGCGGAATGTGCCAACAATCAGAGACTGTGGAAGTCTTCTTTTCTCCTGAAAAGCAGAATGAAGTGAAACAGTGAGAGACCCCATTTGCAGCTCTGGGCAGACAAACACAGAAACCAGAGCACAGACAGGATGCAACAGGAAACCACAAAGGCCTAAGATCTCTCAGGGTAAATAGGAAGCCAGAGTTTACTTTCGAACCCACAGTGCCAAGCCGAAGCACGGAGTTTAATCCAGTTCTGTGCCCAGCCCTTCCTGGACCCCTGGCACAGAGGAAAGCTGATGCCACCTGGGTGAAAGCATTTTAAAATGTTTGTTCTCATCAGGCTTGGAGGAAGCTCCTTTTGTTTGTGCTGGTGAATAATTTGGGGCACAGGTGCAGCTTGGACTTGAAAGCATTAATTGGTCTCCCTGGTTTTCCCTGCATTGATATCTGAAACCCCGGTCTTCCTCTACAAAGTAATCTTAATCCACATACATTTGTGAGGCATTTGCCATTGACAGCCAGCTTTCATACACTCCATCTGTGGACCTCTGCGTCCAGGTGCCTAGTGGGGGAACACTGCTGGATGCTTAATGCGCATTCTGTGTTTGTTGGATTGGCATGCGTAATCTCACTCCATTGCTGCCGTTACACTGGAAAGTAGTAAGTAGGATACAAATGATCTTCACTGTTTTGAGATAAGGAAAATACAGCGTGGTAGAAAAGACATGGGTTCTGAAGTCAGACCTGTGCTCACATCCGAGATAGTTAAACTTCCTTATCCAGAGTGCCTTCTTTTATTCAGTGAATTTTGAGCATCTCTGATGTGCTGGGCACTGGAGGGAAAATAACGGGCGCAAGTAGAAACTGACCTTACAGTCTAGTGGAAGGGAAGGATGTTAAGCAAACAGTCACAAAAATATATGATTATAGACTTTGATAAATGCTCTGCATTCCTACCCTGGTGGTGGGAGTATGAACTGGTGCAATCACTTTGGAAAACAGCATATATGAATATATGCATACAGCCTGCACATATAGCCATATATGAGTATGCATGTAGCCTGTGCTGCACCAATTCCATTCCCAGGTAAAAACCTAGAAAAACTATTGCTTCTGGGTACCTGTATGTACCCAGGGACAAGTACACAAGTATTCATTGCATTATTTCTCATAGTAGCCCCAAATTTGGATCAACCCAAATTTCCACCCATCACAGAATGGATAACTCATTTGTATTATTTTCCTACAGTGGTATACACATTTAAAACGAAGGAACTAAAGCTACATGAACAACACAGAGGGATCAATTTTAAGTGAAAGAAACAGGATATGAAAGAAATACAGAATCACTTTGTTCATAGGCAATTCACAAAGAGGCAAGAGAAACCATGCATTTTAGGAATGCATATATAGGTACCAAACCTAGAGAGTCAAGAAAGGAAATGACTGCTACAAATATCAGGACACTAGTGGATTACATGGCTGGGGGTGCTAGTTGTTGACATAGAAAGAAGCCATCTGGAAGGGACCTGGGGAGCTGGCATTTACTGGTGAAAGATCCATGAGTACTTATTATCAGTCTTAAAAATGTACACATATGTTTAATATGCTCTTCTGTATATATGATGCTATATAGTATATCATATAGCTGTATATATACCTATATGATACACATAGGTGCTATAAAGTGAAGGAACAACCATGAGAGCATAAAGCCAAGTAACTGATATAGTTTGGGTGGTTGGCTTCTGTAAGGCAGTGATGTTTGAGCTGAGGTACTTTGATTAGGTAGCTAAACAGAGCTGAAAGGAAGGAAGGAGGTGCCTGCCTGGTGGTGGTTGAGAAGAAAGTGGTCCAGAAATTGCGGCAGGATAATGGGAGGGAAATAGGCAGATTCCAGGTGGCATAGGAGAATGGAGAGGCATCTGCTAAGGCTGGAGAAGCAAAAAGGGGCAGGGCTGGCTGGATTTATAAGCATAATGAAGGATTTCTGTCTTTTAAGAGACAGTGAAAGACTTTAGGCATTGTGGGTAACATAATTGGATTTACAGAGGACCCAAATAATTGCAATTTGGAGAACAGGTTGGAGAGATACCAGAGTGGATGATTAGAGGACCAGATAGAAGGAGATTAGGGGTCCGGTTGAGAGGCGGCATCATGGCAGTTGCCTTGGATTATGGTGGGGGAGATGGAGAGAAGTGGATATATCAGAAAGATGTTTAGAAGATGCAATCAGTGACTCCTTGTGCAATGAAGGAACACCAGCATCACAGGATGGATGCATTGCAGGCTCTGTAGGTGCGTCCCCCAGCCTTCTGTGATCAGCTACTGCCTAGTGAGCAGAGGTCAAAAGCAGGGGCTCAGGCATTCCTTGGGCAGACTAGACTGACAGGAGAGGAGCTCTTTGGTTAATGTCAGCTGTGTTTCTTTATAAAAATTAAATGTTTTGCCCTGGGCTTTTAGCAAAGGTCTCCCCAAGATGTAACCGTGTGAACACAGTATCACTTCTGTGGGAGCCTGACAAAAATACCTAACCTGAATCTAATCATGAGGAAATGTCAGAAACCCAGATTGAGAGGTATTCTTCAAAATAACTTGCTTCCACTCTTCAAAAATATCCAGGTCACAAAAGATAAAGGCAGAAGGGTTCCAGATGAAAGCAGACTAAAGAGACATGACAGCTGAAGGCAGTGTGTGGTCTTGCGTTTTTTCTTTCAAGGTAAAGGACATTTTGTGGACAGGTGATATAATTTGAATAAGGTCTGTAGATTAAATGATAGAATAGTTTCTGTGTTTATTTCCTGATATGATAATGACCATGTGGGAGAATATCCTTGTTTTTATAAAATACATACGGAAGTATTTAAGAGTAAACGGGCATTATATGTACAACCTCCTCTCAAATGATTCCGAAAAAAGAATTTATGCACACATATAAAATATAGGCAGAATATTTATGCAAAATATTGACAGAACCTGGGTGAAGGGTGTACAGAATTCTACTGTTTTTGCAATTTGTAAGTCTGAAATCATTTTTGACTAAAAAATTGAAAAATACAAAAAAAAGTATTAGTCATGTGAAGGCCGTGCCTGCATTTCCTATACCCCTGCTGATGAGTTAATATGTCACTGATTTTACTCCCTCCAAAGTCCTCCTGGAGAATTTTAGAATTTATATGATTGGGAAAGTGATCTTTAATCTGAACATCACTATATTTTCTTTTTCCAGTAATAAAAGCTATTTAAGTGATCACCTTTTTCTTCCAACCCTGGAAACCAGGAAGCTCAGAGTTGAAATTGAACACTCAAGCTAAAATATTGAACCTTCTGTTGGCCATATTTCCATTCTTTTTTTCATCAGTCTTATATTACATATGTTACTATAATATCTGTGTGTGTGTACGTGCACACATGTGTATTGGGGCAGTATTTAAAACACGTTCAGTATTTATCTTAGTTTCTTATTGGCTGTTTTAACAAATTACTACAAATTTGGTGGGTTGAGACAATGCACATTTATTTTCTTAAGGTTCTGGAGACCAGGAGTCCGGAATCCATTTCACTAAACTGAGATCAGATGTCCTCAGAGCCTACTCCCTCTCAAGGCTCCAGGGTACAATCTGTTCTTGTCTCTTTGCAATCTTGGTGGCCGCTGGTCTTCCTTGGCTTATGGCCACATCACTCACCTTGGCCTCCATAGTCACATTGCCTTCTCCCCATCTGTGGTCAGTCTCCCTTATGATTACATTTAGAGCACACCTGGATAATCCAGGATTCTCTTCCCATCTCAGGATCCTTGATGTAATCAGATCTACAAAATCCTTTTTTTTTTGCTTTATAAGGTGACATTCACAGCTTGGAGGGATTTGGACGTGGGTGTGGTTTTTTTGTCAGGGGTGGGGGAACATTATTCAGCACACCACACACACCCTTTGTGAAAGAAGTGACAACATAAATTCCTTTTTAGGAGTAAATAAAAATAAAATACATTAGTTTATATTTCTACGCTAATTCACGTATAGCAGAGGAACACAGATAAAGCAAAGGAATCAGATTCTTATATTGAAACTTTCAATCGCTTTTATGAACTGCATTTATTTTTTTTTTATATTTCCTACTGAGTTATTGCTGGAGTAGAGAAATATATTTTATTTTCAAACATTGATCTCATATCCACTAACCTTGCTAAATACTCTAAGTTTTAAAATGTATATGTGTTATGCACTGTCTGCATGCATAAGATCTTTCAGAGTAATTTTTAAACTATAGAGCTAGGTGATCTAATGTGGTTTTGATGGTCAGGGAAGGCTTCTGTAAGGCACTGACATTGAACTATAATATTCTGGTTAGAAAAAAGAGTGGTCCAATCAGAGGGGCCAGTATGAGCTGTAACTGTGAGATCATATCACCTGCAAAATTTTGTCTCTTTCTTTCCTTCTCAGTACCTCTTGTGAATGAATTTTTGTCTGGTCGTGTTTGTCAGGACCTCCAGTATTTTGTTGAGTTATTAGGATAATAAAAAGTAACCTCATCCTGGGGCACCTGGGTGGCTCAGTTGGTTGAGCATCTGACTTCGACTCAGGTCATGATCTCACGGTTTGTGAGTTCGAGCCCTGCGTCAGGCTCTGTGCCGACGACTCAGAGCCTGGAGCCTGCTTTGGATTCTGTGTCTCCCTCTCTCTCTGCCCCTCCGCCACTCACGTTCTGTCCTTTTGTCCCTCAAAAATGAACATTAAAAAAAACAAAAGTAACCTTAACTTGTTCCTTATGTTAGAATGTATCTAAAATTTCTCCAGTAAGCATGATATTTGCTGGAGATATATATATCTGGAGGTGTGTGTGTGTGTGTGTGTGTGTGTGTGTGTGTGTGTGTATACACACACACACACATATGTATATATATACTTACGACATTAAGGAAATGATCTTCTATAGAATTCAGGACAGATAATCAGTATCCTGTGCTTGAATAACCACTAAGGATTCGTTTATTTGACAGTCCAATTCCACAGCCACAGAGCTCCATCACTGAACTTCATGAGGGCAGTGACCATTGACTCAGTATGATATCCTCAGTGGCTGGCACAGTGCCTGGGACTTAATTAGGCATTCATTATGGAATGAATGAACGAATGAATGAATGGAAGATGCTTAATACGTATTTGTTGGATGAATGAATTGAAGTTAGCAAATTATTATTTAAAGGGAGCCAAAAATCGCCCTACTTTCCAAACCCCTCATAAAATGAATTGAGTTCACGGTGCTGCCTTTCTTACATCCTCAGCACCTGGCACAGTCAGCTAGTCATTTGACATATGAAGGGATAAATGAGTGAGTCAGCCCCAGAACATTCTGCCAGTGGCCATTAGACTTTGCCCCTAAAGATTCACATTTATTTGAACTGAAGCCAGGTGGCTAAAGATGATTTAATCAGGACAAAAATTAAATGCTCTCTTTAATAGGATAATTGCTTATTTCATTTTCTCCTTAAAGTTGGCCATTCATCTCATGCCACTGTCTTTGAATTTATATATGTTGTCCACGAAGTAATGAAAGTGATTATTCTGAATGAAGTCAAAAGAATTCACAAAGGGCTGTCTTCTCGTGTGACCAGAAAGTTTGGAATTCCAGAGAATTGGAGAGGGGTTAGGTACAGTGGCAGGCTTAAAGTTTACATACAAGAAGACAGAGTTGAACACTTGAGTGACAACAAATAGAGATTGATTGGGGAACAACCGAGGGAGGCTGGTTATCATAAAACAGGCAGGCAGTTAGGTAAGAATGTCTTAGTAGTTTAAAATACTGGATGGTGGTGGTTTTAATCCTGTGTGTACTTCCCATTTCAAAGGGGAATTTCATTTAGTAAGGTAGTTAATGTAACACCTGATATTACAATGTCCGGTGTCTTGAAACTGATACCTTTTCCTGACATGGGACTATGTTCAGAAAGCCTTTGATGATACCCTCTTGCCTAGAAAGTAAAGGTCAATTCCTTTAGCCCTCTCCAGCTCTGTCCACCTCCTCTCCCAACATACTTTCTGCTCCAGCTTCATGTAATGGGATCTTACAATAGGGGTCTTCTTTACCCAGAGTTTTTGGAAGAGGCCCCAGAGTCCAGATCAACTATGCAGGACTTGTTAAAAGATGGTAACACTCACCCTGAGGATATAAAACACAGATGGAAGAAGTCAGAGGTGAGGACTAAGGAGCAGAGCCTGAGTTGGACTGCTGTGTCTGGGATAGTCAGCAGAAAGTGAGGGCTGCTTTGGGAACCGGATGTATATCCACTAAAAACAAGGCAAAGCTGTAGGTGTGTTCATGACAGGGGAGCCAGCTGGGCAGATCTTAAGTGGGACCTCATCCAAAAGGTTTGATTGAAGGAGTGGTATGATCCCAGTAGATGGGTAAGCCACCTGAAGCCCAGGACTGAAAGGGAGTTGGGAGTAGAGCAGTGGACAGAGGAGCAAACTGGCTTCAAACATCCTACTGTGGGGAGGTAGAGGGAGTCCCTGGGTAGACATTGCAGTGAATCACCAGGACCACATGACCAGCGAGTCCTTATCGGATAGGCACCCCACGTTGAGGACGTTTGGAAGTCCAATCATGACCATATCAGTCAAGCAAGACCTTCCTTACACACCCCAACCCACACCACCCCAGCTAGCCCGTGGAGGGGAAGGTGAAGCAGAAAAACCAGAGAGGCAGGATAGCACCCCCCCCCCGCCCCCCGCTTCTCCAATACGCTTCTAAGCCTGAAATAAGCTGTAGCTGTAGGAGGGAGAATTTGTAATTCAGTGGTATGGAAGTTTTGGTTATTATAATGGAGTGCACACATTTAATGCTTGAAGATGGACAGTGGACTTGTGCTCTTTAAGAGTTTAGGAGTACTATGGATCCACCTAAAATTCCATCTCAGGGCAATGAAAACTTCACAGAACAAATTTAACATGGAGTAGATAAGGGAATACAGCTGTTTTCGCACCGTACACCTACCCGTACAGATCCCTCAATAAATTAGAACATACACAAGGCTCTATCCATTCTCTCTTCCCCCTCCTGCATTGACAAATCTCTTTCTCGACTCAATCAGTTAACATTACAACATGCTATGATAGCTGTCTTCTGAAGAATCAGAGGGCAGGAGGGAGAAAAAAACTCTCTTGACGCCACATCCCATTCTTAGACCCCCACTTATCTGCTCATCTTTGCTTTTCTACCCTCCTCTGTCACTCTTCTTGTTCACACCTCTCTAGCTATACTGCTTATGTGAGATAGCAAGCACATCCCTGCCACAGGGCCTTTGCACTTGCTCTTACCATTCTGCTTATGTCACACCAAACTTCATGCTTCACTCCCTCACAGTCTCTGCTTAATAGAGCCTCATAATTAAGGTCCACCCAGATCACCCTGTATTAAAATAACAATGCTCGTCCCCACCATACTACTTAACCTCTCTCTCCTGCTTTATTTTTCTAAACAGTATTGTCACAGCTGACATATATATATTCAAGTATTCGTGTGTTTTTATCACTCTCCACCAGATTATATGTTCCATGAAAGTGGGATTTTGTTTTCTCATAGCTATGTTTTTGAGCCCTTGAACCATGCCTTGAATATAGTAGACGCTTGTATTCAAGAAATACTTCTTTGTTTTTTGGTCTTTTGGTTTTTATTTTTGAGAGAGAGAGAGAGAGAGAGAGAGAGTGCGTGCAAACGGGAAAGGCAGAGGGGGTGGGGGTGGCAGACACAGAGCGAGAGCGAGAGAATCCCAAGCAGGCTCCACACTGATCATGGAGCCTGACGTGGGGCTCAATCCCACAAGAGGTGAACATGACCTAAGCCGAAAGCAAGAGTCAGATGCTCAACCAATGGAGCCACCCAGGCATCCCATGAAATACTTCTTGAATGAAGGAATGCTTCCTAACTTATTTTAGCCTTTCCGCATGCCGTGCCTTCCGTCATGAAAGCTTCCTTTTACCCCTTTTCCTTACAGCCCAGCCCCAGCTGAGCCTGTTAAATTCTGTGCAGGCTTTGAGAATGCATTTCCATACCCCCTCCTCTGTGCCACCACCGCAGCCAGATTTAATTTCTCTCCCCAGAACTGATAGCTCTCTGTTACATTTCGCTTTAATCAAGTTCATGCTCGTAACCACTGCATCGTACTTCCTCTCAGACTTCTATGTTCTTTCTTGATTTTTAGGTTTACAGATGACTAGCCCAGCAAGCACAGGTGCTTCTCTCATTGTAAAACTGGAAAGTAGCTGTCTTTGAACTCCAGGCAGCAGTGTGCATCCTCAGTCTCGAATCATCTTCAGTCCGAACATCCTCCTCCTTTAGCCCCACCGCATGTATTTTCCCTCCTCCTTCTCTGTCTCCTGTTAATAGTCTTCTTCCTCTTCTTCACCATCACGTCCAAGGGCACATTACACATCAACCATTTCCCTCAAGCTTCTTTCATTTAATGTTAAGGAGAAAGCCCACCTCTTCCACGGAGTGTCCTTCCCTGTGACTATGGGGAGTGAGAATTCTTTCTCTCACTTGACCTTTGTAATAGCTGACACACGCCCCTGACCATTTATGATATAATGCTAAGTGGTGGTCGTCGTTAATGGCTTGGGTTAAATTTTTGTCTGGTTCATACGTGGGGGAAATGACTTTGGGCTGGTGACCACACAAGGTCATTTTAGATCTTCCTTGAAAAGGGTTTGCTAGGCGAGGCTGATCAGTCACCACAGCTCTGTGCCTCCCCGGTAAGATCCCATTAGGGTTTTGGTCAAGAGCACAGTAATATTTCATGACACAACTTGGAAAAGTTAAAAATTTACAGACCAACTAATGTTTTGTGTGTTTTTTTCTCTCTCTCTCCTCCTTTTGCCTTATTCATTATTGTTTATTCCCTGAGACCATTTGCATGAGGAGGAGGAGTTTCATTAGAATCCCCAGCTGAAAAAGTCTTCATTGGACACAACTGGACCTAGAGAGAAAACGATCTCACAACTTGTGTTGAGTGAGACATCCTAACTAGGATCTTATGCAGCTTGTTTGTAAACTGTTGGTAACCAACTTAAATAGAACCTTTTCCCTAAAGCTTGGCCTGGGCTTCCTCCCGTGACTCCAGGCAAAAGTATCCTCACCTTCCTTTGCGTCACTGTAGCGTTTGATTCGTAACTGTGTTGTTCCACTCACTGGATTTTATAAAAATGTATTAAATGTGTGTCGCGGCACTAGACCTGCAGCTCGCAAGGCCTGCAGCCATGCCTCATTCATCCCTGTGTACTCCGGGCCCTTACATGTAATATTCTTGCAGTACAAGTTGAAAAATACGCTGAGCTACAGTCTGTCTAGGTCAGTTCATAGAGTCAGTGGACACTGGTTGAGTAACTGCTTGTGTGCCAGGTATTTTAACATATCTGGTATTCTCTGTTCCTTACGGTTTCCCTCCCTCCAACGTATTGATCTCCCTGTGTTATAGATGAGAGAGTAAAGGGATTTACCCGGTCATGTAGTAAGCGGCAGACCTAGCTTTGAATTCAAGTCGCTTGAAGACACATCCAGTGTTCTTACTCCTTCGTTAGAGCTCAACACCTTTTTCAGGCACCCATCCATAGTGTTTGGCTACCAACTCTATTGCAGCATGAAAAATGTTTCTGTAACTGTAATCATCCATTTGATGACCAGAACGGGAGACTCAGAAGGAACGTGTGAAGATCATCTAATTCAGTACTCTCATTTGCAGATGACAGAATGGAGTCCCGGAGAGGAAGCAGGTCTTAGCCAGAATCTCTCCTACCAGTTTGAAACATGTTATCCTTCTCTTTCCCATTGCCCCTAAAGGAATTACTCTAATTCCTTAGCATTCCTTTTTTTTTTTTTTAATTCCTTAGCATTCTGATGACCCTCTGCACGACACGGCCCATGATGACCAGTGAACTCAACATGAAACTATTCCCCTTCACATTCTGTCTCCTTCAGCCCTGCTCCAAGATGTCCTGTACTCCCTGAAGCCTCTCCCTTTGCCTCCTCTCCCTTCTCCTGTCTAACAACTCTCACTTAGCCTTCCGATCTGAGCTCAGGAGTCACCTCTTCCTGGAAGCTTTCAGAATCACCGAGATGGCCCATGGCACGTGCCTCTGTCACAGGGCATACTCCTCCCTGTTTGTTGCTAGTTACCTGGGCCTGTGTCTTCCTTGTTCACATGGCTGTGGATTCCTCGATGGCAGGTGTTGTGGCTCCTCCGTTTCTGTATTGCCAGGATCTAGTACAGTCCCTGGAACGAAGTTGGCTTTCAGTCAGTTTTGATGGACATGGTCACTCAGCAGGATCCCACTGTGAAGTGGTGTGGTGAGTGCTCGCCGTTTTGAGATCTTGAAGGTGAACATTCTTGAAGACTCTCCCAATGTCAAGGATGCAAAGGAAGTCATCATTTCTTAATGCCACAACTGTGTCTTGCTGTCCCTAATATTTGAGGGCCATTGTTGAGCGCAACCAAGAACTTCGGTAGGAGGGTCTGGTGTGGCATATGCAGGAGAGCCGCTCACCTAATACTGATGATCTCATAGTGTCTGTTCTCGACTGCAATGAAGAAAAAGAAAATGCGTCCATCTCCTTTCTATTGTGTGTACAACTGACTACAGGATGAGTCCCTCTGCAACATCTGTCTTCGTACAAAATCAAAGCTTTTAAATTCAGCGAGCGAGGCTCTCCTCTGGTGCATCATCCTACAGGAGACCAGAGGGATGATGGCTTTGGGGGGATATAAAGGTGTTTCTGACTTCTCTCAAATCATGTACATCCACTCTCAGTATTAGGCCAATGGAGAAATTACTGACCTTTGAAATAAAAAGAAGGGTCTTCATGTTGACATTGGCACTTTGTGTCCAGGTGAATGAGAGCGATTCATTTGATTTTTCAGGGCTTCCTCTCTTTATCGAAAAAAAAACAAAACGACTTTTCCTACTTCCTACAGGTGTCGAGCATTGGTGGAGCTAGTGACAGCTGTCTGGAAACCCTCTGTAGCACAGAGACATCTTAGGGGCATTGAGGCCCCTCGGGAACATGGGCTGTTGAATGGGGAACATATGTGGTGTGCGGTATTTCCTCCATGGAAGACTACCTTTACCCTTGGCCGTAGGCAAGAGTCCTTCTGTAGAGTGTGGGTACCAGGCTGGTGTCCTCAATTGAGTCCACTTCTGGGTGATGATCCTAACCAAGACTTTCAGGGCAGGGAGAGCTAGTGGAGTGCATTTTAGCCAAAGTTATTGGGGAAAGCCAGGATTTGGAAGACTAAATCCAGATGCTAGGCCCTGTGGAGCAGGCATGACATGGATGAGGGATGGAGCAAGGGTCTTGGGCCAGATGTTAACTGAACCAGGGCAGAGTCAGGTGGTTTCAAAGTGCAGGTCATGGGGCGCCTGGGTGGCTCAGTCGGTTGAGCGTCCGACTTCAGCTCAGGTCATGATCTCCCAGTTGACGAGTTCAAGCCCTGCCATTGGGCTCTGTGCTGACAGCTCAGAGCCTGGAGCCTGCTTCCGATTCTGTGTCTCCCTCTCTCTCTGCCCCTCCCTCGCTTATGCTGTCTCTCTCTCTCTCTCTGTCAAGAATAAATAAAACATTAAAAAAAAAAAAAGTGCAGGTCAGATGTGTAGCTTGGGCGGTTTAAAAGTCCAAGATCAAAGTAGCACTTTGGGACCGTTTAAAGCATAGAGGGGCCAAAAGCTGTGGGAGGGTGAATCAGGACAGAGGAGATGGATAGAATGAGGTGAGGCAGTGAAGGGCTTTTGGATAAACATATTTTGATGGAACTGTTTACTTAGCAAAATAGAAGAAACCACACACACTTACACACCATGAAGCTGATCTGCAGCCCCGAGGCTCCAGGGGGGCAGGGAAGGCCCAGCTCTGTGTGGGACACTTACGTAGCCTGTGGACCACAAGAACTTTGGGGCAATGTAACAGGTGATTATCATCCATTATGCATTCAGTTGTGAATCAGAACAAATTAAAATGAACCGTCGTGCAAGTCCAACTCTGGTAATCCTGAATGTGTGCTTGAGAGGGGACGGCAGTGGGTTCGTGGGCTTCTGGCTACAGAGTAACCAAAACGTAATTTGGGACTATTTCCTCATTGCCTTCAAGAGAAAAATCCCAATTACTTAGCCTGTCATGATAGAGCCTTCATGATCTAACCTCTGCCTGTCCTCCCACTCATAGGTTTGATTTTTTTTTTTTTTTCTTATCTCCTGTTCCTGGAAGCCTTACCTTGACCAAGTTCTATAACTCCTCTAAGCCTCAGTTCCTGCATCTGTAAAATGGGAATACTGATACCTGTCTTTACAGGCCTGCGGTAATTATTAAGTGAGATGATGCACATAAAGCCACTTAACATAGTCCTTTGCTCCTCGTATATGGCAATTCCACATTTGTGGGATTTGGGTTATTATTACTGTAAATTCTGCCTTGCAGCCAAACCATAATACTCTCTTCATGCCATTGTTATACTAAGAACCTACGCCTTTATTGACGTGCTTATCAGAGTTTCTTGCTATTCGTAGATTAGCTGTCATACATCCTAACTACATTGAAAACCTAGGACAATGACAGTATCTTTTTCATCTGTTTCCCTAGAACCTGACCCCATAGTAGGTGCTCAGTTAAATGTTTGTTGAAGGAATGTGTGAAGTGTCTCTCTTTTCCAGAATCTTGATGCCCACCAGTCCCCAGATGCTTCCTGGGTCCCCCTCTCATTACCCATGTTAGGCACCTACTGTGTGTGGGAAACCACACCAGGTGCTTGCATGCATGATGTCGGTTAATAGCCCCACAACCCTACAAGGCAGCTAGCCTATAAACTCTTGCCAGGTGAGTGCAGAGCCTCGATTAACAGAAATGCCTCAGGTCTAAACATTAGATGACTTTTTTACCATGAACCCACTAGGAACCCACATTGAGATCCAAACAGTCCTCCTGGTCTGGCATAAAAAATGAGACCCAGATTTCTTCCACTTAAAACTCACTGTATCTCCAGCTATTCCCACCCTCTGCTGGCACTGCTGTTGTTTGTACCTTACCAGGATTAAGCAGACCGGTCTGTACTCTGAACTCAGAAAAATACAGAGGAAACGTTTCCTGGCTTTAGGAAAACGAGAGTGCAGCTCTTACTTGTTGATTATTTACTGTGTGCAGGCAGCACGTCAGGGCTTTCTTTGCATTGCTTCTAATCTTTCTGAACATCCTGGAAGATGAATATTCTTGTGTGTCTTTTACGCTGGAGGAAACCGGCATTTGCCAGGGTCTCATAGCTTGATCATGGAGTTGTGATTCCTGACCTGGCTAAACCAAAACGCCCCACTGCACAGCACCAGTCAGCCTGGATGAAGTAGTCTCCCCGGCCCCCCGGCCTCTCTAACCCCCGCACCCTTCTCTGTACCCCCCCAGAGGCAGCTGCACAGGGACATTCCCTCCTACCATGGCTGAGTGCTCAGTCACCACCTTGAGAGCGCAGGCCAGCGAAGTGGAAAAATAGCTCTTACTCCTCACTCTGACATCTGTCCCTCAGGTGAGAGCCAAATTCTCAAATTGCTAGGCCGATGGCGAATAAGTCTACACCACACACACAGGGTATCACAGTCTACACCATCACACAGAGAGTTCTGCCGGAATTCACACATCCTGGAAGCCAGGCTGGCGTTGGTGACCAGTTTCGTTTAATCTTGTCGCTGATTCCTGCATGATGAGTGGGGAGAAGGGAGGAAGGCAGGACCATAGGGAAGCACACTGATCTCCAGAAGCCAGCTTTGGTTTGCTCCTTGAGAGCACTCTTAGGCACTGCCCTGACCCTTGTCTGTAAACCCACAGCAAGAGCTCAAATGTCCGGGAAGGGAAAGGACAAGGGCTGGTTCCACTGGCCCCTTACGTTCTTTGGACTTTTGTTGTTCTTCCGGTAGCCAGGAGGCAGCCTGGTATAAGGAGAAGAGCATAGCCTTCTTCCCAACCAGACCGAACCAGATCAAATCAAATCCCCATTCTGCCACCTGGAGCATCTATATGACTGTAAACAAGGCTCGGGACTTTTGTGAGTCAGAGTATCTTCATCTGTAACCTGAAGGAAGTGGCAGGATTATCATGAAGATTATGCAGGAGAATGTGTATCAAACAATCAGCACCTAGTAGGTGCTTGGCAAATGTTAGTGGCCTTCCCTCCCTTGCCTGCCTCCATTCACCTGTAATAACTTCTTTAAAAAAAGCCATTGTAACTGTCATTCATTTGTTACTTGCGAGCCCAATTGTTACCGATTAATAACACAGAAACTATTTAAACCACTCTCACAGAACTGTAACTCTGCCCTACATCATGTCATATTATTTCACAGATAGCTGTTTCTCCCCCTCTCTTCCCTGTTATCCCCTGTTTTTCTTTTGTCTAAGGAAATCCAGATGGGCCCTATACATTCTTCTACACTGGATAGCCTCCGCCAAGGGTTAAAATCAGGTCTGTTTCACATGCAGATGATCTATTCATAACAAAAGCTGCCTCCTGGCCTTTGGCCACAGCTGAACACTGTTACTCTCAAGCCCTCATTTCATTTGTTTCTGATTGTCCTACAGTGTTTACATATCTTACTTATTAGCATGGTCTTTTATAGAGTACAGGCAGAGGGCAAACCCTCCAGATCAGCTTTCCCTCTGAGTGCCCTTTCTTCCTCTGGTCTCCTTACCTCTGTGGACTATTTCTCTTCCAAAAAAACTCACTCAAATAGGGAAGCAATTTTTAAGTCCCCCCCCCTTTTTTTTTTTAAATCTGAGAGTCACTTAGCATTCTCAAAAAACTGTTGAATATGGAGAAAAGGGAAAAGATAGCACGGGAATATATGATTCCTCTCTCTCTCTCTCTCTCTCTCTCTCTCTCTCTCTCTCTCTCTCTCCCTCTCCCCCCCCCCCCCCTTTGACAAAGGAAAATCCCATCTTGTCTACTGACTTTCCAAGGGACATACTCCATTCAGGGCACAAAGGGAGCTGGGCTGACTCTGTCTGCCTGCCGGGTCCTTGTCTCTCCTGTGTGCAGCCTTTTTTCTATAAAAAGGTGTCTCAAGAAGCTTGTGGACTCTTGAGTCAGATTTGAGTCTAAAAGCTGGTTCTGCCCCTCTTTGTGAGCCTGGAAACTTGAATTAACATCCTTGAAGCTCATTTCCCTTGACCATCGAAACCAGGTGTCACAGCCTTGCCCAGCATCGCAGGTGGGGGAGTGGATGTAAAACTGCCCCATGTAGGGACGACAGAAGCTTCGCGTAGACATCTCTCCAGCTGTTGGCGGTGACTCCCTGGTGTGCTGGCCTGTGTAGGATTCAGAGGCATGGCCCAGACACGGCAGGAAGACAGGCCCTTATCGCTGTCTGACATGGACGTGCTGGTACCTGTGTCGCTTGTGTGCTGCCTCTGGTAACATATTCGGTGGCCAAACAACGTGGGGTTCCTACCCTGTCTCTCCATCTTTCTCCTGACCTCCTGCTATCTGACCATCACGACTTTTTAATGCTCTCGCAGTCTCCTTCATTACAGAGCAGATGTAAGGGATGAACTCCTTCACCCTCACACTCAATAAACATTTGTCAGTTTATGACACATGGGCGGTCCCTCGGTCACGGAACCACCCAAGTGTCCCAGAGTCTTTAGTTCTCTTTGCCCGGCCACTTTAGCCTTCTCATCTTCTCTTAGGCCAAAAGCGGAGAGACAGTTCTGAAGATCGGGATTCTTCAGGTCCAGAGTTGTGTGGACACGTCCCAGGTCCCAAATTCCCTGAGCCGAACCTGAGAAGCAGGAGTGGGTTCTTTCGGGAAGTGCTTCCAAAAGGCAATGATTGATGCATCTGCCCAGACATGCTGACTTTTTTCAAAAGAGGCCCTGCTATAATTCAGCCAGGATTCTCTTTGCCTTTACACCTTACCCTGTTAACAGGCACCTCTCAGTTGTACTTACGCCCAATGACAGATCTTGCCAGTAGAAGTTAATGCACCTGAGTGATCGTGTTGATTCCTATCTTGCTCCTTCCCTACAGCCCGCGCAAACCCTGTACCCTACTTTAGATTTCCAGTCAAGATGGTGTCAGATCTTGCTTTTTAAAGTTAAATGCCTGCATGTAATCCACTCCATAAATAAGAAGTACACCTTGGCCAGTGTGGAGGTGATGATATTAATACGGGCTCCATTTCCCTGGGTCACTGAATGTACCAGGCACTGTACCAAGGCCTATAATAGATTGTGCCACATTTAGTCTTTACGGGTCTATAAAAGAGGTCCTGTTTGCCCCACTTTCCAGAGGAACACCCCAAGGACCAAAGTCATACAACAAGTTAGGACCAAACATTCAGAGCCACACCAGACAATCTCTACACCCAGGGTCAGACTTAGGAGACAACATGTGAGACTAGACACTGGTATCAAAGCAAAAGTCGTAACAAGGGCAGCTCAGAAGCTGAGCAGGAGCGGGGCAGGAAGAGAAAGTGCCCACAACTTAGCAGTCGGAAGTCTGAGGGTACCTGACCGAGACTCTGTGCGTTGGGGTGCCGTGTGCTTGTTACAGAGAAAAGGCTGTGTCATGCTCGTGTGCACCTGCTGACCGGCCTCGGCTGTAAGGCTGCCTGAGGCAATTTTTTTTTACTGAACTCTGTAAGGGAGAGCTGCTTTTCCTAAACAGCTAGTTTAGAATCAAAGGGAGGCATCGGCTGGGTCATATTGGAGAAGCACTCAGTTAGTCCTCTGCTCACTCCTGGGGATGTGACAGAAGTAGAAGATAGGGTTCTGACTCGGAGGGTCCAGCTCACCATGTGACCTTGGAGCATCTGGTGACCACCACGCAGAAAGGGTGCCCTCTCTCCTCTTGTTAGCTGCCTCCCCTTCCCCCACTCACATCACCAGCCCCTCCTCCCTTCCTCACAGGATCCACAGAAGAGACCGATAACTGTTTACCCAGTGCAGATTGTTTAGGCTGTGAAAAGACGCAAGCTATGACTTTATATCTTTGGGGTCATACAGCTCTTGGAACTTTCAAAGCTGAGAGCCGGTCTGAGCTCACTGGAGCCAGTCAAGCATCTGTAGAGAGGAGGCCAAGTGTGGCTTCTTGTCTGCAAGGAAGAGAAAATTGGGGGAAATTTTAGGACTGCCTCAAAGTTTTCTTGGTCATTCAGTCTCTTGCAAAGCAACTTTGGGTGTGTTTTAAGTGTATGTGAATGAGAAACATATGGATTAAATTTCTCTTGTGATCACATATGGGTTTCAGAATGATGAAGAATAAGGAATTCAGGGTTTAAGGAGTCCAAAATACTTTGCAAATAACTCAGGACATTGCAAGCAACATTTGGCTGCCTCCCTCCATCCCAGATTTGGGGACTGTTTGGTTGGGTGACAAACCCATTCAGTGCCCTCCCCGCCTGCTCAACTGCTAAGCCCCAGGAGGTATCTGTAGACAGGTTTCATGTGTTCTTGTTTTGCTCAAACTGAAATAAAGGGATTGGATTTCTAGGAAGGGCATGCTCTATACTGGAGGACTCTTAACCTTTCAGAAACCTCCAAATATAGCAAAGGGAGATTTGGCAAGCCTGAAGCTTTGTTAACTTTGTGCCGCTTACAGGTGAATTACAGCTGTGAATATCTGCGACATTGTTAATAACTTTAGCCATGTGCTGCATGTGTATGGTTTGGTTTACAAAGCATATTATATGCACATAGCATATTAAGTATGCATTACTTAATTATGTAATCCAATTACATATGACTTACGGATGTAGGTATACACACTTAGACATATATGTCAAAATAATCTACAGTATAGAAGGACAGAAGGTTAAGGAAGATGCCGGAAGAAGCAGCTAATAACCCAGTCAGAGTTTAGAGAAGCTTCCCAGAGCAGATGATATTGAGCTAAGTTCTATAAAAGGACATGGAAGGGTTAGGGGGAAGTCAGAAGAAATGCCTTTTAGAGAGAAGAGAAATTATGAAGACATACAGATGAGAAAGAAGGTGGTGTACGTGGGGATTTCTGGGCTGTGATGGGCTCGTTGGAGTAAAAATAATGGGGCAAAGGATGAGGAAATGTACCATGTGTGATTAGACCAGACTTGTAGATAAAAGCCAGGTCAGAAAGCTCTCCTATGTCACAGGGAACTTCTAAAGGATGTTTATAATAGGGCCTGAGTTCAGGACGAAAATTTGGGACTCAACAGCACAAAAGTTGTCAGTGCACATGTGGGAATGGATGGGCTGCCCCCGTGAGATGTGCCGAGTGAGACAAGCAAAGAGGAGTAAATCCAGGAAGGAAGAGCAAGGAGAACCTTCCAAAGGGACAGCACTAAGAAGGGGCAAAGCCTAGACTCCAACCCAGGACTTTGTATTCCAGATCTTCCCACTGTCCCAAAAAGGAGTGGAATTAAACCATCTGTTATTTCACATTTCTTGAGGGGATATCACGTCCTAAGATTTTTAAACACATTATACCACTTAGGACTCACACAAAACTCTGTGGGAGGTGAGATTATCCCCATTTATAGATGAGGAAACTGAGTCCCAGAGAGATTTAAAAGAACATGGCTAATAAACAACCCAACCACAATTGAAACTGAGGTTTGTCTGACTCCAAGGTCTCTGCTGACATTACTAAACTGTGTTCACTGCCTTTTGAGAGAAGATGTGGTTCCTCACTATTTCATAGGAGAAGCAAGTAACTCACAACAGTTTCATCTGAGAAGTGCAAAAATAGAGGTCAATGCTAAGAGCCCTATTCAAAAACCAAATTCTCTCTGCTCTTTTTTGCACTGTGTAGTGAGCTGGGAGTTGGCTGGAATGTGTATAATTTTTTTTTTTTCTAGTAAGACGATAGCACAGTCCATTTGGAGGGAGAGATGAGCCACCACGGAAATACTCAGTCCCACACATGCCTGCGGCTACCCTCTAAAATTCCCAACCTGGCTGGAGGCACTCAAAACAAAACCTCCTGTTCCCTCTCAGGACCACTGGCGCCTGGAGCCTGCCTGCTGCCCCTGCCAGAGGTTTAGGCCAACCTCGGGGATGATGGGGTGGGGGCAAGGCGGAACGGAAATTGCTGCAGTAGCTCCCTGCTCTGAGCCCAGTCATCTCTCCCAGAAAGAGGTGTGAGCAGGCGCTCGGGCTTTAGCACCGAAGGGAAACTCAGCTGACAGCAGCGCGGCCTTAGATGAAACTCAGCCAGTGGCATCCACTAACGGAGCCAGCTTGGGCACAGACATGAAAAGAGGCAGGAACAAATGGAGAGAGGCTTCTAATCCCTGCTGCACCATTTCAGATCCTTGTGATCCTGGGTAGTTTGCCTACCCTCTGCATGCCTTTGTCTTCAGCTATAAAATGGGCTGTGCATATTTGACTCCGTATACTATCAGGGTCATTGCAAGACTGAATACAAATAGAAACTTACAAATCACTTGATACCTGACTGACACCCAGCCCATCCTGTGCTCTGGCTCCTCCTAGATTGCAAACCTCAAGAGGCTCTGATGCCCATCTTTCCGTATCTATTCGTGTTGGAAACAATAGTTTGAATTCAGTGTGTATCCAATAAATACTTGCTGAATATGTGCTTAGCAAATATAATTATAGATGGTAGCCGTTATATACAACCCACGAAGTTGACAGTCAACAAATATCCCTTATAATCCTGGCCATGGGTCACAGAGGTGGCAAAGCAAAGTCCGTAGTTAAGAGAAGCCCCTCGAGACCACCCAGTTTGATCCTCTGAGCCACAGAGCAGAGTCTGTGTTGAAAGAGCTTGCTGGAGAATTCTGATTGGCCAGCTGGAGAAGAATGACTCCAGTTCTTGGAATCTTAGATAATCTCAAAGACAAAGGAGATATTAAATATTCTAGTCCAATCTAACTACTTTATAGACGAGGAAAATAAAGTCGGCAGAGGAAAAGAAGTTGGTAGTCCATAGGTTGGATCTTGTTTGGATCCAAAGTTACCCTTTTATATACTATCTATCTGATTTCCTTCCACTTAGATTTCCTCGTTTGTGGGGTAAGTATAATAGGACCTATCTCATTGGGATGTCACAAGTATTATGTGATAGAACCTCTACAAAGAGCCTAGAAGAGTATTTGGCATCTTCTGAAGCCCACAGTAACTGTTAGCGATTGCCATTTTAGTATTTCTTATTATTATTATCCTTATTTCTGCGTTATTTCTTACTCTCATTGCTTGACTTAGAGGGTTGTTTGAGGCTTTTTTCCTTTTAAAAAGCCACAGCTTTTTCAAAATTGAATTTTTCACAAGCATTAGGACATATAAATGCAGAAATACACCTGTCCTTCAAACTTTATGACCTTTTATTTAAAGTAAAATTCAGAACGTTAAGCCCTCATGAAAACCAGAATGCTTGTGCAGCTTCATGAGTGTGCCCCTAGCCCACACAGTCCTTTCTGCCTGGCATGCCCTCCTTCTTTACTTAGGGAAACACTCCTCCTTCAAGGCCTCGCTCCGTGTGGCCACCTATGGAAAGACTACAGCTTGGGTTCCTACCCCTCCTTCCCTCTCTTACTGTGGGGCTTAGCATGATTTGCTGTAATTTCTGAATTTCTGCCTCTTGTCTGCCTGGTCAGACTAGGAGCTCTTTGAGGAAAGGAGCCATGCCTTATTATTAATTATTCGTGTTATTACCATTTTACTTTGTTACTTTAATAGCCTCGATGCTGATCTCAGTGCCTGGTGTATGGTGTGCAACCAAATGTTTTGTCTCATTGTGGGCTTCTTTAACTTTATTGATAGCACACACGATTTTAGAATATAGCAAGGGTCTGTATACTGTTTAAACAATACCACATGGAATACTCATATACCACCACCCATTAAAAAGAATATGAGAATATTTCCAGTACCTTCTAAGTGCAAATATTTATACAATTAAATAAATGTTAACTAGTTTCTTGTATTTTGCTTAATGTTCTAGCTCTTTGAAGTAATCTTGAATCTTGATTTGGACATGCCCCATTCTAAGCAATCCTCCCAAGTTAACACCATCTGAAAACATGATAAGCTTTACTTCTGTATCACTTTCTACTTCAGTGTTAACAATATTGGCTAAATCAGGCCATGGACACATCTAGAGACCTTCTTACATGATCGTAATTACTTTTGGTTGTGGTCATTCAACTCTGTCACCTGACTGTTCTCTCATACAAACTTCGTTTCAAGGAGAACTAATGTCTATTTGGTATTTAACATATAATAAGGTCTTGGTAGGTGATAACTTATTTCATCTTCACAGAAGTCTTTCAACATTCACATCGATACTCCCATTTTTGTATAACCATATATTTTCTTTTTCTCTTTTCTTTTAAGTAACCTCTGTTATCCAACATGGGGCCCAAACTCACGACCCTGAGATCAAGAGTCACACGCTCCACTGACTGAACCAGCCAGGTGCCCCTTAATCCTCCCATTTTGTTAAATGTTTATTTTTGAGAGGGAGAAAGAAAGAGGCAGAGAGAGGGGGAGAATCTTAAGCAGGCTCTGTGCTGACAGCACGGGGCTTAGACTCCCAAACCACAAGATCTGAGCCGAAATCAAGAGTCAGAAGCCTAGTCGACTGAGCCACCGAGGTGCCCTGATCCTTCCATTTTTGAATTGAGGCTGAGGCCCATTTATGTCCTTGTGTAAGATCACCTGGCTGGAATATGGCAGTTGGGAATAGAATAAAGATAGGTATTTGACTCAACCCATGTGTTCTCCTCTTCACAAGTGTATTGGAGAAAATTTATCAAAAGCTTTTGGAAATGCAGATTCCCTAACTTATTTGTCAGCAAAACCAAAAGGTTTGTTCCATTTGAATGAGTCTGTATTGACTGTGATGGCCCTTGCTCTCTGCCTTCGAGAGGCAAAGAAGGATTCCAAGAAGCAAAGGTAGCCTAAAACTAAGACAACACTTTGGCAGAGACAACTATGGAACCTGTAGAGTGTGGTGCCTGACTGCTTGGCAGTTTTTATAACCTTGGACACGCAGTTGAACTCTCTCAGCCTTAGTTTACACATCTAGACAATAGGAATAATGATGGAATCTTCCCTTAGGGTTTTCATGAGGTTTAAGTGATTTAATTCCTATAATATGCTTGGAGTAAGGCCTTTGGTAAGTAGCCAGTCCATCTTAGCTGTTGTTGTTGCCAACAACACCACGATTACTAGGAAGTCAGCGTCCTGCACAGACAGTTGTTACCAGTGGAGTAAAATGAACTCCCTCCTTTGGGTAACAGAGCAGCCTCCAGGATAGCCCACAGCATGGGTTAAGAGCTTTCACAAAAATATTTTTAAATATTTAGGTTCATTGCAAAGGATTAAAGCACACAGACATATACAAATGCGCGTTCTCTCTCTCTCTCAAAACAAACTATTACTTGTTTTCTCCAAGAGCACAGGGCTTGGAAGTGATTGGAAATGCTCTGGGGAACATATTTCTGTCTTGGTTTCCTCGCTTCACTCAGATGTCTGATGAGAAGCATTTGCCATTTCAAACGAGTGAGCGTGAGCAGGAGTCGGCTCAAAGCTTTATACGTGGGCAGAGCCAGGCAAAGCCTTCACCTGACATTTCGGAGCCGCAGAACCACACTCTTCCAGTGGAGCTCTGCTATGGCTGACTCAGGAGCAGGTTTAAATTTTGAGACAGGGTGGAGGTGGGGTGTGATGCGTAACCTTCCAAAGCAGAGTATGTACTATAAGTTACAAATAAAGCCTGCCATCTGGTTTGAGGCCGGCATCTGCCTGGGTTCAAATCCCACCTGGGTTCAAATCCCACTGTGGATATCTTATGCAGCCTCTCTGAGACTTATCTATCAAATGGGGCTAAGAGTCCTGGAAGGGAAGGGGTGCCGGGCAGGAAAAGAGATGATTTGACTTTGGTGGTTATCCATCTACCTGTCAAACACTGGGTTCTTAATGGTTGTGAACATGAGCTATCTTATTCACCCCAAAGCCGCTCTGGGATGCAGTTTAGGGAGTAGTTTCTAGGCCCAGCACATGATAAATGTTCACGGGCAAAGACCAAGTGACAAAAATGAAGATCGTATAGTGTGTGCTCCTTCCGGCTGGAACACTCTATCGTACACACATACACAAAAGCTCAAATACACACACTCCTACTCACACACATACCTTCACACCTACTAAATAACTTCTATATATGTTTTACTTCATAATTCTGATGTTATCTCCTAAGAAAGCCTTCCCTGACCCATAGACTGGATTAGGTACCTCACTTACTTGCTTTTATCAGACCTTTTGATTTTCATTCATTTACATATCACACTTTATAATTACACATCGTGTGATGGTCTGATTAATATCTTTCTGAGGCTGCCCAATGATTTATCCCTTTTGCCTAGGACGGAAGGGTTTTCTAGGACGCAAGGCCTTCAGTACTAAACCAAGAGATTCCTGGCCAAACTTGAATGATTGGTCGCTGTAATCTGTCTGAGGGCAGGGGCTGTGCTGTTTTGTTTAACATTCATTGCCAGTGCCTGGCACAGACTTGGATCACAGTGGGAGTTCAGGAAACATCTGTTATAACAGTAAGGAAAGAAGTATGTCAATGTAAGCCAAACTGACTTTTCTTGCAAAAGTCTGTCTTTTTCCCCTGACATTATTCTTTCTTTTTTAGGTGTTAAATGTCCCTTTTTATAAATTATCTTGATTTCACACAATTTAGAGTTGACAGTATTTTGTAGTTCCCTTACCTTGACTCACCTCCTTCCTGTTGGAGCTTCGGAAATCCTGATTTGAGGACTCACTAGTTTAGTGAAAAGGCAACTGGAACGGTTGGGGTCAAGACAATTAAATAATGTTTGTCCGTGTGCTAAAATGCTGGACTAAAAATTTCGTGAGGGCAGAAATCATGAATATTCAGTTCATTTCTGTATCCCCAGGATGAGACATAGTACCAAGCACATAATAAGGGCTGAATAAATATTTGTAGGATAAATGAATGAATGGATTTGCTGCCTATCCAGAAGACATGTGGGAGTAGATCTGACATGCCTCCCTCCCTTTCCCTCCCCACCCTCCCCTACACTTATCCACAACCAGAAATATGACTTCAACACTCGTCCCTGCTAGATGGATGAGAAACACGCACCATTCCAAATGAGTGAACATTTGGTCCGTCCTTGTCCGTCCAGGTTCATGTCTTGATGTGTTCTCCTAATACCTGAAAGGACTTCTGTGGTCTGCTACAAACACACTGTTGCAGTGTCTTGAGTCCTAAGAACACCTCTCCCTCACCTACATGGCTTTGTTCAAGCCCTTCCCTTGACCTAGAATGCCTGCCTCAGTCCTGCTCATCTGAGCTATGTCCTATTCCCTAAGACCATTCACTCCTGGCCTGCTCTGTCCCTCCATAACATTCTATATATTGTCTTTACCATACTGTGGACCACACTGCATCCTATTTGTCTATTTACCTGTGGAACTCCCCTCTAGATTGGTAGATTCCTGAAGATAAGAACTCTGTGTGATTCATCTCTTTGTCCCCAGCACCCAAGAGGGGGGGATGGCATGCTATTAGTTGACTAGTAAGTAGTTGGAGAAGGAAGGAAATGTGTCACTTACCTATTACCACAGAAATGCTAGGTGACAAACACAAAATGTTAGTGACATACAAGACATGTGTTTTTGTTCACAAGTCTATCGATTAGCTGGGTGATTGTGGTGATCTGGGCTTGTTAGTGCTGGTTGACTAGGGTAATCTACTGATCTTGTTTGGGCTGTCTCTTATATCTGAGATACACCTGCTACATTTGGGTTGCCTCAGTTCTGTTGCATGTCCTTCCATCCAGCAGGTTAGTCTGGGCTCTTCTCTTTGCAGAGGTTGAGAACCAAGAGGGAGAGTAGAAGCACACAGTCCTCTTGAGACCTAAGCCTAGAAGACTGGTGGTACGACTTCCGTCTCATTGTGTTGGCCGGGACAAGTCACCAGGCTGACCTAGATTCCATGGGTGGGGACTCCACCTGTCAGTGAGAGAAGTTGTAAAGTCACATTGCAGAGGAAATGGACACAGGGAGGGGTAGAGAATGGGGGACATTTTTGCAATCAGTCTACCACAGAGAGGGAGCCAGCAAGGAAATGTTCTACCAGTTTCTTTCCAAAATGATCTTTTGCTACTCCGACATCTTAAATGAATGTAACAGGAAGACCTTCATCCAAAGATGAAGCCATGCCTTTCCTTTGGAAGGAATGACTTTCTTACCAAAGAAGGTATTTAATAAGAAGTTGAATCACATGGTCACAGAAACATCAGATGGGAGGAGGATAAGGCTTCTTCTAGCCCTGAGCGTCAATTATTTTCACATACTTTGCCTCTTTCTTTTCAGATCAGCAAAGACCCAATTTTTGTACCAGGTGTCTGGGGCCCTTATTTCTCAGCCATGGTCCCTGGGTTCTGGCTGAATGAAGGTGGTCAGAGCGTTACTGGAAAATTGGTAAGTTGACACTTTCTCAATACGGGCTTAAATGTTTTCATAGCCTTGACTAGTCCATTTTGTCACCCTCCCCATTTGCCCCATATATAAAATTTGCAGGCTCCTAAATCAGAAGCATTAGCTTTCTTTTAGAGCACAGCCTAACATATGGTGCATATGCAGCATGCATTTGCCAAAGGAATAAATGTTGGTCCAGGCACTGGTGACTAACGCATCTTGACACCTACCTTTCACGCAAAAATCCATTTTTTTTTTCTCACGTCCGTGAGAGTGATACTCTACTCTGTAAAAAGGACCATGTTGCTCTCCAGCCAGAATCCTTCAGTGGTTCTCCATAGCCTTGGGGACCTCATTCAGATAGTTTTCTGGGCACATCGCATCTTTCATGGTCCAGCCCTTCCAGTCCCACACATGTACTTGTCACTAAGGCTAGATTGCCTTACCCACAACTTCCCCATGGCTTATGTTATTCTACTCCTCTGTGCCTTTGGATGTGTTTCTTTCTCTGCTCAGAGAGTTCTTTACCACCTGGATAATTTTAGTTGTCCTTTAAGACATGACTCTACTTATAGTATTCTATTATTATTGGTTTACTAATCTGTCATTTCCAGAAATCTATGAGCTCCTTAAAGGCAAAGGCCGTATCATACTTGTCTTTGCGTCAAGCTCAGTGCCTCCTTCATAGAAGGTGCTTAATAAATTTGATGAATTTGTGGGGTTGTCTAATAGGGAAGATAGAAGATGCATAAAAGTGACATGAATACTATACCAGAGGTGCAAAGCAGAGTTGACCGAAAGCTAGGTTAAAGAGCTAACGCTTTGAGGGGGAGAAAGCATTTGTGCTGAGTCTTAAAAGGTAAATAGGGACAAACCAGGCAAAGAAGGGTAGGGCTACTCTTTTAGGCAGAACTGGCATAGGACCAAAGATATGGGAGTTAAAAATAACAAGGCCTACTCGAGGTAATAGCACATAGTCCAGCGTTTAAATTGTGACATAAACTGTTCTTAGAAGAATGACTTAGGATAAAAGTTAGAGAGCTGGGCAGGGACCACATCATAAGAAGTCCCTGTAGAACATGCTCGGGAGCTGATATTTGTCTGGTGGACCAAGGGGAACCAGCAAACGGTTGGCAGAGCGGACACATATGTTCAGATCTCAGTTGTCCAGACTCCAGCTAGCAGCCGTGAGGAAGAAGGCCTGAGGACACGTGGCTGAAGGTGGGGAGATGATTTTAGTAGGTTAGTCCACAGACAGAAAGCCTTGTGGGCTTGAATGAGGACAGTGACAATGATGACTGAGAACTCAGGTCAGGAGAGGTCAGTGGGCCCTCAGGGAGATTACATGTGGAAGGCAAGGGAAAATGAGACCTAGGCTCAGCCAACCTCACATTTACTGTGTTACACTGAAATCATCTGTTTATGGCCTGATTCCGATACCGACTCTCCAAATGTTCAGCAGAGTTACAGTGGTCTGATCCAAAGCTGGCTATGGATGCAAATCACCATTAGTTTCCATTTCTTAGTATATTGCTATTTTATACTTAGCTGCCTCAGGTTCTCTTTCACCATCCATGGAAGCATAGATGGATGGCTACATTCAAAGCACATGTTCTGGAGGAATTAAATGGATTAGGCCTTCATCAGGCCCTGCTTTTGAGGAGCTCACTGTCTAGTAGGGAAGCTTAGTGACTATAACATAACATCTGATTGGTCTTAATAACCCCATGCTAGAGAAGTTGAGATGACACCACTGTCTGAAGGTGCCATGGGACTCAGGCTTTTCATTCTCCTATTTTAACTAGTGTCATGTGTTTACACAACTCTCAACCTAGATATCCGTTCTTCTCTGTGACACATTGAAAATCCATTACTGAAACATAGCCCTTTTCAACCCTGCGTCATAGTATAATCACCCTTCGCAGACCCAGAACTCCTGGATCACACAATCCAGAGACTTTGTGTTTTTTTTTTTTTTAACAAGGATCATGATCCAGTAAACCAACTCTTTGTGCAGGATGCATTGTTCATGCAGCTGTCCATCAACAGGTTTTCAGAGACTTAATATGCAAATTGAACATCTGTGTCAGTCTGGAAACACTCTTCCCAGTATTTGGCTCAAAGTTTGCTCTGTTGCTATGGATATAAGCCATCTTTTCCCAAACATTATGACATATCTTTGTGGATAAGAATTGGTTCCGCTTGTTTCATGAGCCCTGAATTTAAATAAAAAATGTGACCTCTTTTTCGCCATTAATAAAATCTTCATAATAGTCTACTATGACTTTCGACGGGAGTCATGGAAATTGTTGGCCCTTCTGTAGTTAGTTGATTTTGTGCCATCAGCCAATCAAGCTGCGTTCGGAGTTCCACTTTAGGCAGTTCTACTTCTATAGTTTTATTGGCCATAGACTAACCTATTGGGTTATAGACAGCAAAATCTTAGGAAATCTAAATGCTCACATGATGGGACAAAATCTGAGTCAAGAACAGAACAGATCACCCAAAGCATCAGTCCAGAGAAGACAAGCAAAGAGACAGAAACAACCTATAAAATATATAAAATAAGAATAATAATGATAGTAATAATAAAAATCACATTTAAGTGAGTATCTTTTTCTGTGGACAGGACTTATATATATAATCTTGTTAACTCCTTGCATGATATTTATAATCATCACAATGCCTGCCATTCATTTTTAAGGCTTATTTCCCAGTCTCAGTGCCAAGAGCTTTGCATATACATCTCATTTAATCTAGAAACCCCTGTAAAATAGGTACAGTTGTTGTCCATATTTTTCCGATGAAGAAGAAAAACTCTGGGTAGCAAGCACAGCCCCAGGAGATTCCTAGTGCACCATCAGTGGCCTTTTTCTGTGGCTTCTTTGCCTTCCTTTCCTTTTACTTATTCTCCTCAATTCTGTTGTGAACTCTGACCTTTGGTTTTACAACACATTGGTTTCCTAGAGAACACTGCAGGGAGGAAGTTACATTTTTTATGTTCTTTGTCTCAAATGCACATCTCTGACATGCTGCGTCTGTTCCGTTATTGCATCGTCCAAAGTACATTCTAAACATGCAGTCACAAACATAACCACCTGAAGCAGAAGAGGAGAGAAAGGAGAGGAAGAGGGAAGGGAAGGAGGAGAAAGAGAAGGAAAAAAAAAACAAAACAAAAAACTACCTAATCTCTAGATTTGCGGGGTGGGAAGCTATTTTGTCTCATTTTTATAATTAAAAAAAAAAAAGAAAAGAAAAGATCATCTATCCCAAAGCAAATCCTTCATTCCAAGTATGTGAATAGATTGCTACTGGAAAACAAAACAAAACAAACTCCATCTGGTTAACTTCAGCATGAAGAAAAAAAATAGAATAGGATTTCTTCTGGCTTTGGACCTCTTATAGTTTCATTCGACTGAGACTTGCATTCATTTTCCACTCATTTCAGACTTGTGCCACTGATAGTCATTTCCTTTTAGAAGGGCACATGCCTCCATCCTGTGGATGATTGATTTTAGTTGCATCAATTGGGCACCCATCAGGGATTGCCTCGTGCTTGTCAATACTCTCTCCAGAATAGTTGTGCAAAAAATATTGCTTTTCGCCCAGACCTTTTTCATAGAACACCAACCCGTGCAGTCACCAGATGCTGAAACTGGTTTCCAGCTGGACCATGGCCATCCCTCTCTCCAAACACTCTTGTCTGTCTTACTTGGAGTCATTTTCATTGGGGGAGGTGTAGAGTGAGGGAGGCAAAGTCAAATTTGTGGCTTTGGCTTTCTGGGACAGGTAGGCTTGGGTGAGGGTTACCTTTGAATTGTTTGAACCTAGAATTTAAATTTATGAACTTAAGCTCCAGGGTCACCATGTAGCAAGACGTTGTGTGCCCAGAATTCTGGCATTTGTGCTTTGGGAAGCCTCTCTGTCCCCTGCCTTATCCCCAGTGCTAGTCAGCCTGGCCCTAGCCTCAGGAAGTCAGTCAGTCTTCCATAAGCGGGTGTACAAAGACCTTGCAGTGTGGGTGCATGGGGTGCATGGATGGAGATAGTGATTTCACCCCTTCCATTATGTTGCAGTGATTACACTGGGCCAAGCAAGAATACGGTCACACGATTCCTGTCCTCCAGTAGCTTATCATCTAATGGGAAGGCTGGATAGAGACCTGATAATTATTAGTTAGTGTAGCACATAGACTGTGCTACCCCTGCAGCCTACTGGGAGTATCTGCTATGTGACAAACACCTTCAGGCCCTTTCTGATCAACCCAGCATGTCTGTGTGGCCAGTGTTATTACGTCAGTTTTACGGTTCAGAACAATGAGGTAACTTGATCATGGTCTTAATAGTTGTAAGTGGGGAAGCTTTGATTCAAACCCAAGTGGGCTACCAGAAGCCCCAGATCTCTCCAGAACCGGACCTGACTTTTGAGGAGCTACATTTTTGAGTTTTTCCTACACTTGTCTTATATAGTCCCTTGAGAAGCAATTATTGTGAGTTAGTAGGACTTTCTTTTCAAGTGTATTGAAGCAAATACAGTTGACAGGCTTTGTAGGACCATGAGAGAAAAAATGCTATGTGTATCAGTATTGACAGATTCTGTGTATAGACTTAGGTATGTCCCCAGCATTTCACATTGGCTAATTGAAATGACTTCGTGGATACAAAGACCTACCCTGGATAAATAAACTCTTCTGTGTTCCCTCCCACCCAGGCTTTCACTGTATTTTTTGTATACGCACCTGGATTCCTGCACAGCTCTCTGATGACCTTCTTTCTTCTAATCCTTCCCTCTCTGATTCTTTTGTCTTAGTGCGTCCCGCTCAAACAAGGTACTATAGACTGGGTGGCTTATATACAGCAACACTTTATTTCTCACAGCTGTAGAGGCCAGAAGGCCAAGATCAAGGCAGCACCTTGGTTGGGTTCTGGTGAGGATCCTCTTCTGGGTTGAAGAAGAAGTGGAAGGGGAGGACTCTGGTCTCCCCAACCCCTTACAAAGGCATTAATCCCATTCATTAGGGCTCTACCTTCATACTTTATCACCTCCCAAAGGCCCCACCTCCCAATACCATCGCTTTGGTCGTTAGGATTTCAACGTGTGAATTTTGAAGGGACACAACATTTAGTCCACAGAATTTCAACTATGTGTTGAAAGCACATAGATGTGACCCTGTCACTCTTGACACCTCTCCAGTTATCTGTAGGATAAAGTCTAAACTCTTTAGAGTGATGCTTGTTTAAACAGCCAGTATTTATTGAGTGCCTATGTTCATGTTACCGTTCTGAGTGAGAAATAGTGACGAAAATAGCTTCTTCTGCACCCCACTCCAAAAATCTGCCCCTTGTCAAGCTTACATTCTAACAAGAAGAGACGGATCATACACAATACATAGAATGAGAAAGCCATAGAGTTTATTTTATGGTTAAAGTTGTTAAAAGAGGAAGTAAGCTTATGGATTCAGGTGAGCAGTTTGCAATTAAAAAAAAAAAAAGTGGTCAGGGTAAACCTTACTGATGTGACATACAAACTTAACAACCAGGAGGGGAAGGAAATTCGACATTTGGAAACCTGAAGGAAGAATGTACCAGGCCAAGGGAACAACCAGTGCAAAGGTCCTGAGGGAGGATTGCCTGCCTGTGACATTACAGGAACAGCAAGGAGGCCACAAAGATGGAGCAGAATGACCCAAAATGAGAGTTGTAGGGAATAAGTTTACGAGGTAATTTGGGACTATATTATTGGTCACTGTGAAGATTTTGGCTTTTGCTCTGAGGGAAATGGAAAGCCACTGGAGAATTATGAGCACAGGACAGATATGACTTAGTTTTTGAAGGATCATTCAGACTGCTGCCTGACTGCTATGTTGGGAATAAACTGTGGGATGGGGGGTGTGAGAGACAGAAGCAGTGACACCCCAAAGAGGCTTTTGCAGTAAACCAGCTGAAAGATGGGGTTGATGGCAGTGGAGCTGGTAAAACGTGGTCGTATTTGGGGATGTATTTTGAAGGTAGAGACGGTGAGGTTTCCTGATGGATTGGATGTGAAAGGTGCAGCAGAGAGAGAGAGGTCAAGGTTTCTGAAGGATAGCGTTGCTATCAATGGAGAGAATATAGAGTCAATGTCAAGGAGGCGGGGGTGGGGATTTCAGAATTACCGTTTTCTAACTCTGGTAACTGATACATTCTCTGTGTTGATCCTCAATTATTTGTCTTCATTTGAGTAAAGACCACCTCATTTATCTTTTTATCAAAACAAAAAAATTGGGATGAATTCTTGACTCCCCCCCTTCCCTTCTCTGGCCACATCCAGTCAGAAGGTCCTATGGATTCTAAGTCCAAAATGTATAACATCTCTCCCTCTATTTTTTTTTTTAACCTTCTCTCCCAGCACCATCAGTCAAAAGCACCGTTTTCTCCGTCCCAGTCTATGTAAAGTGCATCTTTTATACACAGTATATAGTTGGGTGTTGCTTTCCTGCAGTCTTGTAATCTCTGATGTTTACTCTGATGTTGAAACTACCTACAATTCAACGTGAATGTGAATGTTGTTGGATTTAGGTCTTCCATTTTGCTCTTTGTTTTCTGTGATTCTGGTTTTGTTTTGTTTTGTTTTGTTTTGTTTTGTTTTGTTTTGTTTTGTTTTTTCTCTCTCCTTTTCTGCCATCTTTTGGATTATTCAAATATCTTTCAATTTTCTGAATTCCATTTAAATTCTTCTATTTGCTTTTTAGGCATGATAGTTTGATTTCCTTTAAATGATGTCTTTGGGAATTATGTACAATAAACGTCATGAACTTTTCAGCCTACTTAGATTGTATATTATAAACTTCATGCAATATAGAAAAAGCATTCAACTGTGTAGTTACATGCTACCCCCCAACTCTTAAATGCTCTAAGTCATAAATGCGTGATGTCTACATATGTTATACATCCAACAATATAGTAGTTGCTATGTTGTTTGCTTTATTTTAATTTTTTTAAGTTTATTTATTTATTTTGAGAGAGAGAGGAAGTGCATGTGTGTGTGAGCAGGGGAAGGGACAGAAAGAGAGGGAGAGAGAGAATCCCAAGCAGGCTCCATGCTGTCAATGTAGAGCCTGATGCAGTGCTTGATGTCATATGCAGGGCTCAATCTCACAAACTGTGAGATCACGACCTGAGCCGAAATCATGAGTCTGTATGATTCTTAACTGACTGATCCTCTCCGGCACCCCTGTTGTTTGCTTTAAATAACGCATTAGTCTGCCCAGGGTGCCATACCAAAATACCATAGACTGGGTGACTTAAACAATAAACATTTATTTCCTAACAGTTTGGTGGATAGAAGTCCCTGACCATAGTGCTAGAAAATTAAGTTTCTGGTGAGAGCTGTCTTCTTGGCTTGTGGACAGCAGCCTCTCCCTGTGTCCTCACGTGGCCTTTTCCAGGTGCATGCATGTAGTGAGAGAGCTTTGATGATCCTTGCTCTTCTTATAAGGACAGCAATTCTATCATGTTAGGGCCCTACCCGTGTGACCTCGTATGACCTTATTTACCTCCGTAAAGTCTCTATTTCCAGTCACATGGAAGGTTGGGGCTTCACATCAGAATTTTGGGAGGATACAATTCAGTCCCTAATAAGTCATACGTATTTCAAAGAAATTCTGAGAAGCAACCATTATCTTTTGCATTTACCTACCTGTTTACCATCCCCGTTGTTTTTTTTTTTTCTGTCTGAAAATGTAAATATCTAATATTTTCCTTATCCTGGAGAACCCACTTCAGCATTTATTCATTTCTTGTAGCTGTACTGACAAAAAAGAAAAAAAAATAGGTTTTTTTTTCCTTTTTTAGTGATTTATTTTACCTTCTATCTTGAAAGATATTTTTGCTCAATACAGAATTCTTGGCTGGGGCACCTGGGTGGCTTAGTCAGTTGAGCCTCCAACTCTTGATTTCGGCTTAAGTCATGATCCCCGGGTCTTGGGATGGAGCCCCGTGACGGTCTCCACATTGAGCAGGGATCCTGGTTGGGATTCTCTCTCTCTATCTCTGCCCCTCTCCCCCCACTTGTGCTCTCTGTCTCCCTCAAATAAAAAATAATCGTGGTTGACAGGTTTTTTGTTTGTTTTTCTTCAGTGCTTAAAGATGTTACTATCTTGTATTCTGGCACTCTTTTTTTCTCAGGAGAAGTCCACCATCGTTGGTATTGTTTGTCCCATGCATAAAGTATATTATTTTTCTTCTACCACGTTCTTGATTTTCTCTTAACCTTTGATTTTTACTATGGTGTGCCCAGACATGGTGTTCTTTGGATTTATCCTTCTTCTCCCAGATTTGCAAAACTTCTTGAATTTGGAAATTTCTCTCTTTCACCAAGTTTGGGAAATTGTCAGCGTTTATTTATTTAAACACAGATAAATACTGCATCCGTATGCCACAGCAGCAATATAAACAGCACCACAAGATTAATATACCTAGAAGACAAAAGAAAGTATTTAGAACTGTGGTTCCCTAGTGACCTAGCAAGCGATCCTTTCCACAGACCTAGCAGTTGGAGTGAGAGTAAACCTCAGCACAGGTGGTGGCTCTTGACAATACATTTCCTAATGCAGTAATAAGAAACACCAGCAATGTGAGGCTAGGAACAATAAGACAAATGTTTTATAGGTAATAGATATGGCAGATCTTCATTTAGCAACAAGAGTAGAGGTGTGGTTCCCATGAATCTGTACCACCCCTGGCTTAGGTATTTTCCCTGGGGGATGATACTATATATTTGCCCCTTAATATCATCAGAGGGTGTGCCTGTATGATATATAGGCATCTCCATTGCACCCATACTCACAGACCTACCTCATTACCGAGGCCCCGTGTGCTCTTATTCCTCATACTGTGACTCCAGTTACATATATTTGAGGCCCTTGGGCATTGTCCCATAGGCCCATGAGGGATTTTGTTTTCCCCCCAGTCTCTGCCTCTCTACCACCCCTCCCACCTCTCTCTCTGTCTCCTTCTCTCCCTCACTTCCCCTCCTTCCCTCCTCCCCCTCACAGTTAGGTACTCTGTCTGGGTCTCTTTTCAAGTTCATTGACTTTTCTCTTTTATCTTCAATCAGTGTGATGCCTATCCACTAAATATTTCGGGTATAATATTTATCAATACTAGAATTTCCGTTTTAATAGTTTTTGTTTCTTTGCTATTTCTTCTCTATTTATTGTTTATGAGAATATTCTCCTATCCTAAAGCATTGTTAAACTACTGACTTCATTTTTTTTGGTTTATTTATTGTTTGTTTAAATGTTTATTTGTTAAGGTGAGCAATATTACATTCAACAATGTCAATACATACCAGTGCTCAGATCAAGCAACAATATTAGTCTTCTTCTCACCTCTCCTCCTTTTTTGGATGTATAGCAAATTTTTCTTCATGTTGATTTTATTTTGTTTATTTTTTTTATTTTCAGCATATTTTTTATTTAAATTCAAGTTCCTTAACAATGATGTAGTCTTGGCTTCTATTTTCAGTATAATTAACGTACAGTGTTGTATTAGTTTCAGGCATACAATACAGTGATTCAACAATTCTATACAATACTCCGTGCTCATCATGATAAGTGTACTCTTAATTCCCATCACTGTTTTCCCCATCCCTCTACCCACCCACTTTCCCTTTGGTAACCATCAGTTCTCTATAGTTAGGAGTCTGTTTTTCGTTTGTCTCTTTTTTTCTTTGCTTGTTTTGATTCTTAAATTCCACATATGAGTAAAATCATATGGTATTTGTCTTTCTCTGACATTTCACTTAGCATCGTATCTCTATGTCCATGCATATTGTTGCAAATGGCAAGGTTTCATTCTTTTTGAATATTCCAGTGTCTGTGTGTGTGTGTGTGTGTGTGTGTGTGTGTATTTACATCTATACATACATATACATACATACATACATACCACCTCTTCTTTATTGGGACACTTAGGTTCCTTCCATATCTTTGCTATTGTAAATAATACTGCAGTAAATATAGGGTTGCATATGTCTTTTTGAATTAGTGTTTTTGTCTTCTTTGTATAAATACACAATAGTGGAATTAAGGGATCCTATAGTAATTCTATTTTTTATTCTTTGAAGAACCTCTACACTGTTTTCCACAGTGCCTGCACCAATTTACATTTCTATCAACTGTACATGAAGGTTCCTTTTTCTCCACGTCTTTACCAATGCTAGTTATTTCTTGTGTGTGTGTATTTTTTTTTCTTTTAGCCATTCTTACAGTAGTGAGGTGATTATCTCGTTGTGGTTTTGATTTGCATTTCCCTGATGATGAGTGATGTTGAGCATCTTTTCATGTGTCTGTTGGCCACTTGTATGTCTTCTTTGGGGAAATGTCTGTTTAAGTCTTCCGCCAAATTTTAATTTGATTATTTGGGGGGGGGGCTTGGTGTTGAGTTGTATACATTATTTTATTATTTTACTTCTTAGTTTTCTTTTCTTTTCTTTTCTTTCCTTTTCTTTTCTTTTCTTTTCTTTAATTCCAGTGCACTTAATACTGTGTTCTATTAGTTTCAGACGTACAATATAGTTATTCAGCAATAACACATATTAGCCAGTGCTCATCAAGATAAATGTACTCCCATTCCCCTTCACCTATTTGTATGAGTTCTTTGCATATTTTGGATACTAACCCCTTATCAGATATGTCCTTTGCAAATACCTTCTCCTGTTCAGTAGACTGTCTTTTAGTTTTGTTGACTGTTTCTTTTGCTGTGCAGAAACTTTGTATTTTGATGTAGTCCTAATGGTTTATTTCTGCTTTGGTTTCCCTTGCCTCAGGAGACAGATCTAGAATAAACTGCTGAATTCTTGCCTTCTAAATCCAGTATCTGTGTCATCTCAGGGTCATTGTCCATTAAATGGCTTTTCTCATAAGTATGGATTACATTTTCCTTCTCTCCATATGTCTAGCAATTTGGGATCCTGTCTTAAACATTATGATTGATATATTGTAGAGACACTGGGTTATTCTTATTTCTCTGAAGAGTATCTTTTTGTTTGTTTGTTTGTTTTTAACAGGTGGTTTATTTGGTTGAACTCAAACTCTCAAATTTTGTCTTTCTTGTGATGGGCACCTACTGAAATCTCCGCTGAATTTTTTCAGCTTTAGCTAGGCTGCCTGTAATGTAGTTCAGAGATCATCCAGAAGTTAGGGTAGCATTTGTATGATAGGGTTGAGCTTCCTTTCTATGGCCACTGAATCCCCTGTGCTTACTACAATTAGAACAGAGTAAATGTTCAATAAACATTTGTGGAATCTACCAAGAACCTAATCTTCTGAGGCCATATGTGAGTATTGGTGTGCCCATTTTCCACTGACAGGCAGAGCTTTGTGAGAGCAATGACTTTAATTTATCTTTGAATCTTCAATTATTACAGTGATGCCTAGCACAGGGTAGCTATATATCACATTAGTTTCATGAATAAGTGAATCAATTAACAAACTATAAAAATACACAAAGCTATTAACTTTGATGTTGAATGAAACTAAAGTAGCTCTGCATTAAATCAGAATTTGTCCACCACCTGTAAGTGAAGCGGTTCTATCTAAAGCTAGTATTAAAGTTAAAAACAAAAAACAAAAAACACGGTTTACATTTTCTTTCAGGAATGTTTGTTGTTCTTAAGAACTGTTCAGTGTTGAAACCCACAATTCTTTCCAGCAACATAAAAGAAGTTATCTAGGTTGGGCTTTCTTCTTCCATTAGATTTTTATGAGAGTTTCAAGTCTGGGAAAAATCAGGCAAAATGTTTTTGCTTTGAGATAAGAAGGCAAGGTAAAGAAAGAGTTGGAATAGCCGAGATGAAAAAAGTGACATTTCAGGTAAATGCAAAAGGCGAAAAGAAGTTGTGGCAAGCAGTGAACATTTCTCTGAGCCTAATGGTTTTGTTATCTGCAAAGTAAGGTAAAAGACAGCCTTGAGACTAATACATAAAATTGATTTTAATAGAGAAAAACCCCACATGCAAGAAGATAGCTATGTCCTAGCAAAATGATCATAGAACCTAAAATTCTGGAATTCAGAAGTCGCCTGTGTCATGTGTTTGTCCTGCCTGTGAACTCTGTGCCAGCAGTTTTGATATCTCAGGCAATGCGGTCGTCCGTGTAATTTTACAAACACTTGGCTATTTGTCATATTAATTTCTTAAATGTTGCAGAGAGAGAATTAGAAACGGTCTTGTGTAAGGTCATTCCCTGAGCCAGAATCGACTGCGGTCTTAGGAGTCCCTGTTTGTGTTCTTCCTGTCATATCAAGAGTTGAAAACCCAAATGCCTAAAGGAGTCAGACAGCATTAAAGAATAAAGACAAGGCAAACAATTTTTTTTTTTTACTTCCACAGAGAAGTTTTTCTTTCAACTCATGGCGCTCTAGAGAACATTTTATGTTCCTTCCTTTCATAGAGAGATGGGCATAGAGAAATAGATCTCTCCTACAAGTAAAACATGAGTGCAGTCATGATGAGGAAATTGGTAAAATATGGTGCCTGCCTGTTGTTGGGGAATGGTGGAGACCAGTGGTGCCTTCTACATAGTGAAGGGTACAGTCCTATCTGAAGGGATCAGCTCCAGCTGACTCCGGCCATGGGGAAATATGTGTGGCCAGTGTTTTACATATGCCAGTTCTTCAAGAGAAACCAGAATCTGGATTTCAAGTGGAATCTCCCAATTTAAAAATATTGGCTGATTTTTTTAAACATTATATAACACAAATAAAATACATATGTGAGCCAGATGTCCCCTCATACTACCCATCTATGATCTCTGTGTTGTGTTGTTTTTCTATTTCTCCCATGTTTCAAATACAGATGGCACCTTTGTAAGGAAGGACCTAAAAACCCAACCCTCATTATATATCATAAGGTAGCTTTTCCCTCTTGATCTAGAAAGCCATACTCAAGATCTGACTCCATCCAGCTCAAGCTTCCTACCTATCCATATAGTTTGTAGACTTCTCTGCTTGCTCTCAGAGCTGAAACCTGAGAAGATGGAGGAAATAAGAAAGTAGTCATAAAGTTAGGCAAGCTCTGTCTATGTATTTCTGAGGCAACCACTTGGCAGATACAGTCATTGTGGTTAAACTGGTTGTTTTACGGAGAAACAAATAACCACTAATAGGACACTATGTTCTATACTGGACTAAATGCATTAGAGAATAGGACATAAATAGAGAGATCAGGCGTACGATCAGGCACTCCAGGCTATTGAAATGAGTGCTCAGTTATTTGAAAAAACTGGCTTGTTCTTTGCTAACCAGAGTGGGCCTTTACCACCAGATGCTGGGGGCGGGGGGGGGGGGGGGAGGCGGAGTGCAGCTGACCATTTGAGATTGTTTTCCCAACCATTTTTACTCTTTTGGTGATACCCCTTTCTTTTTTATTGATGTTGTTGTGAACTGAGAGACACCCATATACCGGGCACTTGGCCGCTACTTTCCCTGCAAGGCACATTTTATTATCCCCATTTTACAGTTGTAGGAGATGTGGCTCTGAGAGGTCAAGTAACTTCCTAGGTAGCACAGAATGTAAGTATAGACCATGAATTTGAACCCAAGTCTTGTTTCCAAAGCTTATGTGTTTTTTTTTTTTTTTTACTAAGGCACTGTTTTAATGTGTAGATTTTGTTATTATTCAGGTATGAGGCCAACAGATCAGGGGTTGATTGCCATCGAAAGGATGGTTCCTTGCTCACAGTTCTCAAGAGGAAGGGGCACTCCACGCCACCCCAGGACCACGCCACCCAAGGGGAGCACCAGGCTTGTCCTAGCCTTCTGGTTCCTGGCCCTGAATTGCTTAGAGCAGGAAGCAGTAGCCCATTGAGGTGGGGGAAGGTGGGTTCTGGAGTGGTTAGTTTGCTTATGAAAGGTATGCTTTCAGGTGTGCTGAATCCTTTGCTTTCTCTGGAACTTGCCAGCCCCGGGAGGGGCAGTCTCTCCAGGGTCCATAAGGTCATAGAATCAAAGCATCAGAAATACAGAAAATAAAAAGACATGATTAACATGGCCACATTTCCTTTTCTTAGACCCAAAAGTCATTCTTGACTCTGATTTCCTTCTATTCTATAATTGGTTAGCCACTAAATTTGTTTTGTTTTTCTCCAAATATATCTCATTCATTCATTCAAGACGCCAGGCATTGACGTAGGCACTGGGGATTGGGAAATAATGGGGCTCTTGATTTAAAAGAGTTTGGAGTGTCAGGTAAAGACAGACGTATAAACTAGTGATTGTTTAAAACAACTTGACAAGTGCCACAATGGAGCAAGAACAGGAAATATTTTTGCCTCTTGTTCTCACCATCAGCCTCTGAGCCCAGGCTGCATTTCCTGCCCTCCTTGTCTGGTCATCTCTCCATCCTGCATACCCTACCAGATTGCTTTGCCTTAACTTCTCATCATTTTGCACACAAATCAAAATAATTCCATGGTCTCTAATCCAATAAAACTATAAATGCTTACCTGACTTTCAAGAACTACCGTCTGCCCCCCCCCATCCATCCAATATCTTCACCACTTCATGTATTCTCTAAGTTAGCAGTCACCCTGTGACCAAAGTGTGCCCCGTACAGACAGATGTAAAGTATATGGTAGTGCTTCCAGAATACATGGCACTGTGTGAGTATATGATGTGCCTCCATTATGCTTCGTGCCTCCCACATCTTTGCACAAACATTTCCTGAGCAGCAATGATATGCCAGGCTCGGGACTTCACCAGTTTCCTTACTGTCCACAACCATATATGTCTTTGCATCTCCATATCTAGTCATCACAGCCTTGTTCCCAGCATATCCTGCCCCTGGCTCCCTACTCCTCCAAGCTGCCTGTTCTCAGCCTCTCAGCTGAAGCCTTGCCTCTCCCACCTATTTAATAATTGCCAAATTAATGACTTCTTTATTTTACTATGTATTATATGTATTGTATTTCTTACTTTCTGCTGTATTCCCAGGACCTAGTCCCAGTACCTGATGCATTAGGCATTCATTAAATACTGAATAACTACATTCATGCACACACCACACATGCTAGTTTCTGTGCTTCTCACTGGACACACATTTAAATCTCCCTTGTCTGAACTCGGAAGGTGTTCCTATAGAAATTAGCATCAAATCAAGCAATGACTTTACTTATCCATCACTGATGCGACTCTTTAAGGTCCAGACGCACCCCATCACAGTAACCCAAAGCTGAACCTGTAGGAAGTTAACACTCGAAACCTGCATAGTTTTTTCCCACTGAAATATCCAATTGCTTTGATATTAGTTTGAGCATTTCTGCATTACTGTATAAATGGAATTCAGCAATGTATACCTGCAAGTTTGGTAGACATTATGGCATAGTTGTTAAGAACAAGGACTTTAGATACAGGAAGATCTTCTCAGTTTGAAACCTTAGATCCGTCATTTACTCCCTCTGACCTTGGGCAAGTTGCTTAGTCTCTCTTGGTCCCAGTTTTCTCATCTCCATAATAGAGAATAGTATCTTTTTCCTGCAAGCAGAGTAAGGAATATATGAGAAAATGATGTAAAATGCTTAGCTCAGTGTTGATGTATGGTAAATGAGTCAGTAAATTTTAGGGGATGGTATTTACACTGTTGTTGACATTGTGGTAGACACTGTTGATATCCAGCACCCCTGTTTTAAAGGGAGGCTGGGGGAGGGCACAGGAGGTTTTTGAGACTCAGAGTAGTTAAATGGCTTACACAAAGTCACACAGCTAAGTGGTATCAGAGCCAGAACCCAGACCTGGCCTCCGTGGCTCCAGAAAAAATTCTCCTCCCCTTTATACATGTTAGGAAACATGCTTAGAGATCCTATCTCCATGAGGCCAAAATAACCAATCAGTTCATAGTCTCAATGAAAATAAATTGATCCCAGTGGTTTTGGAGTCCTGGACACTCATGTGAACACTGGGAAGACACACAGATGAAGTTCAGGAATACAAGTACAGTGTTGGGTGTGTTTTAGCAAGCAGGGTGGTAGCATCATGGGAAAACATTTCCCTTCCTGATACCGTTATATATTATTTTGTTTAGAGCTACCTAGTGGATTAAGGAATAAAATCAGAGAGACGCGATTTCAAATGAGAAGAAGGTAGTTGTCCACAGAGCCTAGACATTTCTATCCTTGGTGAGCTGTGTCCCAGTTTCTCATGTGATAACTCTTCTTTCTTTTTTGTATTTTTTATTCACGTGCTAACTTTTCAATCAGGAGGGGTCCTCTTTTTTTTTTTTTTATGAAATTTATTGTCCAGTTGGTTTCCATACAACACCCAGTGCTCATCCCAACAGGTGCCCTCCTCAATGCCCATCGCCCACCCTCCCCTCCCTCCCACCCCCCATCAACCCTCAGTTTATTCTCAGTTTTTCAGGGTCTCTTATGGTTTGGCTGTCTTCCTCTCTACCTTTTTTCTCCCCCTTCACCTCCCCATGGTCTTCTGTTAAGTCCTCAGGATCCACATAAGAGTGAAAACATATGGTATCTGTCTTTCTCTGTATGACTTACTTCACTTAGCATAACACTATCTAGTTCTATCCACGTTGCTACAAAAGGCCAGATTTCATTCTTTCTCATTGCCAAGTAGTATTCCATTGTGTATATAAACCACAATTTCTTTATCCATTCATCAGTTGATGGGCATTTAGGCTCTTTCCATAATTTGGCTATTGTTGAAAGTGCTGATATAAACATTGGGGTACAAGTGCCCCTATACATCAGCGCTCCTGTATCCCTTGGGTAAATTCCAAACAGTGCTATTGCTGGGTCATAGGGTAGATCTATTTTTAATTTTTTGAGGAACCTCCACACTGTTTTCCAGAGCGGCTGCACCAGGTTGCATTCCCACCAACAGTGCAAAAGTGTTCCCATTTCTCCACATCCTCGCCAGCATCCATAGTCTCCTGATTTGTTCATTTTAGCCACTCTGACTGGCGTGAGGTGATATCTGAGTGTGGTTTTGATTTGTATTTCCCTGATGAGGAGTGACGTTGAGCATCTTTTCATGTGCCTGTTGGCCATCTGGATGTCTTCTTTAGAGAAGTGTCTATTCATGTTTTCTGCCCATTTCTTCACTGGATTATTTGTTTTTCAGGTGTGGAGTTTGGTGAGTTCTTTATAGATATTGGGTACTACCCTTTGTCTGATATGTCATTTGCAAATATCTTTTCCCATTCCGTTGGTTGCCTTTTAGTTTTGTTGATTGTTTCCTTTGTAGTGCAGAAGGTTTTTATCTTCATGAGGTCCCAATAGTTCATTTTTGCTTTTAATTCCCTTGTGTTTGGAGATGTGTCAAGTAAGAAATTGCTGTGGTTGAGGTCAGAGAGGTTTTTTCCTGCTTTCTCCTCTAGGGTTTTGATGGTTTCCTGTCTCACATTCAGGTCCTTTATCCATTTTGAGTTTATTTTTGTGAATGGTATAAGAAAGTGGTCTAGTTTCATCCTTCTGCATATTGCTGCCCAGTTCTCCCAACACCATTTGTTAAAGAGACTGTCTTTTTTCCATTGGATATTCTTTCCTGCTTTGTCAAAGATGAGTTGGCCATACTTTTGTGGGTCCAATTCTGGAGTCTCTATTCTATTCCATTGGTCTATGTGTCTGTTTTTGTGCCAACACCATGCTGTCTTGATGATAACAGCTTTGTAGTAGAGGCAAAAGTCTGGGATTGTGATGCCTCCTGCTTTGGTCTTCTTCAAAATTACTTTGGCTATTCGGGGTCTTTTGTGGTTCCATATGAATTTTAGGATTACTTGTTCTAGCTGCGAGAAGAATGCTGGTGAAATTTTGATTGGGATTGCAGTGAATGTGTAAATAGCTTTGGGTAGTATTGACATTTTGACAATATTTATTCTTCCAATCCATGAGCATGGAATGTGTTTCCATTTCTTTGTATCTTCTTCAATTTCCTTCATAAGCTTTCTATAGTTTTCAGCATACAGATCTTTTACATCTTTGGTTAGATTTATCCCTAGGTATTTTATGATTCTTGGTGCAATTGTGAATGGGATCAGTTTCTTTATTTGTGTTTCTGTTGCTTCATTATTAGTCTATAAGAATGCAACTGATTTCTGTATGTTGATTTTGTATCCTGTGACTTTGCTGAATTCATGTATCAGTTCTAGCAGACTTTTGGTGGAGTCTGTCAGGTTTTCCATGTATAATATCATGTCATCTGCAAAAAGTGAAAACTTGACTTCATCTTTGCCAGTTTTGATGCCTTTGATTTCTTTTTTTGTCTCATTGCTGATGCTAGAACTTCCAACACTATGTTAAACAACAGCGTTGAGAGTGGACATCCCTGTCATGTTCCTGATCTCAGGGGGAAAGCTCTCAGTTTTTCCTCATTGAGGATATTAGCTGTGCGATTTTCATAAATGGCTTTTATGATGTTTAAGTATTTTCCTTCTATCCTGACTTTCTCGAGGGTTTTTATTAAGAAAGGATGCTGAATTTTGTCAGATGCTTTTTCTGCATCTATTGACAGGATCATATGGTTCTTATCTTTTCTTTTATTAATGTGATGTTTCACATTGATTGATTTGTGAATGCTGAACCAGCCCTGCAGCCCAGGAATGAATCCCACTTGATCATGGTGAATAATTCTTTTTATATGCTGTTGAATTTGATTTGCTAGTATCTTATTGAGAATTTTTCATCCATATTCATCAGGGATATTGGCCTGTAGTTCTCCTTTTTTGCTGGATCTCTGTCTGGTTTAGTAATCAAAGTAATGCTGGCTTCATAGGACGAGTCTGGAAGTTTTCCTTCCCTTTCTATTTTTTGGAACAGCTTGAGAAGGATAGGTATTATCTCTGCTTTAAATGTCTGGTAGAATTCCCCTGGGAAGCCATCTGGTCCTGGACTCTTATTTGTTGGGAGATTTTTGATAACTGATTAAATTTCTTCACTGGTTATGGGTCTGTTAAAGTTTTCTCTTTCTTTCTGTTTGAGTTTTGAAAGTGTGTGGGTGCTTAGGAATTTTTCTATTTCTTCCAGGTTGTCCAGTTTGTTGGCACATAATTTTTCATAGTATTTCCTGATAATTGCTTGTATTTCTGAGGGATTTGGTTGTAATAATCCCATTTTCACTCATGATTTTATCTATTTGGGTCATGTCCCTTTCTTTTTGAGAAGCCTGGCTAGTGGTTTATCAATTTTGTTTATTTTTTCAAAAAACCAACTCTTGGTTTCATTGATCTGCTCTATAGATTTTTTAGATTCTATGTTGTTTATTTCTGCTCTGATCTTTATTATTTCTCTTCTTCTGCTGGGTTTGGGGTGTCTTTGCCATTCTGCTTTTATTTTCTTTAGGTGTGCTGTTAGATTTTGTATTTGGGATTTTTCTTGTTTCTTGAGATAGGCCTGGATTGCAGTGTATTTTCGTCTCAGGACTGCCTTTGCTGCATCCCAAAGCATTTGGATTGTTGTATTTTCATTTTCATTTGTTTCCATATACTTTATAATTTCTTCTCTAATTGCCTGGCTGACCCACTCATTCTTTAGTAGGGTGTTCTTTAACCTCCATGCTTTTGGCGGTTTTCCAGACTTTTTCCTGTGGTTGATTTCAAGCTTCATAGCATTGTGGTCTGAAAGTGTGCATGGTATGATCTCAATTCTTGTATACTTATGAAGGGCTGTTTTGTGACCCAGTATGTGATCTATCTTGGAAAATGTTCCATGTGCACTCGAGAAGAAAGTATATTCTGTTGCTTTGGGATGCGGAGTTCTAAATATATCTGTCAAGTCCATCTGATCCAACGTATCATTCAGGGCCCTTGTTTCTTTATTGACCGTGTGTCTAGATGATCTATCCATTGTTGTAAGTGGGGTATTAAAGTCCCCTGCAATTACCACATTCTTATCAATAAGGTTGCTTATGTTTGGAATTAATTGGTTTATATATTTGGGGGCTCCCATATTTGGCACATAGACATTTATAATTGTTAGCTCTTCCTGATGGATAGAGCCTGTAGTTATTATATAATGCCCTTCTTCATCTCTTGTTACAGCCTTTAATTTAAAGTCTAGTTTGTCTGATATAAGCATGTCTACTCCAGCTTTCTTTTGACTTCCAGTAGCATGATAGATAGTTCTCCTAACCCTCACTTTCAATCTGAAGGTGTCCTTGGATGTAAAATGTATCTCTTGTATACACCAAATAGATGGGTCTTGGTTTTTTATCCATTCTGATACCCTGTGTCTTTTGGTTGGAGCATTTAGTCCATTTACATTCAGTGTTATCTGTAGGTTTCATGCTTGTAGTGATGTCTCTGGTCCTTTGTGATCCTTGAAACGTTTCACTCACAGAATCCCTCTTAGGATCTCTTGTAGGGCTGGTTTAGTGGTGATGAATTCCTTCAGTTTTTGTTTGGGAAGATCTTTATCTCTCCTTCTATTCTGAATGACAGACTTGCTGGATAAAGGATTTTTGGCTGCATATTTTTTTTGTTCATCACCTTGAAGATTTCTTGCCATTCCTTTCTGGCCTGCCAAGTTTCAGTAGGTAGGTCTCCCACTACTCTTATGGTCTCCCTTTATAAGTTAGAGCCTGTTTATCCTTAGCTGCTTTCAGAATTTTCTCTTTATCCTTGTATTTTGCCAGTCTCACTATGATATGTCATGCAGAAGATCGATTCAAGTTACGTCTGAAGGGAGTTCTCTGTGCCTCTTGGATTTCAATGCCTTTTTCCTTCCCCAGATCAGGGAAGTTCTCAGCTATGATTTGTTCAAGTACACCTTCAGCCCCTTTCTCTCTTCTTCTTCTTCTGGAATTCCTATGATTCAGATATTGTTCCATTTGATTGCATCACTTAGTTTTCTAATTCTTCCCTCATACTCCTGGATTTTTTTATCTCCCTTTTTCTCAGCTTCCTCTTTTTCCATAATTTTATCTTCTAATTCACCTATTCTCTCCTCTGCCTCTTCAGTCCATGCTATGGCCGCCTCCATTTTAGTTTGCACCTCATTTATAGCATTTTTAGCTCTTCTTGACTATTTCTTAGTCCCTTGATCTCTGTAGCAATAGATTCTCTGATGTCCTCTATGCTTTTTTCAAGCCCAGCGATTAATTTTATGACTGTTATTCTAAATTCTTGTTCCTTTGTATTGCTTAAATCGCTTTTGATCAATTCATTAGCTGTCACTACTTCCTGGAGTCTCTTTTGAGGAGAATTCTTCCGTTTCGTCATTTTGGGTAGTGCCTGCGGCGGCTCCACACTGCAGGGCACTTCCCCAGGAGGGGTCCTCTTGACAGCTCTAAGGCAACCCTTTGTGGTGGTTGTTGTTTGAACTAGTTAGTATTCCTTCCTCCTCTGTCTCTTTCACTCCCCCCCACGTTTGGTAAGACACAGTGAGTAATTCAAGGCCTGACCTTGCCTGGGCTAACAGCTTGCATGGGGAGGTGGAAATGGTGTGATCCGAAGGTTGGTGCTTCAACACCCAGGCCCTTTGCCCCATACCTGGAGTTACTGCCTTCTCATTCCTGTCATCACCCCTCCTTTTGGGACCCAATACTATCTGTTGCTGCCACTTTAGCCTGAGAGTTTCATTTCCTGCCACTTTTTTCTTTAGACTGCTTTGTTTTGTGGATCAAAAGGCTGATAGTAGGTTAAGCCAAGCTCAATTTCTGAAATAGCTATGACACTGAAGTTGAGTTAGCATTTTAGCATAGATCCTCTATGGACAAAGAATGGAAAGAAACAGACATTTTAATATATCCCTTTCTGGCTTAAACATAAATCCGAGAAACTGTAAAACTGACCCATCTCTCTTGTTTTTCAGATAGACCACGTGGTGCAGGGCCATGCTGCCTTCCCTGAACTACAAGCCAAGGCCACAGCCAGGTAACTGCTGTCCCTGTTCCCTTTTGTAAGCTCCTGTGCATTCCTGCACTGAAGGCATTCAGTCCCTTTAGGCAGATGTGTGATTTGCAGTTCCTATGGGCAGTGAAGATGCCTGGCAGTGTTTGGTTATAAAATGATCCAGGATGTACATGCATTAATTTTCAAAATGATCTAAGAGAATTCAAAGAAACTAGAGATCCCCAAAGAATATGCCAGGAACCCTGGCTGAGAGACTCTAATGTAGTAGAAGGAACATGGATTTGGGGATCAGAACTTCTTGGGTTCAAGTTCAAATCCAGCTTTACTCCTTACTTGGTGTGTGACCTTGGGCAAGTTATCCAATCTCTTTAAGCCTTTCTCTTCATCTGTAAAACTGAGGATATTAACTGCTACAAAATGATTTTCAGGAAATGTTGTTAAGTGAAGAAAGCAAAGAAGTGTTTACAGTTCCCTTCTTTTTATGTAGAAGGAAGATGACTATAAGAAACTGTATGTGTACTTACTTGTGCAAGAGAAATGCAGGGAAGTTAAATCAGAAAGTGGTGAGACTGGTTACCTAGAGGTGGTGGGTAGGCATGCAGTAGAAATATGGGGGAGTGTGAACAGGGTCATAGGTGGAAATGGTACTTCTTTGAGTATGTTTTTCGATATACCCTAATTCTTAGAACCATGGTGATGCTTCTTGTATCCCTGAAAATAGAAGGGAGGGAGGGAGGGAGCAAGGTTGGTTAGGTAGGTAGGTTAGGTAAGGTAGGTAGATAGATAGTTATGAGGATATACGTATGTAGTGAGAATAGGCAAAATAAGATACAGTTAGCAAAAACGAAACGTATTGTATTAATAATGAATAACATAACCGCACTAAGAAGGGTTTGGGAAAGAAAAGAACTAACTTAAGTAATTGGGAAAAAATGTTTTGATAGTATAATGTATGGTTAAAGATAAAATAACTGTACTTGAGTATTATAGTCTAATTCCTAAATTTGTTTTTCATAAATGTCTGGATGAGCTCTTCTGAAAATCTGTCATGTGTATACCACAATTGAGCAAATAAATAAATATATTATGGATAATGGGAGCCAGGCCTCTCTTAAATAGGGAAAGGGAAGGTTACAATGAACCTTATGGTAGTGGGTGGAAATTGGAGATACTAGGATCAAATTGTGATTTTGTATGTATGTGTGTAGGTGTAGCTATGTACAGATAGAGCTATAGCTATAGAGAGAAATAAATCCAGTATATATGTTCATGTGTGAGTACACATACATATATTCCCTGTGTTCTCTGCTGAGATGGCCTAGAAACAATGACCCCTAGGAGCAGTTTGCATGGCTAGCACCAGATGCTGGTTTTTAAATAGTGTTCTCTACCGAAAAGTAGGTTTTAGGAACATGGCCGATTCCAAAGAGAGGGCGGGGGACATATACACATGAACGTTTTGTGATGCCAGAAAGTAAGGAACTACTCAAAGAAGAATTGTCGAAGGGCACAGGAGCCAGCACTAAGAATCTCTCAGTGGTCTTTGGGGACAATTTGATCAACTGAATTAGTAATGATAGTATAAAGTGTCTCCTTGAGGCCATACTTATTGAAGAAATAAGTGGGGAAGAAAAGGCAGATTTCCCTTTGCACTGCAAGGACCATGTACTTGAAATTAATAAATGTGGAGGAGAGGTGCCTGTGTGGCTCAGTCAATTAAGCATCCGACCCTTAGTTTTGGCACAGGTCATGATCTCATGGATTGTGCGTTCAAGCCCCGCATCAGGCTCCGTGCTGATAGTGTGGAGTCAGCTTGGGATTCTGTCTCTTCCTCTCTTCCTCTCTCTCTGCCCCTCCCCTCCTCATTCTCTCTTTCTCTCAAAATAAATAGACTTTAAAAAATAAATGTGAAGGGAATCATGGAACTAAAAGATCATCGTTAGGTAAACAGCACTTGTTGCAAGCAAGAATCACCAATGGATGCTGAAATTAGTGAGTGAAAGTATGATGCAAAGCAGGATACATGCATAGTCCCAAAGTATCTCACTCATTAATAGCAAAGGAAAAAGGGTAACTTCACAGTGGAGAGATCTGGCAGACAACACCTCTCTCATGGTTCATGAGTTCGAGCCCCACATCAAGCTCTGTGCTGCCAGTGTGGAGCCTGCTTGGGATTCTCTCTCTCTCCCGTTCTCTCTGTCCCTCCCCACCCTCTCAAAATAAATAAATAAACTCAAAAAAAAATGTACTTATGTTAATTTCTTAGGTGATGAGTATAGGAAAATCTGTGTACTATTTTTGTAACTTTTCTGTAAGTCTAAAGTTACTTCAAAATGAAATCCATTTATTATTTTTTTTAATTGCTTAAGACAGGAGTGCTGTTGGGCCTTTTTAGAAAAGTAAGGTATGCTATAATATTAACAGAAAAACCCCATGTAGCAAGTACATGGAAAATGAGAGACAGTCTAAGGTAGAGGTTAATACCATAGACTCTGGAGCCTGTTTGAATAGCGGGTAGCATATGGTGACAAGGGTCAAGCTGTTCTAAGTTTTCAGGGAATGAAAGTAGTAGTGATGGAAGTTGTCGTTATGGGTGTCATTACTTCTATTAGACATTTCCACCCCACCAAGGGGCTTACATTCTAATAGGGGAGGCACCTACACAGAGCAGAATGAGGTGCATACTTTACTAGAACGTAAGCTGTCTGGGGGCACCTGCGTGGCTCAGTCGGTTGAGCACCCAACTTCCGCTCGGGTCATAATCTTGTGGTTCGTGAGTTTGAGCCCCACGTCAGGCTCTCTGCTGTCAACACAGAGCCCCACTTTGGATCCTCACTCTCCCTCTCTCTCTCTCTTTCTCCTGCTTGCGCACTCTTTCTCTCTCTCTCAAATAATAAATAAACTTAAAAAAAAAAAGCAGCCTATTGTCAGGGTGTAGATAAGGAATGGTCCTGCAAGGGAGTTTGAGGAAAGCTTCAGAAGCTTTCCCTTCTAGCAGTCCCTGGTTATGACCCTCTTACCACTGAGAGGGATCACACCATGTAACTTCATCAACTCACACTTTATTTGGCTTAGAGACCATGTAACCTAGAGCAAGGGTTCCTACCTTCAGATCATGAGCGAACCCCTTAATTTGTGTGCAGAGTTTTGTTGATTGTATTCTGACGGGTATAATTCTCTGAAGAGAGGCCATCACTTCCATCAGATTCTTGAAGGAATCCAGCATTCATAAACCACAAACCCAAAGACAAGAACACTGGATTTGGAGTTCAGAGATTTGGATTCAAACCCCAGCTCCCAACATGCATCATCATGTGAATTTGTTTCCCCGTCAGAACATGGGGTAGTCACTCTGCAAGAACCAGCCCCGGGTACCTCTGAGAATTTGTCTTGATTTTAATGAGGTAATGTATTTGGCAAGGCTTTGTAAACTCTACTGTGACAATTATGACAACAGCTCTTTCTGCCACTATTACTAATGGTTATAAAAGTGGAGGATGTTTTGGTGGTGGTGGTTCTAGGGTTAAGCAGCAGAGCAGTCATACATAACCTGCTGACCTTCTTGCGGAAAGTGTGGTAAAGTAGCCAGAATGCTGGGCTGAGAATTGGAGGTCTGGATTCTTGTGCCATTTCTGCCATAATTGTCTCAGTGACTCAGTTTCCTCACCCATAAAACCACAATAATACTTCCTTGCTTACCTCATTTTACAGATGTTATGTGGATGAAAATAGATTGTGGAAATGCCAGTCTCTGAAGATCTTAAAGCCCAATACAAACTTAAGGGATAGGTAGATTTTGGAATGCAATATTCAAAATTTCCACAGCTCTACTCTGTGGATGAGCCTCATGTGAATAGTTTTTATAGAGAAGAAGAGAGAGAGATTTATGGATTAGTGTGCAGACTCAGAGAAGAAACAACACGGGGTGGTGCAGAAGCAGCAACTCATAGAATTCAGAACTGGAGTCAACTGGATTTAAATCCCAACTCTTTCCACATACTAGTCGGCTTTACCCCGTCTTCCTACTACCTCCCTGTATTTCTCCCCTTTTAGAGCTAAGATTCTCCAAAGCATTGCCTCCATCCTTGGTCACTATTTCCTCACTTGTATACTCATCCCTTGCCCACTTCAATTTGAATTCTGTACCCATTGACCCCTGAAACTGTTAAGGTTAATGTCCCTAGTGACCTCTGTTGCTGAGTCTATAGGGTGCATTCCAGTCCCCATCCTTGGGGTCTCAGCAGGATGTGGCATCAATGATCGCACCTTCCTCTGCTTTTTAACACTCTCTTTCCTTGGCTTTCTTTCTGCAATGTTAACTTCTCCCAGTTTTCTTCCTATATCTCTGGCTTGTCCTTTTAGTATCCTTTTCAAGTTCAAGACTATCACATCAAAGTTCTTTACAGCTAGGGTTCTGGACCCTTTTCCTTCTCTCTTTGTCATTCTTCCAAGATGCTCCCATCTATATATACTCTTGGCTTCATTTCTTTCTTAAATTTTACATCCAGCTCGTATATTTAGCAGGTATTCAATAAATGTTGGTTCTCTTTCCTCTCACGTTGCTTCTATTGTTTTGTAAAAGAAAGTGCATCTCTGTCTTACAGATCTATGAATAGAATATCCCAAGACTACAGAGGTCTCAGGACGAAATAGGCATGACTTTACTGAAGTGAATTTGGCTGTTTGGAAAGGACAGCAAATCCCTGGGAATCAGAGACTGTAGGTCTCTTTTGGTGCAGCTTGAGGCTCTCTGAAAGCAGAGTGCAAGTTACTCCTGCCTTAGAGCTTAGCATCAGCAAATCCTATTTGAAACTGCAAGAACAAGTGCTGATAAACAGATTTAGTATTTCATACTCTTGATTTGCCCTAATCTTCTCAGACCCATCCCTGAAGAGTGATGTTTTGTGAGCTTATAAATTAAGTAAACAATAACTAGATGTGCTCGTGCGTGTAATTGGCAACCAGAGTCTCTCTCTCTCTCTCTCTCTCTCTCTCTCTCTGTGAGGCCAAACTTTCACTCCTTAGACAGAGACTGCCTTACACTGATCATAACTTTGGCTCTTTTCCCCTAAACTGTCCTTTATTGTCTTAATTCTCTTATAGAACCTTAACTCCCACTGTCTCAGAAGGAGGTTCTGGTGATAGCAGAATTTGGTGGGGAGGTGTTGGCACAAACCACAAGCGCTAGATTCAAGGTTGGCAGCAGAACAAAGGTGATGAGTAATGAGTGTCTTATGAGCATTTATAATAGTGAACAAAGTTAAAAAAAAAAGTCCCTATTTTCATGGAAATTATATATACACAGTAGATACATACAAATTGTGTGTGTGTAGGTAAAGAGCACACATTTGCACACCAGGAGTTGATAAACTTTCTAAAGAAAAACAGATGAGGGGCATGTGGGGGGGGCTCATTCGGTTAAGCGTCAGATTTCATCTCAGCTCATGATCTCACGGTTTGTGAGTTCAAGCCCCGTGTCAGGCTCTGTGCTGACAGCTCAGAGCCTGGAGCCTGCTTCGGATTCTGTGTCTCCCCCTCTCTCTGTCTGTCCCCTGCTTGTGCTCTCTCTCTCTCAAAAACAAACTTAAACAAAAACAGAGATGAGTAAAGAGACAGAACGAGGGGTGTTGAGGTGATGGATGGGAACGCTTTCAGGTGAGGAAGCCATCTTTGATGGGGTGACACTTGTGCGGGACTCTGAATAAAAAGTGGAAACAAACCATGACTCACTGGGTTACGTGGCAACCCAAGAGTATATAAAATAACGAAGTCTGTTTATCAGTACTTGTTTCTGCAGTTTCAAGTAAGATTTGCCGATGGCTTAGCTCTGAGACAGGGGTCTTCTGTTTTTGGAGCTCCCCAAGCCATACCAAAATACCTGAGGAACAGCAAGGCCCCAGGCCTTGAGGCAGCAGCCTGCTTGGGGGGCTCCAGGAGACTATAAAGGCCCTTGTGGCTGGACCAGACGGGGAGGGAGTTGGGAACAGGTAAGGGCTTGAAAGTTAGCCAAGGCGAAACCATGGAAGTCCTTGAAGGTAACCATGAAGACCCTGGCTTTTATTCAAGGTTTTCATTTCTGAGCCGGAGGAGAAAGCCACCATCAGATTTCCCTTAGAAGGATTGCTTTGGCTGCTCTGTGGAGAGGACACAAGACCCTTTTGGTGGGGAGAGAGGAACAGAGTAGAACAGAGGGCCCCTAATGTCAGCAAGCTCTCAGTCTACCAAAAGGGGACGACTGTAATCAGACGCCCAGCCTGTTGTGAGGTACTTTTACAGAGGTCACTGCAAGCAGTGATCATTTCTTGTGCTCTCCTGGTTTCAGGCCCCTTGAGATTACCGGAATGAAGTTTTCCCAAGCCACGTTTTCTCTCCCAACCTTTCTTTTCTCCCACTCTCTTGGATTTTTCTGCCATTTCTGTAGGGACAGTCAGTGTTTCTCAATCTGATTTATTTCTCCGACCTTTTTTTTTTTTTTTCTTTTTGCCGCTGTGATTCCCGTCATCCCACTGAGGATCACTTTCTAACCCCATGGGCCAAATCTCAGATGCATTTAAAGCTCCTCATTAAAGGCTGTGTATGTTCCACTGGAGCAGGGAAAGGAAAAAGAAAAGACAAGAACATTTATTGAGAACTTGCAGTGTTCCTGACACTGCTCTTTCTGATAGCTATATATATATATATATATATATATATATATATATATATACACACACACATATACATACATACATACATATATATGTATAATTTCATTGAATTCTTTTTTTAATCAATAAACTTTCTTTTTTTTCTTTTTCTTTTTTTTTTACTTTGATCCAAATTAGTTAGCATGTAGTGCAACAATGATTTCAGGAGTAGATTCCTTAGTGCCCCTTACCCATTTAGCCCATCCCCCCTCCCACCCTCCCTCCAGTAACCCTGTGTTTGTTCTCCATATTTATGAATCTCTTATGCTTTGTCCCCCTCCCTGTTTTTATATTACTTTTGTTTCCCTTCCCTTATGTTCAACTGTTTTGTGTCTTAAAGTCCTCATATGGGTGAAGTCATATGATTTCTGATGAGGAAATGAGGATTAAAGGGACCTCTTCAACTCCACTTCTAAAGATTATTCTCACTTTCCATTCTCCTCTGGTGTTCTCAGATTGCTTCCTTGGCCTTTATGGCTCCTTGAGTCTCGGCCCCTCATTCTGACAACTGGGGCCATCAGTCTGTCAGCAAGTATTTACTTGGGCTCCCCTGAGCTAGGACAGTCATGGAACGAGGGTGATGATATTAACACCTTTCATCCCCTAGGATGTGCCAGGATAATCACTAAATTCTTGATGGCTCTTGAATGAGAAATGTTTCTTAAACAGAAATTAGCTACATATCATAATGCCTTTCTTTGGCTTCTGTTTTGCATGCAAGGATTAGAAAGTACTCGGGGCATTGGGGTCCCCTCAGAAAGACTGAGGACTGTGCTGACTTAGGAAATAAATTCTCCATTTTCTCCCTCTCGGTGGTTACTGTTGCTCAGCACAGTGCCTGGCACATGGAAGGGGGGTGGTGTCCCAAGATATTTTTCCTCTTCCCCGCTCCATTCTGAGGTGTAGACCAGAGTGCCTGGAACATCGTGTCCATATGACTCCAGAGATCTGCCCTTTGGCAAACCAGTGGTACAGTGAAACATAGAGTTGTAAACAACCCAGAAATTCCAGTTCTGATGTTCTGCGTTGGAAGACATGTATGTAACACAGTGCCATGTAGGGAGAGCTAGACACTGAATAACATCTTATGCCAGACAAGAAAGTTTGTGCTTTATCTTGAGGATAATGGAGAGCAGCCCCTGAAGGATTCCAGGTAGGGGTGTGAGTCATGATCACAGTTGAATTTTAAAGTTTACTTATTCATTTTGAGAAAATGAGAGAGTGAGAGAGTGTGCGCAGGCAGACAAGGGGCAGAGAGAAAGAGAGAGGGAGAGAGAGAATCCCAGGCAGGCACAGGCCTGTTACCACAGAGCCTGACCTGGAGGCTCAATCCCCCAACTACGAGATCATGACCTGAGCTGAAATCAAGAGTGGGACTTGATTTCACCCAGACACCCTCCTCCCCACACCCCAAGTTGCATTTTAGAAGAATCACCAAGGAAGCAGTGTAGGAAACCTAGTTGGGAGTGGGCAAGATTTCAAGAATGGACTTCCAAGAGGAACCATTGGTTGGGTTGTTGGCTCTCTGAGCTGGAACTCAGGAAAGAAATGAGCAGGAGACACGAGCATATATTTGAAAGTCCTCAGCCCTAGATGGTACCTGGAGCCACGAGAGGAAGATGGGATCATCCAAGGGTATGGAAAGAGGGACAAGTCTCTGGGAGACTTAAGATATTTAAGGGACAAGTAACAAAAGAGAACCAGCTGGAGAGGAGGTACGAAAACCAAAGGAGTATAGTGTCTGGAATCAAGAGAAAGAGAACCGATGAGTAAGAAGTGGTCAAATGGTACAGAATGAAAGAGAATTCAAGTAAGATAAAGGCAGGAGATGGTCCATTGGAGTTGGAAGCAAAGGCTATATCGTTCCTCACTGTGGGACCAGTTTCAGTAGACTACGTATTGCAGCGGGTCAAGAGGTGAGGAACTGAAGACAGACTTCCTCAACTCCTAGAAAGGACATACATGTCTTCTTCTAGACCATGTATTATGATTTTTGCTTTGAAATTATGGTCACTACACTTCTGGGCAGCCCAAGAATCCAAAGAATTAACTGATTTATAGAGAGGGAGGAGAGAGTAGAGATTCCAGGGGTGCTATCCTCATCTAAGATTATAAATAATAAAGTCTGTGAACAGTCTTCCCTGACTCTTGGATGTTTCAAAGCTAGAAATGAATTTCCTACGAGGGGAAGGGAGGGGGAACTATTTATTCATTACCTTTCATTGTACAGTGCTGAGGCTCTATATTGAATCTTCACAGCAGCCTGTAAGGGAAAAGAATTAGTCCTGAATATAGAAAAGTTAATGAAGCTTAGGGAATTTGTGTACCTGACCACCCAGTTGCTACACAGTGAATGTGCTGTGTGAAGGTTGCAACTGTGTTTTCTTCAACATATGCAGTGGGACCGGGGCAGCAGGAATTTCTCCCTCTGACCGAAGATACATGAGCCTGGGGGTTGTGAGAGGGAAGGAGAAGCACACACTTGAAACAGTTGATGTGTGATTCCCGAGCTGGGAGAGGTCAGACCGCCATTTGAGAAGGAATTGGTAAAAAATAAAAACATAAAAAATAAAAAAAAAAAATACAAAATGAAACAAAGTCAGAACCAAAAAAGGCATCATGTAAGGTTAAAATTATGTGAATAATGATGTGCATTTGTTATTATAATGTTTTCCAAGTGCATTTCATTTTGAATGATATACTCAGATAGCACACATGGTAAGGTATAATTGGAAAAACGTGCAGGAGAATGGCCGCATTCAAAGAATAAACATACAGCTGTGAGGAGGTTAGGAGTCAAAGGGGTAAGCATATGGCCCGTCCCCCAGGGATCTCATTAGTGCATGAGTGACCATATATGTAAGAGGCTAAACGAATCTCACTGTTTGCAAAGACCCACGGTAAATGAGACAATGACAAATCAATAGTAATTAGGCCTATAGGTTCTTATTGACCCAGATGTCTGAAACCAAATGCCCTGCCCTGAGATTCCTTGAGAGGCAAATGAAAAGATTTATAGATGTGTGCTTTTTAAAAAAAAAAAAAAAAAGCCCTTCGCTTTAAGTGCAGTGATGGTATTCTGAAGTCGGATGTTGCTAGAATCAGTGCAGACTCTGGATTCTGGCTCGGATGGACGTTCCTGTGGCTTTTGGGGTCAATGTTCCTTTTGGACCATGAGCAGCGAGAGTTGGGAAATAGAAAACCAGGATGTGATCGTATTCTACCCAGGTATATGGCTCCGGCCCTACCTTCCAGGGAGGCCTCCGGGATCCTCTCCTAACACTGTCAGAGAATCATGCTAAAGCAGAGTTCAAATGTGGGCTTTGACAAGTCTTTTCCGATCTGGGTTACAGATATGGCTTCAGAATCCCTCAGAGAAGGGTTTGTTTAAATTTGAACTTGGTCACTTGTCTTCACTTCTTTGAGCATCTTGCATAGGCTTGCACACGTGCACACAGACATACTCCCTCACTCTGGCACTTACATGGAGCAGTTTTGGTTTTCTATCCTTCCTATATTGGAGTTCCACATAAAATTTTTATTTAACCAGGGGCACCTGGGTGGCTCAGTCGGTTAAGCGTCCAACTTCAGCTCACGTCATGATCTCACAATTCGTGGGTTTGAGCACTGCGTCAGGCTCTGTGCTGATGGCTCAGAGACTCGAGCCTGCTTCGGATTCTGTGTCTCCCTCTCTCTCTGCCCCTCCCCTACTTGCATTCTGCCTCTCTCTCAAGAATAAATAAACATTAAAAAAAATTAAGAAAAATTTTTATTTAACAAAAGGGTTTGAAAAACCACTGCTCTAGTTGTTTGCCTCTTCCTTTAATGTTAGTTTAGAAAACTTTTGGGAACTTCATGGGCTCCATGGGAACATTCACAGTGTCACAAAACTGGAATTAGAAATCTCTGAGCGACACTCCTAAAGCATTTTTGAAATTCAAATACTGTCATCTTGAGTTCCTTAGATATTACCCTTCCTTGGACATTGATTTCCTATACTTTTCTTCCTGCCATTGTTCAAGCCATGAGATCTTTCCAAGGTCACCAGTGACAAGAGGCATGGATGCCACCCTCTGATAAACCCACTTTCCTCTAGAATCGTTGGTACAAGACTTTGAGAATGAAGCACATTTAAAGAGGGGAAGGGCGACCAAATTTAACCTTTGTGCCTTGCAGTAAGATTCAGCTCCGTGAGATAGGTATTATGATACCCATTTTATATGGGATAACTGAAGTTCACAGAGGGCGAGTTACTGGCCCATGTCACCCAGCTACCGATCTGAGCCCGGATCTACCAGAGGGCCAGGGCCAGGACTACTGTAGCTCTCAGTCGCCTCACCTCTGTCTCCCTCTCCCCCAGACATGTGGAGACTGAGAGGTAGTGTGACTCCCTCATCCTGCATCCAAAGAGACGGAGCCTTAGAAAGGAGCAAGAACAAACGTGACGCCATTTGGTGCCTTTGGGTAGGAAATCAAGTCTCCTAATTCCTGATCTAACTGCATTCCTCTGTGCTGTCACTTCCTGTGGCCCAGCTCCTATGCTGAGTCCAAGAACTTAGGTTTATACTCGTCACCCCATCATTATTGTTACAATTAGCGATGCAGATTTTTAAGAAATCCTTTACATATGTCCACTATTGTCCCGTTTACAAAATACCGTATCTTCACATGCATAGCCTCCTTTGATCTTGACAATAACCATGAGGTAAGTTGGACAGGGATTATGATATCTGTTTTTACAGATGCGAAGAAAGTGGTTCAGTAAGTTTGAGTAACTTTCTCATGGTCACACACCTACTAGGGGTAAAGCCCCTCCTGGCCCTTGTCTTCCGATTCCAAGCCTTTCCGCTTTGCACCAGGACATGCTGCCTGTTCTTGGTGATGGCACTTCATGATCTGAGAGTACAGAATGCTGGTTTCTGGGGGTTTGGGTAGTTTCTTTGCTGAAGGTTGGGGACTCTGCTTTGTTTCTGGATCTGATAGGGAAGTACAGATCGTTTCTTTCTGCCGAAGAGTTTGCCTCCCGACCCTACCCCCCCTTTCGAAAACAAAATCAACGTCTCTTCCAGATGCCAAAGTGTATATGCATATTTGAACAGTCACCTGGATCTGATTAAGAAGGCTCGGCCTGTGGGTTTCCTCACTGTTGATTTACATGTTTGGCCAGACTTCCATGGCAACCGGTCTCCCTTAGCAGATCTGACACTAAAGGGCATGGTAAGTAACAGCCAGTCCTTGCACGAAGGTGCAGGCAGGCCAAAGGTCTACAAAGTTGGGAGGAAGCAAAGTGAGGGGAAAGGAAAAGAGGAAAAATAAACAAGGCGGGGCAAGGGCACACAGGCTTCTTGCAGATTCGTCGCTTGTTGCGAAGGCCCTTGCTGCTCCATAGGATGAGCTGCTGAAAGTTCTCATTGTTGCCGAGCCAACCTTGAAAGCGTTAAAAGCAGTATTTCTTACATTTAGCTACTGCTGCCTCTTTGTCCTGTGGAGCGGCTGGAAGTCATGAGCCCCTGCCTTGTGATTTTTTATTCACGTCAGTTTGCAGAGTCATGTTTTCTGTCTCCATCCCCAGGCTGCCCGGTAAATAAGTGGTAAATATTACCACCCATGGTCTTGATTGCCATAACCACATGTCTGCTCAAGCTCTGAGTCAGAGCTGTTCCGAGTGCATGTTAACATTATTAGGATTTCAGATTAAGCTTTGCTAAAAGGAAAAGAAAATTAATAACTTACACTGATGGATAAATTCAGCTGCTGGTGACCTTTGGGGTCACTGATGGTACAGAAGATTTTGGGCCCTCCTTTAGGAGCCAGGATCAACTTGTGGCAGAGTTCATAGCCCCCTAAACTAAGATAGAACACCCTGGTGGCCAGGCGAGATTAGGTGGCTGAGTGTAGGTAGTATAGCCATTGAGAATCGTATTTGAGGTTGGAAGAAGCACGTTCAAGCTAGAGAAATAGAAGTCAACTTCAGTTCCCGGAAGCCAAGAGAGGCCACAAATAGGAAAATAAACCAGGCATTCAGAATCCAGGAAGATGTCAAGATGCCAAGAAGTCAAGAAGCAGAATGTGCAGTGAATGGAGGTGGGAGTTCAGAATGGAGGCCAAACCTGGCAATTCAGGGTTTACACTGAGTGATGGTAGAACAGGCAGCTGGCTTTGAGAACTTCGAGGCTCAAAATTCTACGGTTTTATGACTGATTGTATTGAGATTTTTAAAATGTTTTCATGATGCCAGTAGGAAGAGCTGATCTTTATTTTCATTACCTAGTTGATACAATCAACTTCTGCCAATAAAAGGGGAGTCACAGGAAAAGAAAAGAAAATGGGACATAGCCAAAGTTATGTCTGTGTGGAGTCCATGAAGCGTGCCCGCACCGCCGACAATGAGCTTGGCCTCCTTACTTGGCCTGCAGAAGCAGAAGAGGAAAGTTGGGAGAGGGTCATGTGGCCACAAGCTGCAGCCAGAAAGCTGCCCTTGCAGATAACTGACTCCTGGGTACCAACAGGAGTTGAACACATTTTGTGTGGGTACAAGAGTGAGTGACTTAACTGGAGACAAATACCTGAAACCAAATGTAATGGGCCTTTAAAATGTTCACGATGTTAAGAAGCATGACCAGTTCATAAGATGACCCCAGAACAATGCAGGGCTGTGGAGTGAAATGATCATGGGTCTGGAGCCCATGGCCTTGGATCTGAAGTCCTTCCCTCTCTTGCCAACTTCTGTCATACCCAGCTTCAATACCCAGCATGGCAGGACTCATGGCTCCCAGTGTCTTTTCTCTGTTCCTTAAAACCAAGCCTGACACCCAAAGACTTAAGAATTGCCACCGTAAGGATATTCTTATAAAGGTAACGTCCATCCAAAGTGTAATTCCAAAGGAGCCAATGGAATGTTTTCATGAACGCCTGCCTCATTATAACAAGTACAGCTAAGTACATGCTTACCAAAGGAGGCTTCTTACACAGGGACATACTCCCAATTGTATCAGAAGATCCTAGTATGTTTACTTTTTGAAAAGTTTTACAAACATAACTCACATCTCATGTACTGTTTCTTAACAGTGATTTCCTTTTGTAACTGGCCTTGGGTTGGGCTTACATTGGAATAGCTGTCTCTCCATGAATTTACATCACATCACTAGAAGGAGAAGGTGACCTTGGTAAGACAAAAGGAAGGAAATTCTGGACTAAAAATTTCTCCCAGCATTTCTTGCTTTTTTTTGAGAGAGAGGGAGGGACAGAGAGAACTAGGGCTCGTGTTCACCCGAAGTGGGGCACAAGCTCACCCGATGCAGGACTCGAGATCACGAACCATGAGATCATGACCTGAGCCGAAGTCAGATGCTTAACCGACTGAGCCACCCAGGCACTGCCCCTGCCAGTATTTCTTTCCCTCAGTTTCAGATACCTTCAAACTAATCACCCTGAAATCTCTACTGTCATGTTATCCTTTGTCAGAACCTGCAGTGACTACTATCTCCAGCACTCATTTAGTAGATCTTTATTTTTTACCTAGAAGTGCCTAGCACTGCCGTAGATACAGTAAGGTACAACAATATGTATATTCACAGAGCATGTTTCAAGGGAGGGAAGGGAAGTGCTTGATAGAATGTCTACTTAGCAACTGTAATTGTCAGGATATTCCCAGTAGAGAAGGAAACCTATGTGATTTCTTCTTTTGGCTTCTGAAACATTTCTCTGGACATATACTAAGTACTTAATATGTACTTAATTGACAGTCAACATGGAGATAAGAAAGAAACCATGTATTGCTTTAAAAACATACATATGAATAGTTTGCTAATATTAAATAGATTGGTTGCTGCTCTTAGTATCCATATGATATGTATTTAATACCAATATTAATGTCCAGGTAAATGAAGCCAAGAGGTTCCATTTTATCCTACTTATGAAGACATTTGCTTATCAACTAATTAATTAAATATTTGAACTAATACAGGCCTTTTATAGTTGCTGCGCGATATAAGAATAACTAGATGTAATTCTAACCGTCAGGACTATTACTGTCGGGATGGGGGACTGGGCAGACAGAATATATAAACAGGTGATACTGGGCATGCCAGCTGCAGGTGCCACTTACTGTCCAGGGCTCCCTAGATGTGTGGGAGATGACTGCCCAGCCTATTCTCAGAGGTCAGGACAGGCTTCAGACAGGAGGTGACATTGACACTGAGTGAAGCAAGGAAGAGGGTTTGGAACCAGGAAAACCATAATAAATGCAGTGTTCTAGAGGGGAGGAGAACATGGAACATGAACGCCTCCGAGTTTGGTTCCCTGCATCATTATCTAAGCAATGATAGATTGCATTTAGCATTTTATCTTGGTAGTAAAAAAAAAAAAAAAAAAAAAAAAAAAAAAATCTCAAGAGAAGCCCTGGACCCTCTCTGTACTTCTGCTTTCTAGCACTACACTCTCCCAGTTCTTTATCCTTCGCTCGGTTGACTCTTGTCTCTTATCTTTGTTATTCATTCATTATTGATCACCTACTACGAACACAAAGAAAAAAAGAAACTGTGGGTGTCCCAAATTCACATAAAATCGGGAGATGATTATTGCGTGCATGTGAGTGTGTGCATGAACATTACGCAGTGTGATACTTGTGATGCCGGTATCTGTGCAAGCCAAAACAGGCGCTCAGTGGATGTCTGACTTTGAATGATTTTTTTTTTTTAATGTGGCATTTGGGTGGTAAGACCTGATGCAGACTTCCTCTTCTTCATTTGAAAATACATGTGAGGATGCAAAAAAAAAGGCATAAACTCACACTGACTTTGAAAATTAACATGTCGTTCAACTAGCAACACCAGCACCAACAGTCGCAGAGAGAATCTGGGAAGAATTTTTAGAATCTAAAAGACTAGCTGGAACTTGTTTCATAAACATAATACATGACATATAAGCAAAGTGAACCTCTAGCCTTGCAAGAGGTTAGACCTACCTTCTGCTCCTTGGCTTAATAACGCAAGGTCCCTTTAAGCCTAAGAACAGGGCAGGCCTCCCTCTATGCTGCTGCTGATGGTTAGGGTGTTTTGCTTTTTTGGAAGCAGCCAGTGAGTTTAATTTCCCAGAACTCTCCCACAACCCCAGACCTTATCTTCCCTTTCAGTTCAATCCATCAGAAAACTGCCAACCCAAGAGGCCAGCTGGGCAGGAAGACCCATCTGGGATGAATGCTGCTGCCCTACGTTCTGAGGATCCCGAGTAAAACTCTGTTAATGGGAGTCAACATTAGGAAAAGCTATGAATTTGGAGGAGGGCTATAGGTTTGCACATCTGCTGCCTGTTCTAAGGGTAGAAAACCGGGTAGTGGTGAGGCCACCAAAGCTACCCAAAATAGAAGCTGCTAATTAAAAAAAATTTTTTTTTAAATAGGGGTGCCTCGGTGGCTCAGTCGGTTAAGTGCCAACTTCGGCTAAGGTCATGATCTCGCAGTGGTCCGTGAGTTCGAGGCCTGCATCAGTCTCTGTGCTGACAGCTCAGAGCCTGGAGCCTGCTTTAGAATCTGTGTCTCTCCCCCACCCACCGTCTCTCTCTCTCTCTCTCTCTCTCTCTGCCCCTCCCCTGCTCATGCTCTGTATGTTTGTCTCTCAAAAATGAATAAACATTAAAAATATTTAAAAAAAAAAACTGCTAGACTCTGGGAACTGGCAACTAGCTTTAGATCTGAAGAGGCATATCCAAGTTGCAGTGAGTGGGGCAGACAGTAAATCATGTGTACTCTCTGCTGGGAAGCACTGAATATGTATAGCTCTCTAGTTGAAATGAATAAAGAAATAATAAAGTGAGTCCATTAGAAAACAACATGTTGCATACAAAGCAAAAAGAAGTACCATTAGAGCACAGGGAAAGGCCTCTTAAAGAATTATTTACTACTGAAACCAAAAGAAAATATTAAAAAGACTCGGCATATTCAGTAGGTTGTGTTTTTTTTTGTTTTTTGTTTTGTTTTTAAAGGCACATCTCTATGAAATAGGACAGAAACTTAGTGGGGGGAAAAGTGAGCTCAGATGGAAAGCCAGTGGAATGAGGAAAAAAAAAAAAAGGAGATGATAAAGACAACTAAAAATACAGAATAGCAGAATTAAAACCTGCATTGAAGTCAATAAAAAACAATTTTTACAGAAGAAAATAAGATCACAGCTGCCATATGACCTAGCGTATATTTTACATTTATTAGAAAAAAAATTTGAGGATAGGGACTACCTATGGCTTGTTTACTTTTTAAATTTCAGCAGTGTTTAGGGGTGCCTGGGTGGCTCAATCGATGAGGCGTCCGACCTCAGTTCAGGTCGTGATCTCACAATTGTCGTTTGAGCCCCACGTTGGGCTCTGTGCTGACAGCTCAGAGCCTGGAGCCTGCTTCAGATTCTGTGTCTCCCTCTCTCTCATGCTCTGTCTCTGTCTCTCAAATAAATAAACATTAAAATTTTCAGCAGTGTTTAGGTCAAAGACAGGCATCGAATAATTGCCTTATGGCTAAGCAATTATTTCCGTCTTTATTTGTCAAGGGACGAATGAACAGTGACCTGCCTGAAGTCATAACGCCAAGAAATGGTCTGCCTAAATAAAAATGTGAGTCCTGACTTTGAGCAAGCACACCCCCACAGGCTGCCTTAACTCATAGCTCTTTACTCTGCACGATACACTAGTGACTGTGAGATGGGAGTCCTAACACCCATCTCACACGTGGTTTCATACCAAACCACACTCCTCAGCCTGGTCCTCGCTCCCCTTCTCTGAAACCTGGCCCTCTTCCTTTCTCCCATGTTTGTCCTTACCCTGGCCCTTGGATTTAAGCTCTGACCTCTTTCTCTCCTCAGTAATGGTTCTTGTTTCCTTCACACCCTTACGGACTCAGATTTCAGAAGTAATCAGCACTCCTGCTTTGACCTGGCTGTAAACTCTTCTGCTTTAGAGCTGCCTGCCCTCGGAAGTAGGAACAGGGCATAACCCAGGAATCCTTCCCTTATGCGTGAACACATCATTTTCTTTTGTTCTGGTAACAGTTGGCTCCTGTCTCTGTGCATGGCTGCTTCATTTCTCCTTCTGTGATTGACCTGTGGCACTAGGCTAAAAAGAGGTAGAGGCTAGGGATGTGGGCAGCTTAACGGTGTGCCTGGACCAAGTAGACAGCTATGTAAATATTTCTCCTTTCCACTTGATAAATTAGTTAAGGGCCCTGCATATGATGTGTAAAGGGAGCAGAAGCTCGGGTCATAGCAATCGGTATCAAAGCATTTAACACTGATGGCTCTAGGTTCTTTAAAAGGAAAACATAAGAAAAAAAATGCTTGTATTTAAAGAAACGTGGCATGGTCATGCATCAAGAAAGATGAAGCTAAATATCATCAGGAATGGTGGCCTGTTTTAGATAGTTTTTATGATTGTTTTTATTTTATTTTTTAATGTGTATTTATTTTTGAGAGAGAGACAGACAGACAGAGCATGGGAAGGGGAGGGGCAGAGAAAGGGAGACACAGAATCTAAAGCAGGTTCCAGACTCTGAGCTGTCAGCACAGAGCCCTACACAGGGCTCGAACTCACGAACTGTGAGATCATGATCTGAACCGAAGTCAGACACTTGACCCACTGAGCCACCCAGGCACCCCTGATTGTTTTTATTTTAAATGTTTGGTTGGAGAGTTTTTACCCCTGTGAAACAGTAAAGGGAGCCCAGGGATCAAAGTCAGATCTGCATTGGCATCCTGCCTTGAAATTGTACCAGCTGTGTGACCTTTGACGTTAGCTCTGTGAGGTCAGTCTGCTCATCAGTAAGTGGGACAGGCTTCCTTACGGGATGATTGTCAGAATCAACAAGGGGGAGACTATCACATAGTGGGCAGACAACATCAGCAAATACTTAGGAACCTGTGGCTTCTGCTCAGTGGCCCTTATCTGCACGTTAGAAGACGACTAGCAGGATTCTTAGTGTAGCCTTTGGATGCCAAGTAGCCAGTCATGAGCCATTCCCCTCAGCCCAGGGACCATCTGGACTCAGCAGCCACGGAGGTCACTGGCTGTGCACGACCAGCTGGTGAAGGCGAACAGTCACTTCGTCCTCACAGAAGCCACATTTCATACTGTACAGAGATTAGTCTTTTCTCTACATAAGTCCTTAGGCTTCACTTCCCTTAACCACAGCAGGAAACACTCAAATTTTGTGTGCCTTACAAAACTTTAGTGCTGGAGGAATTTAGAAAGAGGGCATGTGTCTCGGTATATATGACTAGTTTCTATTTTCAAATTAATACTACCTCTTTGTTTTGGCGCTTTTTAAAACATTCTTTTCCTGAAATATCCAAGAAGTCAATTCATCAAATGTAATCAAAGAAGCAAGTCATGTCAGAAGCCTATCAGGCCATGAAAACACCATATCCCCCAGTGGTTGAAACGTGTTTTCTCTGCTTCCTTTTGCAAGAACAGCGCTACCCAGAACGGAAAGTTATTTTCTCGTGCTTTGAAGAGCTGTGATTTCTAACATAAGACCATATGCTGCTCAAACTGCTGGAGAGGTTGAGTCCTGCTCCAACGGCTCTTCAAAGCAAGCCCAGAGCAAGTGTGCATGTGAAAAACCGAGACAGAGAAAGGGAAGACGCGTTGTAAGATCTTAGCCGGTTCCCAGAGGACGGAACCCCAGCTAGAGACGGGCCTTGCTAAACAGTGTCCGATGTGGATGGAGTCAGCAATGCAGATGAGGCTTTGCAAGATCTCAGGAGGAGCCACAGGCTGTCTCCCAGTGGCTTCCTCTGATGGGGAGGAGGATGCCAGACCTGGAAGCTCATGGGCTAATTCAAGCAGCTCGTGACTGATAACATTTATCAGGCTTGCAGGGATGTGCACTCTTTGACATGGGTTTGTTGATGATTTTGTTACAATTTAATGCCGGTTCATCTCACTGTTTTTGTTTTGTTTTGTTTTTACGTATTTTTGCCTATGACAAATTGAGTCATATAACAAAGCTTAATATCCTAAGTATCATCTAGCTGGTTTTCTGATAACGCATTTTCTTATTGAAGTATCTAGTTTAGCAGCTCGTATTTTGTTTTGTGATAGGTATCATTTTCTCCAGGACTGTAGCGTGTCAGGCACCATGACAGATGCTTTACATGCATCATCACCAGCATTTCTCACAGCCCTGCCTGACAATGTCATTGCCCCATTTAAAAGAACGGAGATGGGGTGCCTGGGTGGCTCAGTAGGTTGAGCGTCAGACTCTTAATTTCAGCTCAGGTCACAATCCCAGGGTTGTGGGATCGAGCCCTGCATTGAGCTCCGTGCTGAGCGTGAAGCCTGCTTAAGATTCTCTCTTCCTCCGCCCCTCTCCCCTGCTCGTGCTCTCTCTGTCTCTCTCTCTCTCTGTCTCTCTCTCTCTGTCTAAGGTTCAGAGAGTCACAGCTATTTTTTTCCTAGAGGGGGAAAAAAACAGAAGTGATATTAGAAACCTGGTGTGTTGAGATTGAGGCCCCTGATATCCATTGGGAGGAAAAAAAAATTTAAGGAAAAAAATGTTTTTAAAGAAAAAAAATTAAGTTTTTGTGTTTTCGTATTCCCACTCTGTTTTCAGTGTGTCTGCCATATTTTCTCCTCATTTGAGCGATTTTTTTAAAATTATGTCACAGATTCAGACTTTATTTTCTTAGTGCTTTCTCTCTTCCCTAACTATACCAAGCAACAAGTAAAACCCAGGAGAGGGAGGCAAGAGGAATATGAATTACAAATAAGAGTCCTTCCCAAGGTAGTATGGCTTGATAGAAGACCGTGGAGTGAATTGGGTAGAAACCCGCTAGGAATATCCAACAAACAAACAATGAGAAAGATCTAAGGCCAGGGGACCAAGGATGGGATCCAAATCCGTATGTAAATCATTAGTATGTAAATCAAGACAGGCTGGATGACACCAACTAAGGACCTGGACAGTTGACCAGAACAGCTTTGGGATACTGGTGCATGAGTACATTAAAATGGCTTGGATTGGGGTGCCTGGGTGGCTTGGTCGGTTAAGCATCTGACTTCAGCTCAGGTCATGATCTCACGGTCCATGAGTTCGAGCCCCGCGTTGGGCTCTGTGCTGCCAGCTCAGAGCCTGGAGCCTGTTTCGGATTCTGTGTCTCCCTCTCTCTCTGCCCCTCCCCTGTTCATGCTCTGTCTCTCCCTGTCTCAAAAATAAATAAACGTTAAAAAAATTTTTTTTTTTAAATGGCTTGGATTTAGAGCATCAGAAGCAGACAAAGATGTGAAGTGCCTGGTGTATCTGGGGCCTAGCAAACAAACTAATGTGTCACGTAGGGTTCACCAACAGAATAAGGCTGTAAGGGAGAATGTGAGTCTAGGCTTCGTGAGTTTATCGGTTGTCTGTTGCTGCTTGAATAAATTACCACAAACTTAGAGGCTTAAATTTCTTATCTCGCAGTTCTGTGGGTGAGAAGCCCGGGCTGGCTCAGCCCGTTTCTTTGCTCCAATTTTCGCAAGACCAGAACCAAAGGCTCGTATCTGGAGGCTCTGGGAATAATCTACCAAATTCATTCAAATTGTCGGCCAGTTTGAGCTCCACGCGGTTGTGGGACTGAGGTTCCTATATCCTGGCTGACCGTCTCAGCTTCTAAAGACCACCTGCATTTCTTGACTCATTGCCCCCCTCATCCATCTTCAAAGCCTCCAATGGCAGATCATGTCCTTCTCATCCTTTGAATCTCCCCGGTTTCCATTTCTGCCTCATTTCTTCTGCCTCCTACTCTGTCACTTGACTGACTCTTCTGCTTTTATGGGCTCACATGATTACATTGAGTTTATACTGCATAATCCAGGATAATTTCTGTATTTTAAGGTCATCTGGCTAGTAACCAGTTCCATCTACAAAGTCCCTTTGCAGCAGTGCCTAGATTAGTGTCTGATTGAGTAACTGCAGGATGGGAATCTTGGGAACATCTTCAGAGTTGTTAACACATTGTGTTTTGTTAACACGTTTATCTGCATTTCCCAAATCTGGGTGAGTTTTGGGCGATGCCAAGTGTCATCCTCGATTCCTGATGCTTACTGAAACCTCCGGGACGTTTGTGTCCTTTCTCTTCCAGGCTGCTGATTATTTCAGACCTGTTCTCCAATCTCTGTCCTCTCTCCAGAGGTTTTCTATACATTTTTCTCGGATCCTTCTCATTTCCCTGTTGTCTGTCCATCAGCTCTGCCCTTATTATTGACTGAGCCAACAGAGCATTTTTGGTGTTCCTTTGTTTTCTCAAAAGCTTTCAACCAATTCCCCTGAGCCTTGGATACTCCATCAAGCTCTGATGACCCTAGAAAACCTCAGGACTGGGGATCCTGTTTTCTTGTCTTTGTAATCTTTAGAGACCCCTTGAAAATCTATTTCCAAGCTTTTTTTTTCTTTCTTACTAACATATGTAACTAATTCCTTTAAAATCACTAAGAAGGAAAAAAAAATTAGCTAACTGAATTACTACTATCTTTTTTTGAACAATTTTGACAATTTTAACGCCTGTCAACCTTTAATTCACAATGCCAAGGTTAAGGACACTTATTCCCACAATTTATTGTACAATATGACCTTGCTGAAATGCAAATTGCTGGGCCCACACCAAAGATTCGGGAAATCTGGTGTTGGAGCTCAGGAAGTCTGCATTCAGCGAGGATCCCAGGAAAAGATGAGGCGTGCTCAAGGTCTCACAGCTCCTAAGTGGCAGCAAGACTTCGGGTGAAGTCTATGGTGAAATTCATCTGTCCTTACTATTTACATAGTGAGTGAAGGTGTGTAGGTTGATAAGGACTAGGACTTCTCCAAGGAGTTCTTGCAGTGAGTCCCTCATCATCCTACTCGTGGGCCCTCATCAGGGGCATGCTGTTTGTCCACACTCCTGGATGTCCATATCTTTAACATTATGATCCTCATGCTGATGATGATGAACATGCATTCTGCCCTGTCTTCCCCACGCTGGATGTGCACTAGTCTTTAGTGCCCCTCATTAATACCCTGGGGGTACCCATACCATGTTAAAGGAGATGTTTTGTTGCCCTACTCCAATTAATGAATGGGATTGAACCCTTCGTGCATTTAAGATAAAGAGAACAAACATTTAGTAAGAGAAAGGAAAAGAAAATCAACGCTAAGTGTCATTGGCATCCCAACGGTTTAGCTCTTATAGACTCAGTATAGCTTCCTGAAAATGTAAGACACTTTGCAAATGATTTTTAATCTTCACAAAAATGCCTTGAGGTATCATTATTCCTACTTCATGAATAGGCTTCAGAAAGGTCACCAAACACTCCGTTGTGCAGCCAGCTGGGGAAATGTCAAGATCCGAACCCAGGTGTCTTCCTCCATAGCTTGTCTTCTTTCCATTCACCCACACTTGTCTTCTAAGCTCAGAAATTCCACATAAGCATTTTATAACCATCATCTAGGATGTTGAAGTTATCAGCCGTAGTTTGCATCTCTTTGGCCACCATATGCAGCTTTCACACATCTCTAAATATTAATTATAAAAGTTTTCTCTTACAGTTCTCCTTGTTACACAATAGCAAAATAAATAAAATGTGCTTGCCAGTGCAACTCTCCCATGGGGCTTCCCCTCACATTTCACTGTCTTGCCCAAACATTCAAAATAGGCACATGCACATCTTCTAGAAACACACTCCTTCCACTTATGCTTTCTTCCTACTTCCCCTTATTGATGGAAGATTCAGCCCTCAGATAGGGATATCTGCTCATCTGTCACGTCTCAGCTTTCTCACTGGTTATAAAGCTGCACCTCCCCTCAGGATGTCCCTGGCATTCCTGGGCTACTGCTGCCACTTCCCTACCAGGCTGGCTCCCTGACAGGCCTCTGTAGCCTCCAGAGTGGTCCACATGGCAGGCACTCCTTAGGGTCAACAGCCATTTGACTTTCGCCAAGGCATGGTTGAAGTCTCTAGTATTTGAGAGAGAAATCAAATGGAATTCATGATGACGGGCCCTTCTGGAGTCTCCATCTGCTTATCAGATGAGATGTCAAGCAAGCAGGGCCCCAGACCACAGTAACTTCTTTAGAGAGAAATGTCTTTCACTGAGTCACGTTTCAACTCCCTGGCCCTGGTGATGTTGGAGATGGAGTGGGAGAGCTGTGCTTGCTTAGTCCCGTTCGTTGCTGAGTACCTTCTTCCTTAGAATAATAATGTTTTCTTCCTTGAAATGCAGGTATGTTTTATTTATCAGAAAAAGAAAACGCTATGTCACCCGTGTGGTGTTCCTTTTGCCAGAGCTACTAGCAAGCTTAGGAGTTAAATTTAGTGCTCATTTACATGATCTCATTCTCAGTTTCTGGAGAAAAGACACTATCTTCTCTCTTCTCCCCTATGATTTCTGAGCTCTGGGGGCACTAGACATTTAGACAAGAGACCATGATACTTTTGTTGCTTGAATATTAATACTGTGGGGAAAGTCTTACGATTATTTACTGCAGGATAAGAAAATAAAATCTGGGGGAACCTGGGTGGCTCCATCGGTTGAACGTCTGACTCTTGATCTCAGCTCAGGTCTCGATCTCAGGGTCGTGAGTTAAAGCCCCACACTGGGCTACACACCAGGTGTGGAGTGTACCTAAAAAACTAAAAAAGAAAAAAGAAAATGAAATCTGGTGATATTGCATCCATCCTGTCTTACGGGTTTTTGCTAATCAAGAAGGATATAAGAACCAGTTACATTATAAATGTCATACACGGCACTAGAGTTCCTAGTTAATTAATAGCAGAATGTATTTCATATCCAAAATCAGATTTCTTCCCCACCCCATCACACTGTACCCAAATCTGGTCTTCAGGACCCACCTACAGGGAGATGTGAGTCTGCCAAGCATGCACATAACCCAGTCACACAAAGGGTCACAGCTTCATTCACATTGATGACCAGAGAGGGGAGCCAGAGGTAGCGTGCCCCCTGGACTGGTTCTGGAAGGCCGCTCTAGGCCTTGTCCCAGTTGGCTTTCCCAGTAGGTAAGCTGCACAGATGCTGTTGAGGCCAGGCCAGTAGAGAAAAGAGAGACCATTCATGATGAGCCATCTTTATCCAGAATCATCATGTGATACAGTGCTGGTCGGTGACATGAGGTATTTGGCTGAAGGGACATACGACAGGGCTGAAATCCTGCCCACTCTTCTCCTTTTTATAATTTATTCTCCCAAATGGGATGCCTTTTGCATTTAGTCTGCCTGGAGGGGGCACCTTTTTCTAATTCACACAAAGTTTCCATATGAGCAATGGGCTGCTCTTTTACCCCGATGATCTCCTCTAAGCCACTGTGATGAGGGAAGCTAAGTGTCGAGTCTGGGCGGTGAAGTGGGGTGGGGTGGGGTGGGGTGAAAGCCTGGAATGAGCAACTAGAAGTGATCTTCCACTCTTCTTTCTTGGGGCATGGAGTAAATGGCCCTCCCCTCTATGAATATATGAGGAGCTGAGGTGGTAAATATTATCCTCCCGTAATCGCGTAATTAGACACAAAAGGCTAGGATGTTAGGAAAGACAGTGGTATACAAAGGGAAAAAGCATTGTCATTAATTCACACATTCAGCGGATCGTAATTTAGTACCTACTATGTGCCAGACATAGTGCTAGGCATTGGAGATACTGTGTGAGTATCACAGGTAGTCTGTCAGAACAGCTAGGTTCTGGTTTCCATCGTATGTGTTCCCTGGGGCGCGTTATTTCCTTACACACATTATGAAGCGAACTTCTAGAACATCAGCAGTGTTCATGTTCTCCTTTACTGCCAGTGTTTTTACTATGTGTTTAGGTCTCTGGGGAACTTTACAAGGGATGTTCCTTCACACTCGAGTTACTGGCTTGGGAAGATGCATACCCAGAATTCCCCTCTAGTCTCTCATTCAAATCTTCATGTTCCTGTGTGTTAAAATCAAAGCTCAAATTCTCATCTGGTCACCCAATCATTTGGCAAGAGAAACCATTAGCGGGTAGCTCTACTTGAATCCAATAATGCCTGCATCAACAGACTTCAGTGAGTAGTCAGAATAGCTAGAGCAGAGAATACTAAGTGAGGAAGGACATGTGCAGATGCTAGAGAAATAAGCAGGGGCAAGCCAAAGAGGGAGCACATAAAACAGCATAGGCATTTCTGCCTCGAAATGAGGTCAGTGGACAATTTGTAACAGGGAGTAACCTGATCAGGTTTGTATGTCAGAACAAGTACTTACAAAATGGTGGCCTGGATTGAAGAAGTGAGCAACAGGACGAAGAGAAGGGATGGATTCGTGAAAGATTTGGGAGATAAATGGACACGACTTGGGAGACTGTGTAAATCCAAGAAGAAAGGAAAAGTCAGGGGAGAGTGCCCTCAGGTCTCTGGTTTTGGTGACAGAATGGAGTCTGCCCTGCAACAGGTCAATACGGCCCCTTAGTCCTGGCTCAGAGGGCAGTCTGGAGAGGGTAATTAAAGGGGACTGGAGAGACCAAGGAAAAGGACCTGGGGAGACCACTCAGCTCTCCTCTTTTAATGTCACCACCTCATTGCACTCAAGATCATACACACCATAGGCTCTGAGTAAACCTATGTTACGTTGATTAATTTTGTAATGTGAAAATACAGAGCAAATTCTGGTATCGATATCCACAAACTTCAGAGTAGGCTTGAAGAACCCCGCAGTTTTCACCCTCTAGAAATATCCCAAGAGAAGATGTTAATGAATGGGAAGTGTGAAGGAGGGACTGTTGAACAAGTCTTGAAGGCATCTACATTTAGCATCCTGTTCAGTTCTGGAATCTCTCAGAAATTGACATGCTCCATATAAGCATGTGGTTCCGATTGACTTTAATGGGATTCCCTTGCAAACCACAGATTGTAAATTATCCCCTAGTAGGTATAACATTTATAAGAGACATATTATTTTACTCTGAATACCCCCTCGATGCTGTTACACTGGATTCTGACAACAGCAGAGCTCAGAATAAGATCATCTTTTACTAGAATGCCACTGTTGCATGTTGATTTCTCTAAGCCAAAGAAAATGGGTGTTTATAATAAAAGAACATTTTTTTTAAAGAAGAAGAAAGACTTAATTCCATGCTAAGGAATATCAAACACGATTTCCGTATGGTATTTGTTTTGTTTTTGTTTAATACAAGGCAGGGCACTTTCTTTTAGAGAAGAAATGATAGTTTTTCCCAGGTCTGGAGATTAAACAGTTTGGTAGTCATTTCACGTTCCGCTCACAAAAAGGGGATTTGCATATGAACTTGTTTGGGCAAGAAAACACATCTGAACGTGTTTCATGGGAACTATCTCTATCCATGGCAGCTCCTTTTGGCCATCTCTTTCTTTTCTTTTCTTCATCCCTCCAGGTCACCGGGTTGAAACTGTCTCAGGACCTCGATGATCTTGCCATTCTCTACCTGGCCACAGTTCAAGCCATTGCTGTAAGACCCTTTAATGCCATTTTTAAAGAGAGTGAGGGCTATCAATAAACTTTAGACCGCATGCTCCTCCAAGATACAACATGTGCTTTTTGCGACAGAGATTGTTAATTAAAAGGGAGCTTGCCAAAAAGAGATGCGTGTCTTTTAGGAAGGAAATCTTGATGAAGTTCTTCACCTGCTTCACTAATCACCTCACATGGCTGAAAGCTGAAAGGAGCTCAAGCCTTTGAGCATCATAGTTGTTATGTATGTAACTTGTCTTCCAAACTCAATTAAATAGAAGCAGATGCCATGTATGCTTGCATTAAGAAAAGCCGATATTAAAGAATGTGCACACTTATAAAACACATGACATTGTTCCCTTCACAAAGGATTCATTATAGGGTTCCTCTAAATAGTAAGCATCCTTAGAACTTGGAAGTGTTTGTTTTTAGGTCATTAGCAGCTTCAGCAAGAGGTTCAGATGGTTAAGGAGAGGAGGGGAGAATTTAAAGTGTTAGGAACTCCTATGCTGAAGATGAATCCAAAGTGAAAACAAACTCCTAAAGGCTCAAACATCATTCTCTAAGGACTCTTATTCTCCCAGAGGTGATCATGTTAGGAAGTGCATTTTGGAGAGCAGCTCATGGCTTTCTGAGTTTCAGAGCTGGAAGGAACCCCCAAAATTATAGCTAATCAAGTGAGGCTTAGCCACTCTGGTAAGAGAACCTGGACCGACAGAAAGGAAAAATCAGGCCAGTAAATTCTGATTCAAAATTTATTTTTCAGAGACACACAGAAAGTTTCCTGGTTCCTGTTATGTGGACATATTTATATGCCGCTCAGTTATTTTGTTTCTCCATATACCACTTCCATAACCTTATTCCTTCAAATAATAGAACTGCATACATTTTTTCCATATATCCATATCACTAACAGAAGTGCTTTTCTCATGTCCCCATTTGTCCATGTAGCTATGATGAGAGAGTAGAGCATTCCAACCACTAAGAACATACAGTCTTATATGCCCCAGGCCAACTGGATTGGATGAAACAGTCCTTTTAGTTTATTTATGTGCCAGTTTGACTATCTTCCTGAAGCAACTGTCATTGATTTAATAGCTTGGTTAGTTCAGTGGCATCGATCAGCTGGTCTTACTTATGGGACCTTGGTCAAAAACAGGTAATTCTGGTACCTGTCAAAATGGAGGGAGTGAATAGTAAAATGAATATGAAGGAGAATAATGGGCATCAGTCGTCAAGACAGTTATTTAGTGATCCTATTTGATGGTAATAATGATAATCATGATGAATAATTTAGTTTTGGGGTATTATGTGCCAGGCACTGTGCTAAATATTTACAAACATCATGTGACTCAACCTAATGAACTAGGTCTTAGAATCCCCATTCCGCAGGTTTGAAACCTACACTTAAGCAAGACCACTTAACTTGCTCAGTTTCATGTAGCTTAGCAAGTAGCAGAGCTGGGATTGGTGGCCCCGGCTTTCTAAAATAAAAGTAGCTATATGGAGTATTGAGGAACTTTGGTTTTCTGATCCAACAATGCCATTGCATGAAAGTCTGCGAGTGGAATAAAATGACCACGTTGAAATGGAAAATCTGAGCTGTGTGTTGCTCGTCCTCTAAGTACATGCCGAGAGGCAGACCCAGGGGCACCATCACGCAATGATAATGACCGTTGCCTTTCCTTGACACCCACTAGCTGTGCCAGGCACCAGAGTACCACCCACCCACCTGTGGCCTAGGACAGCTACCCTGTAAGCAGGTGAGCTTGTCCTCATTTCACAGACAGGAAAAAGCACCTGGCGAGGTCAGAAAGCTAGTGCTCAGTAGAGTCACATGGGGAGCCCGAGAAGTGTCTGTCTCGCTCCCGATCTTCTGCTCTTTCCACTCTCCCAACCTGCATTTGCTTTTTGATATGCTTGTAAATGCTACATGGAGGAAACAAGCTTCCAGGCATTTCTAAGGCCAGTTTTTATTTTACACATCTTAGCAAACTTTGTTATTTTGGCCAGGATCGCCTCACAGAGGCACCCCCCTTCCGTGTAAATGAGGTTAAATATAATGCGGGCTGGGTGGAGCCAGCCAGCTACATTTTCCCAAATACCACACAGTTGGAAAATCAATCTTGTATTCAGTGGGTTGTACATGTATTAAAAGCTATCATATTTATTCTGTCCATCGCCTTAATGACCTTTATAATACCGCAAAGGGAAGGAAATTTAAGACCTTTTTTTTTTTTTAATAAGGTTTCATTGTAGGGTCAACTGAATTGTGAGTAGTTCGGTCTGTTTTGCAAAGGTAAGACAGTATGCCGATCTTTCAGGCAGAAATGTGCATTTCAAAGAAGTATTCTGATAACAGATATTTTCCCATGATGTTCAACTTGGGGGAAAAAAATGGTTTTTTTGTTTCATTAGCTCTGAATATTGCCCTAGCATCTATATGTTGTGAATAGATGTGGTTGGTATTTTGTAGGAATAGACTGAAAGCGATATTGTAATGAAGTTAACTTGGGACTGTGCGAAACTCTCCATGAAGTAAAATTCTCTCTTGATCACACTGAATTGAAAGACTTGTCAAACAACCAGTTTATCCATAGCCTGTTCATCTATAGTTTTCTTTTCAGAATAGACCCTTAAAAAGTACTATTTGCATTTGAAGTCTCTCGATTTGCATTTGGTTCTGTACATTCCCAGTGGACTAGCCTAATTTTAATTTAAATTTCTCTGTGAAAACATTTTTTCCAGAAAGGTGAGCACAAAATCATTTTAGCACAAAGCCCCGTGGCAGGGCATTTAAGGAGGGTGGGACATTTCACAGAGTGGAGCCTGGGACACCCGAAGGGAATGCCCTGTTACTGACCGAGTGGGAAATTCCAGCCAACAATGCCACATGGGGGAGAGGCAAGGCTGTCACAGCCCCTCCCAAGGGAGTGCCTCTTGTGCAGATACTTTCTTGCCTTTTCCCAAGGGAATGTGCTTTGTGTTACCCTCGGCTCTGGCCCGCTAATCACATGAACCACCCTTCTCTGGTTTCAGAAGTATCAGACATACCAATTTTGCATGGTATTTTCATGCGTGTTGGGGGGAAGCTGTCCTCCCCCAACACAGACCCTCAGGCAAGTCATAGAACTCCTACATGGGGATAACGAGGTGCAGTTTTTGAGTTTGTCGTAAGATTGGAGACGACATCAAAATGCGTAGCAGAGCACCTCGAGTATAGCTAATAACCAAGATAGCGCTCATGTCCAAACACCTGCCATGTACCCGACACCCTTGTGTGAGTTGTGCATACGCTGTCTATAGCGGCAACCTTGCAAATAAGTATTACTGTATTTCATCGAATCTAAGACCATAATAAAAAAAAATGTTACTTGCGTGTTAACATTTCTGACAATTCGTAGAGTTTTAAGATAAATGAATGTGATGTTACTATTCCTTTTTAAAAAATGGGAATTGAGTCTTAGGTTCCATACAGTTTGATTCAAGAAGTAGGTGAAATGTCTTAACCCCAACCTAGGTTTCTTGAATTCAAAAGCCATGCTCTTAACTACTACAGGCTCATGCCCCTTGATTAGACTAGAGTGTCCTGAAATCCGCAGACACCAAATGATCCACGGTGGACGTAAGGGCATCTGTCGACCTTCTAAAATCATTCATAATACTATTTTGTAAGTGGCTTTTTTTCTGGAAAGGTCAGTAGGTTTTATCATATTCTCAAGAGGGTTCATGACCCCCCAAAAGCTTAAGAAAGAACATCTGGGGGTAATCAGCCACATGCAATAAGCAGGATCTGGCCTTATACAGTACAACATGTTTTAATTTTTTTTTAACACACTACATCTGTGGATTATTTTTGGAGGCCCAAGTTTCACCTAATCCATATTCTTGCCAGATTCACGAAGAGCTGAGGGCCCCTGGGCTGGAACTGCTGAGCTTTTGCTCCTGAACTGCCCCCGTCCCTCATAATTTACTACACAGCATTCGGGATTTCATGCCCCATGGTCCCCCCCCCCCCTTCTAGCCACTCCCTCTCCCAGAGACACCGCCAGACACAGGGAAGACAGCTCTCCAGACTGCCTTGTCAAAAGAGGCTTCCCTTGCCCTGCATCCCACCCCTGGGGGTCAGAGGGACATCCTGGCCACTTCCCAAACCCTCTTCCTTTACTTTGGTTACTCCTCTGATAGGGCATGCCCTCATGCTAAACTGCCTTCTTCTTCTCTACACACTTGGGTACCAGCTTCCCAGCAACATGCAGGATACCACCTCACAGTTTTCTCTCCAGCCCTAACCCTGCCTTCTTGGTGGCTGTCCCATCTGTGGCCTCCTAGATCCTTGACCTTCTTACGTTCCCTGACCTTCTCCTCCCTCTGCTTCGTCAGCTCACCCCCTTGTCCACACCTGGGACTGTGTCATCCCTCAGAGTTAATCGCTCTCTAAACATCTCGAGGGCTCTCTCTCACCATCAAAAAACCATTCCTCTCTCATTTCCCTCCAGAGCCACTTTCTCAACCGTTGCCATGTGGCTGCCTCACAAAGTCATGTCACACTCCACCTTTTTGTTTTGAATCCTGACCCCCAAATAAATGATGACTCGTGAACTTCCAGTTTTTGAACCTCCAAATAAACTGATTTTTAGCTCTTCATGTATCCTAGTTAAAACTAAAGAATCGTACGTTGGCATTCACCCTGATGACCCCACAGCACTGTCCTTTTCTCAAGCATCAGCGATTTGTACTGAGTTTAGTAAACTTAGCAAGATGAGGAGCATAACACATTTTGGGGAGATCCTAGCGCATGAGGGCTGAAATGAAGCACTGTGAAGCCATGAACAAACCGGAGCACGGGATTCCCACCTCGTCCCAGGCCGCGGGCTCCAGAACTGTCATTGGAGAACCGCTGCCTGGCTTCCAGTGAGAATAAAGGACAGGTCAGCGCTTCGCCAGCCTGAAGTCTTACTCTCATCTTCATGCAGCTGGAGCTCTCTTCTCGTGTTTCTGCTGCTGATTTTATTGGTGTCCTTTTCCAAAGCACCAACCTCTTCAGTTCCTATCCAGGGAAGGAAGCCTGACCCACAGACCACCAGCCAGTCACTCCATGCTTCGTTCCTGCTAGAGCATCGGGGGCCGCAGCAAACACCCATGACGTGTGGGTTCCGGTGGACTGTGTTAATATTAACTGTGGTAGCGCCATCAGTTGTTTTTGTCAATGTCGTGTGACTACTGATGGAAGCGAATGGTATAGTAATTAAGCAGGTTTGGGAATCAGGCCCCCATTGGAATTCCCACTTTGTGACTTCATTTGCCGTGTGATCAGAAGCGACACAGTCTCCCGGCGTCTCAGTGCTCCGAGACAGGGCATGTAAAGCTCTCAGTGTGGTGTCTGTCTGGCGCTGGGTGGACACTTAGTAAATGTTCCAGAGCTCTTCTTTGTGCTGCCGCTCTCCTGATGCTTTCTTCTGCTTTTTCCCTTTAAGTTTGGGACCCGCCTCATCATAGAGGCCCTGGAGGCGGCAGGGCACTCTCTCAGCACTCTTTTCCTGTGTGGAGGCCTGAGCAAGAATCCCCTTTTTGTGCAGATGCATGCAGACATTACAGGTAAGTCTGAGGAGGAACAGAGGAGGTCACTTTGGGCTTGGCAGCAAATCTGCCCGGCTAAGAACCGGACAGGGTTGGAGATAGCAGGGTACAAGTGATGTGCCAAATTATCGTGCGTAGTTAGGTTAAAATGTATTCTTGTTTCTTAAGATCACTGTGAAGTGTCTGTAGCCATGATGGAGAAAGTGACTTCTCTGTGAAGGCATCTTTTGAATGATCCTGCGAAATGACAGGGGTCGGCAAGGGCTAGGACATAATTTAAGCCTTTTCGGAACAGTATGAGCACCTCTTCTGATGCACCCTTGTGGGGAATATTGAAGATGCAGAGATGGGTAAGACAGGATTCCTGCCCCCAGAGAGCTCAGAGTCTATTGAAAAGGACAAACCACTGTGCAAATATTGTGTGGCAAGAGCTGAGAGTGAGAAAAGCACCGAGTGTCACGGAAACATAGTAGGACACCTCACCCTGGTTGGGACCTGGGACTGGGCAGGGCAAGCGCTCTGGAGGAAGTGATGGGGAAGCTGTCTTGAAGAAAGAATTCTGAGCCCAGCTGCTCTGTGGGAACTGGGGTCTGGCTGCAGATGGGAATTTGAGCCCTGAGACCCCAAGATCCTGTGATTCTTTCATAGCTTGTGACACATATCAGGAAAATCCAGAAGCACGGGCTGGTCACTTTGTGATACGAACACAGCAGAGCAGGATCCCCGCTGCTGATCCCTCAGCCTTCAGGAAAGGGACCCCGTTGCTAGGAGGCTTGCTTGTATCACAGAGCCTTCCCTGGACTGCTGTCCCTCTGGAACTGGTGCTCTCATGCCTCTTGTCCCTTCTCCCCTGGTGTCTCCTGGAGATGGGCATCCCCCCACCCCAGGATGGCCAGGCACCAGACCAGGGCAAGGGAAGGGAAATAGAGGGGATTGGACCCTGCCTATGGCTCCAGCTCCAGCATGATAGGAGTCCATCCTTCAGTAGCCTCCCTTCATCATGATCTCTTGCTGTCCCTCCCCCATCACCTGGATTCCTTACCTCTGACACCTGGGTGAATCAAGGTCCCTGCCCTTGACACTGCTTCACATCACTCTTGCCCCCTCCAGAAGATACAGATTTCTGCGGATGAGAGCTTTACCAAATGTCAGGGGCGTAGTCAACCCCTGCACTTCGGGAGATCGAACTGAATAAATTCTTCATCCCCATCTTAGAGATAAATAGACTGAGGCATAAGCCAGAGGACAGTATAAAAAAGCACATAGTCTAAGGGTAAATGTATCAGGATGTTAAGTATAGAAATTACTACCATTAACCAAGCTCCCACTGTGTGTTGCTAGAATCACTCTGTATATGTTTAACTTCATAAACTGCCAAAAGGTAGCAATCGGTGCCCCATCTTGCAGACAAAGAAACTGAGGCTAGGAGGGTCAATTAAATTGACTGTCCAAAGTCAAACATTAGTAAGAGGGGAGGGACAGAACTAGGACTGTGACCTGGGTGTGCCTAGGCTAAGCGTCCCCTACGCTGTGCTGCTCACCCAGGTTTCTTGGCTTTCCTGAGTAGTTTGTGCCAATGTGTTAATTATTCTTCCTTGAAAGTGTCCATAACCTAGGGACGTGGGCCATGCTGAGGCTGAAAGAGGAAAGACCTAAAAAAGGAGCCCAAATTACCTTGTAGTTTTCCCTAGGAGAAAACCGATAACCACATTTTATCTAAAAGTCAGCTAGCTAGTCAGATAAGATTCAGACTTAAAATGTGATCTGTGAGTGACTTTCCAATTTCCAGCCTTCTAATTGCCATGAAGCCTTCCTACCTCTGTGCAGGAGGGGAGATAAGATCTGCCCTGGCTAACATGTCACCTGTGAGAATGCCCTGAGAGCAGGGCAGTTTGAGTGACCCGGGTCCTGACCAGGCACTGCGGCTCCAGCCTTAATGAAAGTGGGTCCTCTTCCAGGCCTTATGTCCCTGAGCTGACTCAGAAGCAGGGGCGGGTAGCAGCTTCACAGAAAGTTCTGCTTTGGAAACAGTTCTTCAGGCTGTTGAATGAAAAGGCTGTTAATCGTTATTTGGATTCCGATTGAAACTGGACCCTTTGTCTCTGGCCGTGGACCAGTTACACTTCCAGACAAAGGGACCTTTTCTTTGGCTGGAATTCCTCTGCGTCGGGAAGCTGTGACTGACGAGTGATGGCAAAGTGCATCTGCCTTTAAATGCTTTGGGTTCTGCTCAACTCATTAATGCATCGGATAAAATAGTTCCCATTCCAGGCAGAGTTTCCTTCTCCCCTCCTTCACCCAGCACTCACAGAAAAGAACACATTCGCACTGGGTCCTGCAAAAGGCAGGTGCACACCAGTGGGTATAGAGGTAGAGTCTTGGATGCCTCGAAACATTGTAGTTCTGATTTTCCTACAAACAGAGGCTTCGGGAGGACCATAGACCTGGTGCATGAGTCTCGGGACTGCCTGTCAAAAACCCAGCGGGATTAGAAGATTCTTTGGAGATAGTGTGGAGTCATGGAAAGAGCAGGGGGTCACCTCTGTGACTTTGGGCAAGCTGCCTTACCTCTCTGAGCCTCGTTTTCCTCTTCCGAAAGAGATAACGCTATTTCCTCCTGATAGATTGTGCTGAAGGGGTACATGCTCGTGAGTTCATGAGCACCAAGGTCCATGCCTGGAAGTCAGTGTTCCATAAATGTTAACTCACTTCTTCCCTTAAAGCAGCCCCTCGCCAAAAAGAAGGAGGTGTGTTAGAGAGAAAAAAATTTTAAAAGCGCAGTTTAATAATTTGTAAGCAAATCTTTGGCATGTGACGAGCAGGCTTCTCCGTGCACGCAGAGAGAATGGGGCTTTGCCAACTTGGGAAAATGTCCTCTACGTGAGGAGGAAGAATCTCCCTGTACGTCTGGCAGTTAGTTTAACTGTGGTTTCAAGAAATACTTGGTGTGTCCTAAGTAATTGTAGGTTTCCTCCATTGACTTGGGACTGAATGTTCCTTCTCTGAATTTTGTTTTTTGGTTTTTTTTTTTTAATCCCTGGCCGTTTCAGCAGGGATTTCCCTCTTTCTTACTCATTATTTTAATAATTTGTCCTTCCATTTAATTCACTCTGAAGCCTTCTCTGAGCACACAAGCGTACCAAGCACTGAGCTTGGCAGGGGGATGCAAAGAAAAATGATAAGGTCCTGCCAGAAGGGTCATTGCAAACCAAAAAAAGTGCTCTTGGTGCTCTGAGCAGTGTCCAGAGAGGACAGCAAGGACCCAGAGGATGCTGGTGTCGGTATGAGTCAGGTCCAGGCAGGGAACAGATGACGCACAAAGTTTGGAGTAAAATCAAACAAAGGGTCTGTTACAGAGGTGTGGGCAGGGTGTAGGGAAACCCCGATGACCAGGCGGTCCCCTGGGGCTGCCCACAGTCTTACCACCCCGAATTTTGCAAGGGGCAGGCAGAGGCATAGCCATCCTGAGTCTGAGGGGGCTCTGAAGAGGCTGCCCGACTAGAGCTTAGTCAAGGTTTCGGCCATGAGGACAAGGGAGCCATGGATGTGGTCTGCACAGGCCGGTGTCCCAGGACCCACAGCAGGTGGGAGGTGGAAAGGGACGAGGTGGGATTGACCTGAAGGGGAATGGAAGCAGTGAGTTGGTATCATCCAGGTGACAGGGATGAGGAGGAAGTCTTTAGAGATAAGGGTAAATATTAAGAATCCTAACAGCTAATGCTAATGTAGTGTTTTCTCTGAGCCAAGCACTGTTTTAAGTGCCTCACTCACAGCAGTACTTTCAATCCTCACAGCAGCCCTAGAGGGAGGTAGAATTTTATCCCCATTTTGCAGATGGGATAACCGGGACACAAAGAGGTCCAGGAACTTGCCCAGGATCACACAGGTAAATCAACGAGCAAGCCAGATTTCAAACGCTCGTCGTCTGGCTCCAGAGTCCTTAGGGTACAACCGGAGAGCTAGTGGGGGATCCACCAGATTCGCTCTGGTGTCCGGTTCCCCAGGGGAAGGGACTGCAGGTGCCTACTCCCTGCTCAGAACTAGTGAGGCTTTTGACAGGGTAAGGAGGGGCTGGAAGGTCAATGTCATTTACAGGTGCTTGCTATCTTCTAAGAAGAGCCGTGTCTGTGAGGGTGGTCCCAGCTGCTACAAAGGCATGCAGCGCTCTCCTGACTGGGCCCACACAGCCCTTCCGTATGGCCCAGTGTCTGTCCTTCCCCTGTAGTTGGCTGATGGGCACCTGTCTGTCCCTTCCCCGCTGTGCAAGTGAGTGTGTGTAGAGAGCCTTGACTCACCTTCCCGCTTCATTCTAACAGCGGCAGCCACCGTTCTCAGGGGCTTAAGACACTAGACATGTGCTGAGCCCCACGTGTGCCTTCTCTCATCAAGCCTCACTGCAAACCTGCACAGCACATCTTACTATTGTCCCCCTTTCACACACCAGGAAACCGAGGCTACATATTTATGTCACTTGGGGAAGGACCCGGGGCTAGTGGAATGGACTCTGAGCTTTTCCAAGGGACCCACCCCCGATGCCTGTCAGCAGAGCCTCAGGTGCTGGCCCTACAGTCTGGGGGCTGGCATTCCTGAGCCCCTAGCTGTGTGAGGGCGTTCTCTTCCCTGACCCTCTGTGCCAGGTGGCCGGGCAGCTGACTGAGCCTGGGAGTAGGAAGAAGAGTTAGGAGGCAGTGGGAGCCTCGGGGTGACTGTGTCAAGGAGATCTTCCCAGAAAGGATAGGAAGACACATGCAGTCTTTGAAAAAGTCAGTCTGGTGTCTTGAGTAGAGGAAGGTGTTCAGGTCTGGCTACCGAGCTTACCTTTGTGGAGGCTGCTGCCGTCTCCTGATTAGCCAATGCATTTATACTTATGTTTTACGTATATCTTGTTTATAGCGTACACATATACACATATAAACTCCTCAGAATTCTAAATTATTTCTGTTAATCTTAAACCCACTGTGAGCCCTCAGGCTCCAGCAGCTGGCATGTGGAGTGCTTTCTTGCTGCCTGGTGGACTTCTACTCCTCCCTCAAGTGCCTCCGTGAGGCTCGTCTCCACTCTGACGAACACCCCAGCCCGTTCCCTATCCGGGAAATTTGCTCTTTCGTCATTGAAGCCTTTGCCGTGTGCTAGATAGTAGTTAGGCAGTCTCAAATCCAGGAATTCAGCAGTGGACGAGACCATGTGCCTGCCCTCATGGAGCTTAGGCTCGAGCAGGGGAGACAGACGGCAGTCGTGCAGGGGTGAACGATGCTGAGGAAATAGGGGAATGAGTAATGTCGTGGGTCAGTTGTCACTTTGAATGGTCAGGAAAGGCACAGTGGGCTGGGGATGTTTGCGCAGATGCGTAAAGGACACAGAGGGAGTTGCTGTGTGGGCCTCTGGGAGGAAGTGACCTAGACAGAAGGAACAGCATGGGTGAGGGCCCTGCAACTGATTCAAGAAAACAAGGAGGCCAGCCGGGGCAGGGTGGCCAGGAGGGGAGGAGACCATCGGGGTGGGTGCCAGCTCTGGAGGGCCTCACCAGCCATTGGAAGGGCTTTGGCTTGTCTGCAGAGAAATAGGAAGCCACCAGAGGGATTAATCACACCCTCTTACTACTTCCCTTTTCTTAGCGCATCTCAGTTAGAGAACCACCCCCTGTGCGGCCTTAATCTCTTTCTCATCCACCTCCCCTTGGAGACCTGAATAGCAGGATGGAGGTTCATCTCCATATTCGCTGGGCCCAGCAAAGCAGTCAACAAACGTTTGTTGAAGGGAGCTTGAACCAATGGCAGGTAGTAGCTAGCAGAAGCCTGGGAAATCGGGGCAAAAAGGTCTCATGAGTGCTGGGTCCCTTGGGGCTCCTGGCTGCTGCAGCAGTAGGCACTGGCTGTAAAATCCTTTAGAATCAGGAGCAGAGAACTGTGGGGGATGGGGAGAGGGTGCCCGCTGCTGCCTTCACGTCACATCACGTCAGGTGTTTCTGTTGCTGGGGCTGCTTGCCGGCTCCCCTCACCGTCCCTGGCCCTGCTCCCTAACCAAGGTGTGGCCTTGTCCTGTGCAGGCATGCCTGTGGTCCTGTCGCAAGAGGTGGAGTCTGTTCTTGTGGGCGCTGCTATTCTGGGTGCCTGTGCCTCGGGGGACTTCGCTTCTGTACAGGTATGTGAGGGCCGAGGGGCGGGCCGTGGCTCCTCCCCTGTCTGAGGCTGTTCTTCCTCTTGACAGCAGCTCACATCTTGCAAAACACACGGAGGATATAATTAAGAAATGATAGGTTCCAGCCAGGGAAAGCACAAACACTTCTAGCCTCAGACATATTTATTGCAGTTTTCATTTGACTTGGCCTCCGTTAGTGTTGGTCATTCTGTTTTCCTGTTAGGTTTTTTTTTTTTTTTCCTCTCCTTTAAAATAGCTCTTAAATGATTTCTTTTAATTTCCCCTCGACTTTTTTTTTTTTTTTTGGTAGCAAATGAAACAGATAAGTTTTAAAACTTAAGTGTTCCGTGTACATTTCAGATTTATATTTATTTCATCTTCATGTACCACTTTCCAAATAATTTTGAGGATTCTGACAATAAGAGGCACAAATGAAAACGCTAGCTTAAAAAAAAAAAGAATTAAAAGGGAAAATAAGGAACAAAGATATAGGAAAAAGGAAATAACTTGGGCTCCATGACAGAGCACACAACTGCACTCTGAGCTTCCTGGCAGCCAAGACAAAAATGAACACATGATAAGTTGCATAATTCTTATTTTCAAAAAGAGGAAACATTAGTTTCTTGTGGGAGACAAGGCTTTTCCTGCCACCAAATTGCAAAAGACATTTCACATATAGGTTCTATGGAGAGATTTTGAGTGGTTAAATATCCAGTCCTGCCTTGTCTACCTCCTAGCTCTGTGCCCTGACCACTCTGCTCTTTCCTCCATTTCTTTCTCTGCAATAATCATCAGGAGCACATTATGAGTTCTTTCTCTGTGTCGGGAATGCACGCTTAATCCCATTATTCCCAGCGTATAGTCGAAGAAGCTGAGGCATGAAGAAGTGAAGTGACTTGGCCTCAGTTGAAACAGCTAGTGAACGTCAGAACCAAGAAGTCTGGCTCCCCAGCCTCCCCTGAGAGTTCAAGAAATGTTTGTTCGGAGAGCTTAAATGACTTGTCCAAGGTCTCCAGGTCAGGATGAGAAGCCGGGTTTCTCCAGTGGCCCAGTAACAAGAGCGCTATTTATCGCGACCCTTTTATGTTCGAAGAGCTGTGCTAGGGGCTCTTCCTGTGATCTTCCAGACACCTGTTACCTACACGGGCAGCAGAGGTTAAGCAACAGAGATCCAAAAAGGTGACAGAACTGAAGGGTACACTGTTAGAAACACAGACACAACAGTCTGATTCCAGCATCCGTACCGCATTTTGAGAAGCGTGGTTCACTGCACACTGGCCAAGCCTTTGGAACTGATGTCTGAAATATCGCTCCTAAGGAATTGAATCCACTTGTGAATGCTAAGTACCCTTTAGCTGAAGTTTTTTTATCAAAGACAGTGCAACTGAATTCTCAAGGATTTCTGGATTTTCTGGTACTCTCTCCAAAACATTTGCATGGGGTTTCTCTCTCTCTTTCTTTCTTTCTTTCTTTCTTTCTTTCTTTCTTTCTTTCTTTCTTTCTTCTTTCTTTCTTTCTTTCTTTCTTTCTTTCTTTCTTTCTTTCTTGTTGAAATCTCAATTATTATTTTAATGCATCTGTTTATGGAGGTGTTCTCACAACTAGATGCCATTCCTGGGACAAACGGTAGCAAAAGCAAAGCAGTAGAGATGCTCCCTGCGGCCCTGCGTTGGTTTACATCGTATTATAAACTGAACGTGTCCCCTCTTGTGTTATATGTTGAGGCCCCAACTCCCCCATATGTTGGTATTTGGAAATTGGGCCTTTGGGGAGGTAGTTGGGATTAGATGAAACCATGAGGGTGGGATCCCCATGATGGGATTAGTGCCCTTATAAGGAGAGACACCAGAGAGCTTGTGTTTTCTCTCTCTGCCCTGGGAGGACACAACAGAAAGGTGGCTGTCTGCAAATCAGGAAGAAGGCCCTCAGCAGAATCTGACCAGGCTAGCACCTTAATCTTAGACTTCCAGCTTCCTGAACTGTTAGAAAATAAATTTCTCTTGTCTGAATACCCAACCTATGGTATTTTGTATGGCAGGAGGAGCGGACAAAGAAACGTCCTTTAATTTTGACAGTGTCCCTGTTTCCATCCTTGTGTTGTTTATGAGGAAGCCAAAGCCTAGAGAGGTTTCCATTTGCTCAAGGCCACAGTTAATAAAGGGCAGAAGAGGAATTGAAACTAAGGCACTCTGGATCTCTGTCCCATCCTGATTATCATTCTTTTTCTACTTCTTTCGACTTTTTTTTTTCTTTTTTGTGTTCAGAATAGTTTGTGGCTTCATGAGTGTTTAGTAGTGTATCTTCTAAAAAGAAATGCCCCGTTGGTCGCAACTCAGGAGATAGTCTACAGCTCGAATGATGAGTAGTGTGGGATAGATAGGCCTGCTTCATCAGTTACTCCATGCCGTGACTTCGGGTGCCTCAGTGATATCTTGGTCAAACCTGGAGTTTCTAGCTCCAAGACGATTCCACTCACATCTTTCCCTAAGTGGAAAGTCTTAACCTTCATGCCACACGGACGCATCATCACTGCATGAGACTTTCCGTTCATCTTCTGGAACAGAATCTCAGGTAGAGTGCATCGAGTATTGGAATTGGTGATTCGAGTGTAGCTGCAAGTCTCACAGCATTTAAAGACAAGCTCATCTCTTCTATTAAGCCCGAGGAAATATGTGCCCCTCCTGACAGTAATTTCTAGAAGACGCTGTAATCTAGTAAAGAGAGCCCCCAGTTGAGGGAGCCCTGGAAGCTCACCTGTCATTCCGTTGCCCAAGAGAATCCCGTGGTCTTGACCTCTGTGCTTGCTTGTTGTATATCTTCAGTCAGTGGCACCTGGCCTCTCCAGGTACTTGCTGTATTTGTGTATTTCCTTTTTAAAAAATATTTAGAGAATTGCCTCTCATGTGGGGCTGTTGAGATAAAGGGCCTTTGGAACCTTTAAGGACCTACATGAGCCCCAAGTGTAATTATCAACATTGCTATAAGGATGATCAAACTGCTTTGGAAATGTAAACACATGTGGATGTGGCTTCATTCACCCCTCTCCAAAGAAGAGACAGCCACTTCTGTGCCCCAGGCCTGGGGATGAGCTCAGGATTCTGGCAAGTTGATGTGAAACAGAATTGCTTTCTCCCTCTGATTCGTATTATTCAACCTGAACTTCAGTATACTTTTTTCTTTGAACTTCAAAGACCCTACTTGGTCTTCAAGGTGCCTGCTACTCCTTCCTTTAAGAAAGCTGAGCGATTCCCGACAGCAGCTTTCTCTTTCCATAGACCACACATTTGGTGGTCGGAGGAAGGATTTCACTTGACTCTACCACGGTATGCAGACTTTGGTAGACTCAGCCAGAGTCCTCTCTTCCAGATGAATGAAAGACTAGGAAGAGTCCAGAGGACCTGGACTACACCTAGGAAAGAGGCCTACATGCCTGAAGAGATGGGGTTTCCTGATTTCCTGGGCCCGTGAGTGGGTGTCTTCAGCCAGGGGTAGAGCCCTGTGCTTCCCTGTGGTGATCTGAACAGGTTTGAAGGATTTAGAGTCGCAAGCTTTACTTACAAACATTGCAAACCTCTCTCTATATTTCAATTTTGGGGGAAGTTTTGTCAGATGGACAGGGCTAGGGGATAGAACGGTCTGGCGGGATGTTGGGGGAGAAATTAGTCAAGTACGAGGTCCACTGCTATTTCAAGTTTTGGAGCCCACCAACAATGCCTAGCCTCCACTTCTTGTTGTTTTATTGGTTCCTGTTACCATCAGAGTCTCTCTCTCTCTCTCCCTCTCTTCACTGCTTCTTGCCTGCCCTCCTCTCCCTTTGACATCGAAAGCTTCCTGCTGTTCCCCTTTCAAATGAGGATCTCACAGAGGGTACTGATCTAGCCATCCATCTGCATTAGAGAATAGAACAGCTACTAATATCTTAAAGGGTTGCGTCTCTCCAGAAATGGTGTTCTCCGTGTAAGTAGTGTTCCAGACTCTGTCTCCAATAGAAAGTATTGACAAGCGTCGTGGTACAGTTGCTTCGTATCTGCAGCTCAATCAGGAAGAGGGACTCAACCCACAGAGATGCTGCGTTCATGGTAGAAGTTATACTGTTGGGTAAGTGGGAGGGATCGCAAGAGGAAGTCTTCCTTCCTCCTTTTATTCACTGCAGTATGGAATCCACGCAGCCTTGACCTCTGTGACCTTCCCATCTGACCACTCCTGGTCCCCCAAAAGTCACCTCACTCCCTTGGCTGTCCATGCACTCCGAAGAGATTCTCTAATTCTGAGTATCCTAGAAAGCACATAATTATGATTAGAAAGTTGGGATCATCCCAGCACCCTTCTGTAACCTCCCAGGCCCTGGAAAAATAACAAACTGGAAAAAAATACGTTTCTGAACTAACAACGTACTTACATTATCCAAGCACAGATGGTAGAGAGGTTCTAAGACATGCAAAGGATACATAAAACAAGAAACCAGTTTCAAGATGCCTTGAAAGACAACTCAGGCAAAATGGCAAAGAGGCAGAGATACAAAATCCCTTTCCACTTCCTGCTTCCTTTAGGCCCCTGCAGATGCCATTCGCTTTCTGTAATTTCTTGTCTTAAAAGACAGGGTCTGTTTGTTTTTTGGTTCCGGATCTCTTTTTGTGACACCAGCTCTAATTCCAGGAGTGACACCTTCCCCTCTGCCCCTCTGCCCCCTTGCCCCAAAGTAGAGGAAGCAAAAGGCAGCAGAAGGAGGCTGTGACAAGACATGAAAATGAATTCCCCAATCAATGTAAGGCACGTACCGGTATAAAGAAAATAAGCCCTTGGAATCTACCAATTAATCAAAACCTTTCTTCCTCCCACCATGCAAGGGCTGCCGCCTCTGTAAACCATGGACTCCGTGTGTTCCCACCATTAGCTTTCCTTGTCACGTTCCAGACAGACTCCCGTGTCTTGCAGACCACTACATGTAAGTGGCCCGTTGAGAGGCGTGACTACTCACCCTTTCTGTAATGTGTGCCCACAAGAGAAGCTATCCACACTGACCGCAGTGGCCCACCCTCGAGGTCAGTCCTTGCAAACAGGCTCACCGCTTAGCTGAAGCTTCTCTTTCTATTCTTTTCCACAAAGTACACTTCACTTAGAGCCGATTATATTCATCACCTATTAGGTGCCTCACAGCCTGTGACTTCATACACGGTACAGTGCACCTCCATTCTGTTTTATGTTGTGGGAGTCAACTTTCTGTGATTTTTAGGGCTATTACATTTTACAAAGTAAAGCTGATTATGGTGATGTCAGTTTCTGAAGGTTTGGAAAGACTGCTATATCATGGATGTTCAGAAATAGGAAACCATCCCATTTCTTGGCACATTCAATCTTAATTTGCTTTTTTTTTCTTTTTCTTTTCCTGGACTACAACTAATTATTCATGTTCATGGAGGGGGAAAAAAATAAGAAAGTTCAGTTACGCTGAAAGAAAAGTACAAAAACACTGATCTTACTGCCCTAAAATAGCCAGTATTGAAGATTATGGTTTCTATACTTTTAGTATTTTTTTACATACTTAAAATTTTTTTTTCATTTTTATTTATTTTTGAGAGAGAGAGGGAGACACAAAATCCAAAGTAGGCTCCAGGCTCTGAGCTGTCAGCACAGAGCCTGACGTGGGGCTCAAACTCACGAGCCGTGAGATCATGACCTGAACCATGAGATCACGACCGGAGCTGAAGTCAGATGTTTAACTCACTGAGCCACTCAGACACCCCTTTTTGTACATACTTTTAAACCACTTTACATTTTTTTTTAATTACAATAATGTGTTCATACAATGCATAGTGTTTTGTAGCTTTTTTTCCCACCCCAAAATAGGTAGTAAACATTGTTATTTGTTATTTTTATGGGTTGCATAATTTTATACACACAGGATAGACCATGGCTTATTTCACCAATCCCCTCGTTTTGAATATATGTGTTGTCTCCATTGTTTTAAAGAATGTTGCAGCTAACATCTCTGTAGCTAAATTTTTGCAGATACCCTAAATTATTTCCATAAAATAAATTAGGGAGATACATTTGTTTCATCAGAAAGTTTCCCAGCTTTTAGAATTCTGATACATAGTAACGCTTTGTACTCCCACCAGTGGTGGATGAAAATTCAGGGCTCCCATTTCTTGTGTGTAGGATGAGTCTTTTGCTGTGAATTTTAGTTCCATTTAGCTTTCATCCCCAGGCCTTTTATAATCCTATTCATTTCACATATGGTCCTGATATTATCAACTTTCTTTGGTAGCCTTTTGCCCTTTGCTGCTTAAGCATGTGTTTCTGGAGATATGAGATCCTGGTTTCTAATTAAATAGATTCAGATTTCTGATTGAATTTTCTGAGTGTCCTGTCCCACATGTCAGTGCCTCATAGAAAGTCAACAGAAAATCCTGGAATGAGAATTAGTAGTTTAAAGAAGGATTAAATTAAGAATGTGATGCTGGCCCTAACATTCATTATACTATTGCCACACCTGGTTAACAGTACATTCTTATCTTTTTGAGAATCATTCCCTCTCAGAAAAGCAACGAATTCAGGTTCTGATTAATTGTGAATCTCCTCATCCAATCTACTTTGCAGAATGGAATCATGGATATAAAAGTCAAAACATTTGAATTCTGCAGGCCCCACTGTGCAGACAAAGACTCTGAAACCTGGAGGCATAGTCAAACCTTACTTGATACAAAGCAAATATCCGTTTTATTCCATCAAACAGTATCCCAGTAAATACATATACCTTGCCCAGGAAAGGTCTAGATTCCAACATGGCAGTGCCGCTGGCTTCACAGGGTAGCCTGCTTTATAGAAATTATCAGCAGCCCACATTTGTCATCACTGCTTAGTTGAGTATCAAATATAGAAATAAAATTAAGAAGTGTACCCTGTTTGGCTCGGAAATTTTCTAATCCCTTTGCCTGGAAAAGACGGCATGCCATGCCCAAGAGTTTTGTTTTGTTTTGTTTTGTTTTATTTTATTTTATTTTATTTTATTTATTTATTTTATTTTATTTTATTTTTTATTTTATCTTATTTTATCATATGTCATCTCATCTTAATCATAATACACCCACTCCCTTTTTACAGAGGTAGATACAGAAAAGCCCTTTAATTAAGAGACACTTTTTGTACTATTGTTATTAACACAAAGATTTAAACTCATCAACTTGTTTCCCAAATATCTCCCACCGCTTTTTTATTTAGCAACTTAAGAACTGGACTTTTTATAAAAAGCAAACAATGGCCAAACCTCTGCTGAGCCCTTTATAAACTTAGAGGGGTTACAGAACTATATTTCTAAAATAAAGTTCACCAAACTCTTTAACTTCATTTTGTGCCAGACATTTCATACTGGTACAAATCTGCAAAGATATGTTAAGATCTTTCTGTGAAAACAAATGCTTACAAGTAATTAACTTCTCATTGCAATGATCATTTATGCCTTTACTTTTCATAATAAACTTTTTTTTGGCATAAACTGGAAATGAATGGGTTGGATATATATTTTTTTTCCTTCACACTGATAACTCATGAAGAATAGATCTATGCTCCTATAAGCTTAATGTTCAGAATAATAAGTCAGGCCATGGACTGAAATGAAAGACCAGGAAAGATAAGACCTTTATTTAAGTCAGGAATTTTCTTTAATTGGGAAAAAGACCCTAAAAATGACTACACACACACACACACACGCACACGCACACGCACACGCATACCACATACTACTGGACAGAGTTCAGGGTCATGAGATGTACAGAGGTCTTACCGATGTCAGCGAATGAATTTTGGTTGCATCATTGAGGCAAGTGATCAAGAAGTATTCAAAAGAGAAAAAAAAATTGCAGTTGTTTATTGGAGATGTCTGGTACTCTGCAGTGAACTTTAAGAAAGTACCATGTATTCAGAAGTTGAGTGGCTGATCTTTAATAATTGCATGTCACAGAAATTCAAACGTTTAAAATATAGATACCATGTCAAAAGTTGTTTATAAGGACATTTCCTATGCTGTTATCGTAGTATTTCCTATACTGTTGTAATAATTTTACAAATGAGGCAGCAGGTTAATGACTTATCAAAGTCAATACCTAGAAAGGGGTGGAGCCAGAATCCAAGGCTTAGTCTAGGATTTCAAAGCGAAGGGTTATTGGCCTTTGTCACAAAAGGAAATGGATTCTTCTGGGGCTGGATGTGATTGTTCTTGTTTAAAAAAAAAAAAAACAAAACAACTAGTACCAGTATTAGACAACTGGAATTTGGATGTACCTTAAAATATCGCGGTGTTAGTCAAGGGGCACTCTCAAATTAGGATAATTTTAGAGATTTTACTGGAGGGACTGTTTACAAGACTGTAGATCAGGGCATTGAGGGTCACAAGGGAGGATGTAGTCCCCTGGGGTTTGTACCCGTTGAACCTTAAGACGTGAAGGGAGAGCCCAGTTGCTGGAGCCCCAGAACCCCAGAACAGAGGCCCGTGTGGAGACTACTGAGCCAGCTTGCCTGCCAGAGACCCTGGAAAGAAAGACCTCAGTTATTGACCCCGTTTTCCTCCCTGTCTCTGTTTTACTGCCGGGCTCCCCATTGGCTGGACTCAAAAGTCAGAGGGCAAGGGAACTTGTTGATGCAGTTGGTACAGGTAAGGCTGGCAAGGCCCAGAGAAGGGTGGGGAGGGGTCTTCAGGAGCACATGCAAATGTCCCAAACAGTCATCCAGGCTGGGCTGTTAGGTCCGTCTGAAGGCCAGAGGGCAATCTGTGAATGGTCTGTTGCAGATTTGTGATAAGATAAGGGACTTGCATCAGAATGTAAATCAGTGATGACATCTTATTCATGCTAAGATGTTCTCCGTGAGAGAGTCAGTGTGTTTCTTCACATTCTGGGGCAAGCTCTGTTATGACCGGGCTGGTTGAATAGCACTGATGGAGACTTCACAGCTCTGCAGACAAGGACAGACATGCCGAGGTCCTCAAAAGGTGCTCCTTTATTCCTGCTTTCATTTGCCTACTTTCCCTCTGCCAGAAACGACTAATCTTGTCCTTCGCCTCCTCTGAGCTGGGCACTCTGCTAAGGTACCTTAGATAATGTTTAATTCTCGCAAGTTAGGTTATTCACCTCACCTCTACAGATAGAAAACCGAGTGTGAGGAAGGTTAAGTGCCATGCCCGTGGTCTAACAGCTACGAGTGGCAGAGCCACCAATCACATCCAGATCTGACGCCAGTCTCTTTGCTCTTCTTATGTCTGGACTGACCCAGGGCTCTTCTTAAAATTACCTGACATTAGGGCCCCAGGGTGGCTCAGGCGGTTGAGCGTCCAAATTTGGTTCAGGTCATGATCTCATGGCTGGTGAGTTCGAGCCCCACGTCGGGCTCTGTGCTGACAGCTCAGAGTCTGGAGCCTGCTTTGGATTCTGTGTCTCCCTCTCTCTCTGCCCCTCCCCTGCTCAGGCTCTGTTTCTGACTCTCTCTCTCTCTCTCTCTCTCTCTCTCTCTCTCTCTCTCTCTCAAAAATAAACATTAAAAAAATTTTTTTTTTAATTACCCGACCCTCGCACCCAGGAAATAATGCAGGATTGTAGGAGGATTGCCCTGGTTGGACACCCATGGCTGTGTTTTCTGTTGTCAGTAACAACCAATGTAGGGTTTCTGGGAACAGATGTACCCAATTCCCAAAAAATCTGGTAGCACCCTTTATAGGTCCCATGTTTCTGCACTTCACCAGGCCTTGCCCGGCCCAGCCAGTCAGATCAGAAGGTGAAGTCAGTTTGTTTCTAAGTGGCTGTCATCTCTTCCCACCTCTTTTTAAACCTGGGAGGTGGAGAAGAGGATGGGGAGAAGGAATTCGTGAGAGGGATGCATTTCCTTAGAAATGTCATTAACTGGCTGGGCAAAACAAAAGAAGGAAATAAAATAGCTACTCCTTACTAAGCAAAGGCATCTCCTTCCCTTATCTCATTAAAAATTAAAAGCACTCTTGGTTTAAGTAGGGCAAATTAGTAATTAAGTGCTATATAATCAACTTGTGTAAACATAATATTGAAGGGGAGGCCAAATTAATCACTCCACTGGCTTGTTTTTGCCCCCATTAATGTACCTTTTACTCTGGTCCTTCCTGTGATGTCAGGATGCATTTTCTGCTCTCCTCCACCGCTGGACTTTGGGTGGGCCCCGCTAGCTCATCTGACAGATGCCAGTGGACTAGATCTGGAAAAGGCATGCATGTGGGCCTTGATTCAAGTGGGTGATGGGGCTCCCTGTTCAATTCTTTAAGCCAGGGTTTGGCAACAAGAGCCTGCCATGTGACGAGGATGGCCGTGGGACAAAGAAGAATTAAACATATCTCAGTGCCCACATAGTTCCAATCTAACGGGGAAGAGACGGATACCATTATGAAAAAGTCTATACTAAGTAAGTGGCAAAGACCTTGGGGCCTCGCCTGAGCTCAGATCATGGCTCTGCCACTTACCTTGGGTGAATTACTTAATTTATCTGTGCCTCAGAGCCTTCATCTGTAAAAGATAACAGTAATACCTGCATTATAGAGATATTATCTCACAATTCGTGTTATAAGGAATAAGCATGTTAGAACATGTAAGGTGAAATAGTGTTTATTTAATGTTGGCTATTATTTTTTTAAACTGCAGTTGCTATGCAATGGGATAATGGAGCACCAAAGAAAGAGTACCTTCCACTGTCTTGACTTTCCACTGGGAAAGTCCTTTGAAGGCAACATTTGAGCTGGGCCACCGAGGATTAGCGAGTGATAGAGTGGAACTCAGGGGAGAGGCCCCGTGTCCCCAGGTCTGCTTGCAGTGGGGGGCCTTCTAGAAGGCAGAGAAAGGAACATGTGCCTCAGTCCTCACAAATCTCTCTCCGTTTCAGCTCAGCCCAGTAAATATTAGTAATTGCTGGAGCCTCAGTTCTGTGGTGGTATGTTAGCTGCCTGCCTGGAAGCAGGGCGGGGATGGGGGGCTTGGTGTGGAAGAGGGTAAGTGAGCTGAATCCATTGTGGGCAAGATGGAAGGAAATCAGATGGGGCAAGAGGGAAAAAGTAGCGCTCTCAGTCACTTTGCTGCACTCCAGGCTATGGCTTCTTGGCTCGCTAGCTACGTGAACGAACCTGTCTGGACAAGGTACTTAATTTCTCTGAGATTCAGTTTCATATTAACTGACCCACTGAGTTGCTGCAAAAATTTTATGAATGAAAGTACATTTAGCACAGTGCCTGGCACACGAAAAAGCACTAATGTTATTTCCTGTGTTCATTTCATCCGCATGACAAACCTGTGAAGTAGGTAGTATCGCCCTACGTTATAAAGCAGGAAATTGGGGCAAGAAGACTGCAATAAGCTGGCCTTAGGTCACATCGACGGCTAGTGACGGCATGAGGGTTTCAACCCAGGTGGTCTTGCTGCAGAACAACCCTGCAAACCCCCCGCAGCCCCGAGCTCCAGAGGGCACCTAAAGCTAGATTTACAGATCACGCGCTAGAGAGAACAGGGGCCACGTGATTATGTCCAGGCCCCAGTTTCTTTTCTTTCTTGTGCCTGAGGGAATGGCAGGCCTGAACCCACTGCCAGGGTAACCCTTTAGCAGGTGGGGCAGGCCAGAGGAACGGTCAGCCCTTGGATCAGCAGGAATACAGCTGCTTGATCTTGGCAATTTTGCTTAGGGAAGAAAACAGTTTGTTTACTTATCTTTTATGCTTCGCTTCCATAAAGGATTCATGGAGGCTTATAATATATGAGTAAGCAGAATAAAACTAAATAAAAACTCACAAATCAGAAGCCATGTAGCAGGAAGAGAATATAACAACCACTTAGACTAGGGGATCCTCAAATTCATATGCCTTCAGATGCCAGATAGTCCGTATGAACATGGGGAGATACCAGCAAAGGACAGCATGATTTGGTTGTATACCAAGTCGTAGAATGTATACTCTGCCGAAGGGCACTGAAATTCAAATTAATATAAATCCTGGATTGGTGAGTGCCAAACCAAACAGCTGTATGGGACAGATTGGCCTATAGGTCTCTGGCCCATAAATTAGAGAATTTCTCTGAGCTTCCAGGCAGCCAGGACAAAACTGGGAAATGTGTCAAGTCATATGGTGTCCGCAGACCCAAGGAAGTACACCAGTTCACCAAAAGAGACTACATTTTTCCTGGTACCAAATCCTAAAAATTCTGTTTCTTTAAAAACCAACCGAGAGGGGCGCCAGGGCGGCTCAGTCGGTCAAGCCTCCAACTCTTGACCTCAGCTCAGGTCATGATCCCACGGCTCGGCTCCTGGGTTAGGGTTTGAGCCCCACATGGGGCTCAGTACTGCTAGCACTTGGGATTCTGTCTCTGCCCCTCCCTTGCTTGTGTGCTCGTGTGCGCTCTCTCTCTCTCTCAAAATAAACCTAAAAAAAAATAAAAAAAAAAAAACAATCTAGAAATCCTTCCATGGAACTTTCACAGAAGCAGCAGCAGAATTCATCATATACTACTTTGTTAAGAGCCTGGAGCATGATATTGAAACCTGACTTCGAGTAAAGGATCGCTGGGGTTTATAACATTCAGGAGATGTCGCCTGACCCAGGAGTAGAAACTGAGAGCAGCCAGCGCGGCCGATGGATGAGATGGCTCTTCACTTCTCCTCCCTGAATATCCCTTCCTTCGGCCAGCTTTACAAGCAAAGCTGCATCGGTGACCTAGGAGTGTGATAGAGGACCTCAGTACCAAAGCTTTCCCCCAGCTTGGCATCAGGGAAGTGCTAAAATGAAGCACCCATCAATCGAGAAGGGCAACAGATGTTGAAGCATATCAAGTATCAGTAAACAGCAAGCCTGCAGAGGCCACTGAACTTGGGATCCTCTTAGCAAAAATACCCTGTTGCCTTCAAGAGGGAACACCATGGACTTTTATAAACTGAATTAAGTGATGCATTTGGTTTTTTTTTTCATCTCTCCTTTTTTTAAGGGCAGAATCAACGCTCACCGTGTTCTAGGCTTCCAGCCTTGGAAATGTAGGTCTTCAGAATATCCTTCCAGTGCTTATGAGAAGTTTCAGCTTATCCAGTACCCTCCTTTTTACTGTTAGAAGTATGATTCATATTAGAAGTAATGGCTGGAACCATAGTTAAGAGCACACACTTTGCTATCACCTTAATCTGTGTTCCAGTCCTGTGTTCACATGCTGTAGCTTTGCCTTAGATCAGTCCCTTCTCCAGCTGGTTTCCTCATTTGTGAAAATAAGGCTATTAAGAGTGTATACTTCATAACATTGTTGTAAAGATTAAATGAGATAATATGTATTAAGTATTTAGCACAGTTACTGGTATGAAAAAACTTTGAGCATTATACAAAATTGTAGTGGTATTCATGTCAATGCTTATTGCTGACTCTGAATTATAAACTGTGCCATTGCTTTGGATATGTTACTGAGAGATGGTGGGGCTGGGCATTTGCCTATTTGTTCTCAGGAAGCTTTATTCTCCCCTCCCGATCCCCGGGCCCCACTCTGCTGTGTACTACATTTCCCAGGCTCCTTTGTGGCCAGCTTCCGGGTAGGTTTGGCCAATGGGGGATACTGGTGGAAGACTGACTGGCAGGAAGAGGGGAGTTGTTAGGTCATCTCTCCCTGTGTGATTCCAGCTCTCAGCCTTCCCCCTTCATCCTCCACTTCTGGCCACTCAGCCCTTCTTTGGTTTCAGCTCCAGCCTGACATCTCCAGCTGCTGGCTCTGGTCACACCACAGCCTCCCATCATCCCTTGATCCCCAAAAGGGGTCGCAGCTTTCTGCCATTGCTGATCTCTTGAGTTACTGCAGGATCATCTGTTTGACTTTTTGGTTTCTTAGGTGACCTATGAAACCAATTTCTTGTATTGGATTCTGTTGAAAAACCTAGAGTAGTTTTGGTTCTCCTGACTGGATTCTGATATGGTTGCTTTTTAATTATTAAAAGAGAAGTCAGCCCTTACAAGCCCTTATAGCCCTCCACTCCCCTTCCTCTCTCCCTGTTGGAATGAGTTGGTCCAACTGGAGAAGGAGGGGCTGGTTATCCTGGAGAGCCATTCACTCTCAGTGAATGTGGTGCCCAAAAGATGAGGAATTGACCTAAGTATCTTTAGTGAATACCCAACTCTGTATAAGCCAACTCTAAGTTAGGCATTGAGTCCAACAGCCCCATGTAGCTTACTACCTCTCTGAGGAGACCAGACTTGTTATAAGTCAGAGCCAGGCACAGTCTAAGGTGGTGTTTAGTCAAAAGGAATAGAAATCCTCTTGCTTGAGCCAGATCTCGGGACCATTCATTATTCTAAGTGAGTCACTGTATTAGGTATGTAATTATTCACAACCCTCCCCTGGCCCCGGATAAGGAAATGGAAGCTCAGAGAAGGCAAGTGATTTGCCCAAAGTCACACAGATATTAAGCATTAGCGTTAGGATTTGAACTTAAGTTTATATGTGTCAGAGTCTGTGTTTATTAGAGAATTATATCTGCTCCTCAAAGTTTTTGAAGCTTTATTCCTGCTTCAAAGCAGATAGTAAGAAAGCTACATACATAACCCATATTCTATGGTCTTCTTGTACAAATTTCCTTACAGAAACCAACCTTTTTTACCTAATTCTCACAATAGATTTATTTGGAAAGTATATTTTTATCATTTTTACAAATGACTAAACAGACTCCAAAAACTGAAAGAACTTCTCCAAGGCCATACTGGGTGTTAATAGTCAAGCTGGATATTGAATACAGGTTTTTCTGTCCCCAAGCACACACTCTCTGCAGGTGACATCACAGTGCTGGATTATGTGGTATAAGGCCAAGCATGTTTTACAAGTAAAAAAACAGATAAAAAGTTATAAAAAGAGGAAAAACCACCTTCAGGTTGGCTCTCCGAGGGAAAGATCTTCAAGTGGCTGATAGACTGGATAAATAAAAACAAGGCAACCTAAAAACAGAGCATGTCATTACATAACCTGCTTTCTGCAGGAAAGACAAGTTTCGTCTGGGATAAGAAGTGGGGCTTCAAATGGAAATGTTAATCTAGGATGAGCAGAGAAGCAGGAGGAAGAGGGCTTTTCAGGAGGTGCTGTGAAAACAAAAGAATAAACACAGACAGAAGGAAGAGCAACTCAACCCCTGGGAAGGGTCCCAGGTCAAAAGGAGCAAAAGAGAAAGCTGGATATGTAATGACCACAGTTGATTGGAGGTGCTGGTTTTTAACTATAAACAGATCACTTAGGAATTTGATCAGGAATCTTGTGAGCATCCTTTGGCCAATATCCCTTGACTCTGTTCTTTAAAAAAAATTTAAAAAGTTATAAGCTAATAGTGTCCTTTTTAGAAAATCAACATTAAGTGCTTCACAGGTGAGAACAGTGCTTCCTGCTTAGGAAAAAAAGCCTGTAAATTGATTCGGCCTGGGAGTAATTACAAAGGTTTATTACTTACCTCCAGTTTTGAAGAGTCCCTGAAATAGAAGGGGGACACTCTTTAAATGCCCCCTGGAAACTGTCCCGTTTCACTAGAACACACCTGTCTGTGTGTAGGGCGTTGTAACAGACCGCGTTTCAGGATTTCAGGTTGGAGTAGGCACCTGATGAGACAAGGCCACGGGCTGTGGGAAGCAAGCAACCCCCCTCGCACCAGTTCTGAATGTGCCCCTTCTCCCCTCCCCGCCCCCCTCCCTGTCAACTGACACCTCTGCCCGGAGGAGACTGTTGGATGGAGTCTGTCAGAGTGAAATTCCTACCAAGCTGGCTGTGTCAGTTTCACCTGTCAGCATCTCTGATGAGGAGGGATCCTGGCAGATCAGACTGGTTTGGATAGTTGGATTACAGTGGTTGTCTTCATCTCCGTAAGCTGACTAACCAACCGCTGCAGACGCCAGAGGAGAAATTCATAGACAATCCTGAAGTGGAGGTTCGAGCAAGTGCTTCGACGACTAGGAAACAGCAGACAGTAGTGGGTCTGAGGTACCGCAGGGCGGTGGGGAGCCAGGACCCTTGTCTTCAGAGGACTCCTACAAATGGTTCGTGTACTATGCACCAGCCCCCTCTCTACACTTTTTGTGTTAGAACTCACTTAATCCTCACTAGCGTCCCATAAGGTCCTGATGTCAGTTGCGCTTTGCCTTCTAGAAGCTGGATTATGAAGAGGTTAAGTACTTTCCCAAGGTCACATGGGTAGCAAGCTATGAAGCCAGGTACAGTCTGCTCACTGGGATAACACGGAAACCCATCTCTATAAAGTTGCTTTGGAAAACTTCTCTTGGCAAGACTCACCTCTACCCTTCCCCACCCCGTGCTTACCCCTGGGGCTGCCCTTGGACGTTTCAGTATCTGCTTATCCCATGTGAGTGGGAGCTTCCAAGTAGTGGACCAAGTCTTCCCCATCAGTAGGGGCTGGATAAATGTATGTTGTCCTGAGCTGCAGGTGAAATTTTATAGATACTTACTTGGCTGGTTACACAGAAAGCCAGCCGCCTAAAGCAGTGGTGCCTCTGTGGATAGACCTGGATTTAGAGTCTTTAACAGATGAACTCTGATCCAAGACCACCTAGATTATAGCTGAAACAGCTTTTCCCTGTTTGCACCGGCACTTGCTCCAGGCTGCTCCTTACGATTCTCAGTTACCCCCATTTTTCAAAAACAAGCTCCCCACCCCCATCCTTAGTGGTTCAGTTACTGAACAGCTCAATGTGTGACTTGGGGCAAGAGGTTTATTGCCTCTGTGGGTCTCCGTTTCCTCATCTTTAGACTGAAAGAATCAAGTCTGGTTTTCAAAAAATTTATAACAGTGGGACATTTGGGAGGCTGTTATATAAAAAAGACAGAAGGTGAATCATGGCTCCTTCTTACCCTTGTCACTCCTTATCTTTCCCCACAGTAGGCATGGCAGCCTTGGAAGGTCTCTGCAGAACATAAGAAGCAATGGACTAGAGGAAATAACCCAAAATATATTAAAGTAATTAATATAAATACTTAATAATAGGGTACCTGGGTGGCTCAGTCAGTTGAGTGTCTGGCTCTTGGCTTCAGCTCAGGTCATAATCTCTCGGTTAGTGGGATCGAGCCCCACGAGGGTCTCTGTGCTGGCAGTGCAGTCTGCTTGGGATTCTCTCTCTCTCTTTCTCTCTTTCCCTCTCTTTTTCTCTGCCCCTCCCCCAGTCATGTGCTCACACTCTCTCAAAATAGATAAATATTTCAAAAATAATTAACGATAATAAAATAACTTCAAAATGAGAGTTCCAAACCACTGAGAAAGGTATGTTCCAGGGCTCTGGTGGTGGGACCTCTGAGCCTGCGTGATGGTTAGAGGCTGTGTGTTGCTGGCGAGGGGTGTCAGCTTGGCCTGATTGTGTACAGTGGGTTGGGGAAGCTAAAGCCTCTGGGCCTCATCCTCCTTGGCTGGAAACAGACTGCGTGTCGTGGCACTGGTGGATTAGAAATTCTATCCAGCGACTCTTAGAGATTGATTTTCCGTCTGGGGATCTGACCTCTTGCTTCACCAGCAGAGGGGATCAGACTGTTCTGGGAGGAGTCAGGGAGCCAGGCCTCTGAAAGGCCTTCCCTTTCTTTTTCTTTTTCTTTTTCTTTTTCTTTTTCTTTTTCTTTTTTTCTTTTTAAACTAGTATGTTTCAAAAAAGAATTTCTAATTACTTTGGGGGGCTTAACGCCACCGGTTTGAATCCTTCTTGGCACTTAGAGCTTCGAGATATCCATACCACCCCACCACCTTGATGCTTTCTGCTAGAATATTACTGCAGATTTAAATCCATTTATGCCACTGGATTTATCAAAAATTCTCTGGAGTCGGGACAAATGCCTCATTTCCTTTATTTTTGTCAATTTTCATAGATCCCTTATGTGAATGCCTCAAGGGTGGGAATCTTGCTTTAATTATTTCCATATCTCCAGTGCCTACCACAGAAACTGACATGGGATAGCTGCTTGGTAAATATTTGTTCATTCAGCAAGTATCCCCTTGGGTTCAATGATGAGCAAACTAACCATCATATCAATTCTCATCACATTTACAGCTGAGTATTAAGAGATAACGAAATAAATAAATACAAATAAATATATACATGCCTTGCGTTAAGGGCTGTAAAGAAAAAGACTAGTTGCAGGGGAAGAACAAATGACTGATGAATGATTAAAGGCAGAATGACCTCAACCCCCAACCCTAATCCCCTGTTTCATCTCATCTCTTTGTAAATAATTATTGCTATTATTTTAGTTATCACATCTGCTATCCTTTCTTGGGTATCCACTACGTCCCAAGCCCTGTGTTAACATCCTCATTTTTTGTTACATCAAATTCTGAAAATAACCTTGCCACTTAGGCCTTCTTGTCACTTATTCCATATGAAAAAGTAAAGCCCGGGGAAGATCATTAACTTGTTCAGAGAGCTCAGGAGTGTGAGAAATGAAATTTGAATCAAAGTTGGTCTAACAGAGTCTCTGCATTGAGCCAAAGGGGAAAAAATTCCAAAGGTTATCCCTGGGAAGCCAACAGGGGCCCCTGTTTGAGAACACCACATCATACCGTGTGGCAAAAGGTCAATTATGTTTCTGTAGGTGAGAGGAGAAAGAAAGAGAAAAATCTCTGCTGGAGAGCGGGAGGGAAAAAGGAGGAAGATAGTGTTCCTGAACTGGCCATCTTATCAGCCTAGCAATAATAAACCATCACCTTCGCAACAGGAACTCTAATTAATGACAGATGTTGAGTTCCTTTAAAAACCACACTAACTGAATGCCGAACTGGTGCTGTAAACCTCTCTCCCCTGCCACAGCTGGGCTTATCTTGTCGGAGAGACCTGCCTTTCCAGGGTGGAGCAAACTCTGGACTTGGCATTAGAAGGCTTTCATCTGGGCCCCAAATCTACCCATTCTGAGCTCTTTTGCCTTGAACAATAAGTTTGTCAAAAGTGGGAGGTGGCTATCATTAATGTCATCATCATTGTCATTACTACGAGTGGTAGTTTTGTGAGATTGCATTTCAAGATCTATAAAACGCTCATATTTGTGTAAAGCATGGTCAGGAGATTTTAAAACCAATGAAGGATATGGAAGTGCTTAGTAAACAGAAAATAACTCACAAAGATCAAGTATTATTAGCTCCAGGAGGCGGCCTGATATGGTAGAAGGGGCTTTATTGGAATCAGCCAGACATGGCTGTTTATGGATTGCTTCACCTGGGAACTCAGTGCAGTCAGTCTCGGTCTGTTAATCAATAAGATTTCTTAGCATAGGTCTGTGATTTGGTCTGCCCATCTTACGAAATGTGACTCTTCCGTAACCTCTGTGCACTTCAGTTTCTCCCTCTGTAAAATGGGGATGACACTAGCATCTGTCCTAAACAGTCATGGTGGGAAGTAAATACATTAACTCAGGAATTGCCTGTCCTTAGAGCAATGCATGGCACAGACAGTGTCCCATAACACATACGTGTGGTGGCGGTCATGGTGATGGTGGTGATGATGGTGGAAAAGGAGAAGAGTGAGGAGAAATGGCCATGATGTATGTGCACAGAAATGTCAAGGCTCTGATGTGTGACACAGATGAGGGCATTTGAGTCATTGTCAAAATACTTCTGGTCAGCTCCTGGACCGGCCAGCTCATCCATATGTGCAGTTTGCTCAAAGGTTCAATTGTCCAGCCCACTGTATGTCTCCTGATGCCAGCTGTATAGTTTAAATCAGGGAAGGAGAACCAGGACAAAGACTTGATAGAAACCATCAGAAAAATTGGCTCACAGCTCAAGTTCTCTATAAGCCAGAGTTTTCCACAGGGTGGTCTTTGTTATATTAAAAGGTATTCCTGCAAAGAATTCATTTGGAAAATTCTATGTTCAAGTTAACTGGGTATCTTTACAGCAAGACTTCTCATAAGACTTTCATATGTAAACATGCATCATGGATTTCCATATAGAGCATAGTCTTTCTCAAATTGACTTGACCAATGAATCAGCTTTGAAGCATCTTACTTTGCTAACGTTTCTAGCACCAAACACTGGAAATGCTGCCATAAACCCATGGTCCAAACCGTCGAGCATACCACAAGCAATACCACAAAACAGATTTGAAAACTTACGCCAGTGTTCCCGTCAGTTAACGTGTGCGTTTAACCAATGAAAAGTGCATCTCTGCTGACTTTTGTAGCCACTATGTGTGTTCTAGATGGTGGAGAAGCAACAATAAGTAAGACTGATATACTCCCCAGTCTCTCAGAGCTCTTTTGGACCTCCTGGGGTAAGTAAGGGAGAAGTTGCCTGGCAATTTTAATAAGTTGCCTGGCAAGTGGGGTGCCTGGGTGGCTCAGTCAGTTAAGCGTCTGACTCCTGATGTCTGCTCGGGTCATGATCCTCAGTGTTAGTAAGATCAAGCCCCACTGACAGTGCAGAGCTTGCTTGGGATTCTATCTTTCCCTCTCTCTCTGCCCCTCCTGTGCTCTCTCTCTCTCTCAAAATAAACAAACACGTTAAAAAGTGAATCCAGTGTGGCAAGTGAACAGTTGCAGGGCCCAGAATGCCATGGTACCAGGGACAGGGGCTTCTTACCCAACTTGGTGGGTCAAAGAAAGTTTCCCTTCCCAGAGGAAGTAGCTTCTAAGCTGAGATCCCCAGAAACCACTAGAGCTGCAGGACGCACTTTCAGTGCACCAATCATGAGTTGCCATCTTGTATCCTGAGAGCAGCTCTCCGGTGAGATAGGACGGGAAAGGTAAGCCTCGGCTCGTACCACAGGCCAGGCACTGTGTGAGGCACTTTGTACACTTACTACACTCAATCGTTACCACAGTGAGCTGTAGCCTCGGTTTACACATGAAAAGCCGAGGCTAAGGTTTCACAAAGCTGCACATGTAGTTAGTGCACAACCAGGACTTGAACTCAGACGTGTGTGACTCCAGAGCCGTCTCCCATTACATCTGTGGCCCATGGGTGCTGAGGCTGTCAGTGGCTGGCCCATGGCAGAGTTTTCACCAGATGGAGAAACATAGACAAGGAAGCAGAACATCATAATTGTTTTTCTTAACTTATTTCCATTCCCCTGAGAAGTACTCCTCCCGATTGTTTGGTGTAGAAAGTCTTCTGCTTTGTTGTTGTTGTTGTTATTAATTACCTTGTGTGAGAATATTGTTTTGAGTTCTTGCTTACTATAAGAAAATAAAAACTTGCTATATGTCAGTCTCCAAAGTAGTTTTGGAAATGTTAGTATCCCTGAAATTTGAAAATCTCAGAAAGACTCTGTTCTACTTTATAGAACCCAACCATTCTAAAGATGAGAGGAATATGAACCAGCATGTTGAGTGGGGTCTGTTGGGTCTGCTATGGCTCAAGTGTCCAGCAGCCATAACTGGAGATAAAGTGGGTTAATGTGGCATCTCCCGTATACACCCATACGCCACCAGTGGCACCCAAGATGACTTTAGCTGGCATGTGGACACTCTTTTTCTACTAGTTATATATGTATCTTAATGTGTATATAACCAGCTTCCCACCTGGGTTCTCCTGGACATTATTGTGTAGAACATGGCAATTTAAAACAAAGAGAAAGAGCGGTTTATTTGGACTTTAGAAGAAAAAATTATACATAATACATAGTACAGGTCGTACTTGGATATGGAAACAATTATGAAGATAGTGTGTGAATTGCCAAAATTGTAAAGTAAAAAGATAATATGTGTGGAAGGACCTTCCGCAGAGAAGACCCCAGTAAATGCTTCCTTCCTTTCTGATTCACATGGCTAGCAAGTGGGAGAGTCCACTGGAACCTCATAGCCTCAGACTCCCAGTCCAGTGCTCTTCCAGAACACCTTTTACTCTTTTGCTTCCTATTGGCCTACCTCATCCTGCACCTTTCCTTCCTGCTTTTATCCCTTGGGGAAAATGCAGGGAGTAGGTATTTCATAAACGAATAGTGGCTTGCAAAAATGTCCCCATGAATGTCCATAAGGGATGAAGTATACTTAACAGAGGACAGTGTTAGCATTTGGAAAAACAGGATTTGGAATTTGAGAATTGAAAGGGCCCTCAGAGATCATCTCACCCACTCCCTCCTTTTATGGATGAGGAAGTTGGAACCCAGAGAGGGGAAGTGCTTTGTTCAAAGCTCTTTTAGCTGGTCAACCAAGACGAGGATTCATATAAAACATGCAGATATAAAATTTTACATGTTAAAAAAAAAAGACCTGTTTCCTCCAGACTTCCTGCTTTCCAGAAAAGTACCAAGGATGTCCCATAAAAGGACTTTTACTTCCATAAATCTGAAAATTTGGAAGGTCATGTTTCATACTGTACCAGGCAAGAGACATTGTAAATGACCACCGGAGCTGGTGTTCGTGACTGTATGCTTTTCTTCCTTTCTTTGTTTGTTTTTTAATTGTAGTAGAATACACGTAACATAAAATTCGTCATTATTAAGTATACAGCTCAGTAGCGTTAAGGACTATTCACATCATTGTGCAACCAGTTTCCAGCACTCTTTTCATCTTGCAAAGCTGAAACTGTGTGCCTGCTAAACAATGATCCCCCAGTCCCTCTTCCGCCCGGCCCCTGGCAACCGCCATTCTACTTTCTGTCTCTATGAACGGGACTACTCTAGGTACCTCATGCAAGTATTTGCCTTTTTGTGACTGGCTCATTCCACTTAGCATCATGTTCTCAAGATTCATCCGTGTGGTAGCGTGGGTCAGAATTTCCTGTTTCCTTGGTTGTAGTCTTACTACAGCCCACACCCTGTTCCCTGTGGCCCCTGATTGTACCCATCATCACTGTAAAGGCCTTGGCGTGCTCAACGTTATCATGCGTTCTGTCCAGTGGGGGACATAGCCCAGTTGCAGATGACAGTGGCAGGGAGAAGCGGTCTCTGGAAGGAACTTGGCCCCTTCCAAGTAGGTGACAGGGAAATAAATGAGATTGTTTTGCAAGTAGGTGACAGGGAAATAAATGAGATTGCATGTGGTGTCCCCACCCTTACCCCTAACTTCCATCACTGCGCCTGTCCCAAGTCTTCAGTCATCCACAGAGAAGCAGTGGGGCTGTGGGGTTAGAGGTTAGAAAAGTGTATTTCCGGAGCGCCAGGGTGGCTGAGTCAGTTCAGCATCCGGCTTTTGGTTTCAGTTCAGGTCACGATCTTGCACTTGGTGGCTTCGGGCACCATGTCAGGTTCGATGCTGACAGCATGGAGCCTGCTTGGGATTCTCTCTCTCTCTCCTTCTCTCTGCTCCCTCCCTTGCTTGCTCTCTCTCTCTCTCTCAAAATAAATAAACAAATTAAAAAAAAACAAACAAACATGGATTTCCACATAAAATGGCCTTGGGTTCCTGGCCAGGCTCTGTGCCTTACTGAACGTATGATGTTGGGTAATGTTATTAACCTCTCACAGCACCCCCTCCAATCATCCATAAGTGGACAGAAAAATACCTGTATCAAAAAAGCTTGCTCTTTTGTTTCCTTCTGAGTTGTAAGATATTTTCTGGACTTTTCCAGGCTTAAACTTAACTTCCCAAATTAAAACATAATAATATTGTGACCCGTTTCACTGAGTTGTTTAGAGACGTAATGGGAAGTCATCTGACATTTTGGCCACTCTGAGATGTCTTGTTCCAGCCTGCAGATTTTAGGGAACCTCATGATACTGGAAAAAAGAGAATGCTCATTACTGTGCAGCTTTTGCATGTCAGACGTATTATTTTTTCATCAAAAACACTGAGTAGAACTGTATTATGGTGCTTGGCTCTTTGCATTATTACCATTATCTGACTCTTTGGTTGTTCTGAACCACCCTAGCACCCCCAACTCCTACCGTTTGATCAGTGCCTAATGCAATGCCCAAAAAACTACAGATCCCCCCACCCCCAACCAGTAAAAAAAAAAAAAAATGTTTCTTTAACACATGGGGAATCAGCATCTGCCTGTATTTGGCCACTAATACATTCCCCATATCTTAAGATACTCTGTTCCCATTGTGATACCCCCATGGCCTCATGGTGAAAGGTACCATTCATTCGACCTCTCGACTCAGGCAAAGAAGGAAGCCTGGCTGTAGAAACTGATTTCGGCTCCTCTCTGAAGTTGGGCATCTCTCTTTGCAGACCAGTTAGGAATTTTTTTTTTCCTGCCTCTGACCCTACCCTCCTTTCTTTTGATAAACAGGACAGCTGTCCCCAAAGGGATGAATCCATTACCTTTCACCAGAGTTGAGTTCATTTTCCATTGCATGTTTCAGTTTAAAGAGAAAGCCTTTTAAAAGGCTTGAGCATACATGGAGTATGTGTACTTAATTTTTAATATGTGTATGCACACCGCCAAGAGAACAGAGAAGCCTTAAATAACAATGAAACTGAATTGTACATTTTGCGTGTTTTATGTGGCACTGATTCCCAAATATACTCTTAGCAGCCAGGTATTATTTAATACATCCCCATTAATCAAGTTGCCAAATCTAAATGAAAACCATATTTAAATATGTTTAATAAGATTACAGCTTTTGGTTGAATATCAAACTAACATAACTGTTTTTCCCCAGCCAACTCTCATTTGCTGTCTTACATTTTTACTCTGAACGCTACTTCTTTTGTTCTACCAAATGAATCTTGATTATAAAACAGTTTATACTACAAACTTTTAGCATAGTGTGGGTTTCCACTGAGCCCTTAAATGTAAATGTTTTAGAGCAAGAAAACAACCCTGAGATTTTTTTCTGGCTGAAAAATGAGATGTCTCTTTGTGGGGTGAGCACTTGAATTAAAAAGGAAATTAATAATTGTCTTAGAGATACTAAATTGTAGCTTCTGTAATAAATGGAGTCTGCCTTTGAGCTGTTATTGCTTTTAGTGTTTTGTACTAAATGTACTTTGTTGATTATTTTTTCCCCCTTCGGAGTATTCAGGCTTCTGTTTTGTAATAGCGCCACCTAGAGGCTGTATGGAACATGGCATGTGCTGCTGAAACCTCAGTACCTTTTTAAAAAGCAATCCCCCTGTTCTTTGAGATGCGGTGATAAAATGCTGTGGGTCTTGGGGTTGGAGGAGGGAGAAGGCGAGGGCATCCTGATGAGGTAGGTTGCGAGTTCCATCCACCAGGCTTCCAACCTGGCGATAACCAAAAAGAAGCTGTAACTAAAAAGAACTGTTTTTATAAAGAAGTATCCAAACTTGGAGTAATGTGTTCGTTTCTGGCAGATTTTTTAAAGTTGTGAGCAAATTTCCTTGGATTCATTTAAACTGTTTAACTCTTGTTCTTGTCCTCAGCAGTTTGCTGTTTTTATCCTCATCACAGGCGTTTCCCGTAGTGATTCCATTGAAACGATTATTGCGTGTGGTGCTTCGATTTACCGTCCTGTGCTGATTTCTTCTCACTTACGGAAATGTTTTTTTCTTTTCTTTCTTCACTGTTCTCTGTATGAGTCCTTCTGGAGTTCTGTTTCAGCCTTTCAGCCTCTTTATCCTTTCCACTGATGATTCATTATCACTTCCTCCAGCTTCTCAGAGTTCCTGCGTGGCTGGCTGTTCATGCTTACATGTCTTAAAGCTTTTGCATCTTTGATTAATATGATCGTAAATGTGTTTATTAAAACCAATAAGATTCTTTGATTCTGAATACTGATGACTAATCCTTATAAAACTTTTTGTACTGTAATAAATGCAAAATAAGGGACATATGTTTAACTTTGTATACTATAGAAATGATGTGCTTCATCTTAAATGTAGGGGCACCTGGGTGGCTCATTCAGGTAAGTGTCTGACTTCAGCTCAGGTCATGATCTCACAGTCCATGGGTTCAAGCCCCACACTGGGCTCTGTGCTGACAGCTCAGAGCCTGGAGCCTGCTTTGGATTCTACGTCCCCCTCTCTCTCTGCACCTCCCCTGCTTATGCTCTCTCTCTCTCTCTCTCTCTCTCTCTCTCTCTCTCAAAAATAAATAAGCATTAAAAAAATAGAAAGTAAATAGTGTATAGCAATGCATAAAATTCTTCTGGATAGATACTATCTGTATATCATATCTCTTTGTAGATGATGATGATAGGCAACATTTATTGATGCTTTCTTTTTTTTTAAGTTTATTTATTTATGTATTTATTTACTTTGACAGGGAGAGGGAGAGGGAGAGAGAGAATCCTAAGCCGGTTCCACACTGTCAGCTCAGAACCCAATGTGGGTTCGATCTCATGAACCGTGAGATCTTCACCTGAGCCAAAATCAGGTGTCAGACGCTTAAACGACTGAGCCACCCTGGCACGCCTATTGATGCTTTCTGTGTGTCAAGCACTGTTCAAATCGCTTTACATGAATTAACTGATTTAATCACCACAGAAAAATATCATAGAGCAGGAACTAAAATTATCCGCGTTTTTACATATGTTCACAGAATGTTTATGCATTCCCAAAAGGGAAACGTAGCAGTGTCATGCATAAGCCTGCTGTATTAGTGTATAGTAAGTGAGTTAATATTATTCATTCTTCCTTAAACTTTCAGAGTCACTTTGGTTCCCCTTTCTTTGCCCCATCATCTGCCTTTCCCTTTAGGAACTAGTGCACCTTTTTCATCCTTTGATACCTGTCTCTTTCTCCTCACTCAGTACCTCCAGCTGTGTCTAATGAAAAAGCAATGTCTGCCCTCACAAAACTTATATTCTAGTTACAAGGAATCTGGTAACAAGTAATTTTAGCAACCAGGGATCACAACCAATAATATATGACTTCAGGTAGCGAAAAATTCTGTGAAATAAAGTAAAGCAGTACAAGGGAACAAAGAGGGATCGGACAGAAGGAACATGACATCCTGGCTGTGTGAGCAGCAAGAAAGGCCTTTCTGAGGAAGAAGTATTTGAGATGAGATTCGAGTGGCAGAAAACAAGAGTGAGTGCAAAGGCCCTGAGGTGGAAATGAATTGAATATGTCTGAGGAAATGCAAAAAAGACCAGGGAGGCTGGAGTGTGTTATGTAAGGAGAATTCTGTGATGTGAATCTCTTCTCTGTCTTTCCTTCTTCACTCTGTGGTACTGTTTTGTTTTTTGTTTGTTTGGTTTTGTTGTTTTTTGTTTTGCCTCAGACCCTGATTTCATTGAATTCAAAGAAATCCTGAAGTGTCTTCCATGGGAATCGCGTACAGGGAAGTTCACAAGCAAGAGAATTGGACTGAGAAAGTTGACACTCTGTGTGTCTTCCACCTATACTCATATCCCACACGTTTATATCCTGTAAAGTCAGATTATGATGAACATATGGCTTAAGTGAAATCCAGCCTCCTTGGTACAGTCATTCATCAGTCAGGTCTGCCATTGTGCAGAGCAGACCTTAGATATAATACTTCTCACACATATGGTGACTGTCCTTTGTGTGTCCACCCCCACTCTGACTCGAGTGGAAGCTTCATGAGGGCAGAGACTATGTCACAATCACTCTTCAGTGAGTTTTCTTTATTTTCTTCATTTATTCAACAAATGTTTCTTGGGTGCCATCTATGTATGCGCCAGCCACTTGTGCTAGGTCTGTCTCTGGTTTTTACAGACAGACACAGCTCTGAACAAGAGAGGCTCAGTCCTTCTTAAGTTTCTTACAGTATTGCAGAGGAGAAATACGATGAAATAGACAGCTGTGATAGAATGTGCTATATGATAGGATAGGTAACAATAGGTGACACACCTTCCCTAGCCTTGGGGAATCAGAGAAAACATTCCAAAGAAATGGCAGTTGAAACAAGGCTTGGAAATGTTAATTAATCATAGGTGTGTGTGTGTGTGTGTGTGTGTGTGTGTGTGTGTGTGAGAGAGAGAGAGAGAGAGAGAGGGAAAGAGAGAGTCTTGAGGGCTGAAATGGGAGGGTATGCAGAATTTTAGATCTTGGGAACAAAGGATTTATGAACCCAAAAGTGAACTCGATTATGTATTGGGAAGCAAATGTGAATTTGAGTGAATGAATGAATAAATTAATGCTTTTGTGCTCACATGTGGTAGGGGCAGCTCATGAGATGGAAACATAAAGCCAAAAGGCATTTTGTCGCTTCACCTTGATAGATCACTATTCCAGATTTTTCCCATCGTTTCCCTGTAGGCAGACTCCTATGGAGACCCACCTCATTATCAAAAGGTTGTTTGCCTAGTACATTATTCAATGACTTATTGGGAGAGCAGGCTAAGCATTCATCTAACCCTGGGGATGGTTTATCAATGGGTTTGGACAGATCCAAAACCCAATGGCCAGAACTCCTAACTTTCCTGAACACTGCTCAGATGAAAACTATGGAATGAATGAATAACTGAAATGAGAAGTCATAACTCAGGAGCTGTGCATTGAACGGACAGTGGCCACTGGTGTGTTTTAGATGCCAGAGGCAGAATTGCTGGCTTGGGAGGTAGGGAACTGGATTCCAGTCTTTGCTCTACCATTAACTTGTGTGGCATTGAGCAAGTAACAGTTCTCTAACCTGTGCACTGGAGAGCCACGCAGTATCTAAGGTCCCTTCCAGCTCTGGAATTCTGTGTTCATTTTCGTTCTGTCTGCTGAGGAGTGGGAGATGACGAACATGTGTGGGTACCAGCCAGGCAGTCCCCTCATCCTTCTTGGCCAGCAGCCCTGTCCTGAGGTACTCATTCCTTCAGAAGCATGGGCATCTCTAGGCCCAGAGCACCCTGAGAAGCTGTCCGAATATGCCACATTCGTGAGTAGGTTCTGGTTGTCCACTACCTATGTTCTGACAGGGCCATGAATGACCACACTCGTGATGTCCTTCTCCTTCCCCTGGTATCTGTTCTTCTAAAGTGATCCAAGAGGTAGGCTAGCCCTGATGTGGGCTTTCCATAGATTCTGCAGGGGGAGCTTCTGGTCTGCCCGTGTTTCCTCTCCTCTTCCTGTTCTAGAGCCAGACAGCAAGCATCCAGACCCCAGCCCCTCTACTAACCACCTGTGTGGCCTTGATCAGCTCCCTTATTATCTCTGTGCGTCGGTTTCTTCAATCAGGAAATGTGGATAGCATTTGTTTCTACCTCATAGGGTTAATTGTAAGATAATGAGATGATTTATATAAAGCAGTTAGAACAGTGCTTGGCACATCACAAGTACGAAGTACCTGGCTGCCTTCCCCCCTTAAATATCTGTGCCCCATTCTCAGGCAAGCGGTAGAGCTACTGAGGTAAATAGGACACCATCTCTGCCCTGAGGAGTCCAGTCCGGGGCCATTCACCGAGCGCCTCCTGGGTGGTAGACACCTGGCCTGGATTGCCTCGCTGAATTCCCACCACAGCCCAGCGTGATGCTTATTGTTCCTATTTCACACCCGAGGAAACTGCAGCCCAGGGACGCCACGTGACACTCCCAGCATCTCGCAAGTAGTAAATGGCAGTGCTGGAACCGGAGCTCAGTTCTCTTAGGCTCCAAATCCAGTGCTCTTTCCACCAGCCTCACGCAGCTACCGTGAGGCTGCCCTCGCGTGGTTTGTTTTGAAAAGAAAAAGAAGCGGGGCACAATGGGAGTGACCCTGATGGGAAGTAAATCTCTCCTGCTCAGGGCTCCACGTTTTGCTCTCAGAAGCAGGGGAAAGGCAAGGCGCATGAGCCCAGCTCCCAGCAGCCCTTGCTTTCAGCCCATCTGAAAAGGATCCGTCTTTAAAAGCAAGGAGCCAGAAAAAATAATTCATCCTAAAAACAAACTCTGTCATGAGTCATTTGACTTTGCTTTCCCCTGAACCCATAGTTTATGTCTTGGGCGAGCTAAGGCTAAAGGAACATCTGATAAGTTTTAGGCCAGCAGAGCCATTGTTTAAGGAGCTTCGCGTCCAGTATGTGCCTGTTGGACCCCGTGATTTAAATCAAGGCTTGCGCCGATGGGGCCTGACCATTTGTTATTTTTCTCGTAGTCATATTGGGGTGTGATTGTGTAGTAGTTGTATCAAGATGACAAGAAATCACTTTGGTCCGTGATTCAGAAGTTCTTGAGCCATGAACTAGCCTATGTGGTGGTTATTCTGAGTGAATGTGTGCCCAAGAGGAATGTGTATATGTGCGCACAAGTTCAGATGTGTAAACACCTTTGCAACTGAGGGAGCGAAGGAGGGAAAGGCAGCTTCCCCGTGAGCTGCTTTCCATTCCCATCAGCAACGGATGAAGCCTCAGCCCTGGGTGGACACCACCCAGAGAGCAAGGCAAGTGACTCTGTCTATGCGGCCAACTTGCTCTTTTTAGATAAGTGAGAAGTCAGGGTGCCTGGGTGGCTCAGTCGGTTAAGCGTCTGACTTTGGTTCAGGTCATGATCTCGCGGTCTGTGAGTTCGAGCCCCACAGCTGACAGCTCAGAGCCTGGAGCTTGCTTTGAATTCTGTGTCTCCCACTCTCTCTCTGCTCCTCCCCCATTCATGTTCTGTCTCTCTTTCTCTCTCTCTGTCTCTCTCTCTCTCTCTCTCTCTCTCTCTGTCAAAAATAAACATTAAAAAAATTTTTTAGATAAGTGAAAAATAACAGGAATACACTTACATCATAAAAACTCGAACACTCTAGGACTACAGAGTAAAAGACAAAAGGCACAAACCTCACTTGATCCTAGACATAATCACTATCATACAATGTGCATATCTTCTGAACTCTTTTCATGCTTTTGCAGACGCATATATGTGCGTGTATAAGATCATAGACTACAAATTGTCCTGCAAGGTTGTTTTTTTTTTTTTTCATTTATAAGGTATTTTGGAGTATGTTAGAGCACATAGAGCTGCCCCATGCCCTTTACATACTGACATTAATTCCAGAGTCTGTATATGAAAAAATTATTTAACCGCTGTCTTACTGATACACACGTAGGTAGTTTCTATAATCTGGCTTTTATAAACGGGGATCCAGGGACCATCTTTGCTGTGGCGCTTGATATACAAGTATGAAAACCTCTCTTGGAGAGATTTGAAAAGGCAGAAATGGTCCTGGAAAGATTGTGCATTTAAAATGTTAGCTGTGGCCAAAATGTCCTCCACAAGGGCTGTCCCGATTTGTATTCCTGCCAGCGGTGTCCCTGTGCCTTTGCCAATACCGGGTGTTGTCAGTCGGGTAACATTTTTGCCAATTTCTTGGGCAGAAGAGGACTCTTCATTGTTGTTTGCCTTTGCTCTGTTACTGGCAAGAATGAATATTTTCTTCATCTCCTTGGTCACTTGACTTCTGTTTTCTGTTAATGGCCTCTTAATATCCTTTCTTCAATTTCCCTTGGGGTCTCTCTCTCATTGCTTTGGAGTTTTTTGTATGCTCTGTATATCAGCCCTTTGCCATATATATTGAAGAGTTTCTTATAATATGTCCCCCACCATCTACCTTTGCCTGTGATGTCTGGTACAGCAGTGTTAAGTTTTCATATACTCATATCTGCTACTCTCAGTCTCCGTGACTTCGGGATTTCTTGGAAACGTTCCCTGTAAACTATTTCTTCTCCTACAACTGTTTCTCAGAATGCTAACATTTTAGGCCAGAGCACACCAGGTTAGCAGAATGGTCTGTGGGTTTGTGCATTCTTGGTGATTTCACCATTAATTATGGGAAAATTCTGAAACCATATGGATCAGTCATTAGGCAAATGAGAGGCAGCAGAGGTCTAGCTAAAGCATGCAACCTGAAGTCATTTATATGGGTTTTGGGCCATGTCCAAGACCCTTTACTTGCCATTTGATTTGGGGACATCACTTTGCTGCTCTGTGCCTTAGTTTATTTCTCTGTAAAATGAAGTGAATCACAATTTCAGACCTTATTATGAGGTTTAACAACTCCCATGTTTCAGCATGTGGTCACTATTCAGTACGTGTTTGTTTCTGTCTTTCCTGACAAAAGGCCTTTCTCCCCCCTGAATATTTAAATATAACTGGTCATTTAAAACTGTTGACTTCCATCTCTTCTGAGGATTTTGTAGCTGAATAGTGGGATCAGCTTGCTCATGAGTAGAACTAAGGCAATTTCCTCATGATGCATCTCAGTGGGCCTAAAGGAAACAAAACACCTACACCATTGCTCAATGCTGGAAAATTCTCCAGGGTGGCCGACCCCTTTTGGAGGAGAGAGCCAAGGCTCTGGGGTACTACTTCAGTCGATGTGGGTGGACAGTTCTTCTTCCAGAACTTTTGTTCTCACTGAGCCTCTTGCCCACGCAGAGATAATTCCCTCTGCCTCTGAAACCCTCTCCTCTTCCCCTCACCTCGCCTGGCATCCTTCCCTTCTTACGCCAACATTGTGCTAGAGATCAGGAGCTCAGACACTCGAGCTGGACCGCGTGGCTTCAAAATCCAGCTCTGCCACGCTTACTTGTGAGGCCTGGAGCAGGGGATTAATTTCTCTCTGCCTCGGTCTTCCTACCTGTAAAATGGGAATTCTAGTGTTACCTACTTCATAGACCTGTCACAAGAGTTAATATTTATAAAGCACTTGGCACACAGCACAGTGTTCAAGGAGCTACAAAGAAAACATACGTGGTATCTGAATCCCATCTCCTCCTCTCCTAGCCAGCTGACGCTGCATGACATACGTTTCCTGACCTCAGCTTTCTCATTTGTGAAATGGGTATGAAAACATCTACTTCATGGAGCTGCCGGGCAAGTCACATGGGATAATGTGTGTACCGATTATAGGTACTCAATCAGTGGTGGCTACTGTGGTGATGATTCTAGAGAAGGACACGAGTGAACATGCAGGGAGGCTGGTGATTGATTGAAAAGAAAAGATTCGAGTCAGACACTGGGTTAGAATTTAGCCTCCCACTTGGCCCTAGGACCTTGGACTTAACCTCTTCAACATGCAGTCTCCTTATCTATAAAACTGGATTGATAATGGTGCCTACCTCTAGGCTTATTACAAAGGGGGAAAATGATAATCAATTGGGCACATAGAAAATGCTTAATAAAATGAACTGTTATTGATTGTTAATGGCTCCTGTCCATCCGTGGGAAGATCCCTGCCTGCAGTCAGGGGTCCCTGGTTAGAAGGAATGGCAGGACAGCCACATCCCAACCCAATCTGCTCTCCTGCATATCTGGAGCACAAAAGAGGAAAGAGGATCAAACTCAGGAAGGAAAACTGAAGCAGAAGCTTGGTCTCTGGGGAGCAAGCCAAAATGATTGGGGCAGAGAGAACGACACAATGAAGTATGTCCATCAGGATCTATCTGCAGCAACACATCTCATTTTAATTCTTAAAACAGTCCTGTTGGGGGGCGCCTGGGTGGCGCAGTCGGTGAAGCGTCCAACTTCAGCCAGGTCACGATCTCGCGGTCCGTGAGTTCGAGCCCCGCGTCGGGCTCTGGGCTGATGGCTCAGAGCCTGGAGCCTGTTTCCGATTCTGTGTCTCCCTCTCTCTCTGCCCCTTCCCCGTTCATGCTCTGTCTCTCTCTGTCCCAAAAATAAATAAACGTTGAAAAAAAAAATTAATAAAAATAATAAAAAAAAAAAACCAGTCCTGTTGGGTAGGTATTACTATTTCCTGTTTTTACCTGGTGAAACTAAGGGTCAGAGAGATTAAGTGACTTGCTCAAGGTCACACAACTAAAAAGTGGAGAAACCGGGATTTGAGCCCAGGTTTATCCGACCCCAAATCCCTAATGATGTGCTGTTAATATATGTCCTGCCTCTGTTGAGAATGACTCATAGGCCAAGGGAGAGGGGGAGGAGGAGGGAGGGATGACCCTGTTTCTCTGGGAAGAGGCAGGGCAGTAGGCCTGGAGCTGACAGGCTGTATGTAAAAATTTGGAAATTTTGCCCTAAAAGACAAAAGAGTGTTTTCAGCTGAGGCCATTTCCAACTGTACCCTATGTACTAGGCCAAGGGTAAACCAAAACACAGCCATAAATAGTATTCCCCAGAATTCCTGTCACAACAGCCCACTGTGCTCCTTCTGTTTGGAGATGGATGTTGAAACGCCCCACAGGAAAATGGCTGAATCTGTCACTGTTCCTGAAGTCAGTCATAGCCCCTTCCAATGATATATGTGCCTTCGGTGTGAATCATCAGGAATCGTGAGATGTCCGCCATTGTGGAGCCCCGACCGACAGCCTTGCCCGAGCAATCAGGAGCATCCTTGGACTTGAGGCAGCCTTCCTAAAGCCACTGCTTCGAAGGGGCCCATCCTAGTTTAGCAGGCACGTCCCAGCTTATTACAAAATATGTTTTTACAGCTATCCACTCCTCTATCAAAGCTGAAATAACTTTGAACAACTTATCTAGTCTAATGTGTTTAAAAGACAGGGGACATTTGGTTCCAGAGTAGGAAGTGATGAGAGAAAGGTTATAGAGAGAAAACCTGAGACTGGAATCTGGGCCTTCGGATTCTTCATCCAAATCCTGTCGAAAGCTGTCCTCCTGAACCTTTCCACAAGGTCTGCTAGCCTCTCCGAAAGGCAGGGAAGGAGGTTGTGTTTGTACTTGGTGCTTTCTACCCTACCCCCAACTTCGGTACTTCTTTTCATCTGTCAAAATAACTAGGCCTATGTGCTCAAATCTTGTTCCTGGAGAAGCATTTTCTCAGATTTCCAGAGTTCTTGCCCCTCACCTAGCCAGGACTTTTTCCTATTTAGGGCAGTGCTGCCCTTTGAACAGTGGGAAGTCCTCTTGGCCAGGAGGATGCCTGGCTCAGCCCCTGTTGGGTGGCTTTTCCCCAGAGGAGACTTTGTCTCCCCAGGCATTGTTCCTCATCTCTAGGGGCCAGGAGAGGAAGAAGGAAGCAGTAAACGTTAGTTGATCACCCGTAACTTACTTGGTTATATAGCCACATTTACTTTTTTAAGTTTATGTATTTTGAGAGAGAGAGAGAAAGAGGGAGGGGCAGAGAGAAAGGGAGAGAGAGAATCCCAAGCACGCTCAGTGCTGAGAGCACAGAGCCCAAGGCACGGCTTGAACCCATGAACCTTGAGACATGACCTGAGCCAAAACCAAGAGTCAGATGCTTAACCAACTGAGCCACCCAGGTGCCCCTCTGTAGCTACATTTAATCTGTAAGTTAGCTGTGTGAGGTAGGTAAATATTAGTATTTCCATTTACAAATGAGGAGTTAGAGGAGCTCCTGGGTGGCTCCGTCGGCTAAGCGTTTGACTCTTGACTTTGGCTCAGGTCATGATCTCATGGTTGTGAGATCAAGCCCCGCATTGGGCTCTGCACTGGGCATGGAAACTGCTTGGGATTCTCTGTCTCTCTGTCAGAAAGAAAAAACGAAAACAAAAACAAGGAATTCAAAGTCCAGAAAAAGGCAGATATGCTTGCTCAAAGCTACACAGCTGGAAAATGAGAGAGTTGGGACCTGAACCTAGATTTGCCTCAAAATCCAAACTATAAATTCTTTCAGGTTCATCCAGCTGGGGAAAGGGGGATTAATGAACGTGCACACATACGCATGTGCATGCACACATAGAGTAAGAAGAATGCTTTCTAGACTGTGGAGTGCTGCCCACCGGTGAAGGGTGGTAAGAATGACATTTTGCCACCCAGTCAGACCAGTGCTGAGTCCTTGGGGAAACTGGCTTTCCCCAAGGAAGTCTGGGAATCACAACCCTTACTCACATGTGAGAGGAGGTGGGAAGCTATTTAGGGGCAGGAGTCTATGAGTAGTTCAGTAGTTCTCAGATGTCATCAGCGGCTCCTGCAGGCAGAGCCAGATGCATGATTTGTGGGATCCAGGGACAGGGAAGTCCCCCCTTCCCACAGGCCTGCTGCCTCAACTCATGACTGACAGGTGACCCCCAGGGTTGCCAGCTTCCCGGCCAGCACCCCACGGCAGTGGGGGTGGCAGGGAGAGCCACGGCCTTGCCCCACCCTGAGACACCAGCTGCTCACTACCTGACCTGGCTCTCCCCACACCTGTGCTTGGCCCTGTGTGCCCCCCACCTCACGTAGCCCGTCGCCACCCCAGAGGTGCACAGTCAGCAGTGGGATGTGGAGTAGGGCAGAAGGCAGAGAGCAGACAGCCAAGAACCAGCTTGAGGAAAGGAAAGGCAACAGCCGGCCCCCAGCCCACCTTTCGCTGTCCCATCAGCCTTTATTTGCAAAGCACACATTCAAAGATAAAATTATTAAGAATTCCACGACAATGACTACAGATCACTAAACCCCAAGCCTGGGCTCTCCCTGACATGGGGCCCTGGGCGACAGACAACACAGAGGGCACACCCATGACGCTGGCCCTCGCTGGCCCTTAACAAAGGGCCCTTTGCAAAGTTCCAGGCCCTTAACAAAGTTTCACCAGCCAGTGGGAATTGAAAACAAAAGAGCGGTGCATTGAGTTTTTAACAACGCTAAGTGTAGACAGTTTCAATATTTTACCTTTATTCTGAGATCGTGGTACCTGTTTTTTTATTACGTTAAAATCGCCTATTTGTTATGACGTAACGGTCAGAGCACGTGTCAAGTAGTTGTGGGGTTTTTTGTACGTCTTATTTTTAAGGTCCTTATGTGGCAAAATAAAAAGCTGGTAATTCTTTGCTGGTTTCTAAAATGGATCCACAATGTGGGAGCTCCTGAGCTATGCCTTATGAGAAGATAGCCCTTCCTGTCTGAGGGAAAGAACCTTGTCCCCCAGCCACCAGCATCAGACAGGCTCCACCCAGCCTACAGTTAGCATTGTTGTTGTACGCGTTAGTATTTTCTTCTCGGTGCGTCTTCACTTTCGTGAAGTCTGAAGTCTGGTGGCTTCTGTCACAAGAGGCAAGACAAAATAAGGGCATCGAAACCAAAATTAAAAGTTTGAAACTTCCCAGTTTCCTCTGACCCCAGAGAGAGCAGGGCCTGAGGACAGTTACTTCCCCAAATCGCCCAGCCATCCACAGCCCCTGAGGAGAGGTGATAATACATCCAGGACAGACCCAGCCTATGTCTTACGTCTTGATGTCATTATTGATAATTGATCATCAGAGGGATTAGGACCCAAAGGTGAGTTTTACTGCAATGATAAACTATGGCCACCCTAATTACCCATGCCGTCATCTCTCCTGAGACAGCAAGCCCCAGAGAGGCGGCTGTTTTCTCTGGGCAGAAAGCCCATGGCGGCCAGTGGAAAGGTTGCATCTGTCAGCCTGGAGCCTGGAGGATCCACTTTGTTTCTGGGCTTCAAAGACTTAGTGGTGGATGAATCTCTGTAATTCCCAGCACAGTGGCTTCTCCCATTGCATTGTCTTGCAGGCACGTCAAGCTGAAGGCCAAGCCACTTTCCATCCTTTGATGAGGTAAAACACATCAACACAGTGGTCCACTGAACTCTGGAAGTAGACGGCATGCAGTGCCTTGGGGGCATGGCAGCCTAAATGGTTTTACTCCAGAAGATGCAGAATTAAACATAAAACAGACAGCTGATTGCTGTTATATTCACGTGCACAAAACCAATCATGAGGGTGTCTTCTCAGCTGTAGAACCAGAGAGGCTTTCCCTGGAATAGACTGGATGGTAGACGTGGCTTTAGGGTGTAAGGAGGAAGGGAGGAGGAAGGAGACGAAGAGGAGGGGATAAAAATAACAAGTCTGATAGGTGGATAGTTTTGAAATGCACAAAGTCTGTGCTATTTAATGGGGATTATTTTTTTCTTTTTATTCCGTGTAGGTAACATATGCAAAGAAATCTTTGCTGATACTGGCTTCAGAGTCCCGGGTTTAAGAAGCCAATCATTGACCCGAGGAAAAAGTTTTATAAATCACACTTTCAAGGCTTTCAGACAAAAGAACAATTTGGGGCAAGCTAGAGAGTTTGCAGGACATTTCGGTGACATTTCTCCATGCCCTTTGTTTCCCCCTTTCAAGAAAAGCCCTTTCTTTCCTTGCCGTCTCATGTAACAGCTTGGGATTCTTGACCCCCAACCCCCACCCCAGAAATGCATTTGAACTTGCTGGGTTTGTTAAGACTTGGGGCATGAAGCGTTTTTCCATGGTAGAAACGTTCTGGCATTCCAAAGCAGAACTAATGTGGGATTTGGGAAGGCTGCCCTATTTGTGCACTTAATTAGGGCTCCCCAAAGGCAGCTGATCCATCGTTGTCATAGGAAACCGACGCTGAGGCCAGGGAGGGCTGACACTGTGTGAGCACCCAGGAGAGTACTGAACATGGATTCCACACCTGTTCTCCACTGACTGGAATCAGGATTTAAAGGAAGTAAAGTTGGGGGCTGTCTGACAATGCCCATATGGATCTCAGGCCTGATTTCAGCATTCAGTGTGTGATCAGTGTTTGAGTCAAGTCCCCAAACTTTGGAGATACTGGGGACTATAGCAAGGCTCCCTTTGGGTTTATGAAATAAGGTCTTGGTTCTGATAAGATCCTTGATGTTGACAAAAATTACAGTGAACAGCTATAGACTTTAGAGTTCCACAGGTCTGTGCCCTGAGTCTGACTCTGCTGCTATTAGAAGATGCCAGATTTTGGAGAAGATCTTCATTTCTAATCCTTTTTTTAAAAAAAAATTTAATGTTTATTTATTTTTGAGAGAGAGCCAGACAGAGACAGAGTGTGAGCAGGGAAGGGGCAGAGAGCAAGGGAGACACAGAATCTGAAGCAGGCTCCAGGCTCTGAGCTGTCAGCACAGAGCTGAACGCGGGGCTTGAACTCACAAACCATGAGATCATGACCTGAACGGAAGTCAGACACTCCACCAACTGAGCCACCCAGGCACCTCGAAGTTCTTCATTCCTGAACTTTGGGTTTCTGCCCTGTAAAGGGGCATTCTAACACCTATTCCATGGGTTCCTTATAATGCTAACAACAGCTAACCTTTGTTGAGCAGTTACTGTGTGCAGGGCACTGTTATAAGAGCATGAACTTTATTAACTCTTCAGTCCTCTCTGGACCCAGTGAAGTGGATTGTGTATTAGAGGTTGGCAAACCACTCCCCGTGGGCTGATTCTTGCTCACTGCCCGTTTTTGCAAATACTGTTTTATTGGAAGACAGTCACGCCCATTTGCTCACATAGAGTCTGCGGGTTGCTTTCACACTGCAACTGCAGGGCTGAGTGGTTGTAACAGAAGCTGTGCATCCCTCAAACCCTGAGATATATTTGCTATCTGACCCTTTACAGAAAAAAAAAAATTGCCAACTCCTGCTTTAAATGATCCAAATTTAAAGATGAAGAAAAATCTAGCATAGACATCTTGCATAACTTAACAGCTCACACAGCTGGTAGCTGATCGAACTGGGATTGGAACCCAGAAGCCTGGTTCCAGAACACAAGCTCTTCACCATTGTCCTGTACATCATGTGTACAAAGCTCCTAGCACAGTGCCAGACACACGGGAGACACCGACTGCCTTCGTTTCGTTAGCAATTCTCTGCATTCCCCTGTAGAACTCCTTTTCCTCTGCCTTAGGTTCCTATGATTTCCGATTGCTTTTTCCTTCTCTTCTGCCAGCTTGTCTTTTCAACTCAGCAGATTTCTGAGCAGTTTTATCCCCATTATCTCAATCCATCAAACACCGCTGTGAGGCTGGTATTATTGTCTTGATTTAAAAGAAGAAAACCACTCCCGAGCTCCCAGGAATTTTTACACTCCATTTGGAAACCCTCAGAGTAAAAGTCACTAGGAGCTTTTAGAACATTTGTTTTATGCTGAAAACTAACATTAAAGGAAAAAAATAAGTAACCCAGCAGTTACTCAAGAAAGGATTACAGTCTAAGTGGGGTGAGAAAATCAAAATATTGGAACAATGGCAAGTATTTAAAAGTTCTTTAGTACACACTGTAGATGGGAATGACTCTGGAGAGGTGGGATGTGGGTACGTGGACAGTTTTCCTGGAGACGATCCAGTGTGAGGGGGCCTTGAACACGGGGCAGGATTTGAAAGAGGCTCATATTGGGGCATCATGGGAAGGAACCACAGAGAGAGACATGGAAATGGAAACATCCCAGAGGAGCAAGTCCAGCAAATTCCTAGGGGCTGTTGGAAGTCAGATTGGGCAATTAGCATGGGGGGAGAATGTGCAAGACTTTGAAGCCCAGAGAGAAGGATCTGGATTTTAGAATAATAGTGATAATTATGATGGTACTTAACGTGCACAATTATTGACCCAGGCATTATATATGCATCCTCTCCTTTAACCAAGCCAACTGTTTTGTGCTGATGATAATCTTAGGTTCTGCCTGTGCAATAGTTCCTGCTTGCTGTGATGCGGTTATCTATTGTCAGTCTCTCGTGCACTCAGACAGAGAGTACCAGGGATTAGAAGCTCCCCACCACCTGGACCAGTCTGATACCTCCCACCACAGGCACTGGGGAACTATGGAGTGCTTTCGAGTGGGGGATGCCCTAAGGAAGGGAGCTGCTTTGCCCACAAAGGCTGGATGGGAGCTGGGAAAGACAGGAAGAAGGACGTAGTATGAACCCATATGTGTGGAATGCAGTTGTGAAGCAACCTTAGATTGTGCCACGGAAGCTTGAATTTGGGATGATTGAAGAGCACATAGCAAGAAGACAAGGACATAGAGTCTGAAGAGATTTAGGTTCAAGTCCCGGCTCCGCTGCTAAAGCTGTACTGCGTAAAGGAGGACAAAGGAAAAATAATTTGCTGATGGGGTTACATAACCTCTCACTGTGTCTCCTCCATCAGCTCCGGGAGAGGGTAAGAACCAGAACAGCAGAGAGCGCTTAAACAGTTGCACGTGCCAGCACTTTCCACATTCTCTTCTAGGCACTTGCTATATATTAGCTCATGTGCTCTTCATAGAAACCCCATTAGATAAAGGACATTGTTATCCCTTTCGTGTAGATGGGGAGAGACTGAGGCACAGAGAGATTAAGTAATATGACTGGTCACACAGCCGGTAAATAGAGAAAGTAAGCTTTGAACCCAGGCCCCTGAGTCCATGCTCTTAATCCCTTTCACACTGTCTCTAGGGTGATTTTACCCACAGGAGTGTTCTGGGGTTAAAGTTGTCCTTTCCCACCCCTTTCTCTGTGTGTTGACACTCTGCCACCACACCATGGGCTCAGGGACCTCCCCCGAGAGGGCCTGCCACAGTCTGACATCTTCCGCAGCCTGTCTAGAACTTTTCACTGCATCCCCTGACCCCAGACCCTCACCCCTGGCATTCCCAGTGCCCTTGGTTCTAGCTTCCTGCCACGACAGGACTGGCACCAGGCCTCCCCCCCCCCCTTCCAGCTCCCTTTCTTGGAATAATTTGCTTTGCCCTTGGGGCACTTTTACCTCTTTTATTCAAGATGACACTCCAGCCCAGCAGCCAGGATCCTTCTCCCCTGCCAGTCCACATAGCTCTTCTGAACAGGACTCGGCCACCTTCTCCAGGTCAGTCCCTGGTAGCTCGGCCAGTCCCACTTGCTCCTTGGAGCTGCCAGTCCAGAAGATGCGGCTATCCCAGGGAGTCAAAGAAGGCTTACTCACCCTGGTTGAGTCATCTTAGCAAAAGAAGTCAAAAGTGCCTTTAAAAAAAAATGTTCTTAAGAGCTGAAAGAAGGCCTACCTTCTTAGGGGACTATGAGAAGTCAGTGAGGTGATGTGTGTGAGTGGGTATCACAGCACCTGCCCAGTAGTAAGTGCTCAATAAATGATTGTTATTGTCAGCATTGTAGTAAGTATCATTACATAAAGTATCATTCATGACTCCCTGGAGGTATTTCCTTCAGACAGTTACATATTCAACATTTATTAGGAGGCAACGATTTACCAGATCCCTGTCTGGTACAGATACAGGCTGGATAAGTATGTTTGTAAAAGGAAGCAACGCATGTTGGTCACTTATTTTAAACTAGACACTGTTCTTGGTGTTTGGGGACATTATTTCGTTTAATCTTGAGGAGGTCTTTGCAGGAGATGCCATAATTGTCATTCTACAGCCGAAGAAACTGGGGTTCAGAGAGGTCAACTCACCAAAGACGTGGCCAGTGATTATGACACCAACTATTCTTTTAAATTTTTTTTTCAACGTTTATTTATTTTTGGGACAGAGAGAGACAGAGCATGAATGGGGGAGGGGCAGAGAGAGAGGGAGACACAGAATCGGAAACAGGCTCCAGGCTCCGAGCCATCAGCCCAGAGCTTGACTCGGGGCTCGAACTCACGGACCGCGAGATCGTGACCTGGCTGAAGTCGGACGCTTAACCGGCTGCGCCACCCAGGCGCCCCTGACACCAACTATTCTTAAATAGATCAAGATATTTTGAGATCAAGTCCTTGCTGTTGGATGATCCATATTTTATTCCCATGCCCATGCAGTAGAATGCCTTTATTTATGTACATTTCTGGTTAAAGTTCATAGAAAGGTGTTTTTGATTTCATCTCTATCGATGAGGTTTTTTGTGCCCGTCTTGGCATGCAAGTGATGAGCTTGGTGTGCTTTCCTCTGATGAGTGTGGCTTTCATCATCATCCAGGATACCATCTCTCATTACCTGGGACTAGGAGTGGAGAGGAAGAAGGTGGCTGGTAAGGATCTCACACTGGACTCACCTAGGACATAGTTTGCAAGTAATTTTGTTTTTTAAACAAGTCCCAGTCATAAGCTTGCTTCTTGGATTGGTGCCCTTTGCCTGTAGCCATTGAAAGCCAAGTATGTCAAGGAAAAAAAGGTCCTTCAGTTAGTTGAGGTTTTATTCTGGTTCTACTTTGGTGGTTTGAAACTAATTACAGACTCTGGGTTGTGCCTACAAGTACAAAATGAAATGAGAGTTTGAGCCAATTACTTTAATAACGAAGAGAGGAAAATCCACTTTTCTTTCCATTATCTAAAGATTTCAGGCATATGTAAGTTTCTTTTAAATTGAATTATGTGAAAAGTTGGCCTCAAGCCTTCATTTCACTTTGCTTGCCTAGAAACCGTCTGAGATTTTGAGAGAGGGGGTGGCATGCCTTAGACTGCTTCTGTGGGACTAGAGGGTCGGGTCAGCATAATTGCAGGCTAAGAAATGTTGATATTGTTGTGATAGAATATTTGTGTGTACTTGTCGGGGGGGAGGTGTTTCCAGATGACTCTTCATTTACATTGAAGAAAAAAAAAAAAGGCCGGAGTACCTAGAATAAATTTCAAGATGAGTTTTCATTCATGCCCTGTACTGATTGACTTGCTTCGTGACTGTGGCCTACAAGGCCTGCCTGGCCTGGCACCCACCCCTTTCGGACTCCACCATCTGCTCCTGACCAGGCCACACCACCTACCCTGGCTTCTTTCTTTTCTTTGTGCATACTGAACACACCCCCCAGCCTCAGGGCCTTCCTAATGCCCGTTCCCTTCTGCGTGGAATTCTCTTTCCCTAGATATTTCCATGGTTCCCTCCCCCATTTCCTTCAGATCTCTGCTCAGATATCATTTCACAGATATCATTTTATCAGAGAGACACCATTCTTGGCCACCCAGGCAGACGGCTTGCTCCATTCATCCTTCGTCATCACTGCCCTACTTGTTTTTTCCTTCTAGAACTGACAACCTCCTGACATAATATATGGGTACGTGCATTATACGCACGTGTGTGTGTGTATTATTTTGACAAACTTTATTTTTTAGAACAGCTTTTTTTATTTACAGAAAAATTGTGAAGATATGATTTTCATAAACCTCATCCCGGTTCCCCGTATTATGGACCTCTTTCCCTTATTGTTACCAACTTAGGTATGTTATGATGAGTCAGCCGGTATGGATGCGTTATTAGCTAATGTCCCTATTTTATTCCCAAGTTTTTATCTAGTGTCCTCTTTATGTTCCAGGATCTCATCCAGGATACCCCATTACATTCAGTCATCATGTCTCCTTAGGCTTCTATGGTTTTTGATGACCTTGACAGCTTTGAGAAATGGTAATCAGATATTTTGTAGAATGCTCCTCAGCTGGGATTTGTCTGATATTTTTCTCATGATTAGACCAGAGTTAAGATTTGGGGGGAAGAAGACCACACAGACAAAGTGCCATTCTCACATTATATCAAGTTATAGACTATCAACCTGACTTACCTCTGTCAGTATTGACCTTGGTCCCCCAGCTGAGGTAGGGTTTTCGGGTTTCTCCACTGTAAAATACTTTGTTTTTCCTCTTTCCCTGTACTCTCTGGAAGAAATCACTATGTGCAATGCACACTTAAGGAGTGCTGCATTTCCTCAAGGGTAGAATGTCTACATAGATTTGGAATTACTCTTCATGGGACATTTCTGTCTTCCCATTCATTCATTCATTCATTCCTTCATCCAATTGCTTTAGAACAGTATGAACTCATAGACATTTATGTGCTATTTTGGGCTATGACCCAGTATTACTTTTTTCTGTTATTTGTTCTGGTTTTGGCCATTGGGACTCCTCAGATGGATCTTTTATCTCTCTGAAATAACCCCTCATTTCGTTTGTTCTTTTTTATTGCTTCCTTACTTTCTGACACTACAAGATCCTCTAAGCTCATTTTGTCTGTTTCCTGCCCCAGCACCAGAATCAGCCACTCTCCATGGAGCCCTGATTCTTTTTGCTGGAGGATGATAACAAACACCAAGATCTGGGCACTAAGTGTGCTTATTGCTACTGAGCTGTTGTTGCTTCCTAGACCCACCCTGTTGACAGTGTGAGCAGATACCTGTGTGTGTACTAATCTATGTGTATACCCATATCTATAAATATTTATATATGTAATCATCTCTGTCCACATTAAGCTAACCATTAGTTTATACTTTATCCCCAACACTAATCTCTTATCACATGAGTCATTCTAGCTTCCCTCTCTTGCTTTTCTGTAAGCTTCCACTCAAGTAGTGAGAAGCCTGGCACCTGCCATATACCCTGCCTTTTCTTAATTATCCAGTTACAATATACAAGTGTAGAAATACCAGAATTGTCAACTTTATCAACTGGAGTATATTGCTGATGTACAGTCTCTGTTGTCCTGTATAAACTCTCCTCATTTCCAGAGTTACTTAGGTCAGTCCCTTTATCTCCCACAACCGTCAGTGACATTGTTTCATATGTTTGTAATACAGTTGGATGCCTTGTCACATATAGCACTTTCCATTATGGGTTACGCAGTGCATGATTCCAATTATGTGACATTCTGGAAAAGGCAAGATCATTGGGGCAATAAAAAGACCAGAGGTTGCTAAAGGCTCAGGGAAAGTGGGGGAGGATTAAATAGGTGAGTCACAGGGATTTGGGGGTGGGGGTGTGGGTAACTGATGAAACTATTATGATACTGTCATTGTGCATGCATGACATTGTGCATTTGCTAGAACTATTGAACATTGTAGCACAAAGTGAACTTGAAGGTGTGCATTGTATCAAATGTCTTTTCTGCCTCTATTAATAGGATTATATGGTTTTTATTCTTAAACCTATGGATGTGGTGAATTCATTATTGATTGTTGAATGTTGAACCATCCTTGCATACCTGGAATAAATCCCACTTAGCTGTGATGCATCCTTCTTTTTATACTTAGTTGGATTTTATTTACTAATATTATGCTGATGATTTTTACATCTATATTCATGAGAGATACTGGCTTTTGGTTTTCTTTTCTTGTAATGTAGTTACGTTTTGGGGGAATAAAAAGTTACACGCACATTTTCACCTGTGGGGCGTTGGTGCCTCTAACCACTGCGGCGTTCAAGGGCCAAGGGTATATCTCCTTAATGTATTTCCTGACTTTCCATATCAGGATGTAAACTCATGAAAAACCAGGGGCTATGTCACTTTTACTCACTGCTCTGCCTTCAGTAGCTAGAATAAGTACCCTGCTCAGGGTAGGTGTTTGATAAATATTTGTTAAATAAATTAATCAGTTGATTTTTACGGAGCACATCATTGTACTAGGCACTGTGCTCCGGAGGGAGAGACAACAATGAGAAAGAAAATGCCACGCATCTACAGTTGTCCCAGGGGTGGTAAGGGCGCCATGGTGGATAGACACTTAAGATGGAAAAAAACAACAGACTGTGGAGCTGAGGATAGGGAGGTATTGAAGTGTAGAAGACACGCACCTGAGCTAGCCTGGGCAAAAAGAAGGTAAGACATTTCCAGAAGGGGAAAGCACCGCCTGAGTTGAGTCGTCGAGAATGCGGTGACTAGCCTCTGTGAGCAAGAGCTATCCTGGTTGGGAGGCCAGCGCAGGCCCGATAAAGTCCATGGCGGACGATGTGCAAAGTGATTTTCTCACCCCACCTCATGTAACCCATTAGTGCTCCACACAAGGCAGGAACTATTAACTCACTCTACAGGTCGGAAAGTCCAAGTGACTCGACAAAATGTCACCCATGCTGAGTGACGACGGAGCAAGTCTGTTTTCTGTCCAGGGCTCGTTTTCTTTCTGCTACATAGATGACTAAGGCACGACTCAGGCTCTGGCGAAGGAGCCAAACACAGAAACAGATCTTTATGGTTATCAGTGCTTCCTTGGAATGTGCTTTATTGTTGTTTTCTTTAAGACTTCGGCCCTAAAAGTAGTAAGCTGAAAATCAGGGCTGCTTTGCGAATGCCCACAAACCACTGGGGGGGAGTTTTGTCAAAGAAGGCGGGAAAGAAAAATAAATGTGGGCTTCTGCTCTTTAAACCTCAGCCCAGTGAGCCCGGCTTCCCGGAATACTTGAGGCCGCTTCAAAGGCCTATTGTGGAAAGTCTCCAGATGTGCGTGGAAAACCTCACTGGGGAGCTTCCCAGTGAAGAGGCCTTTTAAGCTTGAACTGAGATGAAGGAAGTTGACGTGATGAGTCCTACCAGGTGGCCCGTTTTCTGAAGGAGCCCAGATTCCACCACGACCTTAGGAAGGCAGGCTGGGGGAGGGTGGGCTTAGCCGGTTCAGCTTCCTTTGCCAAAACGGCATCTTCTTTGTTTGCAGAAAGCAGTGGTCTTTTTTGCTGTAGTGAGAGGTAGGGGGCACTCAAGAAGTGATTTATCTACCTGTAAATTGTTAGTGACATCTTGTGAGGGCTGGATGGGGTTTCAAGAGTAGAAAAAGTCGAGGTCCTGAATGATCCGTGCCAGTCCCAACCAACGATGCCTCTCAGTGTTCTGAGCAGCAGCATCCTTTGGATTTTTATCCTGATGCTTTGCCCTGCATCTCCGTTAGAGCTTTTGACCCCGTACCCTATATCTGTCCTCAGTTTGAGGCCCCATCTTCCTTTTGCTAGGCACTTTGAAGTTAGAGAGACTCAGGTTTAAATCCTGGCTCTCTGGATAGCTGTCTCATCTCGGACCAAATAACTTGAGCGGCACCGAGCCTCAGTTTCCTCATCTGTAAAAGGAGTGTAAATCTAGCCCCTGTAGCATCCTCTGGGAGGAGGAAATGAATTGCCGAGTTGACTCACACAAAGTGCTCGCACGGTGCCTGGCACAGAGGAAGGATTCAGTCTGTTTTCATAGCCTTCCTCTTCGATCCAGTCCTACGTTTGGGAAGGCAGGGGCGGTCCCATTTGGCTCTGACTGTTCCTTCTGTAGCTTTTCAGATCCTCTCCCCGCCGTGTCCATATGCGCTTAGCTAAGTATTTTGAGATCACAGTGTATTTGGGGGAAAGTCCTTTTGGCTACAGCTAAAATTAGGTCTCTCTTTTGCTCCTCTGTTTACCACCCCTCTTCCTATTTTAACTAATTAGAAGCATTGACACCAAGAAACACTTGAGAGAAGTTGGGAGAACAGCTGGGTTCTAGATACCAGCAGCTGCTCCCTCGAGGCTTAAAAGCGTGGGAAAGAATGATCCCGAGTCGGGGAGGCGGCAAGGCGAAGGTGACAGAATGCCGAAGTCCGCGGCTTGGCAAGCGGAGCAGGAGTCGGGGTCTTACCACCACGTCCTCGGCCTTCTGCTGAGAGGGACAACGACAGAGAGAGCAGTGGGGGCAGGGAGAGAGCGAGGGGAAGCAAGAGACCAGGGAAGGAAAGCACTGAGGAGCTCCACTGGTTGATCAGTTATGTAACCGGGTACTTCGTGCAAACCCCTGTTCCCCCCACCCCTGGACTACTGCAGGGTTCTCCCAGCTGGGCCCGTGCTCTAGGCTGCTTCCCCACTGCACCCAGAGAGGCCCCGTGGAAAGGTCAGTGTCACACCCTCCCAAGACTCCTGCAATGGGTTTCCACTGTCACATTTAGGAAAACTTCTAGAACTCATCACATGGCCCCTGAGTGCCTGGCCGTGCCCTCTCCCACCACCCCTGTAGTTGCTACAGCTCAGCTTTGTTGCCTTTTTGTGCATGCCCTTACTTCACCGGGCCTTCCTTTCCTGGAGCCAGATTATCTAGGTTTCTCTACCCTCCAGCTATGTGATGGGCAAGCTCCTTCACGTCTCTGGGCCTTATTTTCCTTATCTGTAAAATGGGGACAATCATGGTAAATTGCCTCACAGAGTGGGTGTGAGGGTTTAATGAATACTTATTAGATGTTTAGAATCGTGACTGGCACATAATAACTGTTCAGTAAGTCTTACCTATTGCTTTTATCATCACTGTTATTGTTGTTATTGTTTCTTTTATTCCCTTGGCTGTAATGCTGCCCCTCCCCCACACACAGATTTTTCTTGACCTAATTCTTCGTCTTCCTTCAGCTGTGCGCTTAAACGTCACTTTTGGGGACGAGGATCCCTTGACACCCCCCCACCCACCCCCATCAAGCTAATGTTCCTTACACAGCCCTTTGTCTTTCTTCTTCATAGCACTTACTGCAATGAGTGATGACAGATCTATTGGGGGAATGCTTGTTGACTGTCCGTCTCCCCTACAAGGCTCTAAGTTTCCCAAGGACAGAGACCGTGCTGATTTTGTTCACCAGTGACTTCCAGAACCTAAAATAGTGACCGACACATGGCAGATGTTCAGTAAACATATATGAGGGGAGGGAGGGAAGAAGAGGAGGAGGGAAGAAGGAGAGAGGGAGAGTGGAAGGAGGGGACAGAGGAGAAGGATAGGACGATAATTAGGAAAAAGGAAAAAATACTTCTAAAGGCCACTCTCCTTGAGATCTTGTTGTCTCCGGTGCCTTAAGATACGAAGGGGCAGCCGAGCACTTTTTTGTCTCTAGGTCCCCCTCTCCTCTCTTTCCCGTGTCCCACCCCTTTGGGACCCTGCTCTAGGCTTCCTCATCTTACAGCTAGTTGATATAACAAACATGTGCCTTCTGGTATATCTACTATTCCAGTAATCCTTTCTTGCCAGACATAACAAATGTATAAGCATTCATTTTCTGGACATACTGCCTTCGTTAAACTGTCTTAGAGGCTGAAAACTCCAGGTAGTAAGGCAGAGAGGTAGGCAAGCTTTTGGTGTCACCGTTCCCTGAGGATCTTCCTCCTTAGGGCTCTTCCCCCAACCCCACAGAACATTTCAAAGGCAGCATGGCAGAATTTGGGGATCAGGAAGATTTCCATCTGACCTCATCTTTGCCTGTTCTCTGCCAGACTCCATGTTACATTCTAAACCATTCCATGACTGGCTGTGATGCCAGACCACCTATGTCCCTGCTGTCACCTTATCATGCAGTTCATGCAGCCTCCCTCTTGGGATGTTGGCTTTGAGCGTGAGGACCGACCTCGCTGTGACCCACCTCTCAGAGGAGACCTGGGAACTCTTTTCTCACGGTGGACCACCCAGAAAGGTTGACTGGAACATCATTTTATTTATAGGGGTGAAATACAGAAATATAGTTTAAAGGATAAAAAAAAAAAAAGAGGACACGATACAGCATGATACCTAGAATGTTTTACAAAGGATTACAGTCTTGTTTAACAAATGGGCTTGAAGAGGCCTGCTGAAGGGATGCTGACTCCATAGTGCTTTAGCAAAATATATATTAGTTTTAACGAACTTATAAACGAACATGCTCTCATTTCAAAATAAAAACAACATCCCAGGTCATAGAGATGTTTGCAGAGTTATATTTATCTAGCATGTTTAGAAACATGCCAAAAGCAAAATAGATTCTCTAAGGAACATGCTGGGATCTTTTGTATCTAGATCTTTTTTTTTAATATGAAATTTATTGTCAAATTGGTTTCCATACAACACCCAGTGCTCATCCCAACAGGTGCCCTCCTCAATGCCCATCATCCACTTTCCCCTCTCCCCCACCCCCCATCAACCCTCAGTTTTTTCTCAGTATTTAAGAGTCTCTTATGGTTTGCCTCCTTCCCTCTCTGTAACTTTTTTTCCCCTTCCCCTCCCCCATGGTCTTCTGTTCAGTTTCTCAGGATCCACATAGGAGTGAAAACATATGGTATCTGTCTTTCTCTGTATGACTTATTTCACTTAACATAACACTCTCCAGTTCCATCCACGTTGCTACAAAAGGCCGTATTTCATTCTTTCTCATTGCCAAGTAGTATTCCACTGTATATATAAACCACAACTTCTTTATCCATTCATCAGTTGATGGACATTTAGGCTCTTGTATCTAGATCTTAAGGATCATCCTAAAGATAATCGTAAATCTGTGCCTCAGTTAGGTAGTTTCTGGCCCTAGACAGGTGTAGAAACTATAAGTTCTCAAATATCAATCTTAAGAGGGGAGTCTTTTCTTTCTGGTTCCACAATGAGGAATGTTGGGGTGCCCTGAAGCTCAAAGCTACACTGAGACCCATGCTTTTCACACCTGGCCCAGAACTTCCGGGGCCGCCCTGGAGGGAAGGAGAGCCCAGCCCATCCTGATGGCTTCTTCCAATATCTCCTGTTCCACCTTCCTCTCTGAAGCGCAAAGCTCTTCTACCCTCAAGGAAGACTTCATGGAGGAAGTGACATTTTAGATTGACCGTTCCTTCATCGTTCTGTGCATTCAGCAAATATCTTTTCAGGTGAGCACCACCAACATGTTAAGCCAGGCACTCCAGTAGGAACTGCAGACAGCCCCTACCCTCATGAGGTTGATGGTCCAATGGCAAAGGCAAACACTAAAGAAATATGTGTACATGTGACCAATATACTTGTTAGTGGGGAGCAAAGGAGCTGTGCAGAGTGCAATGAGAGTGTTTGGATGGGATCTGAAATCTGCAAAATGTGACTTGTCATTCCTCCCTTTTAGAATGGTTTAAACCAGTGGCTTAGGAGGGGTGGGAGATACATCGGGTAGGAGAGGTTTGCCCTAGAGGGGAGATTTTACTACTCATAGATTGTTAATGCATATGAGAATAAAAAAGAGATGGATCTTTTAACTGGTTTTATTATTATAATTTAATTCTCTAGAGACAGTGCACCCCTCCCCTCATTGCCTATACCCCAGGTGATCAGCTCCTCCCACCCTGCCCTTTGGTAGCCACCGAGTCCAGGAAATGGATTTTACTGCCTGGGTTTGAATTCTGGACCTACTACTGTTTATTCACTGAGTGATCTTGGGCCAGTTACTTATCCCCTGTTCACCCCTCTTTTCTTCCCCTGTAAAATAGAGTTAATAATGATAATACTCATCTTCTGCAGCTACTGTGAATATTGATGAGGAAGTTCAGGTTCTGCATTCTGACCTTGAAAAGCTGCTGAGCACTGCCCAACCCCTTCCCCCCCATCAAATTGCCTGCCCAAATCTTAACACTCCTGGCTGGAGTCCCCCCCCCCCCCACAGATAGAGGCTTATAGGATCCCAGGCAAACATGGTTTCTTACTTCAACTAAGAAATGTCTGTGCACAAGAACCCTGCCTTTGCCAATGGCCTCATACCTTCTCTCTTGACATGCATTCTCCTGTCCACCACCCTAGGGAAACTGGGAAATGCCACCATGGAAAGGTCCGAGCCACAAACAGTGTGTTGGGTGTCCCGAGGCTGCTTTTAAAACTCACGGATTGTCCAGAGCGTCTGTGGCTTTAAAGAGAAAAAACTAAAAACACAAAGTGCCTTCACATCTCAGGTGTAAGTGCCAGATCTTGTAGCACGTACAAGGACAAATCCACTTCTTACTGAATAATAGAGCTTGACACGCACATGACTGGCTGATGTAAGCTTTGGCCAGGTCTGTGAAGAATTTTGCGACATTAGTGCTCTTGATGTTCTTTTCTTGTAGCTGTTGTTCTCTGAACAGGAGGCCAAGCTGAGGTGCTCCTTCTTCCTTACCCCATGACCCTGAATGAGCCCTTTCAGATGTAGAGAAGCAGACTTTAAGCAAACACCTCTAGATGCAGGTTCTCACTGCCTCTACCTAAGTGGGGAAGATGCATGGGCCCAGAAATCTAAATCCTTCAGTATTTCTCACAACTGTTTCTCCCTAACACCGCCACCCTATCCATCTGAACACCTCTCATATCTGCGTACATCTCCCTCATGTATCACCGCCACCCTGATTGCCTCCCTAGACCTCTGCACCTGGCTCCTGCCAGACCGAATGCCGGTGCTTTAGGAAAGGAGACTGCAGGGTCCCCGCGGTGTGGCCCCCGCCTGCCTCCAGGTTCTGTCTCCTCCGCACTTGCCCTCACTCCATCTGCTCCAGTCACACTGGCCTTCTCATTCCTCAAGTGTGTCATTTTCTTTCCTTGTAGATAGTTCTGTTCTCTGCTGGATGCATGCTCATGCCTGCGCATCCTTTTACTGTCAGCCAAGCCATTACATACAGTATACATGCATGCATGCATATACCAAATTACACATACATACATATCGTACATAATGTGAGGCGGCAGAGACCCAGGAATGCCAAAACCCTCCCCTCCTTGCCTCTCCACACCCGGAAACCCCATACCCCGGGTCAGGAGAGAACCCTCATCTCTCAGATTCTGACTGCTCTTTGACAGAGGAAAGATCTAGAGACAGCTGCCTACGCCACCCTTCTCACACAGCTTCTCCTCATGCTTCTGAGCAGAGAGGGCCACAGCAAGAGGCTGTGGACAAGGTAATTTCTTGTTCTCTACGTGCCTCTGACCTGACAAATTATTTCTCAATTATCTCAGATTAATTTGGCTTTTTCAAATAAGCCTGCAAAGCTTTCCTGCCTAAACTATCAAACACAACCTCACCTGTCGGTCTGGTCATATCCAAAAACATTCATTCAAATAATTTTTGTTCTTTTGGGTTTCACTTTCACGGGCACAGAGACTAGTTGGGAAGGAATAAGGGCAGAAGGAGAGGCGGGGGGGGACAGATGGTGAGAGAGAGAGAAAGAAAACCTCTCAGAGCAGTTTGAGGACATTCACAAAAAGAGGTCCACTCCCTCTTGCCACCACCCCATAACACTTTTCCTGACCCCCTCAGGAATCTCTCTTCCACTTACCAGCCCTCTGGAATAAGAATTAGGCCACCTTCCTTTCTTAGCCATCATTTGGTCTCCGGTGAATTTGACTCAGCCCCCCACCTGTTTTCCCCACCCCTCTTTAACTCATGAGAAGGAACTGCAGCCTGGGAGTCAGGAATCCCAAGTTCTAGTTCAAGGTTTGGCATCCGTTGATTTTGTGATCTTCCGTAAGTATTGTCGGTGTCCTCCTCTGAGGCATTCTCAACACCGTGGCATTTCACCCCTGAATCCACCGTGCACAGAGGTAACCAACATTTGTGAGCACTTGCTTCATGCAAAACGTCATCCTAGGATTAACGATCCCTTCTCCGCTCACCACCCCTGCAAAGGCAGATGGTACTCCTGTTTTACAGAGAGGGAAGATACCACTCAGGAAAATTAAGAAACCTGCTCAGGGCCCAGGCTGGGAAGAGAAGAGGGGGGTTTCAAACCCAGGTCCCAGGTCCGTGTCTTTCCAGAGCTCATGAGCCATCACACTAAGCCGAGGCCCAAAGAGACTGTAGAAAAAGAAATCAAGATAACTTCTTACAAAACGACAAATAGAGCTCACCCTCTTCATTCCTGCATTATGCAGAAGACGGGATGCCTTTCTTGGATTTTTTTTCCTCCACGCACACCTCTGCTTGGGAGCCGGGAAGAAGGAAAGCACACATTGAGACTTGAGGTAGAAATACGTAAAAGCTGGAAGCCCAGGACCAGAGGACGGAAGAGGGCAGGGAAGGCTGCGGCCCCACGCAGATGTCAGAGCATCCCCAGCCCAAGCCCTTTGATCTGCAAGGAGCAAACTGAGGCCAGAGAGTTACAGAGTTTGAATTTACACCTTTTGCAGATGGAGAGAAGGGCCTAGAACCCAGGTCTCCTGACTCCACAGAATCACCCACGTCTAATAAGTGTCCTCCATTCAGAAAGAAGAACCTTCAGAACATCAGTTTGTACCTACCTAAAAGCCACACTGAGCTATGCTAACAGGCTCTGCAAAAAATGTTCTCACGGCAACTCCCAGCTGAGCACACAAAGAAGCAGGTCCCAAGGAACACTGTAAGGATTGTCTGAAGGGATCTATGCTGGTGAGATTACAAAAATCATAATATACGAATAAATGAACATATGGAAGAAATCAGCAAAGCCCTCTCCTCCTTCCCATATGTAAACTCGGCCTTCGCCTAAAGTCATTAAGCAAACACAGATGCGGCCAACCCAGGCACCAGATGGCAAACGAGAGTTGGAATAAGTGGGAAAGAAAGCTTTCAGTGTTTATTCAAAGAAGGGAAAAAAAGCCATGATCCAAATTGCCGCAGTTTCCACAGAATGGTCACCTGGGGTCACCAAGACCCAAAGGTGACCAAAACAAAACAAAAGAAAAAAACCAGGAGTGACCATGATTGGGAAGTGGTAGGAAAACCACCACTAACTTCAGTGAATTGAATGCAGTGTCAGAAAAATGTGACAATGCTGGGAAATGAAGGAAATAGTTAAAGAAAAAGGAGCAGAGATGGACAGGGAATAGAGGGAATTCAGCTTTTGCTACACTTACATGTACCAGGAGCTTTGTATCCTTGGGCTGATTAAATGCTCACAATGACCTATCAGGGACTGGCCAAATTTTCTAAATGAGTAAGTTTTACAAATGGACCAAGAGAGATGAGGCTCTCAGGTCACATCAAGAATTCCAAGCTAGCTGTTTCCAGTGATTCCTGGGCACCACTCCCTGCTTTGCAGCTCTGATTTCTAACTGTTTATCCTATTGTCAGACCATGTAATATTTGACACAGCAAACATGGCCCTGGAAAGATTCCATTTATCCCATCATCGCTGAGCATTAACCATGTGCCCGCCGCTGGGAATACACATGGGTTATATCCATGTGGCACTCACAGGGGAAGTCATATGGCACTTTCTCCCCCATCTGCCCATACCGCTGGGTATAAATAAAAAGGTGACCTATTCAGGTATTGCCTTAAGGAGAAGCCAGAGCAGACATATAGAGTGAGGAACAGAGCATGCCTGAGAACTCGATTCCACTGTTACTTCACTAAAGACACCCTTGTCTTTTCCTTACCTTAGCTCACTTCCTCTCTTAGCATGTGCATGTGGGATGAGCTTCTATAATGAAAATACCCAAGGGCATTCTTGCTTTTAAGTGTGTATGAACTTCTTTTTTTTATTATTTGTTTTTAATGTTTATTTATTTTTAAGAGAGAGAGAGAGAGAGAGACAGAGAGAGACAGAGAGAGAGAGACAGAGCACAAGCAGGGGTGGAGCAGAGAGAGAGGGAGACACAGAATTCGAAGCAGGCTCCAGGCTCTGAGCTGTTAGCACAGAGCCCAATGCAGGGCTCGAACTCATGAACTGTGAGATGATGACCTAAGCTGAAGTCAGACGCTTAATCTACGGAACCACCCAGGCGCCCCAAGTGTATATGAACTTCTGTATCAGAAGTAGAGAATTCTAATAATGCTTCGGTCTCAATTAAAAGCTTAAGTGAATATTAAAATATGCCCCTGCCCCCACAGTTCAGTCAAACTGTTTATTTGCTCGTGGATGCATCAGTAGGGTGGAAAACGCTTTCAAGCTAGATGGACGTGTCTCTTGACTCTACCACTAAATATGTTGTCTTGGGCAAGCCACATTACTGCTTTGAGTTTCAGTTTCCTTGCCTGTCAAACAGAGTTAACATGCATTTTGAAGGGCTGGTTTTATTTTCCTCTTGCCCCTCGTCTCTTTCCCCATGGCCAGTGTCCACATGACCGTTTTTTTTTTTTTTAATTTTTTGTCTTACCGAACCTCAAAGCAGGATGAGTTCAGCTTTCTTTTTCTTTTTTTAAAAATTGTTTATGTTCTATTTTTTACATTTGAGAGGGAGAGACAGAGACAGAAAGCAAGTAGGGGAGGGGCAGAGAGACAGAGATGGAATCTGACGCAGTCCCCAGGCTCCGAGCTGTCAGCACAGAACCCAACGCGGGGCTTGAACCCACGAACCGTGAGAGCATGACCTGAGCCGAAGTTGGATGCTTAACTGACTGAGCCACCCAGGCACCCCGAGTTCAGGTACTTATCCCTTCCTAAAGGCCACTGAGCTCTGTAATAAAACACTGTACAACCATAAGGCAGGCTTCTGTCATTGTAAATTGTCCCTGGACAGCCTCTCTCACCCTGGTGTTTAGTTGAGTTTGGCCAATGGGAGGCACCAGCAGGAGCTTGGAGGAGATATGGAAGGTATCCTTTCTCTCCTTGCTGAGCTGACATAGGTTGACTGATCCATCTACCGTGGACCACCATTCCTGCAGGTGACCTTCCCCCTGCATCTTTCTCTCTGGGTGTTGGAAGTCTCTCCCTCTTGTTACTCCTGCCAGGGCATTAATGGTTCCCCACTATTGCTAGTCATGGGGTACTTACTTCTTTTCCTAAACCTTCCTTTAAACAAATCCATGATTAAGCTTTACCTCAGTTACTCAATATGAGTGTCCAGCTGTTTTCTGATGGGAACCTAACATGTCAGCTCAGTTTCCCATTTTCTATAATAACTACATCAAACCTCCCCGATTCCCAGCTGTATCTTTCTTCTCACATTCAGACATATGACCTAGTTATTCTCAGCCACCATCCACCTTGAAGAAAAAATAGAAGCCATTAGAAAGACACCTGCCATCACATCACACAGCTTATGTCCAGCGATGTGCTGCAGCTGATTCACAACTGGCATGAGAGCTGACCACGCATGTCTCTTCTCCACTCCGTGTCCAGGGACATCACATGAGTAGCTTCCTGTGGGCCACAGAAGAATTATTTACGCTCGAGAAATTGGCAAATGCTACATAGTAGGGCTATTGTTATTATTATTTTTTTGGTAGAGCCAGTTGCTAACATTTATCAGCACACCATTGCTTATATCCCGACTCAAACTTTGTCTCCTTATTTTATATTGTCTCCTTATATTATAATGGAAGAGCCTGTTATCAGAGGCTTCGCCATCCCCCACTGCCTCTGACAGCCCACTCAATCCATTGTCCTCTCTTACTCCTGTATATGTGGTAGCTCCTTCTCAGCACCATTTACACATGCTCCAGACTTGTCCCGTCCAGTACGGCAGCCACGAGTTGAATGTGGTTATAGAGCTCTTGAGATGTGTCTGGTCCAACTGGAAATGTGTAAAATAGGCACAGGACTTCAAAGAGTTACTATGAATAAAAGAACATAAATGTTGAATAACTGTGCCGATCACTCGTGAAATGGTTATTTTGGGTATAATAGCTTCATTAAAATGTCATAAAATTACTGGTCTTTTCACTTTGTTTTAAGTGGCTACTAGAAAATTGAAAATCACCTAACTCCCATTATTTCTTTTCGACAGTGCTACTGCACACGCTCTCCTCTTAATGAAATCCCTTCTTCTACCTGTCAGCCCCTCCGATTATTATCTTCTCACAGTCAAAAATGTTGTAAGAGATGGCTGTCCTCACCGTCCTGATTTTCTTGCCACTCCCCTCTGCCTCCTTAACCAAGGATGATCAGCCCTTTACGTCCACAATTCTGCCCAAATTGTCCTAGCCTAGGCTACTAATGCTAACCTAGGCCATTGCTCAACACAAAGGGCTTTTCAGTCATTACCCTGCTTTATGTTTAGCAGCATTTTGCAACATGGGACACTCCTTGCATTGAAACACTCTTCCACTGACAACATACATTCGTGATCTTCCTCCCGCTGCTCTGAACACTGCTTTCCAAATTCACTTGCCAGCTCCCTTCTCTCCTCCTCCCAACCCTACACGTTGGTCTTCTACAGGATTCCGTTCATCTCATCCGCTCTAAGAATCCATTTACTATCTGCATGTCAGCAGCTCTGCAGCTGTCCACATCACATGTCCACTTAAAGCGCTCACAGGCATCTGAATATAAATATGTTCAGATTTGCACTCATCATCTCCGCCCTTGCCTGCAAAACCGGCACTGGCTCAGTCATGGCGCGATGTGTAAATGGCGCCACGTCTACTTAATCTCTCCTGCCAGAACCTCAAGGACCTTGTGAACCCACCTTTGCTTTCCTTTCCACTTCAGTCTCTCACAGTCACTTTCTAAACTGCATCTCAGGTCTCTTGAATTCTTTCCCATGGCTGCAATTACACACTCACCACCCTAGTCTGGGCCACCATCATCTCTCTCCTGGACTGCTCCAGGGGCCTGCTGAATGGTTTGCTTGCCTCCTCTTTTACCATTCTCTAATCTACCCATCAGCCATAGTGATCTTTTACAAACTTGAGTAGGATCACTCTTGCTAAAAACCCTCTAGTGGCTTCCCCTTCACGTCAGCATAAAGATTTACAAGGCCATCCAAATTCAGACTCCTGCTTTCAGCTGTAGCTCCATCTCTTGTCACTCTTTCTGGTCATTCCATCTACTCTTGGATTTCCCTCAGTGCTTTGAATGCACCATAATAGCTCAACTTCAGATATGCATCCCATCCCGCTTAGATCCTTCTTTATCAACATTCTTTATGGAGCCGATTCCTTTTGCACTTATAGATCATTCCCTAAGCGCCCAGACTAGCTTTATATACCTCTGACCCTCTCCTATAGCATCTGTATTGCTCTCGTAGACTCTTAAGCTCCATGAGGTCAGAGATCAGTGCTGTCTGGCTCAGTGATGTATCCACAGTATCCACAGGCCTAGCACAATGCCTGGCGCATAATAACCATTTGTTAAACCGTAAAGCTAATATTATCTGGCTCAGACTTCCCAGTTTGTAGAAGATGAAACTGGAATCTAACGAAAGGAAACAACTTGTTCAAAATTATAGAGGCTAGACTAAGGTTAAGGCAGGACCAGAGCCTCCTGATTTCCGGATCACTTCTCTTTCCAGTACATCATGTGCCTGTCTATAATTTGGTAACCAGAGAGAAGTGGACTGAATTCCCTATGTCTTGTGAAAGCCACAGCAAGCTCATATTCATAAACACAGCTGACATAGTTGTTGTTTTCTATGTTTGTTTTAACTAGAAGGCCTAGAAGTCCAGTCTAAAAATAAACTCCATGTTTCTAAACCTAGAAGCTCCTGAACTTTTATTCCCAACAGCCCCTATTCTACTCATTGTTCATCTTCCTTCCACTGATGAGCCAGAGGCATCAGCTGGTGTTCAGTGTTGGATGGTTTCTTCGTTCCATACTCTTTATCACTCTCTGGCCCAGGCAGCATATCACATGTAGCAGAAGATTAGGAAGTGCTGTCTTTAAATAGTAGCACGCAAGAAAATATTGCAGCGTCTTATGAAGTGTGGGGGTGGAGATGGATATAATAATTATAAGAATAAAAATACCCCTAGGGGCACCTGGGTGGCTCAGTCGGTTGAGCGTCCAACTTCAGCTCAGGTCATGATCTCACGGTTTGTGAGTTCGAGACCCGCGTCGGGCTCTGTGCTGACAGCTCGGAGCCTGGAGCCTGCTTCCGATTGTGTATCTCCCTCTCTTTCTGCCCCTCCCCCACTCATGCTCTGTCTCTGTCTCAGAAATAAATAAACATTAAAAAGTTTTTTTTTAAAGAATAAAAATAACCCCAATTTTTAAGCTATTACTTTGTGCCAAGTACTAATTTAAATGCTTTGCATGCATTTTCTTCTTTATCTCAGTAACTCTATGGGTAATTATTTCTATTATTTCTACTTTGCTGATGGGTCAACTGAGGCACAAAGAGGTTCATAAATTGGCCATTCAGTTAGAAGAGCCAAGGTTCCAATCTAGTTGGTTCAGAGCCCATAACCATAACCTTAATTGTGACATCTGACAATGAAGAATATGCTGAACTGGCAGTTCAACTGAGGGAGATCCCAAAGTTGCTGTATAGATTCCTCCTGATTCATTCATTGTTTCATTAATCCATGTACTCATTCATTTTTTCATTCTCTCAACATGCATTTACTGAAGAGTTACTTTATATCAGTTATTAGGAGTACTGATAAAAATTGATGGCCTCTGTCCTCTTAGATCTTATAGTCCAGTTGGGGAGACGTATAAGTAAACAGATGTGTATCCTGCTGTGTGATAGGTGCTAAAATAGTGGGAAACCTTAGGGCATTGGGAACAAAGAAAAGCTTATAGACCAAATTAAAAGGATACCACAATTTATCCAGGACTTGCATTCCACACCTTGCACTCTCTTTCTGGTTTCTGCTTCCTCCCTACCTTACTGGCCTCCCTGTTTCCCTCCAGCCTGTCTCTTACTTTGGTCTTTTGGTGCCCCCCCACCCTGGCCTCCTGAACTCCTGGCTTTTGATAGATCCTCTCTCCTATCTTTTCCCTCCTGAAGTTGGTTTGAAATGACTTCTGTCTTTGCCAGAGGGACTCCTGTACTGCAGACGGTCAAAGGCCAGCCCCAGAGGCTAAACCAGGGTATCCAGAACCCACCTTTAATATGACTTTGGCCTAGGAAAGTTGGATATCCAACACAGGGAGCTTTAAAGAGTATGGAGGAATGGATGTGTGGATAGATACCCTGTGTCTTAGATAATTTGGATATTTACCAGCCTAAACACAGAGAAATTGAGTCAACATTCTTTACAGCTCAATCATTGTGCACTATATTCATAGCACCATGTTTTGATCCTTTGCTACTAATTGTGGTTCCTGATCTGTTCACCAGAAAAATCTTTTCTGTATGGAATTAACTTTGCAGCAGGCAGTGTAAATTTCTAAGATGTTTAGACCCTGAGAACTTTAAGGATATTGCACTTTCTCGAATCGCAATCTCCCATTGGCCTGTTCTGTCCTAAACAAGATTTCTTTCTTACAGCCATGAACAGAGCATATCCTGGCCAAATGATTTTTGTGAATTAGAGGTACCAATTGAATTTTGCAACTAAGAGAGTATTTGTGGCGATTTCTGTTCATCAACATGTTTGATATAATAGATGGTAGATTCTACCCTCACTACTGAAGAAATTAGACCCAGAAAGGGTCTGTGGATTGAAAGAAAAGGAAGGGGTTGAGAATTAGGAAATTACCATGAGGTGAAGGAGTACATTTGGTAGGAAGGATGAAACCAGTGAGAAAATTGGACTGATGTGCAGTTGAAGCCAGAAAATGGCTGTTAGGGCATTGGAATATACCTAAGTGTAGCAGTTCCAGTAGATGATACGTTTCAGAGTGTGGCTGTGGGGATGAGTGCTGGAGTAAAGCAAAGATGAACCATCCTGGAGTTGGGAGCATTTTGAAACCATAATGTTCAAGCATTGGATAGGTCTTGTAAATAGATGCTTCAGTGTTCCAGGATAGTGGCAGATTTCCAGGTAAATGGGGACACTAGGTGATCAAGGTCTTAGCTTCATTTAACATAGGGATGCAGGCAAGAGGCCAGCAGTCACAGCAGTGAGCTGCACAGGAGGTAGGTACGATTGTATGTCTGTCATCAGGTGGTATAAATCTCAGAGGAGCAGAGCTTTTTGCTTGTAGATGGAGGAATAATTTTCTGGAAAGGATTATGCAGAGCCATGTTTTGACTCCCAACAGTCCCCGAGCCCACCCAGTCTACCAACCGGAAACACGCACCCAAGTATGTGCTTGTTACCTCTTGGCATTTTTAAATAAAGCTTCTGGAAGAGTAAGGTTTGTTCCAGCTGATGGGCAAATAGTGGTAGTAATAATAATAATAGCTGTGTACGCGTAAGTATTTCATCCACAAAACAAACCTATAAAATAAGTATTAAAACTCCCATTTTCCGAATGAGGATCTTGAGAGTCAGAGTGCTAAATGGCAGAGCTAGGATTTGAATTATGGTCTCTGTATCACTGAAGCCTTTGTTCTGCAGTGAGTGGTTAAGAGTACAGGTTCCAAAGCTGTGCGTTTTCCTCATATTTCTAGCGGAGATATGAAGCAGGTAAAGTGTTTAATACATTGCTGGACCATAGTTAGTACTCAATAAATGTTAGCTACTACTACTACTGTTGTTGTTGTTGTTGTTATTGTTGTTGTTGTTGAGTTATAGATATTGTCATGTCAGTTCCAGCCCACTGCAGAGCTCTCAGCCAGAAGTGGCAGGACTCCTTTTCCCCAGCCAATAATAGATTCTTAGATGGGTAATGGGTTGCAGTTTTGAAGTCTGCAATGTCTGATGCTTTTAGTAAGAAGCTTGATATTTTTGCTTTCGGAAAACCCGTAAGAGGCGAGTCAAGCTCAGGTAAATAGGATGAATACTTGCTCCCCTATTCATGTTTGGACCCAACCCCTTAGCAGCCAGGCCATATATTAGGACCCACCCTCAGAAGATTGCAACAATGGTAGGTAGTCTTTCCTGTTGTAGGAACACTCCCCTGGGCCATATTTGCTGTGACTGAATTTGGAATGACGCTGCCCCTTGCTGGAGAACCACAGTGGGTATGTTTCTTCTCAGGGTGGGCCTAGTAAAACCCTAATAAAATGTACCACGGGGAGTAACTGCTTTACTTGTCAGCTGAGAGTTAATCAAAAAAAGACATGTGTATCGAACCACCAGATTGCAGACCTGGCGAGACTTTAAAGATAATTTAATCCAACCCCCTCATTTTACTGATAAGGAAAGGGAGTCCCAGGGAGGGGAAAGGGCTTACTCAGGGTCATACAGCTGGCAGTAATTTTGTTTGTTTCAAAAATTAATATGAACAGTCTTTCTATACATCAATGAATCCACTTTCCTGCCTTTGTAAACACAATAGAATGACCGTAATTGAATTTGTCTTTGACAGTGGAGAAAGCAAGCTTTTAGAGTTTTACACAGCCCCAAAGTCATCAGGGAAAGATAAATTGTCATGAACTCACCTGAAGATCTGCCTATTGACTGACTGTGAGCTCCTCAAGGAATAGGCCTGGTATTATTCATGAGTTAAAGCAAGTTTTAAATCCTGCCTAAGCCACTTATTAGCTTAGGCAAGTCACTTAACCTCGATGAGCCTCTGTTGTAAATTCAGATAATAAGACTTTTGTTTCAGAATGTTTGTGAGCATCGAATGAGGCAAGATATACACAGTGCCTTGCTAAAATAGGAATTCAATAAGTGTATATGTTCAGCAAACGTTTAACTAATGCCCTGCTAAAAGCTAGGAATACATCAATGAATAAGAGAGCCAAGGACCCTGCTTTTATGGAGCTTAAATTCAGGAAGGAGGAGTAGAGGTGAGGGCCACAGAGGAAGAGGTAGACAGTAAATGAGGATGCAGATAAATTAACAGTAATAATTTCAGGTCATGCTAAGTGCTACGAAGGGTTTTAAAGACAAGCAAATGAGATGATCTGATAGAAGATGTTTGGGAGAAGTGGGTATTTCAGCCAAGTGGCCAAGTCTGGCTTCTTTAAGATTATATTTGAAGAGGACCTAGGGGGACCTGGGTGGCTTAGTGGGTTAAGTGTCCGACTTCGGCTCAGGTCATGATCTCACGGTTTGTGGGTTTGAGCCCCACTTTGTGGGTTTGAGCCCCACGTCGGCTCTGTGCTGACAGCTGGAGACTGGAGCCTGCTTCGGATTCTGTGTCTCCCTCTGTACCCCTTGCCTGCTTTCTCTCTCTCTCTCTCTCTCTCTCTCTCTCTCTCTCTCTCTCTGAAAAATAAACGTTAAAAAAAAATTTGAAGAGGACCTAAATCATATGAAAGATCCAGACAGTCAGAGATCCAAGAGAAGGACATTCTTGGGAGAGTAAGAGCAGGCAGGACCCAGTTTGACATGTTCAATCAATAGCGAAGATGCTGGTGGTTTCCAGCATGATCAGCACAGTGAGTGAGGACAGGAAATAAGGTTGGAAGCAACAGCACAAGCATGATCTCCAAGTTCTGGGCCATTCTGCAGAATTTGAATTTTATTCAAAAAGCAGTGGGGGTCCATTGCAGTCGTTAGTAGTGAGAGTGACTGTAATAGAGGAAAAATTAAAGATTTGGTCTTTGTCCGCGATTCCTGGCACATGGCTCCTAAGATCCTTGGAATCTCTGGCATGAAAAGAGTTCTCTTTTGTATACTGATGAGATGACTGGCGGCTGGTGGCCAGGGGCCACAGACAGCTTCTGCATGGGCTGATTGAGTCAGTGGCCAGTGATTTTATCAATCAAGCCTATGTAATGAAACCTCCATAAAAGCCCCTCAATAACAGGGTTTGGTGAGGTTTGAGTGGCACACCCCAAAGGGCATGGGAGTTCCACACCCCCCCCCATCCCTCAAACCTTGCCTATGTATCTCTTGTATTTGGCTGTTCCAGAATCACATCCTTTATCATAAACCAGTAATAGTAGTGAACGGTTTTCTGTAAGCCATTCTAGCAAATTATCCATCCGAGAGGGGGATAGCTGGTCATGGGAACCTCCAGTTTATAGTCTATCAGAAGTACAGGAGAGTCCTGTGACTGGCATCCAGAGTCGGAGGTAGTCGTGGGGGACTAAGCCCTTAAACCTCTAGAGTCTAACGCTATCCCCTGTAGTGTCAGAATCAAATTGAATTCTAAGACACCCAGTCGGTGCCCAGAGAGGTAGAAAATTGATTGGTGTGAAGAAAAAAACCTACATACTTGGTGTCAGAAATACTGTGTGTGACAACAGCCCCAGGAGACAAAATCTAACTTACCTCATTCATTGATTCATTCAGCAAACACTTATGGATTACCTATTCTGGCCAGGCACAGTTCTTAGTACAGTAAATGAATCAGATAAAAATCCCCGGCCACATGGAGTTTGCATGCAAGTAAGATAATAAATATGTAAAATTCGTGGAGCATTTATTCCCTGTGTGCTGGTAGTATTCTAAGTGCTTTGCCTGAAATACCTCATGTGATCCTCACAGCAGTCCGATGAGAGGCATATTATTCCCATCCCCGTTGTCAGAAGAGGAAACAGACGTACAGAAGTTAAATCATTTGTCTGGGACAATCTAGCCAGTCAGTAGTAAAGCCCAACTTCAAACTCTGGCAGTCTGCTATCGTCAGTCGATCATTTTAATCCCTGCACTACCTTTTCCCTCTCTGATAAATCACTTCCCTCTCTGATAAATCACTCTGTATACTGTAAATCAGTATACAAATCCTGCTGCTTTTAGGGCACCAAAGTGGAAGTCAGGAGACTAGTTAGGATATGGTGGCCAGAGAGTGGGGTGCTGGAATTTTCAGCCGTGCTGCAAGGAGGTATTGTTATTCCCACTTTACAAATGGGAAAACTGAGGCTTAGTTCAAACGTCTAGTGAGTTGGCAGAGCCCAGATGCAATCCCAAGCCCACGTCAAAAACCCCAAAATCTTTACATGAGTGTCTCCATTTCCTGCAGAACACCCCCTCCTTTATGATCAGAAGGCTGAATTGAGGTCTGTTTGGAGTCGAGATTTCAGAGCTGGGCATTTGCATTTGCTTATTTCTTTTTGGTAGGCATTGTATAATTGGAAATTAAATATAAATATTCCAAGAATACACATATACATGTACAGTGTTGTTTCTTTTACCTTTTGCAATTTTTGCTTTGGTAGATAGTATACGTAAAGTGAAATGCACAGATCTTAAGCACACAGTTTGATGAATTTTGGAAACTATATATGCCCAAGTAATCACCACCCCATGTGGTGAGTAGATAGGTAGGTGGATTTATTGACATATAGATAGGTAGAACTTAAAATTATAAATGAAGTGCAAGTCTTCACATCATGATTAATAGTTACGTCTTCTCCCACTCTTTCCTTTCTCTCATCCCTCCTTGCTTCTCAATTGACTTTGTTGTCATCAATGCATGGAGGTTACACAGAATACCAGGTGCAGGTCAAAAGATGACTGTATGAAAAAAGAAAAACAAAACAAAATAAATAAAAGAACAACTAGCCATTTCTTCATGTTTGCTGGAGGAACAAAATCACATTGCTATACTTTCTGTTTTTCTATGGAGGGGTCATGTGCCTCAGCCCACACATTACCATGTGAACTTGTTTTCCAGTAAAATGACTCAGAGTTCGTCAAGAAGGCAGATTCATGTATTTCAGAGAGCTATGTGTCAGCATCTCTGGAAAAAGGTATGGTGTACTGTATTGGCATATCATGCGTGCGTATACACACACACACACACACACACACACACACACACACACACACACACTTACTCATTTTCAGCCAGGGAGCTCACACAATTAATAAGCAGCAGAAATGGGATTTGAGCTCAAGCCTAGGGGACTCGCGGGCCAGGCTTTTTGCATTACAGGGAAGACAGGAGCATTGAGTCTGAGTGTGAGGCTAAGCCAAGGTCCAGAGTCAGAGCTGGGGGCTTGAATTCTGGCTCAGCTTCATATTGGCTTTATGACCTTGGGCAGATTTCTTACACTTTGCTCACTTCCTTGATGCATAAAGTGGGCATAGATGACAATATCTATGTCATAAAGTCGTGTTAAGGATTAAAAACGTCCCTTACATAAAGCTAGTAGCACAGTGGGCAGCATAGAGTAAGCACCTGGGAAATGTTGGCTTGAACCAGTAATAAGGCAATGGGAGTTGTCTGCTAAATCAATGGGTGCCACACTTTTTGGATCAGTTAAAAAAAAATTTGAGCTTGGATTCTGAACACATGGAAATTTACTGATGCAGAGGCATAGATGTGTTCTACTATGCTTGTAGATTATGTATACTGTAAAGCAGATGAAATATAGATGAAATAAAATATTTTTAATACTTGCCTATCATGACACTTTCATACTAACACTATGCAGTGATACCTTAAGGTATATTTTATATCTATGGCCAGGTGAGTTTCTAATGATTTTTAGTGTTTTGATGATTTCTGGATGATTTTATATGTGCCTGCATATCTATATCTAGATAATTTTGATTTCCTCCCAAGTCTTGTCTTACCTGACCAGGTCTTCATTGCTCTTAGATTCTAACATGAAGAGGCTACTACCAAATAAAAGTATCACCATTTTCTTATTCCCTTAGATCTGAATTCTCACCATTACCTTTAATTCATTGACTGAATGTTTTTCAGCCACCTGCCCATTTTGCAAAGGTTGGTGTAAATAAAACCAGGCAATACGTGTAAAGCCACTAACCTGGAACATGTAAATGACGACACGGAGCAAGTCCTTGGATGCTGGGAACCCCGGGCCAGCACCCTGCTGTCATCCCCTAGGTGTTGTAGAGATCCCATATTTCTTTTTTTTTTTTTTTCAACGTTTTTTTTATTTATTTTTGGGACAGAGAGAGACAGAGCATGAACGGGGGAGGGGCAGAGAGAGAGGGAGATACAGAATCAGAAACAGGCTCCAGGCTCTGAGCCATCAGCCCAGAGCCCGACGTGGGGCTCGAACTCACGGACCGCGAGATCGTGACCTGGCTGAAGTCGGACGCTTAACCAACTGCGCCACCCAGGCGCCCCATCCCATATTTCTTTTAAGAAACCTCACACATCTTACATGATTCGTGTCTCTCCGATGTGTGGACCAACTCACCACCCTGCTGACAATCTGCATGTTAAATGCTGGTAAAGCTCCACTCATTTCTTTAGACCAGAAATCGTATAAAGGGCACTTCTAATGTGTTCTCCTGGAATCCTGATGAATCATTTTGGGCACTCCTTGGAGTGCAGGTGTACCATTTTAGAAACACTGGCTTACCTGATTTGACATTGCCCCTGTGATGCAAGCCCTCACCCTTTCATTCAGCGACTCTGCAAACATTAACCAAGCCCCTGTGAGTACTAGGACCGTGCTAGGCTTGACCCCCGCAGTGCCGCGGTTCTCGCCTTTGGGGAGTATGCAGTAGAACCCTCACCAGGCTAGATCCTGATTATTCTTCCCTGTGGACCGTGACTCTGGACACTGCCAGGCTTGCAGTGCCCTTTGGTACCTAGGCCTGGATTATCTGACAGCCTTCCCAAATTCTTAAAGCCATTGTTTTCCCTCCCCTGGCTAGGGGAGAAGGTACCAGTTCCTGCATTCCTCCGATGGCTGATATCAGTGTGTCTGCCACTCACTGAATGCCCATCTTCGTGAGTGCTGAAAAGCCCCATTCTTTCCAGCCTAATTTCCCTGGATAACTCACCCCAGGGTAGCCTAAAGCCCTTTGCTAGCTCCCAAGCCAGGCCATAACACATGAGAACTGGGTGTGTCCTGTGCCCACACAGGCCTGGTGATTGCCAGTGCTGCAGCCGGAGAAGTGGTGAGCAGTGTGTGTGGACTGGTATCTCGGCCTTGACACGGCAGGGAAGGGTCAAACCCCATGAATGCGGTCTTTCATGACCATGGTACAGGGCCCCCATTTTTTCCTACAGAAAGCCTCCACTTGCTTTCAGAAGTGACGATCCAATGTGAACTTTCATGGTTTATTTATAGCGCTGCCTTATAGAGAGAAAGAAAAGAAGTGATTAAAATGTGCTTTTACAAAATATTTTGTTTTTAAAAGGCTTTCATTGTGTGGGCAAAAAGGAAAGAGAAAAGTCACTGCATTCATTGTGCTGTCTAGACTCTCAAACAAAGAGGGTAGCGTGCTGCAAATTAAGATTGTCCAGCTCCTGCCTGCCGACAAGAAGTATGAATTTTGAGGCCAACTTCAAACAAACCCTTTTGAACAGAAATATATTGTGGGGGGGGGGGTGACTATATTTAGCACGTGTCAGCATTCCCATAATAAATTCATATTGTTGTGCTGTGGTAATTTCCAGATCTACTGCAGCCAGTGGGTTCTTGAGGTTTTGGCTTAATGTTAGTTATTTGGAGAAATTAGAAAAGCCAGCAGTGCTGTTTCTGATGACAGCAGTGATTCTCTGGGCATTCTCCATATTGGGTCCAATACCCGTAATGAGGCCTGCCTCCCAGGAGACAGGGGAGAGGAGCACGAGTCGTTTTGAGTGCCTGTGTAAGCATAACTTTTTTTTTTTTTTTAGAATGCAGTATTTTTTTATCCTTAAATGATCAAATCCACAGATGTCACTGTAGAAAAATTAGAAAAGAGAAAAAAAATTACCACCCATGCTCATGAACCTGTTAATGTTCTAATATATTTTCACCCACTGTTTATTGTGCGTATCTAACTCGTGTTTAGGACAAACGTGATTCTTGAGACAGAAATGAGAAACGACGATCTTTTTCACTCCCACTGCCCCCTAACACTTGTGCAGTGGGGCTAGTTTTTTCTCTGCCCTGGTAGTTCCGTTGCTTTCTTAGATAAGTACACAGCCAGCCTTGGGTAATACAAGTTTTATGGTCTCCTTAAGTTGTGAGACTAGCCCAGATTCAGAAATTAGAATATCAAGGAATATATAATAATCATTACATGAGTTTTTATCCCAAGATAAGACATCTCCCCACTCCCCAGCAAGGGTCTGCTGCACATGACAGGACATAACTGTGATCAGTGTTCTCTCTTCCTCATTCCCTCTCCCGCATATTTGTTTTTCCTCTTGTTTCTAGTTAGAGGGTGGAAGGGAAGAGGAGTCAGGGGTGTAGAAAGTTCTCATGTGATCAGCTCCCTTAGCCTACTAGGTATTTGTAGCTAGGCTCCATCAGAGATTTTTTTTTTCAATTTTTTTAAATGTTTGTTTTTGAGAGAGCTCGAGTGGGGGAAGGGCAGAGAAAGGGGAGGACAGAGGATCCAAAGCTGGCTCTGTGCTGTCAGCACAGATTGGGGGCTTGAACTCACAACCCGTGAGATCATGTCCTGAGCCTAAGTTGGACGCCTAATAGACTGAGCCACCCAGGCACTCCCATCGTAGAGATTTTTTGGAGATCCCCCACTTTTGGAAACTTCTCATGTATAATATCTTGTCCTTGTTAATGGTACTCTTCAAATAGACTGTTTACTCTTCATTCCTTCGACATCCAGTAGGGTCATCTGAAGCTTCTTTATGCAGACCCCCTCTGCCTCATTGGACAGGATATGAAACAATCCATGACCGCTTTCTCACACGTGGGCCACCTAGGGTTCATGGGAACCAGCCATGCCTTTTGGAGTCTGACAGACTCTGGAAGTGCTGGCTGATTCCAGTGCTGGCTCCTTCACTTCTACACTGATGCTGCCCGCCAGCCCTCCTCTTCCAGACGGGCATCTCACTCAGTCCCCTGTGTCCCACAACCTCAGGGACACATATCAGGTTCCCTGTTGTTCTCATTGAAGCCCTGCTCTCTTGACTTCTGAAGGGGGGACTCCTCTCACCCCTCCCCTGGAAGTAGGCCTCATACACAATAATCCAACGATTCAGTCCTAAAAAATCTCTCTTTCTGCCCTTCCATGTGGATGAAAGTTCTAAGAGTTGATTAATGGGTCCTCAACCACCTTTTATTTTCTTTTTCTTTTTCCCACCAATTCTTCAGGGTGGTCTGTTTCCAGCTCACTTTGGTATCTTATATCTGTCAACTTTAGATCTCAGCCAAAACTTCCATTTGAGCATTCTGTCACGTGTATGACCCTTAAGTTCATTCATCCCATAGACATTCCCTGAGTGCACGATACACCAGATGCTGAGTCTGGCGGTGGGAATAATTATAACAGTTCCTGTCTTAAGGAGCTCAGAGTCTAGTCAGGGAGGCTGGTGTGCTAACAAAAAATTGTGGTGCCATGTCATAAGTGCTATGATAGATGGTAGCACAAGTTGCTGTGGGAGCAAATAATTCAGTCTAGGTGGGAGGTAGGCCACAGGGATGAGTCAGAAAAAAACCTCCTCAGTGGAGTCAATACCTGAGCTAAGTTTAATGTTGAAATCTATACTTTTTAAAGAAACCCCTCTTTTTAAACCTTTAAAATCTCTAGTGCTGGTGTTTGTTTCTCAATAATTAATTAATTTTATTTTATTTTTGAAGTTTATTTGTTTTAAGAGAGAGAGATAGAGTGCATGTGCGCAAGCAGGAGAGGGGCAGAGAGAGAGGGAGAGAGAGAATCCCAAACAAGTTCTGCACTGTCGGCCCAGAGCCCACGCAGGGCTTGATCTCACAAACTGTGACCTAAGCTGAAATCAGGAGCCGGATGCTCAACCAACTGAGTCACCCAGGCGCCCCCCTCACTAATTTATTTTAAAAACAGGCGAAGGTAATATGAAGAAGGGAAGAAAGTCCTGGTGTGTACCATTTGTCCACACAACTGTTTCCCTGGGAAAGGAAAGGACATTTATGGAGCACCCTTTATAATATAAATTTCCTGGGTCCCACCCATGAAGGCAGTTCTGGAATGTCCTCTCAAGTCCAAGGCTTGAGGTCAACCAAGAGGACTATTTCCTGAGGGCATTTTCAGGATTCCAAAGAGCAAGAGGAGGCAGAATCCACTCTGGAAGGACTGCAGAGCACTACTCTGAAAGAAGAAATGAGGACAGAACAAGAGAGTTGGCAATGGAGATTGCTGAGGCCATCTTCACGAGATATGGGGCTTACTTTAAAGGAACCAGAACTTAGTCTATGAAGGAGAATACGGAGTGAGCGGAGCTCTTAAAATATCCTTGTAGAGTGGAATGGCAGCAATCTCACTAAAATGTGTTTAAATGTTTGTCCCTCCACAAAATGGCCCCAGATTGTCCTTTTTAAGTTCTTCTAATCATGGTTTCCTTTTCAGTAATTTTTCGTAATTTAGAAAATCTCCCCCTTTCTTATGACTGCCATTTTCTTTTGTCATCACTGTGCTTGCTGACCTCAGCATCTCTTATTTCCTAGTCAGCCCTTTTAAATCCATTGAGGATTTATCTAGATAACCAGATAACTCTCAGAATGTTCATGTCATCCTTGGGGAAGAGTTGGTAGAGCATCCTAGCCAGGGTAGAAGACATATATGTAAGTGATTAACAGATGAAAAAGTATCAACTTTCCTAACCCTCAAATAACTACAGAGAAGAAGTTTATCTACTTCTAGCAAAGTGTTTATCATACTCTATTTTGATCGCAGTAAATGTCTCTTCCATTCTCTGGTGAGCTCCTTGATTAAAAGGCCCATGCGATCTTCATATCTGTTTCCTGTGCATGTTGAATGCTGCGCTTGGTACATAGAAGAGGCTTGGTTTATTTTATGAATATTCTAGGTGCTGAGTAAGCAGTAAGTAGACAGAGCTCCTGGCCTCATGTGGCTTGCATTCTGGTTAGGGCAAGGAGTGGGAGGGAAGATAATGTGTACATAAAGCGGTAAGTACATGGCATACCAGAAACGAATCAGTGGTAAATAAAATATATAATACAATAATTTATATAAATGTAAATAAATGCATAGAAATAATATATAAATTATTTCTTCCCCTGCTACTATGTAAGTTTCCCCAGGACAAAGGGTATGTCACGTGCAAATCTAGCACAATGCCTGGTACATAGTGAGTAATTAATAGATATGTGGAATAAGAAGTTGTACGTACGTTACCCCAGAATCACTATATCCTCAACAATAAGAGTTCCATAACTGTTCCTAAGGCAGGCCTATTTGAGGAGATGTGTCATGCCATTGCCTGCCGTCTCCCTGGTCGAGTCTGCTGGACTCCAGAGTTTGGGTTCATTCCATTCCCCCTAACTTTTCCATCACCTTACCAGCGTTGGGAGACTGCCCAAGGAAACCTAACCCTCTCATTCCTATAATGGAGCCCACACAAGCCGTGGTTGATCTTGATGCTGCACATATCAGCCACGTCCACCTACCCACTGCAATTCACCGTCTGCCCAGTTGCCCCATTGTAAAGACAAGAATGTCCTGAAGTCATATTCCAGAGTTCAGGTAAATTAGACTCAGCCCACAGGCCTCACATCTGTGCTCACAGTGTTAAAGAGTGCTGGAAAAAAGAGCTGACAATGAACTGAAGAGGTCTTTTTTTTGTTTGTTTTTGTTTTAGTCATTTATTTATTTTGAGAGAGAGAGAAAGAGAGAGCAGGGGAGGGGCAGAGAGAGAGAATCCCAAGCAGACTTCATACTGCCAGTGTGGAGCCCAACATGGGGTTCGAACCCATGAACCATGAGAGCATGACCTGACCTAAAATCAAGAGTCAGACGGTTAACCTACTGAGCCACCCAGGCGTCCCTGAACTGAAGAAGTCTTAAACATGTTATCCTGAAGAGCAGGTGCAAAGTGGGTTCCATTCAGTTATTGTTATCTTGAGTTTAAGTAAACAATGTACTTAGTTGCTAATTATATTGCCTTCTTAAGCCCTCCTCTCCAGGTAATGAGAAGGGAAAATAATTTCCTGCTCTCTGCAGGTGGTCTTAAAGGTGCTTTGCCTTTTGGGGTTGGTTATGCCCAGAAGCCTTCAGTACTCAGTCATTTATTAAGCCCAGTCTGTTTGGTCATAGATTTAACTTTTAATGTTCATTGGGTTTTATTCTCACCACCAAAGAGAAGTTGAAAAAAAAAAATGGACCAACTGAATATCCTAAGGGGGAGTGGTATCTAATTAGAATGTTCTTGCACATGACAAATCACTTTGATTTTAGCTTGCCAACTCAGCTCTTTTTTTTCCATTTGACAGGAGGCAATGTCTAGAATGAGCAAAGTTGGGAAAGTCGTGTTTCCCAGACTTGAGGATAAAAGGTAAGTCTGTATTTTTTATATGCACAATACTGAGGAATGAGGCCATACAAGGATAAGTAACTGGAGAGCTAGAATAAACCTTGGGCACTTCTAATCTAGTTCTTTCATTTAATAGTTGACACAACTGAGTCCCAAAGAGGTGAAGTTACTTTGTTACCTAAAGTCACAGAGCAAGGTAGGGCCAGACCAGTGGGTCAAATACAGACTTCTGAACTCTCAGACCACTAATCTTTTCCCTATGTCATTAGCTGCAAGTCTGGTCTTTTGTTCTAAAATGGGGGATCTCTTACATCTTCCATTAAAGGACACAGTAGCATCTGTCTGTCCTTCCACCCTTTGCATCTCTTGGCATTGGGGACTACAACATGACCTTGGTCAGTATTTTAACCCCAATTCACAAAATACTACTTTACTGAGCTCTTGCTATAGACAGCACATTATGCTAATTTGCCTGTGGCCAGGGTTTAGAGGGGAATAAGACATAATCTTCTGTATGCACATAGATCATTTCAGAACGAAAGGAGAGGTTCTACAATAGAAGTATTACCAGGTGACAAAGTAATCCAAGGAAGAAAGGAATGTGACCCTGTAGGGGTGAGAGAAAGCTTTTGAGAGGAGACAAAGTCTACACTGTCTTTAATCCTTGAAAGAAATGGTCTCACAGACCAAGACAGGAAAGGACATTCTCAGTAGAGGGAATAGCATGTGCAAAGTTATAAAGGTGAGAACAGCTTGCTATATTTAGATAACCATAAACAACGTAGAATTCTGAAATACAAAGTGTGAGATGGAGAGTGGCAGGAAGTACAATAGGCGAGAGGGGGATGTGGAGGGGGTCATCTCATAAGGAGCTTTGAGGCCGTGATGGAAACCTCATCCTATGGGCAGACTGGGGATACTGAACTTCAGGCAGCGGTAGGACCTAGCCAGATGCAGATTCTAGAAAGAGCCCTATCAGAGAGTGAATTAGAGGACCCAAGGGTAAAAGCAGAGAGGCCACATGGAAGTCTTTTCCATCTGGGTGACAGATGAAAAACACCTATATTAAGTCATTGGCACTGAGTTTAAAAATGGAAGGATAGGGGTGCCTGGCTGGCTCAGTTTGAGAACATGTGAGTCTTGATCTTGGGGTCATGAGTTTGAGCCCCATGTTGGGTGTACAGATTACTTAAAAAGTAAGATCTTTCCCAAAAAAATAAAACAATGAAAATGGAAGGACAGTTGTCCAAGTGGCTTTTATAATTTTAGGGATGTATTTGAAGTTAAGCATAAAAGCAAATCCCACCTCTGTAACAGGCAAAGGTGCTGATCCCACCGAAGAAGCATGATCAGTATTTAACAAAGTTGGAAATGTCCATGGAAAAAGCAATCCAGTTCCTTTTAATTTTCTTAAAGCAGGTTTCCACATGGAGTTGGATTGTTAACCCTCCGAATATAAAGCCCTCCCTGAATTCTGGAGTCAGAGAGGCAGGCCATTTTACATAGGGGAGCTCAAGTCAGGAGCATTGAGAGGTCTGAGTCCCCACTGGCCTTGGAAGTCATCGGCTAGCAGCTTCCTCCTTTTGTAGAAAGATTCTTGTTCTTCATCTCTGCTCTGACCCTCCCAAGACATTTGAGGGAAGTCTATTTTTAAGTTCTTTCAGTAAATCCACATGTTCTTTTGAAAAGCATCCTTAGCTTGTCAGCTGGGAGCCCTCCTCTGGGGAGGCAGCACATGTGGTGCTCTAGCACCATCTACAGGCAGCCCAAGGTTTGCAAGTAGAAAGCTAACCCTTCCTTATGAAAGACTTCAGCATCTCCTCAGTACCTCAAGTCACATTACTATCTGTACGAGACGTTTACTTGGGTCTGTGCCCCACAGAAGCCACTGACTGAGTGTGGGGAGAATAAGAAGAGAGGAAATTCAGCTGATTTTAAAATTTAGGACCACAGAGAGCATAATCTAGTGACTCTGGTTCAATATGCTTTTTTCAGAAAGATCCTCAATCTCATCCTTCTACCCAGACCAAATTTATCTGTAAACGTAGTCACTGAAAAGTTCCCTGGGGAAAAAAAAAAACCCGTGCTTCAAAGAGAAGGATCAACAGAGTAAACAGGAAACCTGCAAAATAGGAGAAAATATTTGTGTATCATATATCTAATAAAGGATTAATACATAGAATATACAGAGTACTCTTAAGACTCAACAACAATAGGGGCGCCTGGATGGCTCAGTCGGTTAAGCGTCCGACTTCGGTTCAGGTCATGATCTCGCGGTTCGTGGGTTCAAGCCCTGCCTTGGGCTCTGTGCTGACAGCTCAGAGCCTGGAGCCTGCTTCACAGTCTGTGTCTCCTTCTCTCTGCCCCTCCCCCATTCACGCTGTGTCTCTGTCTCTCAAAAAAATGAATGAACGTTAAAAAAAATTAAAAAAAAAAAGACTCAACAACAACAACAACCCAAATCAAAAGTGGGCACCGATCGTGAGTAGATATCCCTCTAAAGATTACATACAAATGGCCAATAAGCACATGAGGAGATGTTCAACATTGCTAATAATTAGGGAAATGCAAATCAAAACCTACAGTGAGATACCACCTTACACCCATTAGGATGATTACCATGAAAAAAGAGAAAATAACAAATGTCAACAAGGATACGGAGAAATTGGATCTCTTGTACACCATTGGGAGAAGCATGACACGATGCAGCCACTGTGGTAGTTCCTCAAAAGCTAAAAATAGAACTACCATATGATCCAGAAATTCCACTTCTGGGTATGTACCCAAAAGGACTGAAATCAGCATCTCAAACAAATTTCTACTCACATGCTCATAGCAGCATTGTTCACAGTGGCTAAAATGCGGAAGCAATCCATGTAGCCAGTGGCGGGTGAATGGCTAAAGAAAAGTACATACATACAGTGGAATATTATTCAGCCCTAAAAAGGAAGGACATTTTGACACATGCCACAACATGTGTCAGTCCCACTTACAGATAAAGAAATTTAGACACAAATGGATTAAACAACTTACCCAGGGTCACAACATGGATGAACCTTGAGGGCATGATGCTAAGTGAAAAAAGCCAGTCACAAAAGGACAAATATTATAGGGTTCCACTTATATGAAGTACATAGAGTCAAATTCATAGAGAAAGTGGAATGGTGGTTGCCATGGGCTGCAGGAAGGGGGAGAAGGAGGAGTTGGTGTTTCATGGGCACAGAGTTTTAGTTTTGCAAGCTGAAGACAGAGCTGTGGATGGAATGGTGATGGTTGCACAGCAGTGTGAGTGTATTTAATGCCACTGCGGTGTATACTTAAAAATGGCTAAATTTCATGTTATGTATATTTTACAATAAAACATTTTTTGAGAAAAGGATAAAGGCCCGGGGGGAAAATGTGCCTTGGACCTCAGCTTCCCATGTGTAAAAAAAGGAAAAATGTAGTCTGTCCATCTTTTGGTGTTCCAGGATAACGGAAGGGTATAAGAACAACATTAATCCCTATTTGTGAACACTTGACAGCTCACAGAATATTTCATGTCTAAAATTCAGTCAATCTGTGACGGAGGTACGGCTATCATCCCTCTTACGGTAGGGAAACGGAGACACCATTTAAAGAAGTTGTCCAGGGGCACCTGGGTGGCTTGGTTGGCTGAGTGTCTGACTCTTAATTTTGGCTCAGGTCATGATCCCAGGGTTGTGGGATCAAGCTCTACATCAGGCTCTGCACTGAGCATGGAGCTTGCTTAAGATTCTCTCTCTCTTTCTCTCTCTCTGCCCCTCTCCCCACTCACGCTCTTTTTCTCTCTCTCTAAAATAACAAAAAGAAAAGTTTTTTTTAAAGTTGCCCAAAGTCACCCAGACTTCTCTGCCTGTGAAGCCAATACTTCTTCCACTGGGCAAAGAATAAGACCAATGAACAAAGTTGCTGCAAAGTTGTCAGGATTAAAATTCAAAATCTTCAGGGCATCTGGGTGGTTCAGTTGGTTAAGTGTCCGACTTTGGCTCAGGTAGTGATCTCATGGTTCATGAGTTTGAACCCCACGTCGGGCTCTCTGCTGTCGGTGCAGAGCCCACATGGGATCCTCTGTCCCCCTCTCTCTCTCTCTCTGCCCCTCCCCCGCTCAGACTCTCTCTCAAAAATAAATATTTAAAAAACAAAATAAAAAATAAAAATTGAAAATCTTCAAGTATGTGAGAAGGTTATTGACCCAAACTCCCTTCAAACAGGTTTGATATTCCAGAATGGAGATATCCATCTCATATAATATAAGAAGTATTTAATGTCATAGAGTATTGTCAGAAGGAGAAAACTTCTGTCCCCAAAATCATTCTATGATTAATAAATTTCGAGGCTCATAGAATGGGTATTAGTAGAATCTACTTAGTGCAAGAGTGTTGATAATGTTGGAATATTAATTTTTTTAATGTAGTAACCATAATTGGCACTGATAACCCTAAGATCCGAGCATTATTCTCAGTGTTTTTCATTCATTGCCTCATTTAATTCACCTAACAGCTCTATTGAGGTAGATTCTATAATTATTCCCATTTACAGATAAAGAAATTTAGATACAAATTGATTAAGGAACTTACCCAGGGTCACACATGGCTTGGTAGATTCTGGAATGTTCTGGAAAGAACTCTTCTGGAAGGAGTTCTCAGGAAAGAAGTCCTCTGGAAGGAAGTTGGCTTCCTCAATCCCATGTCAACCCCACCTCATGTCAGCCCCTCCCAACCAAGAGGAGTAAGGACAAAGTTACAAGTGTTCAAGTATAATTTGTCTTAGCTGCTATTATTTCTTTCAAAATCAGGCTGCCTCGTGGCTAACACCACATTCTAACAGGTCCAGGGATAACAAGTCTACCAGGACCCAGATGGAGAGGAGGATGGGAGGGCAAGATCCACCCAGGGATGCCTGGACGGCAGGGCACAACTAGAGGGAAGGCCTTAGTGACATTTTCACAGGATTGTACTCCCAGATAAAGCAGTCTGCAAAGGAAATGTAGGTGTGGAATCCACAAAGGGTGATGAAAATGTTCAGTCTCTTCTCTTTTCAGGCTGTGGTTTTTAAACCAGTCATCAAACCTGGGGCTAGTCATAAATGAAATATTTATGAAAGCTGGGAGTGAGAAGGGGCCTATGTTGAGCCTAAGCCTCTTAGTATGTTATAGTGGAGGCTGTGAAGTCAGACAGACCTCAGTCTGCATTCCAGCCTCGCTAGTCTTTAGCTGTCCTACTTTAGATACGCCTCTCTGAGCAAATGTCTTCCCTTCTACAATGAGGATAATAACACCCCACGTAGGTTAGGGATAATAGCGATGAATCATGCTGATCCATTGCTCAGGATGCTAGAAGCATTCACAAAATGGGAGACGTCTGCATGACCATAAGGGATATATTCCTGTTCTTCTGAATATAAGGGGAAGCTGCATCGCGGTTGTGTCTGAGATCATTCAGCATATTCATTTTTCTCCCACAGATACTATGACAAGAAATACCAAGTATTCCTGAAGCTGGTTGAACACCAGAAGGAATATGCAGCAATCATGAAAGGAGACTGAGCAGAGCGTGCAGGTGCCAGTGCCAGAAGGTTCTGCGTCACTACATCAGGGATTTCTGTCTTATCTTATATTCAAGACCCTTTAGGTATCACTCTATCATTTCTGTATCGTCTCTTAATAAAGGCAACCGAGACATGTGCAACCAGAACTAGAGTCTTCCATCCCAAAATACCACCATGATGTAGTTAGCAGTTTCTGCAGACACTACCATAAAGACAGAAGTTTTCCATAAGGTTATAGGGTCTCCCATGGGACGAGACCTTGGAGCCCATTCAGCCCAGGGAAAGCTTGCACTGGTTGAGTCACTGTCAGCCATCAAATGAAAGACTTGCATTGCTTTAGGTATGACAGCTAATGTTTATTTTATAGGGTGGCTGAAAGCCTATTATTAACGTCTTATTTGGAAATAATTTCAAACTTACAGAAAAGTTGCAAGAATAGGAATTATGCAAGGAACACCCATGCATCTTTTACCTCTAATATATTCACCCCATTGGCTTTACCAATTGTACGTTCTTTCCACACACATATATATACATGTATATGTACATACACACACGTGAATTTTTGAGTCATTTGAGAGTGAATTTCCTTAGACTTTTTATATAGCACTTTTATTTAATTTTTCACTCATATTCCAGTTTTGTCAATAACTCAGTGTCCTTTATGGCATCTCCCCCCCCCCCCCGCCCCTCCTGTGTAGGATCCAATCTAGAGTCAGATACTGCATTTCATGACAGAATCCTCATCTTGCAATTACCATGTTAAAAATAGGTACTGGTAGGAATCATCAGTGGATCCAGGAGGGAATTTTAACAAGTGGCAGGATGTATGCATGGTCTTAAAATGTCTCCTCCCAGATTGTTTAGTACTTACAAGAGGAGAAACGACATTAACTATACAGGGAAGAAATGGGACAGCATCTTGATTGGGGGATGAAAATTAACTTCATATGGGTAGATGGACATCACGTGCCTCTGGATGTGCTAGCCTGAGGTCACAGCATCAGTCTGGCTGGGAATGCATAGCCTGAATCTAATCATAAAAAAAAACATCAGACAAACCCCAAATGGGCAACATTCTATTTTTTTAATGGACTATATTCTTCAAAAATGCCTGTGTCATAAAGACAAAGAAAGGCTGTGTAAAGTTTCCAGATTAAAGAAAACTAAAAAAAAACATAAAGACTATAAAAGCTTTCGATGGAGACAAGTATTTGAAGAAAAAAAAAAGGTTGATACCATAACACATGCATAAACACACATAGACATACACATTTGTACATATACACACTCACACACAACATTCCAGACCCAAGAGTAACCACTAATGTTGGCTCTAGAGCCGCCATAATTCAGATGAGTTTGGATAGAGGACACGTAGACTTCAGCAGGTAGGGAAGAAAAGTCACTACAGGTCAGTCCATAAACATCATTTTATTTTTTTTAATTTAAATCCAAGTTAGTTGACACGCAGTGTAATAATGGCTTCAGGAGTAGAATTTAGTGATTCATCACTTTCATGTAACACCCAGTGCTCATCCCAACAAGTGCCCTCCTTAATACCCATCATCCATTTTAGCTCATCCACCCACCCACCTCCCTTCCAGCAACCCTCAGTTTGTTCTCTGTATTTAAGAGTCTCTTATGGTTTGCCTCCCTCTCTGTTTTTATCTTATTTTTCCTTCCCTTCCCTTATGTTCATCTGTTGTGTTTCTTAAATTCCACATGTGAGTGAAATCATATGATATCTGTCTTTGTCTGACTGACTCATTTCTTTTAGCATAATACATTCTAGTTCCACCCATGTTGTTGCAAATGGCAGGATTTGATCACCAAGTAATACTCCATTGTATATATATATACCACATCTTTATCCATTCCGTCAGTCGATGGATATTGGGCTCTTTCCACAATTTGGCTATTGTTGACAGTGCTGCTCTAAAGATTGTTTACAGGGACATGTGCCCCTTTGAATTAGCATCTTTGTATCTTTTGGATAAATACCTAGTAGTGCAATTTCTGGGTCATAGGGTAGCTCTATTTTTAATTTTTTTGAGGAATCTCCATACTGTTTTCCAGAGTGGCTGCACCAGTTTGCATTCCCACCAGCAAGGCAAAAGAATTCCCCTTTCTCCACATCCTTGCCAACATCTGCTGTTTCCTAAGTTGTTCATTTTAGCCATTCTGACAGGTGTGAGGGGATGTCTCATGGTTTGATTTGTATTTCCCTGATGATGAGTGATGTTGAGCATTTTCTGTCTGTGAGCCATCTGGGTGTCTTCTTTGGCAAAGTGCCTATTCATGACTTCTACCCATTTCTTCACTGGGTTATTTGGTTTTTGGCTATTGAGTTTGGTAAGTTCTTTCTAAACTTTGGATACTAACTCTTTATCTGATATGCCATTTGCAAGTATCTTCTCCATTCCATCAGTGGCCTTTTAATTTTGTTGATTGTTCCCTTCACTGTGCAGATGCTTTTATCTTGATGAGGTCCCAATAGTTTGTTTTTGCTTTTGTTTTCCTTGCCTTCCGAGACATGTCTAGTAAGAAGTTCCTGTGGCTGCGGTTAAAGAGGTTGTTGCCTATTTTCTCCTCTAGGATTATGATGGTTTTCTGTTCAACATTTAGGTCTTTCATCCATTTTGAGTTTATTTTTGTGTATGGTGTAAGAAAGTGGTCCAGGTTCATTCTTCTGCATGTCTCTGTCCAGTTTTCCCAACACCATTTTGCTAAAGAGACTGTCTTTTTTTCCACTGGATATTTTTTTCCTGCTTTGCCAAAGATTAGTTGGCCATACATTTGTGGGTGCATTTCTGGGTTCTCTATTCTTTTCATTGATCTATGTGTTTGTTTTTGTGCCAGTATCTTACTGTCTTAATGATTACAGCTTTGTAATATGGCTTGAAGTCCAGAATTGTGATGCCTCCCACTTTGCTTTCCTTCTTCAACATTTCTTTGACTGTACAGGGTCTTTTCTGGTTCCATACACATTTTAGAATTGTTTGTTCTAGCTCTGCGAAGAACGCTGCTGGTATTTTGAAAGGGATTGCATTGAATGTGTAGATTGCTTTGGGGACTATCAACATTTTAACAATATTTGTTCTTCCTGTCCATGAACAGGGAATGTTTTTCCATTTCTTTATGTCTTTTTCAGTTTCTTTCATAAGCTTTCTTAGTTTTCAGCATATAGATCTTTCACCTCTGATTAGGTTTATTCCTAGTTATTTTATGATTTTTCGTGCAATTGTAAATGGGATCTATTCATTGATTTCTCTTTCTGCTGCTTCATTATTGGTGTATAGAAATGCAACTGATTTGTAGACATTGATTTTATATCCTGCGGCTTTTCTGAATTCACATATCAATCCTCGCAGTTTTTTTGTGGAGTCTTTCAGGTTTTCCACATAGAATATCATGTCGTCTGCGAAGAGTGAAAGTTTGATTTCTTCCTTGCCAATGATCTTCCTTTGCCAATGATTCTTCCTTGCCTTTTATTTCTTTTGGTTGCCTGATTGCTGAGGTTAGGACTTCCAGTCCGTCAACAAACATCTTGAAGTTCTTACTCTGTGCCAGGTACTGTGCAAAGCACTCAAGCACAGGGGTAAATAAAGTATGGCCCAGATCTCCCCATTTAATGAGAGATAGAGACAAGTGACTACACTGTAAGAGGTACTGCAATAAAAAGGGCACCTGCTGGAGCAGCTGGGTGGCTCAGTCGGTTAAGTGCCTGACTTCACTCTGGTCACAATCTTGCACTTCATGGGTTTGAGCCCCGCCTCGGGCTCTGTGCTGGCAGCTCGGAGCCTGAAGCCTGCTCTGGATTCTGTGCCTCCCTTTCTGTGCCCCTCACCCACTCACACTCTGTCTTTCTCTCTCTCAAAAATAAGCATTAAAAAAAGGGGGGAGGGGGCACCTGCTGCCGTGGAGTGCATCAAACACCCGGAAAAGGAAGAAGCAGCAGAGGGTTGACAGGTAGGATGGAAAGGAACATGGTATAATGGCTTTGAGCCCTGGCTCGGGATTCTGGGCCTGCTTTCCCTCTTATTAGCTGTGTCACTTGAGAAAGACCCTTAACCTTCCTAAGCTTCAGTTTCCTTATTTTCAAAATGCAGATATTCATAGTACCTTAGTACTTTATAGGATTACATAAGGATTAAATGAGATGATATATGTAAAGCACTTAGGTTAACTGCCTGGACCATGCCTATTTTTTGCAGGGCCTGGTACCTAGAAATTGCTCAGAATATTATAAAAATTACCGAGTAGGATGACCCTACCCACTTGTGAAGGCCAGCTCTACAGTGGCATTCAATGCTATCCAAAGGATATTGACATCTTGGACATGGTCCAGGTTGAAGGTGGGTATGTGTGTCCAGTCAAGCAGCAGGAGCAAGTCCAGCTCATTCAGCTCGCTAGACCCCAGCCAGCACTTGGGCCAGAGATGAGAAGGATTGGGGAGTTGGGCTCAGCACATCAGAGGAAAAATCGGGTACAGTAGGACCCAGGCATGATGTCAGGACCACATCCGGACAGGCTTAAACTGGTAAAGCGGATCAGCACTGACTCAGAAACAAGGGCAGGCCTGGGCCTGCTCTGGCAAAGCAGAAGTGCTGTGCAGGGTAGGAACACGGAGGAAGGGGAATGAAGAATTTTCCTCTATGTTCTCTCTAGCCCTTAACTACAGTGCTGAGAGGCAGACAGCACTAACCTCACATTCCAGCTGAGAAAGTAAGGCTCAGAAAGGATGAGCAGCTTGTCCAGAGTCCCCCAGGTGATAGAGCTGGCATTCAAATTCAGATCCGTCCCGGTGGAGAGCTTCGGGGGTCACCCCCTTATCATAGCTGTAGAGGAATTCTGCCCCAGCACCTGCTCTGTAGTGACGGTGCTCATGCTGTGAGTGTCCCATACTCTCAAGCAACTGCTCTCCCACTCAACCATGACCCGGGGTTCCCCATGCTTTATAGAAAAAGGAAAACACACACGGATGAGGCAAGGATCATGGGAACCCTAGGAATCCGCTGGCATCTCAACAGTGAGGGACAGCTTGATAGAAAAGCTGAAAGATCTTGGGCAAGATTCTTAACCCCTAGGCCTCAGTTCTCCCCATGGGTCAACACGATAATCCTGCTACCTACCTTTTAGGGTTAGTGGTAAGGAATCAGTGAGAAAACTATGTGTAAAGTTCCTAGCACAGAGCCTGGCAGTAACAGGCACTCCACAAATATTGTTTCTACAGTGTTCTCTTTGGGCCACCTGGCCAGAGGGTTAATTCCTAAGAAAATTCTGGTTCCTACTATAAAGCCAGTGTTTTAGGAAAATGTAAATGTCTGTGTGTGTGGATTTCTATAACCATATGTAGCTTGAAAACAAAAATGTTAATGGCTCCAATACTCACCTTCTTGCACCGGGAAAGGAGGCTTTATTTAATGCACACATGTAAAGTATAAGTACATTTTGCTTTCATGAAGAAGAATTACAGCGTGGCCAGAATGGTTTGTGGGATTTTTGTTTTGTTTTGTTGCCTACCGAAACCTTTTCTTTCAAGTTGAAGCCAGCCTTGCTTAACGAATCATTTTGCTGAGGAACACATTATAGGTTTTTAGTTTTGACCCCAAATACTTGCCATATGTGAAGAACATAAATGGGGCTTTCAAAGGAGCCCGAGAGAACAAAAGCGGGGAAAGGGAAGTGGGGAATAAAAGACAAGAATGGCAACATGCAAGGTTGCCATAACCCTCAGATGCGACGCCAGTGTTTGCTGGTCCACATGAGGCATATGGGAGGGATGCCCTCTCTAAGGGAGACCCAGACGGGGCATTGGTCTTTATATTCAGAGCATAGTTGATGTGGTTGCCAGTTGCACTGGGAACAAGAGGGATACAGGGGTATAAGTTCCAAAGGGAGCAGTAAAAATAAAGAAAAGAAAAGGAAAGGGAAGGGAAGGGAAGGGAAGGGAAGGGAAGGGAAGGGAAGGGAAGGGAAGGGAAGGGAAGGGAAGAAGGGAAGGGAAGAAAAAAAAGAAAGAAAGAAAAAAAAAAAAAGAAAAGAGAAGAAAAGAGAAAGGAAAAGAAAAAGGAAAAGAAAAAAAGGACATCCTGGAAACTCCCACTGAATCATCAGGTGAAGGTAAGAAGCTGAAACATTAACATGAGCTGCCCTTTCTCACACACCTGAGGATAACTAAGTTATTGGGGCTTATGTGTCCCCCTGCACTGGCCTGTGAGCTCCTCTTTGGGCACCAACCCTCTTAGGACCTTGTTCTCTGCACCTAAACAGTTCCTGGCACATGTGGGTGCTCGATAAATGAATAAATGCATAAACACAAGCTGTTTGTCTGCACAGAGGTGACTGGTAGAACTAAAAATGTCTCAGAAGTACCTAACTTGGGGGTCAGTCTATGATACGTGTGAATGTGCCTTTATTTAGGTAATGTCGAAGACTTTAAAATGTGCCATGGTCAGTAAGGGTTAAGAAAGTCCTGCCTGATACCTAACGACTTGCTTTTTAGTTTTTTTATCGCACACACATACGAATAGCCGCACACCTTCGTTTTGGATTGTAGCTCATGCTTAGAAACCTTTTGCAAATTTTCAGCGTTGTTACAGACCATTTCCCGTAGGGTCCCTTAGGGGAAGCCAATTGCGTCCTAGTTTAGAAATGCCCATTGTTCAGCGGGGCCACAGTACACATGCTTTCAAAATTCAAGGGCATAGTTACAAATAATTACCATCAAAGGATTTAAAATGAAGGACATTGTCGCTAAATAAGAAACTAATGACTGAGCAGAGCTGTGTAATGTAATTATACTTAAGATGGGCCTTCTGATGAATCACAGAGGAATCTTTGTGCTGCCTTGTGTCTCCATAAATGCACTTAACTGCTATTGACAGTAATAGGAGGGAGTCAAATATAAAAAGCTTTTTTTTTTCCTTTTCCAGTTTCTAGAGGGAGTTAGAAAGAAAAAGTACATTTTTAAAAAGGATGCTTTGCCCAGTACCTCTGAATACTTGACAATTATATGAAATTATTAAACGAAAGTCACTTAAATGAAAACCAAGCCCACTGCTAATAAATTCAGGGTTCTCTATCATTAACAACCCCCTGAATCTTATGGTCAGTTTCCATTCTGCACAGCAAATCTCTTAAACTTACATATTAAGTGTTTCTATGAACCTAATTTTTATTTACTTAATTCATGCCTGAAGCCTTCATTAGAAGTGTTTTCTTATTAAAATCGGGGGTGAGCCTGGCTCCCTGCTGTACAATTTTAACACATTTGAAAGGGAAAATGTTTTATTGATTAATATCTGATACTTAGGCAAAGCCAATAGTGATGCCTTCCCTTTGAATATTTCTTGACGGTTTTCATCTTGATTGCGCATACATCATCCCAGCTACTCCTCATAATAAATTGGGTGAGGGAGGCCTGAGAGGGAGTACAATCCCACTCTACAAGATACAAAAACCATGGCTCCAAGAGTATAAGTAACTGGCCTAAGATTGTGTAGCTGAAACACGGAGGCGGTACCACTCCACTGCCTCTCCCTAAATAAATTCAATTAGCTTGTTTGTGCAACAGAGGATGATTCATTAGTTTGCTAATTGCTCTCTCCTCCATGGTTCCCTTCTTTAGCAGATGTATAAATATCTAGGAGGCCCCTTCTGATGCTCATTGGTTGATGAACGTACTGTGTTATTTCTGTTGGCAAGCACAGTGGTAAAGTGAGAAGGCCTTGAGCCATGGAGTCACTGAGTTCTTCTTCAGATCACTGCTTCACTACTTACTAATTGACATGGTATGTGAACTCACGCAAGCCAGTTAACCTCTGAGTCTCTGTGTCGTATCCTAGAAAGTGGGAGAAAAGAAAATCTGCCTCATGGCTGATGTGAGGAATAAACGGGATGATGTTTCGAAGTGCCTGGCACCGTGCCTGATGTAAAATAGAAGTGCAACAAGTATGAATTTTTCTCCTCATCCAATCCATTTTTATATTATCAAGTTTCTAGAAGCGTTGCTTCCGGTCAAGTTGAACAACTTAATGTTCGTTTTCTGTGGGTAAATCTTCTGTGTTCTGTCATCAACCACCAACTATTATTGAGCTCTTACTATGTCAGGAGATCTGGAATAGTCCCTGTGGACGCACAATGGGGCCAGCATCAGGTTCAAGAGAGGGGACAGTCATCCAAAGAGATTGCACAGAAATTTTGAACCAGGTGGCCAATGAGCACCAGAGTTGATAGGCATGACAAGAGGTCCAAGGATGCCAGTAACATAGGTCTGTCTGGAAAGGCTCAGGCTCATCTAGAAATGATGAAAGCTGACATCTGTCCAGCCTTGCCTTTCTGGGATCTGCAAAGCTATAGGTACTAAAAGTCTTCTGCCTGAAGATTCAGCTCTGCTCCATCTTTGAGGTAACCCATGCTGAGGCAGGCCATATATATCCAGTTCAGACCAGCCCTACCTCCCGTGGCCCATGGGTCTGGAATTCATCTTTTTGCCATTGGCTAACTGGGCACCTGGAGCCTCACCAAATCATAGGCTTCTCCCCTAAAATATAAATACATGTTTACCTAATCTGGCGCAATCCCTTGAAATTGTGCAATTATCTTTTGCTGGTCACAAAGCAAGATAAGTGTTGACTCTTCTCACATGGTTCACTACGTTATTCCTAAACCATTTGTCAAAGACCGTGCCTCACATTACATTTCATGCCACCTGTAATCCTCCTGTGCTCAGGCCTTGTTTACTTATTCTCTCTTTTCTGCCCTCACTACTTCCTTCAAATTTGACTTCTGAAACTCTCGTTGGCTTTCCTTCAACCATAGGTTGGTTAAATTCTCCTTCCTGCTTCCCTGACCTAAAATCATCTTTCCCATCCCACTTGGCTCCAGAAAGTCCTGTCTCTAAGTTAAGCCATATGGAAAGCTTATCTCCCTGCACTTAGCAAATAGAAACCAAGGCTGAGTGTCTCATTGGCCCTCCAGTTTTCCTCTTCGGGCTAGTGTCCTGCCTTGAATTTTAGGCTGCTTGGACAGAGTCCAGATACGTTATCTAACATTTAGCAAAGGCCAAATCCAGTTCCCTGTAATTCTCTAGCCACCAACCTAGGCCTTACTTTTGCCCAGACAAACTTCCCAGAAAGGATCTAAGGTACTCAGGTATACTTTCCGACTAGACACTTCTATTGCTATGCCAACCATTCTGATGTAATAGCAATTGACGATGTTCCGTTTCCTATTCCTGGCCCCCTTATAACCAGTTGTGTTCAATGAGCTGTGAGAAATGGTGGGTGTTATTCCTGGACCAAGTTTTCTTGTCATCAGTGCACAAATCCCCAGAGCTTTCTTTTCTGCTACAGTACAACTCGCAGTTTTCCAGATGGGGATTCTCTCTCAGCCTGGGGTCCAGAGTGAGGATGACTGGTACCCAACTAGCCAACAATGAACATGTAGCTTGAGTGAGGCATAAACTTTTGTTGTGGAAAACACTGAGATTTTAAGGTTGTTTCTTACCTCAGCATAATCTATCCTTACTGATACACTCCATACTGTTTGAGCCGCACTGACCCATATGAGGCTGACTTTGCCATGATCAGAACAGCAGGCTCAGTCTTGCGTAGGGAAAGACTTATCGCTCAATTGATCCCCTTGGTCTGTGCTCTGAACAACCAACCCATCATGCTTCCTTTTCAAGCATGCCCTGAATGCTCAATCTCCCAGGAAATCAGCAGGACACCCTCTTACCTTACTCCAAGCCAGGATTTCCCAATAGCAGCTTACATGATGTTTATTTCCTTCATAAGAAATATAGAGACTGGCCGTCATCAAGTCAACTTGCAGATTCAATCACTGCATCAAAGATCCAAGTGCTTTTTCCTTCTCTTCCCCTAGCCTTGACCTAAAGTGCGTGACTTTCTGATTGCAAGATGCTGCAACCTTTAGAGGCATCTATTTTTCAGGTAACAGCATTCAAGGCATAATAAGACCTTCTCTGTATGCCATCTTTTTTTCCCTTAGGTCTCACTAGCCAGATTGTGCATTGCTGCCATTAGGGACTGCCAAAACTGGCCTGGAGACCTCATGATGCACTGAGACTGGGCCTGCTGCTATTCCAGTGAAATCAGGTTCTGTCATAACAGGTTTTCCTTGGGAGAAAAGAGCCATGGTCAACTAAGTTTGGAACACAGTGAATTAATCAGGCTTTGTTATTACACAATATCTCAGAATAGTCTTTTGATATGCTATGTACCCTGTGAATCTCCAAGAGAGAGACAAAGTTAAAGTTGTGAAGCATATATCCCAGACTTATTCCATCAAAGTCTTGTACAGAGCATCTCATTGTACTCATATAGAACCACCCCAGTAATTTGGACCCTAATTAACCAAGAGTTCATAATGTTTTGACCAGAATTGTATGAATGTTTTCTTTCATGTTAACTGTGACTAGGAGGTTTATTCAGCAAATTAATGGCTACTAAATGAAATTTGGTTGTTTTACCTAATTATAGAAACAAAATGCTATTCACTACTTTACTATGTCAATTTACTATATTCACTGCTTTATCAAATAATGTCTTCCAAATGAATGTTACTAATTATCAATGTCTATGCTAGTCATTAAAAATAGGCTCAAAGAAGACTTCAATTTAGAAACACATTTTAAGAAGTCTTTCAGTTAAATTATCCTTTCAGTTAAATTAAATTGTGGCTCTAGGAACGCCTGAGTGGCTCAGTCGGTTAGGTGTCTGACTTCGGCTCAGGTCATCATCTCACGGTTTGTGGGTTCAAGCCCCGCATTGGGCTCTGTGCTGACAGCTCAGAGCCTAGAGCCTGCTTCAGATTCTGTGGCTCCCTCTCTTTCTTCCCCTCCCCCACTCATTTTCTGTCTCTCTCTCTCTCTGTTAAAAAAATAAACAAACATTAAAAAAAAAAATTGTGGGTCTAAAAGCACCGTAGATCAAACCATTGGGATAGCAAATGTCAACTACTAATGATCCTGCATTTCTTTCTGATTTTTTCAAAGCTAGTATTTCCATTTATTCCAACTTTTAAGTCTTCCTCCCCTCTATTATATACTGCACGTAGAAAACTCCCTACCCACATATAGCAGGCTGAAAACATCTCCTTCATCCTTCTTACATCCCCTCCCTGCTCACTCTAACCCCAAACCACATAGGCACACGGACAGCACCGACCACCTTAACATTATGTTTACGTCTTCGGCCAAAAAGAGTCAAACGTTCTCCCCTTGAGACTAAGCAAATATCAGAGGATAATAGATCTAACATTGGGTGTTTTGTGACACATGGAGTTTTTAATACTAAATTCCATGAGTTGGATTAAAGGTATTGCTGGTTAAATCCCAACGTTGTATAGAAATTTTAATATCACCCTTTTGACGATATGCTTCTAAGATTTTAGGTGGTTATACTTTAATGATTTTAAAAGACATTTTGGCATATGCTACAAGATAAAAACTTGTTACAATTAGAAAAGATTTCAGGAAACCATAAAGAGTTATGCTAATAGCAAACACATGTTTATCTTTTGTGCAAATGTGCATTTTCCTTTTTGACATCTACGTAGTAATTTTTAAAGTATGATTTCAGAAACATATGGCTTGGCTGTTCCACACAGGTGTTATATGGTGCCGCAGAACATATTGTGCTTATAGATATTCAAGCATATGCTTCAGTCCTACTCTTCTTACAACAAACACTTCATAGACTTCCTGCTATTTATGTCAGGAACATGCATTTGGCCTTGATATCACCTGTTCTTTTTAATACAGGGGCTTACCAGGAAACTTCTGGGAGGTTATAAAATCCACAGGAAATAAATACAATGTTGACTTTGTCTTAAAGGTGATTGAGTTGGTAAGGAAGTGGTTAAAAAAATCCTTTATGCCTATAAATGTAGCATGAGATAACAATGTGTTCCCCTTTCAAGCCTTGCCTTATTATTTTCCTCTCCCCACAACCCTTTTGCATTTATATAAAAACTTAACTCGGTGTTTTAAAAATCATTAGTTCTCAGACTATACTTTCATCACAACCTTCATTTTCAAGAATATGACAGTCCATCTACCAATAAGAATAAGTAATAATAATAGTAGCTGACATTGGCTAAGTGCTATCAGGATCATATTAAGACAACACTAGAGTCAACATGAAGTGTTTTCCACTGGCCAAAGATAGGACAATTTTTGCATGAAAAGAGTTAATGATTACAATGGATTAACATACATATATCAAAAATATGAACATCCATGAGTGGTCCCTAAATATAAACATGACTTAATTTATACTTCCCTCTAGATAACTGCAACATACGGTACCTAGGGTTATATTTATGCAAATATATTCGGCCAAATCCTTCCACCCTGGACCTGAATCTAGGGTGATACCAAACTTCAATTACTGGTTTTAGGGAAACAGAGGTCCATGTTTCTCACCAAAGAGGAAGAAGAATGGATAGTCTTCTCACATTTGTAGAGTACACAGGATCGTAAGAATGTTACCTTCATTAGGGTTCTCTAGAGAAGCAGAGCCAATAGTATATATAGATGTAGACAAAGATATATTCATATATATACATATACATGTATATAGACATGCATACATAAATGTATATGTATATATAAAGATATGTATTGTAAGGAATTGGCTTACATAATTATGGAGGCTGAGAAGTCCCACAATCTGCTCTCTGCCAGCTGGAGACTCAGGAAATTTCATGATATATTCTAGATGGAGGACCAAGAGAGCCCAGGGGGAGAGCAAGAGAAAGCAATGCCCCAGCTCACTCAGTCCAGCAGGGATCAAATTCTGCCTCTGCCTTTTTTTGTTCTATTCAGGCCCTTAAGAGATTAGATGATGCCCACCCACATTGAGAGGGCAATCTGCTTTACTCAGTCTACAGATCCATTCTCATCCAAAAACACCCGCTCAGACACACCAGGAAATAATGTTTAACCAAATTATCTGGGCATCCCATGGTCCTGTTAAGTTGACACATAAATTAACCATCACATCATGCAAATTCAGATCCACGGTTCCTCTGTTCTAGTGATTTTTCACTCCCTGATGCGTATTAGAATTCCCTAGTGAGCTTGGACTCCACCTCCAGAGACTTTGAGTGAATTGCTCTGTGACATGGCCTATCATTGTTATGTTTGAAAAAAACTCCTGAGGCAATTCTAAAGTGTAGCTGGCATTAAGAACCATTGCAGTCTAACTATGGATCCAACCTCATGCTGTCTCTGGAAGGGGGCTGGAATAAGAGAGAATATCCTTTGGGAAATATACTTAAAAACACCATCACCAACAGTAACAAGCCACTAAATGCCAGACATAGCACATCAGACAGTATCACTTACTTAGCCCTCTAAAAAAACACTGCAAGAGACATACTATTATCTGTCTTTTTACAGATAAATACGCTGAAGCACAAAGTTAAATAAATGACCCATGGTCACAGAGCTAGTAAATAGTGAGGCCAAGATTCAGACCAGGTCTGCATGAATGCAAAACCCATTTTTCACAACATCACACTTCAGATACATTTTCTTTCTGACTCTTAGCTAAAAATGATCTGCTGTCTAGACTCTGCAGATAACTGCTCAGTATCAGCCTGTGGTGATAAAGATGTTCATTATTCTTCATCAAATAGCCACCTGTGAGGAAGTGAATACTGCTAGATTTATTTTTATAGGTTATGGAAGAAGGCATTTATGATTGTGACTTATTTGGGAATATAGCATAAGATTACTGGTTCTTCAGAATCATTAAATGGTAGCATTTTAAATACATGGTACCTCATGGTCATGTTTTAAAATCAAGTATACATTTTAGGGGCACCTGGGTGGCTCAGTCAGTTAAGTGTCTGACTCTTGATTTCAGCTCAAGTCATGATCTCACAGTTCGTGGGTTTGAGCCCCACAAGGGACTTTGTGCTGACACTGTGGAGAAGCCTGCTGGGGATTCTCTCTCCCTTTCTCCTGCCCCTCCTCTCCTCTCACTCGTTCACGTTCTCTGTCAAAAGAAATAAACCAACATTTAAAAAATTAAAGTATACATTTTAAGTACAGTAGTCAATATTTGATAGACATAAGCTATTACTTTCAATAGGGAATCTAGAATTTCTATATAGGGATTTCATAGGGGGCTCAATATGGTGGAAAGGAGAGCCTAGCAGGCTTGTCCTAAACCTATTTTTGCAGAGCCTTCTCCATAAGAATGAGAAAATGTCACATGTTCAGATCAAAGAATTGAGGGGGAAAGCTGGTGGAAGTTGTAGAGAAGCTAAAGCTCCCTCACCCTAGAAAAACTTGTCACTGCTGCTGTCCCTTAGACAGGCGAGGATGTTTATGAACCATCTGATTGGGGTTTACACTATAAGCTGTAGTGTGTCTTTATAATTGAACGTTTTTACTATTCCTCTCCTCCTTTAAAAGAAATCTCTTGGATTTCCCATACATGCTCACGTCTTCCACTCTGAGAGTCTAGGTTTGTTTGTTTGTTTTAATTTTTTAAGTATTTATTTTATTTTTGAGAGAGAGAAAGAGAGCAAGCAGGGGAGGGGCATAGAGAAAGTGAGACGGGATCTGAAGCAGGCTCCATGCTAACAGCAGAGAGCCCAATGTGGGGCTCGAACTCACAAATGGTGAGATCAAGCCAAAGTCGGATGCTTAACCACCTGAGTCACCCAGGCGCCCCTCTCAGAGTCCAATTACACCTGACAGCCTCTGAGCCAACTGTTTGCTTCTGTCCCTCTTTCCTTTACTCAAGCCTGACTATGGCTGCCAGCCTCATCACCAGCTCTCCCATCCTGTCTTTCATTTGGTTTCCTATTTTCAAGGATAAAATAAAGTAAAAGGAAGACCATGGTGGGGTCCTAAATGGGGTTGTAGAAGGAGAGTCCTTCATCAAAGTGGTGGATGTATGAGAAGCTGGAAGACAATGCCAGAATGATGTCCTGGGAGAGACACCAAGGTTCAGGGTAGGATAGCTGGCCACCCCACGTCTTATCCCCGAGAGCTAGGTGAGGAATAGACGGGAGAGATGAAGGTCCAAATAAGGAGGACTGAGAGCAAGGGACTCAAGTGGAGGGTGGCTGAAATGAATACCAGAGACAAAATGCTGGTGATAGTAGCATTTTGTTTTGTATGGAGACCCAGCCTGAATAAGCCAGATTTTACAGAACTTAGAATGGTATGGATACCCCTGGTTTGGCTCCAATTCCCTGGCATACTGCTGAGCAGGGGAGGCTCTTCGGCCCACATAACCCGTGATGGACCTGTCACTGGATCTGTTGTTGTGTCTGGGATTCTGAACCTCCCCCACCCCACCCCTCCATCAAATTTGTTAGTTCTGTGTGGGACTGCCCAGAAGGCCGTGGTGTGTGGGTAATCCTAAACAGGCTGTCACCAGTACCTCCTTCTAGACTTCAAAATATCCTGAAGCCCAGGCAAGTTCATAGCACACTGACTATGTAATTGATGCTTACGGACACAACCAGTATCTGTCTGTGGTAGCCCTGGAAAACCTTCTCCAGGGTTCCAGTCGGTCTGGAAAACGGGGAGGTTGCATCATGCCTTTTGTTTCTGTCAGAATCTAACCAGAACATGGAAGCCACCTGAGTGTTCCTAACAGGGATTTCAAAACCGGGAATAAGTTACGTAGGTAATAGAGGAACTGAGAGCCAACTAGAAGACAGTGAGGCAACCCAGAGAATAATTACAGAAGGAAGCTGCTAAGACCCTAGACCAGAGGGACAGAAGAAAAGGTGGTGTTACTGGCCCTTGGCCAAAAGCTGAGACCGTGGCAGGACTGTTTGTAGAAGAGATGTGGCTGCTGCTAGAATTGCTGCCCAAGACTGAGAGGGAAGGAGAGAAAACCTCTGGCCTCTCCCTTACTCTCCAGTCTCCCACCAGTGTGTCCCCTTGGTCACATTCAGCTGAAACCAGCTGAAGTAGGAGGCTGAGAAGTGCAGCGTGCACGGGTCAGACCCCTGCAAACACGCAGCAGAGCGGGGAAGAGTGGAGAACTTAAGGAAGGGCGGTGTGCCCAGAGAGGCTAACTGCTTCTCTTTGTTGGCCAATCAGACACACTTCCGTGTCAACTTTGCTCCATGCTTCACTCCCCACAGCTTAGCCTTACGCTTCTTGCCATCCTGATGCCAACCATCTATGGTGCCTCACGGAGCCCCATTCCATTCATCCTACTCCATCCCCTGAACCTCTTCTCCAAACTCTTTCTGATGTCGAGGGAACTGTGACTCACTCTTAGCCAAACAAAAACAAAAAGGAAAACCTCCCATCATTCATTCTCTCAGTCAGTGTTGATACATTAAATGGGAATTACGTCAGTGATAACTTGCACTGCTGTACATCTTTTACACATATTACATTTTTTTAGTGTGTACTTATTTTTGAGGCAGAGAGAGACAGAGCATGAGCGGGGGAGGGGCAGAGAAAGAGGGAGACACAGAATCTGAGGCAGGCTCCAGGCTCTGAGCCATCAGCACAGAGCCCGACGCGGGGTTCGAACTCATCAACAGCGAGATCGTGACCTGAGCGGAAGTCGGACGCCCAACCGACTGAGCCACCCAGGCGCTCCCATGTTTTACACATATTAAGGCCTCCGATTCTCCAACCACTTTGCATTCCTTTTTAGATGAGAAAGCTGAGACATGGAATGCTTACAAAACTTGCTGACAGCAAGACCCACCAGTGTTAGAGCCAGGAATCAAACATGCAGCCAGGCCCCAGAACCCAAAGTTTTATCCAGCACGCACCCCTGTTCTCGAAATGGGCATACAGTGGTGATCACGACAGGAGACTCCTGCTAACGGAGCAGATGTTTTTAAAATACCTTTTTTGAAACAGTTTTGAAATAATTTTAGTTTGCAGGAGAGTTGTAGACAATACAGAAATTTCCCTCTTTGTCCCCTAGTGCTAATATCTTACACAACCATAACATATTTATCACTACTAAGCAATCCACATTGGTGCAATACTATTAACTGTGTTGTAATAGACAATATCATGATCGCATCTGGTCTCTTGCAGTCTGTGACAGTTTCTCAGGTCATGTTTTACATGACCTTGACACCTTTGAAAATTCATGGTCAGGTATTTTGTAGGAAGTCCCTTGGCATGGGTTTGTCTGGTATTTTCTCCTAATAGGCTGGTGTTATAGATTTTTTGGATGGGTTAAAGGGTGGAGCATCTTTTTCATCACATCATGTCAAGGATGCATGCTATAAATGTGATTTATCACTGGTGATACTAACCTTAATCTCTTAGTTGAGGGACTGCATGTCAGATTTCTTGACTGTAAAGTTCCTATATTTGTGTTTTCATACTCTGTTAGTTAGAAGTGAGTGACTAAATCTAGCCCACATTCAAGGGGAGAGGAATACAGTTCTACCTCCTGGAGGTGCATTTATTTTCTGTAATTGTCCTGTAAGAAACATTTGTTCCTCCTCTGATTATTTACTCGGTCCTTTATATCAGTATGAATTCATGGATGTTGATTTTATTCTTTAAGTTATAATCCAATAGTCATTACTTCTTTTCTGGTTCAAACCATCCCAGCTTTGGTCTTTGGGAGTTCTTGCAGGTTGACCACTGTGTCTTTTTCATGAATCACCATTTTTTAAAGCATTTCCTTGCTTCCTGTCACTACAAGATACTCCGGACTCATCTTGCATTTTCTCTGCCCCAGCCCTAGAATCAACCATTTCTCCAAGGAGCCCTGGCTCCATTAATTGGAGAAAGGTATTAGAAACCAAGATCTGGAGCTAGATGTACTTCTAGGCCTTCAGTGGAAAGAGCTAGAAAATATATGTATGGGTGTATACTAACCCATGTGTATACTTTAAGGAAATAAAAGTACAAATAGGTTGTTTCTAGTGCCAGAAACAATGAAAAATGCCAGATACCATGTAAAAGAGTTGTCGGTGTGATTTAGCACAAACGGAGTGAGGTGGAGGCCAGTGTGGTCTTCTCTGCAGAAGGAATACTTAAAATCTATTAAATGAATAGAAATTAGCCAGGTGGAAGGGTGAGAAGAGAGTACTTCCAGTAGAAGGAGCAGCATCTGAAGAAGCACTGAGTAGGAAGAACTCAACGCATTTGACCAATTGGTACAGACCCATCATGGTGAGAGCAGAGGAATTCAGGGAAAATGCAAATGAGCAGAAGCTGGGTCATGTAGGGCCTTGAAGGCCATGGTAAAAGTTCCCGATTTTTTCATGAATACAATGGATTGCCATCAAAGGGTTTCAAGTTGAGAAGAGAGATGCATCCTTTTTCCACAGAAATGTAGGGCCATGTGAGGTAGGAATCACCTTCCTTAGCAACCGCACCACACCGCCTATAAGCTTTTCTCTGGGGGCAGTCATCCTCCAGAAGATTTGCACCTGGCCCACACCATAGCCTTACTTTCTGGGCTTTGAATTTCACCAAGTCCTCATCTACAACATACACTCCTATGAGGGATAATGTTTCTCTATTTTTTACCTAGTTGCTAAAAAGCTCACGACTATGTTTTCTACACAGTTATATTTTCCTGAGTTCATAATAAATTATTCATAATAAAATATCTCTCCTCTCCTTCTCTTTCACTAATTAGTTACCTTTAGAGAATGCTGGGTTGTTCTTGTGGGGCTTTTTTTATTATTATCATAAATACCTGTACTTTCATTGCAAGCAAATTGAAGATCTCCTTTGACATAAGGACGGTTACATACTTTGTAAGAATTAACAAAGATATAAAGAGACCCATCCTATTACTTGAAGCAGGAATTTCCTCCTTCACGCCACTACCAGCCTCACCCAGAGGATTCCAATCACATGGAACTCCTGAGGTTGTTCTGTTTCTCTGAACAGTTCTAATTACTGCTCAGTTATTAGATGTTTATTGATTGTTGTGCCAGATGAATAAACAATGGTCTGTTGTTAAATAATGAGGCGCTAGTTGTTTAAAAATGTTTATAGTGTCTTCTGTAAAATCTAAATGTTTACCAAGTATAAAACACAATTAAGAAAATAATTTGCTTATTAAAAAGCCAACTTTTAAATTGCACACATCAAATATGACTATAAAAATGAAAATAGAAGGTTCTACATCATCTATAGAATGCAATAAAGACAAATAATTATCCCCAGGGGAACACTGTTACAACCATTGCTTACTTATGCTTTATTTGTCCTTTTCTCTTGTGATAATTATTCACTCCTTCGGACTAAGAGATGCTGACAGTTCACTAATAGCATGGTTGTTTTTGTTCCACACACCCTGTGGTTTCCTCTAATTTTAGTCCTAAGACAATGTATTCAATTATTTTCAGGTCGTAAATCTGTTTCAATGGTGTATCTGTCTGTTTAGATTAATGAGTCTCTAATTTAAGAAATCACACCAATTCTATTTTGATATTTCAAACTTGTACTGAGCACCATTTAACATGTTACGGAATTCTCACCTCTTCCCCCATACATAAATTTACGTTTGAAAGTCAAGCCAGGAGAGCGCTGGGAGTTGGTTTCAAGACTTGGGTATGATGACACCTCTACACATACCACATAATAATTGTGACTGAACTTAGACAAATCAATCAATCCCCACTCCCCATGTTTAACATAGAGTTGGTAATCATTCCTATACCTCGTTCATCGGGTTGTTATGTGGTTCAAATGGAATAATGGCTGGAAAACTGCTTTCTTTGTGTACCATAAAGTTCTTGTGAATTCTCAGTCATAGTATATGAATATGCATTCATCTCAAAAGCACTGAACACACACTAAGTGCCAGGCCCAATGTCCATGCCAAAAATGTACAGATGTTTGAGTAGAAGATGATGATGATGATGATGTCGACGAGGATGACGATGATAATGACCAAAGTTTCATAGGGTTAAAAATATGTGTAATAGTTCTTAATATCTATATAACAACTTCAGAATATTATAATGGAGATATGGCATTTTGTCTATTAAATCTCTTACATTTATGTTTTGGTCATTTAAAGAAATAAGTTTATTGTAAATTTGTCATGGATTATTATATGCTGAATATTAACCGTGTAATTGAAACTCTGGAATTGCAAACAGGATATAATTTATGATTCTATCATTTCTAGGAAAAAGTGAGAAATTGGTTAACTTTTTATTTAACTGGTGAATTCTGTCAGGTTTTCTGTTGAGTTCCCAGTGTTTTCTCTGATCAGCTCTTCCTGTTTTAGACTGACAGTGGGCCCAGGCAGAGTTTCAGTACAAATTGTCCTAGGGAAAGACTTTTGCGACCTTGTATATCATCTGTTTTTTAGGATTTTATTTGAGAGTCAGAAGCATAAGTGGCAATAAGGACTCTGAGAGCAAGAGAAATGTGAGCTGTAACTTCACTGGGGCAGCAAGAGACCATAATTATCACACGGGCAGCAAGATACTAAGGTAATATGCTGAGTTCACACAATTAGTCAACAGACACTGACGAAATATTTGCCATTCACCAAGCACTGTGCTGGTGACAGGGAATATACTAGTGAATACAGCCTAGTACCTCATCATGGAGATCCAAAAAATTAGGAAGGGTTCAGAAAAGTTCAGAAGAGTGTTCTGGGCTAGGGTTAGGAAGAATCTTCTAAAGAAAACAGCATGTGGGAAGACCTGAGGGTAGGAAGGAATATATTGCCTTTAAGTTACTCCTGGAGCATAGACAACATATTCTGGGTGTTCTGTATATCTATGTGTCCCTCACAATGTCCGATATTGTGTTGTACACAGAGAGACAAACAACAGATATTTTTGAATCAGTAATAAATGATGAACACCAATGACTATGACACCATTGGGTCAGTGGACCCTACCAGAGCTTGTCTAGTTCTGAAGGCTAGAACATGAATATCTTGTCTGGCAAAGTGTGCATCATGATATCTGCTACACAGGGCTACAAAGAAATATAATGAAGTGATACGTGGGAAAGCAACCTTTAAAATGCAAACACATCATCAACGTGCTCATTGTTCATCTTTGAAACAAATAGAGGAGTGGAAAGAGCATAGAAAAGAACAACATCAAGGAAGGTTCTCATTACAAGGGGTCAGAATCTTTGGGGCACCTGGGTGGCTCAGTCTGTTAGGCGTCCAACTTCATCTCAGGTCCTGATCTTGCAGTTTGTGAGTTCGAGCCCCTCATCGGGCTTTGTGCTGACAGCTCAGAGCCCGGAGGCTGCTTCAGATTCTGTGTCTCCCTATCTCTCTGCCCCTCCTCCACTCATGCTGTCTCTCTCTCTCTCTCTCTCTCTCTCTCTCTCTCTCTCTCTCTCTCTCTTTCTCTCTCCCTCAAAAATAATAAACATTAAAAAAAATGTTCTTTAAAAGAAGGGGTCAGAATCCTGAACACTTTATTAATTTAATTCTCAGACACATAAAATAACAGAATGTATCTGAGAAGCAGAAATAACCACATCTGTGTCAATGTTAAAGTCTCATAAACTTGAGGGAGAGACTTGGGGGAGAACTCATAAACTTGGGGGAGAAAGAGAAAATATTTAGGCTACCAGCTTAAGTAAAGGCATTGTCATTCGTCATGATCAAAGCTCACAAGCCAATGCACCTGAGTTTCACACAACAGCATGGAAGTTGAACAATTTGGTTAAAGAACGTGTTGATGATGCCAGTCAGTGAATTTGGATAGATTTCCCCACAGACTCAAACTCTTGTTTTGATTCTACATTTACATACACAGAGAGGATATATGTGTTAAAAAGAAATTTGTTAGAGCTTTGTTTTGGGGTTATGAGATAATATATATGAAAACACATATCTACAAATACTTACAGAACTCTAAGAAACTACTATGATCAGTAATATTTTTACAGTTATATTGCTCTATGCCATCATAATGTTATGGGCATGGCTTCTTAAATAATGGTCCTTTGAGAGCTTTTGCTAAATGCTCTTGAATGGAATCCAAGTCTTGAATTGCTTAAATGAATTCCACTCTCTCCTGAATGGTATAATGCTGCTTCAGGATGTTAGTTAATGGAATTGTGACCCTACAATTTTAGTAGAGCTAACTCTATTAATAAGGCCAAATAGGCCTTTATCTAGGATGATAAAAAAACAAATAGCACAGCACTTTTTTTTAAATAACCATTGAGATATCCTTGGAATAATGCCACAAATTTGAGCCTGGAGAAGAAAAATTAATTACTTGGAGAGAGAGTACGTTCACATAGCTGCTCATCCTGCCTTTTACTAAGGTATTTGCAGTGTGGGAAGCAGTCAGACTACACTGATTCTCATCGCATGCAGTGAGCTTGAGTAAAAGGCTTTTAGGATGTCTGCTATTAAACACGGAAGCCACTCTCTCCATAGGGCATTTCCAAATTAAATATCTTGCAGTATTATCAGTTAATTTACCGGTCATATTACAGTAAACACTGCAAATAGGTTTCAGTTGCCCTGTCAGTACTAACTGATTGGTAGTGGCTGTGGGGGGCACTTTGTTGAATAAAACTGTGATGGTAAAATCAAACTCGAAAGCAAAGATCACGGGGGTTTGTGTGTGTGAGGGGTGGAGATGAGGGGTTGGCAGTCTCTATACACTGAGTCATGGCTCTGGATTAGGGAAAAGGCTGATTTAGCACAGGCCTGTGGTTACATACTCATTTCTTCATTTTTTACCTCTTCAAAAAAATGGAAGAGATATTTAATATAAAAAGATAAAGAAATCAGGGAAAAAGGAAAGTAAGATCAAATAATAAGAGAAGGCCACTAGGAAATGCAAGCCATAAAATCCCACAACCCTTAGCAAACAGGGCTTAAAATTTGACTCTGGACTTCCTAGTAGCTAAATTAAAAATGGGAATCACAATTGTTTGTAACATCCACATTGTCAAAAATGTAAGGCAGGTCCAATAGGGAAAGTGTAAGACAGACATTTTGGTAAAAAAAAAGAACAGATGTGGAACTAGAAGGCAGGAATTTAAATCCTATTTAGTAGTCATGTGACTTTCAGCAAATTACTTACACTTGACTACCTCAATGTCTTCTTCTGTAAAATTTGGATACCACTGCTTCATGAATTGTTTCAAAATTAAATTCTAAAGTGAGTATGCTCTTTATTTTTCTTTTGGTCACCTGAATCGATTCCCCTCACTTCTCTGCTTCCCAGGAGTTGACCCTGCAAACTGCATCATCCAGGATCTTTTTGCCCTCTGGCTTCCAGCGTGGTTCAGCCGACAAGAGGTAACCTCTCCCCACCGCCGCAATGCCAAGAGCCTAATGGTAGCTCCCTCTATAACTACAGCTTCTGATGGGCAGCAGCCTTCCATAGCACTGGCTCATGCCAGTCTCCCAAAATATTGCTGCCTCCCCTCACCTAAGAGTAGTAACAGCTTCTGGATGCCTGGCGCCTCTCATCACTTGTTGGTTTCCTCAACTGCATCCATACTTCTAGAAATAGTCCATTAAATTCTCATCAGAATCCAATAGGAGAATTTACAGTATTCTGTTTCTGGCCAGGCCCCTGACTGATAAAATAAATATTTATAATAAGGTAGAGAGGGAGGGAATAGAGTCCCAGTTTTGAGCCCCTACTATAGGCCAAGCACAGGCACTGTTTATAAAGATATTCAATAAATGCTGATAAATCTGAACAAAGGGGTATGAGAGAGGATTAAAAAAAAACAGATGTCACAAGAATTTGAGACACAGGAATCAGATCCTTTCCATCAGATGACCCCCTTTCCCTAATATGGAATGTGAAGAGAAGAAAGAAACTCAGGATTGATTTAGTCTGAACAACAACAAAATGCTAGCATGTATTAAGATGTAAAATATCGTTCTCAGTTTTAATGCAATTCAAAGAGAAACGATGTGGCAAGTGCATGATTTTTCTCTCTGCCATTTAATATAGTTGGGTATATACTGGACGCGAGTGGGTATAACATCATTAATGGAATGACTAGTATTCTCAAATGCCTAACCACTTTTTGGAATGATTTACAATTTTCTTTTTTTTTTTTATGTTTATTTTTGAGACAGAGTGTGAACAGGAGAGGGGCAGGGAGAGAGAGGGAGACACAGAATCTAAAGCAGGTTTCAGGTTCTGAGCTGTCAGCCCAGAGCCTGACATGGGGCTCGAACTCACAGACTGTGAGATCATGACCTGAGTCAAAGTCGGATGCTTAACCAACTGAACCACTCAGAAACCCCTCTTTTTTTAATTTTTAAAAATTTATTTATTTTTAGAGAGAGAAATCACAGGTGGGGGACAGGCACAGAGAAAGGGAGAGAGAATCCTAAGTAGGCTCCGTGCTTAGCACTGAACCCATTGCATAATTTTCAAAAAATGTGTCAACAGAAAATAAATATTTTGCCACTTTTTCACATACAAACAAGGGGGTCAATTGAAGAATGACTAAAACAATAAAGGAACCAGTGCCCCCAAAATGTATTGTTCACAGGGTCTAGCACAGACACAACAAAAGGTTTGTAGGCATCCAGTAAATTCTGTTATTATTCCCAGAAACCACCAAAGTCAGCTCATCCCACGCATTTCTCTTAATAAACTATCCTACATGTGACTTGATCAGGAGAGGCCCTCTTCCTCAGATCCTCTTTATTGGTGTGTGTGTGTGTGTGTGTGTATTATATACCTATGTATATAATATATATCTATATATATTTTTCTCTTTTGATGAATGTTTTTTATAGGAGAGCAAAGAGGTCTTAGATCCTTTGTGTACAAGGTGTCTCCATAACCAGACAGATCTTGTATAAAATAACCACAGTGTAGGGGAGAACTCACAAAGAAAAAGACTCATAAAGTAAAACACTTTGCTTTTTTTTTTTTTGCCATTTTCATCCTGTTTTGATTTTCAACATGTGTAAATCATTCTGTTGCTATAAAACTTATTAAATGAAGTAGAAGAGCCAAGACCAAAAATGTAATAATGAAGCAATGTTTTAATCCTTTACAATTTTTTGGCATGATCAGCTCGATTATACTTGATATACACTTAAGGGTTTTGTGTTTCAGAGGGAACTTTTCTTAACACTGTTCATGTGTCCCAGATGTGACCTAGTTTCATTCTGGGAAATAGATGCTGAGTGTTGCACAGGCAAGTGAAACAGACATGGGTATTTTAGGAGCCATTAACGCAGTATGCTTACAGGAACCAAATATGAAATTCCAGCTGGCCGGTGAAAACCTTTCTTGAGCATGTACTATGTGCTGAGCACAGATATGTAAAAACAAAGGTCAGGGCCTGATTTTGAGGAGCTCATAGACTAGTTAAGAGAGATGATAAACATGTCACATTGTAAGAGAAAACAAATGTAAAAATAAAACCAAAGCATAATATGTTCAGATATCAGAAGGTTGAGGGTAGAGAAGCATTATATACTATGTAGCCTTTTTTTTTTTTTTCTGTTTTAGGAGTGTTACGGGGATGCTTCATAGAGGAGGTGGAATTAGAGCAAATTCTGAAATTTTAATTCCAGTTTGCAAATTCCCTTCAATTAAGTCATGACCTCTTTATGGACAAATGTCCACTTGGACCAGCGAGAAAACAGATGGAAAATTACCAGCCCAAGTCGGGGCATAAAATAGAAGTATTAAATGTTTCCTCTTCTGTATTTTTTTTAATTGAGGTAAAATAGTTTGCAACTATTAACACTTTCTAATTCCAAAAGGCCTTCATCATTCCACAAAGAATCACTACACCCATTGAACAGTCATTGGCCATTCCCCTCTCCCCACAGCACCTTGCAACCACTAATCGGCCTTCCGTGTCTATGGCCTTTAGTGTCTTGCTTCCTTCGCACAGCATAGTGTTTCAAGGTTCCTCCATGTTGTAGTATGAATCAGTACTTTATTCCTGATGAATATCCCATTGAATATGTATGCCACATTTTATTTATGCATTCATCTCTTGGTGGACACTGGGTTGTTTCCACATTTTGGCTATTGTAAATAGTGCCGCTATAAACATTCGCACATAATTTTTTTTATTTAAAACTTGTCTATATGATATATTCATGTCATCCGTGACTAGAGATAGCTTGGCCTCTTCCTTTCCAATTTGGAATGTCTTTTCTTTCTTTTTCCATCCTTGTCGCTCTGGCTAGAACTTCCAGTACAATGGTGAATAGAAGTGTCAGGAGCAGACATCCTTGTCTTGTTTCTGATCTTAGGGAAAGCTTTCAGTCTCTCACACTGAGTGGGATTTTCCTAGATGCACTTTATCACGTTGAAGAAGTTGCCTTTATTCCTACTTTTCTGAGTATTTTTATCATGAAAGATGATTGAATTTTGTCAAATGCTTTTTCTGCATCAATTGTGATGATTGTGTGGCTTTTTCCCTTTTGTCTATTAATATGGTAAAATATATTGATTGTTTTTCCTATGCTGGACCATCCTTGCATTCCTGGGATAGATTCCACATGGGTATGGGATATAGTCCTTTAAATATGCTGTTAGATTCGGTTTGCTTGTATTTTGTTAGGGACTTTTGCACCTATATTCATAAGGGATATTGCCCTACCACTTTATTTTCTTGTGATGTCTTTGTCTGGTTTTCATATCAGGGCAATACTGGCTTCATAGAATAAAGTGTTCCCTCCTTCTATTTTTTGGAAGACTTTCAGAAGGATTGGTTTTATGTCTTAAAACAAACAGTAAGCTCTACCAGTGAAGCCATCAAGTCTTGAGCTTTTCTTTGTTGGAGGCGTTTGATTATTGATTCAATCTCCTCATTTTAGGTCTATTTAGATTTTCTATTTTTCTTCTTGAGTCAGTTTTGATAGTTGATGTGTGTGTAGTTTGTGTGTTTTGAGGAATTTGTCTATTTCATCTAGGTTATCCAATTTGTTGATATATAAGTGTCCATTGATTGATGAATATATAAAGAAGATGTGATTGATATATGCATATATGTATATATATGTATATACAATGGAATATTATTCAGCCATAAAAAGAACGAGATATTGCCATTTTCAACAACATGGATAGAACTAAAGAGCATTATGCTAAGCAAAATAAGTCAGCTAGAGAAAGACATATACTATATGATTTCACTCATATGTGGAACTTAAGAAACAACAACAACAAAAAATGAGCAAAGGGAAAAAAAGAGAGAGGGGGGAAACCAAGAAGCAAATTCTTAAGTATAGAGAGCAGACTGATGGTTACCAGAGGGGAGGTAAATGGAGGGATAGGGGAAGTGGGGGATGAGGATTTAGAAGTGCACCTGTCGTGGTGAACAGCAGGCTTGTGTGGAAGTGTTGGATCACTACATTGTACATTTGGAACCAATATTACACTGTGTTTACTAACTGGAATTTAAATTAAAACTAAGAAAAAAAAAGGATACACTTCCAGGCTTTGCTGGCAATGGCGCAGGTGTAAAAGAGCATGGTATAATTGCATGTGGCTTGAAATGGCAGTTCTATGTGAGATCATTACGTGTCAGCTGTGTGTGTACTCTAGGGGCTGTGTGTGTTTAACAAAATGATGTAAAATATCACCTTAAAAATGTTAATAGTATTCTCTTATAATAATTTTATTTCTATAAAGTCAACAGCAATGTCCCATTTCATTTTTTACCTTAGTAGTTTGAGTTTTATTCCCCCCTTAATTAGTAGAGCTAAACAGTAGAGTTTGGTAATTTTGTTACCTTTCCAAAGAACCAACTTTTTATTTCATTTATTCTGTTTCTATTTTCTTTTTGTTTTTGATTTTTTTTAATGTTTATTTATTCTTGAAAGAGAGATAGAGTACGAGTGCGAGTGGGAGAGAGGCAGAGAGACACAGAATCAGAAGGAGGCTCTAGGATCTGAGCTGTCTGCACAGAGCCCGACGTGGGGCTCAAACTCACGAACCATGAGATCATGACCTGAGCCAAAGTTGGACGCTTACCTGACTGAGCCACCCAGGCGTCGCTTCTTTTTCTATTTTCTATTTCATTTATCTCTATTCAGATCTTTACTGCTTTCTTCCTTCTGCTGCTTTCGGTTTAGTTTGCTCTTTCTTTTCTAGTTGCTTGGGAAGGTTGTATTATTGATATAAGATTTTTCTTTCCTTAAAATGTAGGCATTTAGAACCATAAATTTCCCTCTGAACAAGCACTGTTTAACTGAATCACTTAAGTTTTGGTGTTGTGTTTCCTTAATTCTTCTCACAGTATGTTCTAATTTTCTGTGACTTCTCTTTTGACCCATTCATTCTTTAAGAATGTGTTTAATTTCCACATATTTGTGAATTTGCCAGCTCTCCTGTTCTTTTTTTTCTTCCTTCCTCCTTCTCTCCCTCTCTCTATTCTTCCAAAAGGATTTGTGTGTGTGTTTACGCATGTGTAGTAAGAACATTAAACATGAAATCTACTCTCTTAAAAATTTTTAAGTGCAGACTACAGTATCGTTAACTATAGGTACAGTGTTGTACAGCAGATCTCTAGAACTTATTGGTCTTGCATAACTGAAACTTTGTACCCATTAAACAGCAACTCCCCATTTTACCCTTTGTCCAGCCCTTGGCAACCACCATTCTACTCTCTGTTTCTAAGAGTCTATTTTAGATACCTCATGTAAGTAGAATCAGGCAGTATGTCCTGTGACTGGCTTAATTCACTCAGCATAATGTCCTCTAGGCTTATCCATGTTGTCACATATGGCGGGATTTCCTTCTTTTTAAAGCTGAATAATATTCCATTGTATGTATACACCACATTCGTCTGTTGATGGACATTTAGGTTGCTTCTATATGTTGGCTGTTGAAATAATGCTGTGATGAATGTGGGAGTGCATATATCATATTGAAGTCTTAATCTCAATACCTTTGGATATATACTTGCTAGATCAGATGGTGATTCTAATCTTAATTTCTTTGAGGAAACTCCATAATGTTTTCCACAGGGGCTGCACCATTTTGTATTTTACATGTACCAACAGTGTACAAGGGCTCCAGTTTCTCCATATTCTTAGGAACATTTGTTATTTGTTTAACATAATAGACATCCTAACAGATGTGAGTAATATCTCGTTGTGATTTTGACATGCATTTCTCAGATGATTAGTGATGTTGAGAATCTTTTCATAAATCTGTTGGCCACGGTACACCGTCTCTATAGAAATGTCAACTCAATTGGGGCGCCTGGGTGGCTCAGTCAGTTAAGTGGCCAATTTCGGCCCAGGTCATGATCTTGCGGTCCATGAGTTCGAGCCCCACGTCGGGCTCTGTGCTGACAGCTCAGAGCCTGGAGCCTGTTTCAGATTCTGTGTCTCCCTCTCTCTGACCCTCCCCTGTTCATGCTCTGTCTCTCTCTGTCTCAAAAATAAGTAAAACGTTAAAAAAAATTTTTTTAAAAAGAAATGTCAACTCAAGTTCTTTGCCTATTTTTTAATGAAGTTATTTATTTATTTATTTTTGTTGCTGATTTGTAGGAATTCCTTACACGTATTGGCTATTAATCCCTTATCAGCTATATCATTTTAAACTATTTTTCTCATTCTTGGTTTGCCTTCTCACTCTATTGACTGCCTCCTTTGCTATGCAGAAGCTTTTTAGTTTAATTGCTTTTGTAATTTTCCTTGTGTTGCTTGTGCTTTTGGAATCATATGCAAGAAATCATTGCCAAACACAGATTTCATGAGCTTTTCCTCTGTTTTCTTCTAGTAGTTTACTACTTCTAGTAGTTTATTTCTAATTTTGTTCTATTGTGGTCAGAGGAAATGCTTTGTATGGCTTCAGTCTTTTAAAATGTATTGAGATTTATTTTATGGCCTAAGGTGTGGTCTTTTCTGGAGAATGTTTCATGGGCATGTGAAAAGAATGTATATTCTGCTGTTGGGTAGAGTGTTCTCTATATATATCTCTTAGATCTTGGTGGCTTATAGTGTTGTTCAAGTCTTCTGTTTCCTTGTTGATCTTCTGTCTCATCGTTGTATCCATTATTGAAAGTGGAGTATATAAATGCCCTACTGTTATTGTTGAGCTATTTTTTTCTTTGTCAATTTTTGCTTCACATATTTTGGGACTTGGTTTTTGTGTTTATAATTGGTATATCTTCTTGATAGGTTTTTTAGTCATTATGTAATGTCCTTCTTTGTTTGTTGTAACATTTTTTTCTTAAACTCTATTTTGTCTGATGTTAATATAGCCAATCCAGCTGTCTTTTGGTGAGTATTTGCATGGAGTATATTTCACATCCTTTAATTGTCACCTTAGCTTTCTTTGAATCAAAAGTGAGCCTCTTGTAGATAGCATGTGACTGAATCATGTTTTTTACTCCATTCTCCCATTATTTGCCTTTTGTTTGGAGTTTTATTCCATTTACATTTAATGCAGTTACTGATAAAGAAGGACTTCTATTTGGCCATATATTTTTCACATGTCTTATATCTTTTCTTTTTCCTCATTTTCTCCATAACTGCCTTCTTTTGTGTTAAATATATATTTTCTAGCATACCATGTTGATTCCTTTCTCATTTTTTTCTACACATTTTTAAGTGATTTTCTTAGTGGTTTGCCATCTAATTATAGGATTACAATTAACAATTTAATTTATAGAGATATAGTTTGAATGAGAAAAAAGTTAGTTTCAATTATATATAAGTTTCCTTCTATACAATTCCATCCTTCCCTTTATGTTATTGTCACAGATTATACTTTTATACATTGTGAGCCCATCAACATAGATTTATAATTATCTTACAGTTTTTTTAAATCATATAAGAAAACTAAGGAATTCCAAATTAAAATACTGATAGATATTTACCTATGCAGTGACCTTTATTGCTCCTTCTATGTCTTTTCCCTCCCTTCACCCCTTCACTTTTCACTGATCCTTTTGTTCCTTCCCTCCATGTTCTTTCTTTTCTTTAGAACATTGGTAGGAAAAAAGAGAAAGTTGTATTTTATTATTATTTTAAATTGAGAAGCTTATAATATCCTTGGTGATTGATCCTTTCTCTCATCTTTGACACTCACATGATCTGTTACCACTATTCTCTGTGTGGTTTATTTGACTTTTTTATGTGCAAGTCCAGCACCCCTAATTACAAGGCAAGCATAGTGAGGGTAGAGACTCTGCCTTATATTTCTCCACATTTCTAATGTGAAAGGAAATGTCCTATTCATAGAATGCACTTAAAATGTGGTTGTTGATGTTGCCCTAGATATCCTGCTTCCTTTTTCAGGCAGGCAAACTATTATTATCCCCATTTATAGTGAGAAACTGGGAACCAAGAGAGTTCAGGAACCTTACCAAGGTAATAAGAAGAAGGGGGAGAAAAACATGTTTTTCTGGGCTTTGTACCCAAGGTTGTTTTTCAGGCAGCTTGCCTCAGTTCTCCCTTACAAGCCTGCAACAAGCTTTCCCACCGCTAGCACTAACTTCTGGCAATAGGTAATACTTGTAAAGAATAATCCAACCGAGACAGCATTCAATTTGAGATGCTTATCTGTTATTTTTAATCAACACTGAAAGCAAATGAAATATAATTGTTTCCCACAGACTTCCTGAGTCTGAGCTGTAGAAACACTTGAAGGTATTTTTTCAACCAAAGGACAACGTTTGTGAGGGTTGCTGCACATGTAAGTCACAATGAGTAAGTTCAAGTGAAATAGGAAGGCAGCATGTTCACAGCTTGCCTTTCCCAACCCTTGAAGAGGTTGAACTTTGTCTTCTCAGCTCATGGACCTCCATGTGTGGCTTGCAAAATGGCATGTATAGGAGAAGGTACAGATGAGGTTTCTAGGATTAAATTAAAAAGGGGGTTAGTTCTGGCATATCTGCCATACACATGGCAACTTTGAGCAGGTTACTTCCTCAGTTGCAAAAATAAGGATTTATGTGAGAATGAATTTATGCCATGTGTGATGGTGCCTGGGAAAGAAAAAATTGTCGCCAGCCTTCTTTTATTCCCTCTCACTCCTCCATTGTCCAGTGTTGTCATTCCCTGGGCTTCCTATCCTTTATAAAATACATGGAGTAATAAATACTTTCACTCTAAAGTATAATAAATGACTAGTAGGTTCAATATTAAATTTTTACAGAAATGTCCTTATTTAACAGGGAACTAAAATCTAATGTCTGAGGAATGAAATTATAATTATAAAATAGAACCTGGTTTGGTTACAGAAATTCAGCCGTACTAAACATTATTTCTCACAAAATGGAGCCAAGGTCTCTTAGAGAAATGGATGATTCCAGGATAGGGACAGGAAAACACCAAGGAAATCTGGAACATCTTGTCCCAGGAAGCATAGAAGGGGAGGGATGCAGGAAGGACAAGAGACCAACTTGAAGGTGTTCCCACTGGCTGAAATTGGGACAGTTTGATGATTAAAATGAATAGTGACAAGAATGGATTATATCACACTGAATAAAAATAAATGCATGAATCCATATTTACACTTAGAAAAATAAAGGTGGGTGTGGACAGAAGAGGAAAACTTTTTTTATTATAAAAAATAGAATAGTACCAACTAATAGATATAAAGGAATGACAGAAATAGAAAATCACCATCTTATGACCACCATAGCAATAATTAATTCAGGCAGTAATTAACATGGATGCTAAAAGCAGTGTGTGATAAACTTTTGAGGAATCCTATATTCACACAGTCTCAAATTACTTATTAATTACAGTGGGAGAAATGTCTTTACAATAGAGAAATCTGATGGACACCATACTAACCAAATGATAAAATTTAACAACCCCCATAATTGGACAATCCAATACCATGTTCCTGCCAAAGTGATGCAGTGAGCTCACAATATAATCTCTGCTAAACATGATCATGAAATAAATCTTATGAAGAAAAATTCTGACAAATCTTGCTGGACTAGACTATTCAAAAATGTTGCTGTCATGAAATATCACAATGCATACTTGGATGTGTGCTTGCATGCACCCAGCTGGGGAATGAACCTAGATTAGAGGAGATAAGAGAGATATGGCCATAAACACAAGGGATGATCCTTGACTCTGGATCCCAGAGGGAAAAAAAGGGGGGAGACGGGGGACAATTAGGCAAATGTAAAGAAGGATTGCAAATTAAATAATAATATTAAATTTAAATTTCCCAAGTATGATAATTATATACGGTTATCTTAAGAGAATGTCCTTATTCTTAGAAGATAGATGCTGAAACATGCAGAAGAATGAAACTAGACCACTTTCTTACACCATTCACAGAAATGAACTCAAAATGGATGAAGGACCTGAATGTGAGACAGGAAACCATCAAAACCCTAGAGGAGAAAGCAGGAAAAAACCTCTCTGACCTCAGCCACAGCAATTTCTTACTTGACACATCCCCAAAGGCAAGGGAATTAAAAGCAAAAATGAACTATTGGGACCTCATGAAGATAAAAAGCTTCTGCTCTGCAAAGGAAACAGTCAACAAAACTAAAAGGCAACCAATGCAATGGGAAAAGATATTTGCAAATGACATATTGGACAAAGGGCTAGTATCCAAAATCTGTAAAGATCTCACCAAACTCCACATCCGAAAAACAAATAATCCAGTGAAGAAATGGGCAGAAGACATGAATAGACACTTCTCTAAAGAAGACATCCAGATGGCAAACAGACACATGAAAAGATGTTCAACATCATTCCTCATCAGGGAAATACAAACCAAAACCACACTGAGATACCACCTCACGCCAGTCAGAGTGGCTAAAATGAACAAACCAGGAGACTATGGATGCTGGCGAGGGTGTGGAGAAACTGGAACCCTCTTGCACTGTTGGTGGGAATGCAAACTGATGCAGCCACTCTGGAAAACAGTGTGGAGGTTCCTCAAAAAATTAAAAAAAATTTTTATGACCCAGCAATAGCACTGTTAGGAATTACCCAAGGGATATAGGAATGCTGATGCATAGGGGCATTTGTACCCCAATGTTTATAGCAGCACTTTCAACAATAGCCAAATTATGGAAAGAGCCTAAATGTCCATCAACCGGATGAATGGATAAAGAAGTTGTGGTTTATATACACAATGGAGTACTACGTGGCAATGAGAAAGAACGAAATACGGCCTTTTGTAGCAACATGGATAGAACTGGAGAGTGTTATGCTAAGTGAAATAAGCCATACAGAGAAAGACAGATACCATATGTTTTCACTCTTATGTGGATCCTGGGAAACTTAACAGAAAACCATGGGGGGTGGGGAAAGAAGTTAGAGAGGGAGGGAGGCAAACTATAAAAGACTCTTAAAAACTGAGAACAATCTGAGGGTTGATAGGGGGTGGGAGGGAGGGGAGGGTGGGTGATGGGCATTGAGGAGGGCACCTGTTGGGAGGAGCACTGGGTGTTGTATGGAAACCAATCTGACAATAAATTTAATATATTAAAAAAATACTAATAAAAATAAATTAAAAAAGAAGATAGATGATGAAAGTATTTAAGGGTAAACAATGATTAGTTTTGTTACTCTTGAAATATATCTATATCTATATCTATCTATCTAGAGAGAAAAAAATGTAACTATAATTAAAAAAAGAAATTTGTACATAAAAAAATAACCCCCCAAGAGTAGGCCAGTATGTAATCCAAATGGCCAATTTAGCTACTCTTCAGAAAAATCATGTGAAGTTTATAAGGAAAACTATGTTTGAAGTTGATAGTTCAAGTTTACGCTTGTGGTGGGCACAGAAAAACATATAAAGTTGCCAAATCACTGTGTTATACCCCTGAATGATGTAACATTGTGTGTCAACTATACTTCAATTAAAAAAAGTGTCAAAATATGTTCAAGGTCTCTGAATCATCTATTGTAGTCATTAACCTTCAGTCAGCAGATTCTCTAACAGGTAACAATTAACTTCACTCAACTAGATGTGATGGCTTTGCTTGCTTCCCAGTGTTGAACAAAAAGAAACTTGACTGCCTGAAAAAATATTTCAGTAACAAGGGAGAATATAGAAACAATAATGACTGAAGAATTATACATGCTATATTTTATTTTGCCATGATTATCTTTAAAAATAAGTTCTTTTGTTTAATTTTTTAATATTTACTTATTTTTGAGAGACAAAGACAGAGCATGAGCAGGGGCGGGGGGGGGGGTGCAGAAAGAGGGAGACACAGAATCTGAAGCAGGCTCCAGGCTCTGAGCTGTCAGCACAGAGCAGACACGGGGCTCAAACCCATGAATCCTGAGATCACGACCTGCGCCGAAGTTGGACGCTTAATGACTGAGCCACCCAGGCTCCCCTCTTTAAAAATCCGTTCTTAACACAAAATACACACAAAGAACACAAGGTAATTCTGGGAGGGGATGGATATGTTTAGAACCTTGATTGTGGTGATGGTTTTGCAGATGTATGCATGTGTCCAAACTCACCAATATGTACATAGTCAACATGTGCAAATTTTTGTTTATTGATTATACTTCAATAAGGCTTAAAAAGGCCATTCTGACCTCCCTCTCATCCCCCCATGAGGATTCTCCTCTTTATATCTGGAAGGATTTTCTGAAGTAGTCAGCTTATTTGTTATATAAGCTTGAGTATGCATCAGTTTCCTCATCTATAAAATAGAAAGTATTACTACCTTGTCACATTGTTAAGGATAAATGAATTAGCACAGATGAAGCCCTCTGAATAATGCATAACACCTAATAAATACTCAATAAATTTTAGGTGGTGTTGATAGCCTCAGGATTGGGTATCTCCTTGGTTACCAGTTGCGTTCATATAAAACATTATCAAAGTGTGAAGTCCCCTACTTTAATAAAATGTGCAGCTTGTCTTTTTTCTGTATAAGGCTAAAAGCTCTGACCAGTTTTTGTTTTTTGTTTTTTGGGTGTTTTTTTGTTTTGTTTTGTTTTGTTTTGTTTTACTTTCGGGTTTTTGTTTTTTGTTTTGTTTGTTTCTTTTTACAATCTCTGGAAAATATTTCCAAATTGCACTACCAAGTATGTGTTTATTTGGTTAAGTAATTTCAAAAATTCCAGCAACCACCTACTACTGTCATTATTTCCTACAACTGCTCATGTCAACAAACCCTTCACACATCTTTCCTGGTGCTTCCTTCTTTGTTCCTACAGCCCATTTATTATTGCTTATGGTTAGGTAAGCCACTGTTCTTCTGTCCTTAAATTACCTGATAATTTCTTCTTTCTAGCAGTTTGGTATTTTAAGATATATTATGTTCTATATATGTTCTACTATGTAACACATGGAGAGGGAGCAAGATACATTTCCTCTGGCAGATATCACCTTAATGTATTTTCAGTTGATACATGTGTAGAGGTTTCAGAATCCCGTGTTTAGTCAGCCATAGTGGTTTCAAATACGGTTTTCTCAGGCTATAATAAAATATAAACAGTATTTCTAACATAGTGCTTCCTGTTCTCTTTAGAAATCATTCTCTTCTTATTTATGTGGATCTCGTCTCAAGAACATGATTCTATCCACTTTCCATTTATATAAATTAAAGAATTCATTTTGAAATATTAATTTTCAATACACTTGGAAACAATAGAAGGTACCTTGGGTAGTTATACTGTAAAGTTAGATTTTACTTGCTTTTTAGAGACAAACATCTGTGGATTAAATGATTAGCCACTATGTATCAGTGTTTGGCCTTTATTGTAAAAATCTGCTTACATGGATTAGAAGGATTTTTGTACATAAAAAATAGGTCACCAACGGAATAATGAGCACGGATCATCTCTTTAACAGTGTAAAATGATATGTCTTGTGATTCACTTAAACTGAAATTTGAAGAACAGAATTTATGTTTCAGTGACGCTTTAGATTGGTTACATTATCAGTACATTTTACTAAATGTCTATTTCTATTACTTATTGTTTTTAAGTATTTGAAAAATATATATACCTTTTTATTTGTTCTCATCTGAGTTACTTTAAGACAAGATAAAATAATTATTTCCAATTTTATTTCACTTAGGACTTTGGTGTGGATTTAACTTTTTTAATGTTTATTTTTGAGAGAGAGAAAGAGCATAAGCAGGGCAGGGGACGGGGACAGAGAGTGAGGGAGACACAGAACTTGAAGCAGGCTCCAGGCTCTGAGCTGTCAGCACAGAGCCCAACACTGGGCTCAAACCCACTAACTGCGAGATCATGACCTGAGCTGAAGTTGGATGATTAACCCACTGAGCCACCCCAGCACCCTGGGGTGGAATTAAATATGTCTAATAAAATGGTTATATTAATTTTAGCTCAGTAAATGGCAAACTAAACATCCCTTCCCATCAGTTTATCATACAAGTTATATTATTATCATCCTGAGCTGTGATTTATCTTTTTGTAATTTTTGTTTCCAGGTACTTAAGTCTTAAATCCTCCAAGGTGGCATTTGTTCAGTTATATGCCACCAGGCCCCTATATGAAATTATAGGTGTGACAACAACCCCTTTCCATTTTGGAGTTTTTCAGTGTAAGAAACAAGAACGTCAACAGTCTTCCTCTGTGACCACTTTCACTTTGCAGTTACACTATTGCCACAATTAGAGATGCTTGTCCATTTCTGACACCATGCTTTCCCATTCTGGGTGATGGCACACGAACTCCACCAAAAATGACTGTGGATGCTGTTCAGAAGATAGCGTGAGGTGATGCCCCAATCCCCAACATCTGGGAATGCTGTTGTGAATTGCCTTGGCTGGCACACCACCTTTCCAGGACAGCTCACATCCAGGGATTCAGCAGCACGGAGGCAAAAAAAAACTAACCCCCTCTCATCCAATCTCGGACAACCTGGAAGGGCTACTCTAGCTTCAGAGCTCCCCAGGGCTTGGTTGAAGCTCTCATTAGGACTGCACCCCAGGCTGCTTTCTCCCACTGTGCACTTCTGCTTCTAATCCTTCTCCTCCAATTCCCAAGCTCTCAATTCCCAAGACTGCTTCTTCATAAACCTCCTGCCTGCTAATCTTCCACTTCAGAATCTACCTCCTGCAATGTGGCTGTGTATAGTGTAATTTTAAAATCCCTTGTACTGGGGCGCCTGGGTGGCTCAGTCGGTTAAACGTCCGACTTCGGCTCAGGTCATGATCTCACGGTCCGTGAGTTCGAGCCCCGCGTCGGGCTCTGTGCTGACAGCTCAGAGCCTGGAGCCCGTTTCAGATTCTGTGTCTCCCTCTCTCTCTGACCCTCCCCTGTTCATGCTCTGTCTCTCTCTGTCTCAAAAATAAATAAACGTTAAAATCCCTTGTACTATGGGTATACATGTCCCAATAACAGAGATGCCTTCACTCTTAATTTGAACTTCTTCTCCATTGAAATCTTCAAATAACTTCTCTTTGAGCAGCCCACCAGGTTAGTGTTAACATTGTTTCCAAGTGCTGAGCTAAAATGTATTAAAAGTCAGTTCCACTAAGTCATATAAAAGTCTCTTAAACTTAAGTCTGTAAAGGCACCAGAAGCAAAATTCTCGGTGTCCCGTACGGTCTCCCAGTAAGCATTTCATAGAAGGACTCAATTCCTATCCAGTGTGAGGAATAGACATGTATTTCCTTTTATACAGTGGGAAGTAGGTCCACAGTCTTGATCCCCTTCCTCTAGTCTCTGTCCAAAGGAAACCCAGCTGGAAATATTTGTGGAGATGAAGTCTGTCCCAATCCCATCACCTAAAAAAGTTCAGACCTACTGAGTATCCGAGTCTATTCTGTCCAAGACTTTCTTTTTATTAGAAAGCCAAAGCTTACCCATAGTAAGTGTCTGGGGCTGGTCTTGCTTTCCTACACCCAGTACAGTAGTTAGAAGAGTTATAGGTGCTGCTAGACATTACTGCCCACTGGGATCACAGGCCTAAGAACAAGAAGCAGTTTTATTATTTTTTTAATGTTTATTTTTGAGAGAGAGAGAGAGTGAGAGAGAGAGAGAGAGAGAGAGAGAGAGAGAGAGGTGAAGGGAGGGGCAGAGAGAGAGGGAGACACAGAATCCACCGTAGGCTCCAGGCTCCAAGCTGTCAGCGCAGAGCCCATTGTGGGGCTTGAAACCACCAACAGTGAGATCATGACCTGAGCTGAAGTGGGACCCTTAACCGACTGAGCCACCCGGATGCCCGAAGAAGTTTTACAATATCAATTTTTTTTGGTCACCATTTCTCTTCCCTAGAACTCTAATTAGGGCTTGTAAATCTTTCCCAGGGCTTGGACACTTCATTCCAAATTATCTCTCGGATTCTGAAAATTGTCAATCCAGAAGTGTCTGCTCTTATGTTTAACTGCCTGTGGACCTTGATGCTGATTGGATATAGCCTGAGTCCACTGTAGTTCTTTGGATATTGTGGACTGCAGACCACTCGTACGGGGCATCATCTAGAGTTAACCCCTATCTATGGTGGATCTTACATCATTCTGGCTTCTTCTGTCTCTCTGTTGCTGAGATCTAGCCTATGTTGCAATTCTCTTTTTTCTCCTCCCTTCTTCCCTTCTTCCATCCTTCTGCCTCTGAAGCATCTGTAGGATTTCTGTTTGGGAGACTTTGGGAGTTACAGCTGCACCTAAGCAATGCTGTAAGGATCGTGTGCGGGAGGGGCAATAATTTGGTTGAGGAATAAGTGCTTTGCTAGTGAGATCCACTTGTACCGTTTGCAGCTGGTATGATCACTCTACTAGAATGGCTGCTATGTCTGAACGTCTAGATCAATGCCTGTCCAGGCCACAGTTTTCCTCTAGCTGATGTACGCTCTCAGCCATTCAAGGTATTCATATATCAACAGGGGAAACTTATGACATCTCCACCCCTTTTCACCATTGCTTGTGCAAGGCACAGATTTACTCTTTACAAGTAGAGCCTACTACAGTTCTATTTGAGGTACCTAATCAGCGATTCTCTTTTATCATTTCTCCATCTACTTATAGCCCAATTCAGTTTTTTTTTTATTTTTTAAATGTTTATTTATTTTTCAGAGAGAGAGAGAGAGAGTTTGAGCTGGGGAGGACAGAGAGGGAGGGAGACATAGAATCTGAAGCAGGCTCCAGGCTCCGAGCTGTCAGCACAGAGCCCAACACAGGGCTTGAACTCAGAGTGCAAGATCATGACCTGAGCCAAAGTCAGACGCTTAACCAACTGAGCCACCCAGGTGTCCCATAGCCCAATGCAGTTTAAAATCTCATCCTGACCGTTCTTTTTCTCTCTTAAGTATTTGTTTTTTATTTATTTTACTTTTATTGTTTATTTGTTTTTATTTTAATTAAAAAGGTAATATTTATTCACTTTGATGGAAATTGGAAAATAATTAATCATCATGAACAACCTCTGCTAATATTTTGATATATATACTTTGTTTTTTAAAAAATGAGGGGAAACAAGAATGCGTGTGTGCGCACACACACACACACCCAAGACATATACACAGTGTGTATAATAGCTAAAATGTATTGACGAACTATGATGAGCTGGGATCTCTGTTAAGCATTTTGTATGCATTTGATTTTCACAGCAACCATGTGAAATTACGTAGAGAAAGTTGTTTTTATTTTTGTCTGCAGGCATCAATCTCCCCCACCCTCCATCTACACAGGGCAACCACCCCATGATTCACCTTGGGTCTGCAGTACTGGTGGGACAGACAATTTAGGGGCTCACTCTGTTCCTGGCAAAGGGCTGGACACATATCCCATGACAGGCTAATTGGATGCTCTCTCTGGAACTTGAATCTTGAAGAGAATGACCCAGAAAAACTTAGCAACTATTTAAGTGTATTCATCTAGGTGGTGTTCTCCTGAGAAGACATCTATAGTTTCATTACCTAGATCTAATGAGCAGCTCTGGGACCTGCTTTTGCCCATGCTGGGTTCTTCAGATATTCCTCTGAATCTATAAGATTTCTCATACCCTTGCAACATTTTTTTTTAAATATAAAGTTACTCAGGTCTGATTCCTTCCACTTATCACTAAAAAATCCCTAACCAATATAGAAATACACAAGTATTATTCTATTTTGCAGACACTGAAACGGAGGCTTACTAAAATGAAGTGACTTGCTCAAGATTACCCAGGCAATAAGAGATCATATTAGGTCATATTAGGTCTCCATAATGCTCAAGTCTGTGGTTAATTTTAACCATATCTCTTTTCAGTCTCCCTCTTTACAGATACACAGGTGTGTGTGTGTGTGTGTGTGTGTGCTTACACACACGTGTGTATTCTTTTATGTATTATTCCACATTAAGATCTGGCCATATTCTTACTGTGAAGGGGCACATGCACCCCAATGTTTACAGCAGCAACAATTGCCAAATTGTGGAAAGAGCCCAATGTCCATCGATGGATGAATGGGTAGAGAAGATGTATATGTATGTGTATACACACACAATGGAGTATTACTTGGCAATTGAAAAGAATGAAATCTTGCCATTTGCAGCAACATGGATGAAATTGAGTGTATTATGCTAAGCAAAATAAGTCATAGAAAGACAAATATATGATTTCACTCATATATGGAATTTAAGAAACAAAACAGATGAACATAGGGGAAGGGAAGGAAAAATAAGATAAAAACAGAGAGAGAGGCAAACCATAAGGGACTCTTAAGTACAGAGAACTGAGGGTTGCTAGAAGGGAGGTGGGTGGGAAGATGGACTAAATAGGTTGATGGGCATTAAGGAGGACACTTGTTGGGATGAGCACTGGGTTTTATATGGAAGTGATACATCACTGGGCTTCTCCTGAAACCAATACCACACTTTATGTTAACTATTATTAGTTAACTCAATATTCCAATACCTAGATATCATCAAAATTACTACTAACATTTTGGTTTATTTTGTTTTCAGTTTCTCTTCTCTTTCTCTCTCTCTTGGCATATATAAATACACTCACATGCATACACAAATAGGGATCCATACATAAATTTTAGATATATATTAAACATATAACAGGGAGAGAGAAAGCGAGGGAGAGATCCATACTGTATATACAGATTTCTATTATCAACTTTATCTTTTAATATTATTCTTTAAACATTTCTGAGTCATTAAACTTCTTTCACAATATTTTGATAACCACAATATATTTCATTGTATGGATATACCATAATGTATTTAATGACTCTTCTTTCATTTAATGGCTGTTTCTTTTTCCTTTTTTCTTTCTCTTTCTTTCTTTCTTTCTTTCTTTCTTTCTTTCTTTCTTTCTTCCTTTTTCTTTTTTTTTTTCTTTTTGCTTTGATAACTAGCACTGCAATCAACAAATTTGTTGGCATCTGATTATTTTCTTAGAATAGATTTTGGAGGGCCGCCTGGGTGGCTCAGTCAGTTAAGCATCTGACTTCAGCTCAGGTCATGATCTCATACTTTGTGGGTTCAAGCCCCGTGTTGGGCTCTGTGCTGACAACCCAGAGCCTGGAGTCTGCTTCGGATTCTGTGTCTCCCTCTCTCTCTGCCCCTCCCCCACTCATGTTCTGTCTCTCTCTCAAAAAAAAAAATGAATAAACATTAAAAAAAAAAGAATAGGCTTTGGAAGTGAAACTATTGGCTTAAAGTCTTTGAACATTTTAAAGATTCTTGATATATATTGTCAAAAAATTTTCAGAAAGATTGTGCCAATTTACAACCCCACAACTAGTGTTTAAAAGTCAGTTTTATTCAATGCTCCAAATATAGATGCCAACTTTTAGAAATGAATGTCAACAGTTGGAAAAGGATAGAGTATACTGTATTAGGCATTTCTTCTAATATTATTTTCTGATTATAAAGTAATACAAGCTAATTGCAAGTTGAAAAATATAGAAGATTACAGAAAATAACATCATCCATAAATAAAAATGATGGTTTGATGAGCATTCCTTTGTCTTCTTGGTGTGCACATGTTAAATACATAAATATTTATTATGTTGAAATCATATGGCTCATACTTTTATATCTAAACTTTTAATGTTATGTATCATGAAACATTTGTATTAAATATTCCCCAAACCATTATTTTTACTAGTTGCCAAATATTATATCTTATACATTGACTATAATGTAGTTAACCTTTCTTGCTTATTGGATGTGTATTGATCAGTATATACAGAATTGCAATACATGATGTTGCTCATAACCTCTGACTACATTTCTGATTATTTCAATAGAATTTGTGGCCAGAAGTGGAATTCTAGAATCATGGGTTTAAATTGTATGGATATTTTAAAGTTTCTTGATAAATATTGATAGAAAATTGGAAAAATTCTTCTAAAATGTTTGCTCCAGTTTTGTATGAAAGTGCACTCACTCTTCTCAACATTATTTTTGTTGTTTTATTTCAATGATTTATGTTTTTCATTTTTCAAATCTTTTCACATTTCCTTGGACTATCTGTATTTCTTCTTTTCTGAATTCACTGATCATATGCTTCACATATTTTTCCTTTAGATCTAGTATCATGAAGACAACTGAGCATCCTTCCCTTAGGATCTGTTCTCTGCTCCTACAGCGCTCAGAAGGATAACTCAGTTCCTCCCCCCCATTATTCTTCTTAAATATTCTGAATACTTCAGTCACCTGTGACTCTTAGTGATAAGCATGTATGATTGTAGTAACTCATATTTGCAAAAGAGTTTTTAATTCATAAAACTCTTTCACACCCATTATCAGTTTTGCCCCTGTGAGAGAGACGGGGCAGGTCAGTGTCATCAGCATCATTTTAGAAATGTGGACGTTGGATTCCATAGGAGAAAGCTGTCAACAGCCACTGGGAAGTAAAGTCAAGATTCAGACCAGGTCTTCAATTCCTAGATCTTTTCCCTTTCCTTTTCCTTTTCAGTCAAGTCATATTACTGATATTGCTGTTGTCCAGAAATATAAAATGACTCCACATGGGGTAAGAAAGTTCTAGAATGAGGTTAAGAGACTTGATAGCAAATGCAAGTACTGTATTTTTAGAATGAGACTGATTTACATTTGAGGGCTTTTAATTGCAGTTATCCATCAGTTTTAAACTTTCAATGTCTAAATATAAAGACCGTGGCAATATAAATGAGCCAGCTGCATTTTTACACAGAGCATGAACTGATGAGTTTATGAATGAGTGAAGTGATGGAAATCAACAGTAAGAGTAAGAATATCCCAACCCATTTCAACAGCCTAAGCCATACATCAGTACCTTGGAGAGCTTCCAACTCTACGCCACCCCCTCCCTCACAAACATTCTCAGAAAAGGCAAGTTTTCCTCCGCCAAAGGAAAATCGGAAGCATTGTACACTGTTATCTTCCATGTTTTTTGAAAACTAAAAAAGATGATTTCATTTTCCATTTTCCTACCTGAAATTGGTCTTCCTTTTCGCCCCATTTAAAATGCAATTGCCCGTCTCTGTGATCTTGTGCGAGCTTATTTAACTTAAGCAGCTTTATGGTATTCTCCCCCCCTTAGCAAACACATTTCTTTGCCATGTCTGCAAAGGAAAATGTCCTTTTCCAATGAGCGACCGGGAGAAAATCAGCTCTCCTTTTCTCGAGTAGGATCTATTTCTGAAGACACGAGGGCAGCAGTGTGGATCTCCACAGGTGTAGCCAGGAGCTGCCCTACTGAGGGGAAGGAGGCGCGAAGATGCTTGAGCCAGCCCTACTTAAAGCTGGGAGCCCCGCGGCCTCCTCTGCCCTTGGGGCAGCGTGAGCTTCAGCCGCTACTTCGCCCAGCCGCGCACGCGCGCTCCCCGCCCCCGTCCCCACCGCACCTGCCAGGTCACAAACCCCTTCCCACCCTCCCGCGCTCCCTCCCGGAGGCTGTCTTGTCTCACATTGATTGGTCGGAGCCAAGAGGGTGCGTCCAATCAGCAATCCCTCCTGCGCAACCTATCCCCGCTCTTCCCGCCCCCTCCCGCCCCGCACGCCCCTCTCGAGCACCTACTTTCTTTGTGACTGGTGCGCGCCCTGGTCACTCAGTGCGGCGGGAAGAGGTGTGCGGGATAGGGAAGGAGGTGGGGAGGACGGGAGGGGCCGGAGGGGCGGGGAAGGGGCAGGAGGGGGCGGGGCTCAGGTGCAGAGCCGCGCAGCCGGGCCGGACCCGGCAGGGGGCGAACGGCAGAGCGGGGCGGAGCGGGGACGGGGGCGGTGGCGAGGAGGGGGTTACGCCGGCGACGTCGGCCGCGCGAGGCTTCGCGCGTGAGCCGCGCGGGCGCTGGGCCTGGCTACCGAGCTTTCCCGGCCGGCGAGCAGGTCGTCGACGCCGGCTCCTGGCGGAGCGCGGGGAGGAGGGAGGTGTCGGTGCCAGCGGCGGCGTAGTCGACGGCGGCCCCGGCCATGGAAGAGACGCAGCCGCTTCCGCAGTCCGAGCTGCCGTTATGCGACAGCCTCATCATCTGGGTGAGTACGAGGGGGCGGGGGGCCGAGGGGCCGAGACGAGTTGCCCCGGGCCCCCGGTTCTCCGCAGGTGAGCCTCAGGAGTAGCCGGGCCACCTGCGCCGCGGACTCGGCGCGTCGCCCTCCGAGTCTCCTGTCGCCCTTGACCGCGAGAGTGCCACCTGCGGGTCGCGGGGCAGGTGTGTACGTGTGGGTGTTGTATGTTTGTGTCTGGGGACTAGGGGCAGGTAAAGGGAGCTCCGGAGCTGGGGCCGGAGGAGGCTCGTCTTACTGCCTTGATCTATCTAGCTTGTGACAGCTGTGGCTGGAGCCAGGCGTCCATCCCCTTTGCTCTTCGCTGCCCCCATTTTCTCCTCCCCGGACTGCCGACTCTCTGCCTTCTGTCTGCCGAACAGCTTTCCTGTACGGACCTCTGTGCCACTTGGGAGCGGAGGCCCCCTCCGAAACTCCCCTCCTATCCAAACCACTTTGCTCTGCTTGGACACAGGTGGCCAAGAGGTGGTTTTGGTTCCTGGATCAGAGCTCCTCCAGGACCTCCGATTCTGTAGAAGTCGTTTCGAAGGGATATTTGCACACACTTGATATGTTGGAGGTGGGGGCTCCTATTCCTTTTTTCTTGCTGCACCGCCCCCCCCCCCTTTTCCTCCTCCAGTGGACAGCATTTTCTTTCAAGAAAAAGACTTGGCATTTTCATTTGCACTTGGTGCGTGTTTGGTATTTCTAATTAATTTTGGTGGTATTTGGACAGACATAGGATCTGCCCCCAGTATTCCCGTCAGTAAAATGATGTCTCACCTTTTGGAGGTGCTCAGTGACCAAAGAGCTGGCAATTCAGGTGTAGCTTCCAACCCACATTGGGCAAGGTTGGTGCTTGATGGTCTGTCCACAGGGTGCTGTTGATGGTGCCCATCCCTAAACTAGTTGTTTGGTTGTGTGTGGATGAGTGTGTGCATGATGGAATGTAAACAGACTGGATCAGGAGGTGATATTCGGTTGATGCTGTTCTCTAGCGATCTCCTCATTTGAGTAATTCAAAACAATGAGAAATCAGAGAAGGTTTCTGGCTATGTATGAAGTCTATTGGAAATGACCGTGATTTAAAGCAACTTTTACAGTTTAGAGGTAAATAGCTTTGGTTATAAGTGGAATGCAGGTATATAGGGCTTCTGAGTTAAAAGCAGTTAGCTAGCTGTTCGTCTTTATTTTCATTTAGAGTAAGTATTGGGATTGAGATGCTGTGTTTTAAGACTCTCATGAAATAAGGCAACATTACTTTTAGCGATGTGTTTTGCTAAAACAAGTGACTAATTAAAGGGGGGTATCCTAATCTGTTACATTATTGCTCTAAACATCTGACTTAAGTAGTAAACTTCATCTTTGTGATGTCATTGACTTATATGAGGTGGTGAAGTAAAGGATGTTTTTGAATTGTATTGCAATGTTTTAAAATACTATGTACTATACCCATTCTTTTAGCCAGTATTTATTGAGTTCCTGCTTTGTTCAAGGCACTGAGGAAGACATATCAAGAATAATCAAGGAACTTTCCATTTTTTCCTGGAGTGGTAGGCAGAGTTGTGTATTTTTATAATGAGAGGCAAAATTCCTTAAAAACTGCAAAAATGCTATAGATGACATAGTAGGTTATTTGCTTCTCCAGTTCTAAGGCTGCTGAAACACTGGAGAAAATGGAATTACTGTGCAGATTGTTGCCTTTAAAAATGCTCTACAGACAAATCTACTTGCTCCCATAACAATGCCCAGCTATATAAAGACTAAGAACAACCACACAGATCCCCTCACATTTCTCTTTGCAAACCTCTACCAGTACCCTGTTTGAACCCCCAACTTTTCTCCCCTCAGAAATATGATCTCCTCCTTATCTTGACCCTAGCTCTAGATCCCATCCCTTCTACCTCTTCTAAAACTTTGCTTTTTCATTTCACTCTTTCTCTCCTTTGGATCCTTCCTCTTTACACATAAACTTACTTAAATCTTCCCTATCTTAAAAAGAAAACAAAGAGCCACCACTCCCTGTTAAAACCACACTCTATTTCCCCTTCCCTCTGCAGTCAAATTATTTGAGTTTTGTATACTCATCCTTTATACTTGAACTTTCATTCACTTCTCAACCCACTGCACATGAGATTCTTCTCTTAGGCCTTCACCTACTGGATTTGGCAAACTCGTAACTATTCTTTATTATCCTTATCTTACTTGATGGTTCTTTTGTGAGATCATCTTCTGCCTTAGTTTCTTGGGTACCTGTCTCTTGGCTTCTCTTTACCTCTCCAGATGATTTCCAGTGAACGTTGGTATCTGTCTTTGCCTTTGCCAGCCACTGCACTGTTGATGTCACCTCACTTCTCCAGGTTTTCCCAAACTCTCCCGATGCCCCAAGTCCTCCATGCCCACCATGCTGCACTGACTTTCTATTTCTTGAGGAATCTGGGCTTCTTAATTATACTTTCCTCTACCCAGAATATTCTCTGTCTAGTGAGTGACTGACTTCTTCTCACCATTCAGTTCTCGGATCTGTTGTCATCTTTCAGAGTCAGTAACAGTGAATGACTTACCTGTCCCCCAGTCCTATCTCTTTATAACCTGTCACCCCTTTGCTATGAGTCTGTAACACTTAACACTTTCTGAAGTCAGCCTATTTGCTCCATGGGGTCACAGCCCCTTTGTGACCTGTTTTCTGCTGTATTCCCAGGAACAACAACTGGCTGGGATCTCTAATACAACATTGAATCAAAGTGGTGATAGTCCATATCCTTGTCTTGGTCCTGACCTCAGAGACCAGTATTTCACCATTAAGGATGTAGGTTCTTGTAGATACCTGGGGTAAACTTTTAACAGTATGATAGAGGATTGATGGATTTCAGCAAGTAGAAATCAGGGGAAATGAATTTTCTAGACACAGGGAAGAAACCCTGGAAGTAATGTAAATGGTCTTCTTCGGCAGTAGATCAAAAAGAGGTAGTGGAGGCACATCCTTGTCATATCATCTCTCATTTCTTAATGTGCTCCCTACCATAGTAAGTAATGTTACATGTTGAGGGGAAGTAGTAGGAGATAAAAGATTAAAAAGTTATGATGGGGCTAAATCATGGAGGTGAGAAGAGAGCTGGTAGTAAACTCTGTTCTTTCAGCACTAGACAGTGTTCTAGGACAATAGAACCAACATTAATAGAATTTGAGAGGTCATTAAGAAAACCTGATTAGTACAGAGATGCCTCTTTTGGCAGTTTTTTTTAATTTTATTTTTTAATTTACATCCAAATTAGGTAGCATATAGTGCAACAATGATTTCAGGAGTAGATTCCTTAATGCCTCTTACCCATTTAGCCCATACCCCTTTCCACACCCCCTCCAGTAACCCTCTGTTTGTTCTCCATATTTATGAGTCTCTTATGCTTTGTCCCCCTCCCTGTTTTTATATTATTTTTGCTTCCCTTCCCTTATGTTCATCTGTTTTGTCTCCTAAAGCCCTCATATGAGTGAAGTCATACGATATCTATCTTTCTCTGACTAATTTCACTTAGCATAATATCCTCCAGTTCCATCCACATAGTTGCAAATGGCAAGATTTCATTCTTTTTGATTGCTGAGAAATACTCCATTGTGTGTGTGTGTGTGTGTGTGTGTGTGTGTGTGTGTGTACCACATCTTCTTTATCCATTCATCCATCGATGGACATTTGGGCTCTTTCCATACTTTGGCTATTGTTGATAGTGCTGCTATAAACATGGGGGTGCATGTGTCCCTTTGAAACAGCACACCTGTATCCCTTGGATAAATACCTAGTAGTGCAATTGCTGGGTTGTAGAATAGTTCTATTTTTAGTTTTTTGAGGAACCTCCATACTGTTTTCCAGAGTGGCTGCACCAGCTTGCATTCCCACCAACAATGCAGAAGAGATCCTCTTTCTCACATCCTCGCCAACATCTGTTGTTGCCTGAGTTCTTAATGTTAGCCATTCTGACAGGTGTAAGGTGGTATCTCATTGTGCTTTTGATTTGTATTTCCCTGATGGTGAGTGATGAGCATTTTTTCATGTGTCCGTTGGCTATCTGGATGTCTTCTTTGGAGAAGTGTCTATTCATGTCTTTTGCTCATCTCTTCACTGGATTGTTTTTTGGGTGTTGAATTTGGTAAGTTCTTTATAGATTTTGGATACTAACCCTTTATCTGATATGTCATTTGCAAATACCTTCTCCCATTCTGTCAGTTGCCTTTTAGTTTTGCTGATTGTTTCCTTCGCTGTGCAGAAGCTTTTTATTTGGATGAGGTCCCAGTAGTTCATTTTTGCTTTTGTTTCCCTTGCCTCTGGAGACGTGTTGAATAAGAAGTTGCTGTGGCTCTTTTGGCAGTTATTAAGAAGTTATATTTTAGGGGCGCCTGGGTGGCGCAGTCGGTTGAGCGTCCGACTTCAGCCAGGTCACGATCTCGCGGTCCGTGAGTTCGAGCCCCGCGTCAGGCTCTGGGCTGATGGCTCGGAGCCTGGAGCCTGTTTCCGATTCTGTGTCTCCCTCTCTCTCTGCCCCTCCCCCGTTCATGCTCTGTCTCTCTCTGTCCCAAAAATAAATTAAAAAAAAAAAAAAAAAAAAAAAAGAAGTTATATTTTATGGGACACCTGGGTGGCTCAGTTGGTTAAGCTTCTGACTCTCGATCTCAGCTCAGGACATGATCAGGACATTTTGGCTCAGGACATGATCTCATGAGATTGAGTCCCACACCTGGCTCTGCGCTGGGCATGGAGCTGCCTTAAGATTCTCTCTCTCCCTCTCCTGCTCCCCAGCACACACTCTTTTCCTCTCTCCCTCTCTTTCTCTCTCTCAAAAAAGAATGAAAGAAAGAAAGAAAGAAAGAAAGAAAGAAAGAAAGAAAGAAAGAAAGAAAGAAAGAAAGAGAAAGAAAGAAAGAAAGAAGGAAAAATGTTTTATTTTATGATTTGGAACTCATCTTAAAATAATTCGTTCTTAGAAATGTTGTACTGCTACTTAGCAAAAAGTTTAGAGCTGAAAGACAAATTTGGGCACCATTTACATGGTAGAGGGAGTATGTGAGAGTTTGCAGTATTTGCATGAATATATATTTAATAAACTTGGCTTTGTAACATTTGGAAAATTAAAATTTTGGGACTTGACTTTCACCAATAAAATTAGAATTGAACTATATTTTTAATGGTTTTCTTAGTTCTTGTGTTCTTTGACCTTGACAGGCAGGTGAGGGAAAAACAAATGCCAAATATATGCCCAAAGGAACAAAAAATATTAAAGGCTGAATCATTGTTATGAAAATCTTAAAACAATAATCTTTCTGAAATGAATATTTAGAGGAGGAGAATATGAGAATAGAGCTGACCCAAAGTTGAAGATTTTGGCTGTCAGTTGGGAAGACCCCCCCTTTCTTCCTTGATTTTGGTGACATTTATATTGAAGCAATTCAGGAACAATATTTCCACATTTTTGATTATTTGCGTTAAAGATAAATAAGAAAGTAAGATTGATTTGCAAGAACCCTGTGGTTACTGATGGAAGCCCTGTCTGCCCCTTTTGGGCCACTCACCAAAAAGACTTCTGCTTCTTTACCTCTGTGAAGAGTAGTGTGAAAGAGGACGGTTTCCTTTGTCCCTCTGCTTTGGCATCACTACCCACACTGAGCTTTTTAATTTATTCACTCTTCTTGGTTATAAAGCCTTTCTGTTTGGCCAAATGAAATTACATTCTGTGTTATCTAATTTATTTTGCAACTAGGTTAAGAACTTTCAAGAGACACTCCAATTAAAAATTTTTTTTAATGTTTATTTTTGAGAGGGAGAGAGAGGGAACACAAGTGAGCGAGGGTCAGACAGAGGGGGGACACAGAATTGGAAGCAGGCTCCAGGCTCTGAGCTTTCAGCACAGAGCCCGACCCTGGGCTTGAACCCATGAACCGTGAGATCATGACCTAGGCCGAAGTTGGGTGTTTAACCAACTGAGCCGCCAAGGCTCCCCGAGACACCCCAATTTAAATCCATGTCTAAGAGAAGGAAAAATTGATCTTAATCTGGACTTGGTGGTCAATGAGGCAATACTTAGTATATGTACTACTTTTACATATTTCTTTACTATTTTGCTTAATATTTTGTGCTTCTTAAATCATTCTTTTAAAATAACTAATCCTATCCATTTTGTAAAAAGCTAATGATATAAAATGTAAGTAGGAAGGGTTGAAAAGTGGGAGCCACAGTTTACCTGAAAGTATATGATTATCTTCTTTTTAAAGATGCCCTAACCCCGGGGTTTCTCTTTCCTGTACATCCACTTAATTGCAAAATCCTGGTTATTTCACATTTTAAATTCCATGAATTTATTCTGTCCTCTTGGTCAGTGTTACCCTATCTGTAAGCCACCTGTTTTATCAACAAGACTATTACAGGAGCCTTCTAACGGACTCGGGTGTAAAAGTTACTCTCTTCCTTTCTCTGTGTCAGTATTGTTGCTATCCTAAATATGCTAAAGTTATCACTCTCTTTCTTACTGTTCTTCAGTGATTCATCATCATCCAGAGCATTGGTTCTAAAAAATTGATGTGCATAAGAATTGCTGGGGCAGGGGCATGTGAGTGGCTCTGAAGGTTAAGTGTCTGACTCTTGATCTCAGCTCAGGTCATGAGTTCAAGCCCCACATTGAGCTCCACACTGGGCACGGAGCCTACTTAAAACCAACCAAACAAAAAAGAATCACTTAGGCATTTTCTGATTTAATGTGTCTAGAGATTCTGATTTGTGTTGTTCTTAGACCCCAAGCTTTGAGGAACCCCGAATCATAACTAATTGCTGACAGCTGCTGAGCTTGTACCAGGCGCTGATCTAAGTTGGCTCTGTTTGCTAATTCTCTCAACCATCTTGTGAGGTAGATACAAACTATTCTGCTGTTTCCCATTATAAGGATGATACCATCAAGGGTAAGTCCATGCTTCTTGTCATGGACCTCCAGAGTTCTGACCCATGTCTGTTTTCTTACCTGCCCCCCTTTGTTGTCGTCACCTCTTCCCCGTTCCTCTTTGCCCTGAAAATCCAGTAATACTGAACTGTATGTTGCCTAAAAATACCATTTCTTTTCAGGTATTTGTGCTCTTATCATGTTCCTATTTCCTAAAGCTTCCTTCCCTTGGTTCTTTCTTTACTCAAGACCTTCTGTTCAGGAATCATCTCTGAGAAGTATTTCCTAAATACAAACCCTAATTAGTTAACTCCTGTCTATTTCTGAATGATTTGTGCATACTATAGTCATGAGACTGGGAATGGCATGTTCTAGAAATAATTTATGTCTTTTTCTCCTGTCCTTAACTCTTGATTGCAACTGCTTGAGAGTAGGAAACAGGTGATTTTCCTTTGTAACCCCACGGTGCCCACATAGAGTAGGATCTCAGTAAAGTATCTTTGTGTACTTTGAAAGTAACTGTAGCTAGCGTTATTTGTCTGTGTCATTCTTCCATGTGTATTACCATAATGGAGACTTATTTGTAGAATCTCAAACAGAACCACTAAAAGTGAATCATGGAGGGGAGAGACTTTTGTCAGATTAAGATAGTTAAGTGGCAAATTAAGGAATTATAATTGAATAGTAAAGGAGATAAATATATGTAGGAAAAGAGAATCATAGTGTATTTAATTTAAGATCATTATGGGTTGAGATTAGACTTCTAGGAAATATATGACCCATTGTAGCTCTGCTGTAATTTGCTTTTCAAAAATTCTTGTCTTATATTTGCTTTTTAGAAAAAGACACCACAGTTTCACTTCTCTTTTTACCATGTACATGAATGTTTAACAAATAGAGATTCGACAAGAATAATATGTAAAGCCAAACTAAATAGAAACAACTTGATGTGGTGGGTGGGCCCTGGACCATTCATGCCCTGAGACTAATTGTTGGATGGCAGGCTGAGGTCCTGCCTTATTTCAGGCCTCACTGGTTAATTAAGTAGTTTTAGACTTGACATTTCTAGGCTTTGTTGTCCTACCAAATGATGTGAGTGAAATTTTAAGTTGAAATAATAGGTTACCTTAAAGTCCTTTCTGATGTTATTCTCCTAACGATGAACACAATATAGTTGATCTTAAGGTCTGTGCATCTGGCTCTCAGAAATTCTGAAGTACTTCCTACATTGCATCAATATATTTGACTGTTTTAGGTGTGATTATTTGAATTGTTAAGTGTTTATGTTTGTAAGACTATTACACAGCCACGAAAACTTGTTAGTATAGTTGCATTTGTTCGGCCCAGTCTGAATTTAAACAAAACAGGACAATTTATAGTTATTTTTCTCTGTCGTGTTCATATGTTTGGGGAGGGGAGTTGGTAACACCATCCTGTAAGGATAAAGGAACAGTAAAGTCATTTGCTCTGTGTCATTTTAGCTGCAGACATTCAATACTGCCGCACCTTGTCAAGATGTCAAACAGCTGACTAATGGAGTTGCCATGGCACAAGTTCTTCATCAAATGTAAGTAGTAGTCCAGACTCTTTTTGAAGGAATTGTAAACCCAATACCAAGGAAGAAAACTTAGCCGTGTATTCTAAAAGTTGCTGAAACTTTATCCTATTAAGTCGTGACAGGCATTATTACATCTAGGGCACAGGAAAGTTCACCACCTGATTCTTCCTTGCTTGTTCACAGAGGTAATCTTAATTAAGTGAGCAAACACGATTATTATCTAGCTAAGAGATTTTCATTTTTAAACTTGTCTGGTCACATTCACAAACTACAGTAACTGGAAAAGAAGCCATTTTAATGAATGGTATAATTGCTTATGATTTTTTGAGTTACTTTACTATCATTGGAAGGTATCAATGCATGGAGATTATTATTTTAGAGAGAATTGAAGTATATAATACTGGATTTGGAAAAAAATATTAAATTTTAAAATCTATATTTGAGTTAAAAGTAGGAATTCTATGACTCTACCAATAATAAAATGAGGTAGAAATGAATTTTGGAATCACAAATATTGGAGGATCTTAATAAAACGATTCTGTTTGGATTAGGCCCATTAGATATAATTATATAGTATCAAAAGTTCCTAAGTCCATTATTTCATAATTTTTGCCAAACATTGTGCAATGATTACGGTTATAACATCTGCAATATGAGCTCTACCCTTAGTAGGAACAAACAGGGCTAATTTATTAATTGATAGCCCTACTGATTTTGTATTAGCTTACTTTTAGGATAATGTGTCTTCCATGAGACCAGAACCCTATCTCTGCTATTTGCTTTATAGTCAGAGATGTTTTTTTCAGTGGTTGCCATCATTTTGTCAAGGTTTGTTGTGATTGACCTTGAAAACCCTGTAGATGGGTTTGCAGAAATTCCTTATCACCCTCAGAAAAACAACTCAAAGTGTCAAAATTGTAGTTACTTGGAATTTTCAACATGATCTAATGTGAATAGACAGATTTTATGGTTAACTCAAGATTAATACATTAAGAGACAAACTTAACATGTTAACTTTTTTTTTTTTGGCAGTCATTCTAAAATATGCCTTTCTCCCCTTCTTTTCTCAAACATGTTTCTTAAACATTTTATTTATTTATGCCCTGATTAGTTTCAAAGTGATTTAATTGGTCAGAACCAAGCATTCTGGATATGACCCTTTATTGATGATGTGGGAAAGTCGTCATTATTTTTTATTGTTAGAATGTGCCCCTTGCCTTTTGTTATTGCAGTATGTTGTGGGTATTGGTGTAGATGGAGCTACATTGTGGTTGGTATGGATGTAAGACTGGTACGCATTCATTGACTTCAACAGTGCCATCCAAAGCTGTTATTTATATGTATTGTGGTGGCTCTGGTAGCTTTTATACTACAGTACAATAGAAGAGACCTGTTTTTACTGTGATATGATGCATTGGCTCTTTGTCTCCCTGTACTCTACCACTGTACCTGATGTTTATTATTTTTTTTTATTTAAAAAAAATTTTTTTAGTGTTTATTTTGGGGAGACAGAGAGACAGAGTGGGGGAGGGGTAGAGAGAGAGGAAGACACAGAATCCAAAGGAGGCTCCAGGCTCTGAGCTGTCAGCACAGACCCCGACACGGGGCTCGAACCCACGAAGCATAGGATCATGACCTGGGCTGAAGTCAGATGCTCAACCAACTGAGTCACCCAGGTGCCCCTGTACCTGATGTTTAGAGTAGGGTCAGTTCAAATTTAGTTAAACTCTACCCTCTATCACTAACTCATTTTCCATAATCTGTTGGATTCTGCTGTTACTGCCAAACCTCTGGCTCTCTGATTTTCCTTTTTTTCTTTTCCTTCTCTCATTTGTCTCTTGTCTTCTAATGGCTTTTCTGCAAGAATAATAAAGTAGCCAAACAATCAGAAAGCTCTCTTTCTTCATAAAACATATGACAGTGACCTAAAATTGGATTGAAACCTCTTTTTTTGCTTTGCCTGTTTTGGCATGTACTTAGCTGTCTTAGTCTCCTTATCATCCAAGAATTATTTAAACTTTATTTTTCTTTTGAATCCCCTTCTAGTTTTATAGCTTTCCAGAAGACTGGATATGGATAGTGAAACTTAGAAGCAAACATTTTTCTCTAGTTGAATCAGTATATCATATTGCGGCTAGAAGGGCGCATTTTACCATATTTCTTTGAACACTCAAAAGCACTTTGTATATGTTACACTCTGTTATGAATTGCATTGATTACTATTGTGACTCACATCAAATCACATCAAAGTTGTAACTGAAGATGAGAAGGGAAATTCTGCTTTCTAAGGAAGTAGCAAAATTTAATGAGTAATTATTATTTACCTGAGGCAAGTATGGTAAATAATAAATCTTAAAAATCAATGCCCAAACTATATGACTTAGACTTGGAGAGTCATGGAATTATTGCTAGGGTTTTACAAGTCCTTAATTATTATCTTTGGCCTGAATACTTTTAAAAATATATGTAGATATTTAAAGAACACATGGGGAGAATCTATAATTACAGCTGCATCAGTGTCCCAGGATTGCCATAACAGAGTACCACAGAGTGGGTGGTTTAAAACAACAAAAATTTGTTTTAATTCTGGAGGCTAGAAGTCCTACATCAAGGTATTGGCTGGGTCATGCTCTCTCTGTTGCCTGTAGGGGAGGATCATTCCTTCCAGCTTTGGTACCGCCCTCCCCCCTCCCCACTCCCCCCCCCCCCATTCCCTAGTCTGTGGCGGCATGGCTCCATCTCTGTCCCTTCTCTGCTTGGTTGTCTTCCCTCCGTGTCCGTGTCTTTGTGTCCTCTCCTCTTCCAGTCGTATTAGTAATTTAGTTTGATCTCATCTTAATTTGATTGCATCTGCAATGACCCTGTTTCCAAATAAGGTCACATTGACAGATATTGGGGGTTAGAATATGAACATGTTATTTTGGAAGATACAGTTCAACCCACAACAACTATAAATACTATAGCATGTGACTTCCCCCAAAAGAAAGGCTTAATTTGGCCACTTTAAACAACAGATAACTTCTCTGCTTATTTCTTTTGCCTGTCTTGACTAGACATTTTTGCAAGAGGGAAAAGAGCGAGAACAAGAATGTAGAAACCCAGAGACCTCAAGTACCATGCAGCTATCTCTTCATTCATTCAGTCAGATATTGGAGTATTTGAAATGATGAATCATGATAGCCAACATCTGAGTATTTACTAAGTTATAAGCCATTGTTATATATCCTACGCATATGTTATTTCATTTAATTTTTACTGTTCTGTGAGGTAGATATTCCTCAGTCTATACATGAAACAGAGGTTTAGAGAGGTGAAACAACTTTGGTAAAATCAAATAACGAGTTAATAGCAAAGCCAGGATTGGCATAGCTTTGGCCTGACTCTAATACCTGTGCTCTCAGTCAGCTGTAATCCGTGAAATCTAGTATCTTGACCTTCTCCTGATAGGTTATTACTTTGGGGTCTTAATACATAAAAGACCAGATGTGCATGCCCAAAGTACAGATCACAATTTCATGTGTTAACCACAGTAGGCCTTTTGATTGTCCAAGAAAAACTATGTCAGGGTGTCTCTTGGAGCAAAACAACTATGTTGTGTATAGTAACCGGCAGCTGTTAATTATTGCCTGTATTTAGTTGGTAAAATTGTTGAAGACAAACACTATGAGTGGAGTTAAATAATTTTATACTCATTCCTACTTACTTTTGTTAGACAACAATTGGACCATATTTTGCTTCCTCAGTCTTATGTCCCCTCGAGTTTCACTGAAGTTCTGGGAAGGATGAGAAAAGGAGCTAATTGTTCAGGCCAGGAGTCTAGTTAAGACGTGTAGATGTGGCAGTGCAGAAGTGTAAGGAAGGATATGTCCAGAGTTACGAGGTTGGGTATCAAGGGGAAGGTTGGCTGCCATTACAAATGTTTCAGAAGAATGACTTGTTTATGAGAAAAGGAAGAAGGCCGAAGTTACGAAGTATTTCTCAGAGTGTTATAGGCTGAATGTTGGCATCCATTCCAGATTTCTGTGTTGAAGCCCTGACCCCCAGTGTTGTAGCTGTACTGGAGATGAGGCCTCTGAGAAGCAATTAAGGTTAAATAAGGTCATAAGAGTGGGGCCCTGATCTGATAGGATTGGAATCTTTGTAAAAGAGACATTAGAGAGCTCACTCTCTGTGAGCACACCAAGAAGAGGTCATGTGAGCACACGGACAGATGGCAGCCACCTACAGGCCTAAAGAAGAGAGCTGAGAACGAAACCTACCTTGCTACACCATTTTGATCTTGGGTTTCCAGCTTCCAGAGCTGTGCGAAGTAAATTTCTGTTATATAAGCCACCCAGTCTGTGATCGTTTGTTATAGAAGCTTGAGCAGACTAAGACGTAGGGCTGAAGTTGATTTGGAGTAGAAAGAAAGACAAGGAGGAACACAAGATAAAAGGAGGAAAGCTAGAAGAGGTAATGTCTAGATCCATTTTCTAGAGGTAATTAGAACATAATTCTAGAAGCATATATGATGATATCTTTTAGAAGACTTGTGTAGTAGGGTTCTCCAGAGAAATAGAATTAATAAGACATGGATATATATACAATAGGATGGACACACATACACGCACGCGCACACGCACACGGGACAGAGAAATTTGTTTTTAGGATTGGTTCACATGATTGTGGAGGCTGGCAAGTCCAGAATCCACAGGTCAGGACTGCAGGCCAAAGATCCAGGAAAGAGTGGATGTTGCAGCCAGAGTCCACAGGCAATCTCTTGGCAGAATTTACTCTTTCTTGAGGGGGGTTAGTCTTTTTCTTAAAGGCTTCAATTGACTGGATGAGACCCACCCACATTATGGAGGGTAATGTGTTTTATTTAAAGTCTACTGATTTTTTTTTTATTAAAAAAAATTTTTTTAATGTTTATTTGAGAGAGAGCGAGAGCGTGAGCAGGGGAGGGGCAGAGAGAGAGGGAGACACAGAATCCAGGCTCTGAGCTGTCAGCACAGAGCCTGATACAGGGTTCAAACTCACGAGCTGTGAGATCATGACCTGAGCCAATGTCAGACACTCAGCCGACGGAGCCACCTAGGCGCCCCTAAAGTCTACTGATTTAAATGTTAATCTTATCTAAAAAAGTATTTTCATAGCCACATCCAAGCATGTTTGAACAAAAACTGGGTATCCTGACCTAGCCAAGTTAATACATAAAATTAATCATCACAACTGGCTTACCTCTTTTACTTAATCTGATGTCGAAAGAAATGAATTTACTTTGATGACAGTTTTGACTTATTAGTAAATCAGAATTTTCAGGCAAGTGCTTGGTTAGAAATACACCATTCATATATTGAGCCAAGTCATTTTGGTAATTGTAGCCTTAGTATCTGGGAAAAGTTGAATATAATTAACATTAATTTGCTCAAAAGAAAATGGTTACATATTCCACATAGATGAATTAGAAATGAAGTCATTTTTGGTTACCCAGTCAAAGCAATATCTTCTGTATTAGAACGTCTGAGGCAGAATGATTTGTGGAAAGCTAAGCACTGTGTTCTAGTTTTAGCTTTTCATTTTTAAATTCAAGTTTGGAAGAGGATCCCTTTAATTTCTTCCCTCACTTTTGTTGGCTTATGTGTAAAGTGAAAATCTAGACAAGACCTTGAAAACCTCTTCTAGCACTATTCTGTGATTTTACAGTGTTTAACTCTTTTCAAAAAAAATTTTTTAATGTTTATTTATTTTTGAGAGAGAGAAAGAGAGACAGAGTGCAAGCAGGAGAGGAGCAGAGAGAGAGGGAGACACAGAATCCGAAGCAGGCTCCAGGCTCTGAGCTGTCAGCACAGAGCCGGATGCAGGGCTCGAACCCTTGAACCGTGAGATCATGGCCTGAGCTGAAGTCAGACGCTTAACTGACTGAGCCACCCAGGCGCCCCTGTAGTGTTTAACTCTTAAAGAATGTCTCACATTTTCCTTTGAGTAGAGTTTTTGTGCTCTTTACTTTCCTGCTTTAATAGCTATTTCCCTGAGAGTCATGGTAGTAAATTATTCATCTTTATATTAATCTTGCTCGGTTCCTTACTCAGAGCAAGCATCCAAATTTTTGTTTAGAATATGTATGATCTATTAGTGTAGTTCACTATATAGTCAAATGTTATTCTTTCAAACCTTATTAAATACATAAAAAATCAATATAGCAATTCATTGTCCTGGCCTCCCATGTTAATATGACTTCACGAGTTTAAAACTAAACTGTCCTTGTAGACTTCTCATTACACTCATTCTCCTCAGTTACAATCAAATAATTTTGGCCTTTTCTATATACTAGTGTGATTTGGGGCTAATTACATAGCTTCTCTCATCTTCATTTCTCTGAAGAGTAAGATTGAGGATAATCATAATTCTTTTCCAGTGACTACAATATTGAAAGTTGCAATATGGAAAAACATCAAGCCCAGTGCTTGATACAGAATAGACATATTAAAATGTTAGTTTTAATTTCTACCCCCCCCCTTTAGGATTGGGACTTATACATCTTCCTGCTACCAGAGTGTCTTGTATGAGATATTCAGTAAATGTTTATTAAATTGAAGATGCTAATGAATTAAGTAATTTATTATGAGAAATTCCAAAAGAAATCCTTAAGAATCACTAAAAATTCAGGGGGTTCAGTTAAATAATGTTTGCTGTTCATATTAAGGACAGGCTTTTAGATATAAAATAACTTTATTGATTTAATTTAGTACTTTCCATGCAACAAAAACATTTAAATGTTTTGCATTTGTGTTTTCATTTCAGAGATGTAGCTTGGTTCGATGAATCTTGGTTAAGCCGAATTAAAGAAGATACGGGTGACAACTGGAGAATAAAGGTATACAGAATGAGCAGTAGAAGCACTTAACCCAAACAGTGATTTTAAAATTAGCACTAAGCTCAGCTAAATCTTTTTTTTTTAATTAATTTAAGGGTGCATTTTATTGTGTGCAGTTTGTTTTGACACATGCATGTTCTTAGGTAACTACAGTCATAATTAGATGTGGAACATTTCCATTAACCCAGAACATGCACTTACGTCCTTTCCCACTTAATCCCCACTCCTCGCTTGGCCCCGTGGATCTGCTTTCTGTCACTGTAGATTTCTAGAATTCTGTATAAATGGTAACAGACATTATTTACTTTTTGTTACTCTTTGTGTCTAGCATCTTTCACTCAGTGTGATGTTTTTGAGACTTACCCATGCTACCTGTATTAGGAGTTATTTATTATTATTATTATTATTATTATTATTATTATTATTATTATTATTATTTTCCTGAGTAGTATTTCATTACATTGATAGTCTACAATTTGCTTACCCATTCACCTGTTAATGGATGTTGGAATTGTTTCAGTTTTTAGCTACTATGGATACAGTTACAATGAATATTTAGTATGAGTCCTTGCGTAGACATGTGTCTAATTTCTCTTAGATAAATTCCTCAATGTGATTGTATCTGGTTATGTAAGTATATATTTGATCTTATAAGAAACTACCAAACTGATTTTGTTTCTTCATAAGTCAGTTTTGTTGTGTATTATAGGGCATTTGTGTGTTTCACTTAGGGTGTCCAATTTGTTGGCATACAGTTCTTAACTGTGTTATTTTGCTAATATAATATTTGCTAATATAATATGCTGGTAACTCTGTGATCTTTAGTGATGTATCCTTTTTCTTTCCCGATGTTGGCAGTTTATGTGTTTTGTCTTTTTTTTCTTGAGAAGTTTGGTTTGATGTTTTTCAAGTTTTTTGTTTTTTGTTTTTTTTTAAGAACTAGCTTTTGTTTTTTATATATTTCCTTTCTGTATTATTTCCTTTCCTTTACCTATACCTTCTCTTCTTTCTTTATGCCTTAAAGTAGAAAATTAAATCATAAGTTTTAGGCACCTTTTTTCCCCTAATTTAAGCATTGCCTTACACATCTCACACATTTTGACATTCTATGTTAGTATTTTCATTCAGTTTAAAATACTCATTAATTCCCCATGTGATTTCTTTTGACCTACAGGTAGATTAGAAGTAGATATTTCAAATTATAAATATTTGAAGATTTTTTAGGCACCTTTTTTATATTCATTGATTTCTAATTTCCATTTTTGTTTGATAACATAACTCCATATTGAGAAATTCTTTTACATTTATTGAGACTTATTTTATGACCTAACATATGGTCTGTTTTGGTGAATGTTCTATGTGCCCTTGAACATGTATTCTGCAGGCAGATTATATCAAACTTACTGATAGTTCTGTTGCACTTTTATATCTTTATTGATTTTTCTGTGACCATCCTGTCAGTTATGGAAGAGGAGTCCTTAAATCTCTAACAATGATTGTGAATTTGTCAATTTCTCGTTTTAGTTCTGTTAACTTTTATCATGTAATTTGAATCTCTTGTTAGGTTTATATACATTATTTTTTAAATGTCTTCTTGGTGAATGAATCTACTTATCATTATGAAAGACCTTTTTTTTTTTTTTATCCCTGGCAATATTCCTTGCTCTGAAGTTTAATTTGTCTGACATTAATGTAGCCACTCTAGTTTTATGATTATTTCTTGCTTTAGTGTATCTTTTTTTATTCTTTTAATCTGTATCTTTATGTTAGGTCTCTCATGTACACATCTAATAGTTGAGTCTTCCTTTTTTATCCATAGAATATCTATTTTTTTAAGTTTGTATTAAAATTTATTTATTTATTTATTTATTTATTTATTTATTTATTTATTTATTTAAAAAAAACTGAGTTGAATCCTCAGCAGCTTTTTTTTTTTTTTAAGTTTATTTATTTTTGAGACAGAGACAGAGCATGAACGGGGGAGCGGCAGAGAGAGAGGGAGACACAGAATCGGAAGCAGGCTCCAGGCTCTGGGCCATCAGCCCAGAGCCCAACGCGGAGCTCGAACTCCTGGACCGCGAGATCGTGACCTGAGCCGAAGTAGGACGCTTAACTGACTGAGCCACCCAGGCGCCCCTGTATTAAAATTTTTTTAGTGTTTATTTACTTTTGAGAGAGAGACAGACAGACAGACAGACAGAAAGACAGACAGAGTGTGAGCAGGGGAGGGGAAGAGAGAGAGGGAGACAAAGAATCCAAAGCAGACTCCAGGCTTCAGCTGTCAGCATAGAGCCCATGTGGGGCTCGAACCCACGAACTGCGAGATCATGACCTGAGCTGAAGTCAGACGCTTAACCAACTGAGCCACCCAGGCGCTCCTGGTTTTTGTTTTTGTTTTTGTTTTTGTTTTTGTTTTTGTTTTTGTTTTTAAAGAAAATCTTCCATTTTTTTTCTTACATTCCTATTTCCATTTAAATCCTTGAACATTATTTCTAAGCTAGCAGTTTTAACATTGTTATCTTCTAATTCTTTCATCGCTCATTTCTGGGCTTGTTTCTATTGACTGAGATTTCTCCTCATGATCCATGTTTTTTTAATGATCCATATTTTCCTGCTTCTTCACATATGTAGTAGTTTTTTATTGGATGCTAAACAGTGTTTGGATGCTAGAATTTCATTGTTGAGTGCTGGATTTTTTGTTTTTCTTCGAAGAGAGTCAGACTTTGTTCTTGCAAGCAATTAAGATACTTATGAATCAATTTGATCCTTCTAAAGTTTTGGGTGGGAGGCAGATCTAGGGTTATCTTTCTTCTAGGGCTAGTTTAGACAAACTACTAAGGTATGACCTTTTCAAAGTCTTTAGTGAATGCTTGTCTATACAGCATTGTCTCTTCACTCTGGCTGATGGGAATTTCAACCATTTCTGGCCTTGTGTAATCTTTGGAAATTGTTCAGCTTAAAGTTCCCTGGCTTGTTTTTGCCTTGGGAGTTATTCTTGACTGGGGAAAAAATGGGGGAAAAAGTGAATTTTTTTTTGTTGAATCTCACTGAGTTTCTCTCGTGCACATGCGAATTAGTATTCAGCTGAAAGACATAAACCACTGTGTAGATTTCCGGAGCTCTTTTCCTCCATAGTGCTCACCTCTTCATTTGTCTGCCTACAAAGTCTAACTACCTTGACCTTCCTGAACTTCTGAAGTCTAACTCCTCAACTCAAGGAGAACCTCAGGCTTTGTTCAGGTTCTACCACTCCATTCCATGGAATGAAAATCCCCTCCAGAGAGAAATCTTGGACTAGAGTTGGACTCATCTTTTTGTTTTCCTTCTCTCAGAAATTAGAGTTCCATCCTGCCCAATGGCTAAAGCTTGGAAACAGTTGTTTCTCTGTATTTTGTCCTGTTTTCTGTTGTTTTTGGCAACAGAATAAGTAGAAACCTTGGTACTCATTCATAACTGGAGGTGAACATAGTCAAAGCTAAATCTTTAAAGTTGTACTTTTCCTCATTGCGTCTCATTTTAAATAGAATCACCCTGGTTAACCTATGTAAGCATGAAGACATTTTTAATCAAACTCCGATTAAAGCTTTCATGTTTAAAAAATATCATATGCTTGAATCTATAAAACTCTAATGTATGTTTTTGTTGTCATTTTTATGAGGCCAGAGTTCTTATGTCTTTCACATTGGCATAAATTTTCCTTCATTACTGATGTGAAATAATTCATTGAATTCTTATTTTTTTTCCATTAGGCTAGTAATTTAAAGAAGGTACTTCAAGGAATTATGAGTTATTACAATGAGGTATGAAAAACATCTGATTTGTTTAAATACCAAATCATATATGATAATTATGTTGACACTAAAAAAAACTTGGATTTTAGTTTATAACATTTTACTGAAATGTAATTCATAATTAGAATATATTGTTTTTTGCCATGTTCAGAACACTCAAATTTTGTGAACATGAATAGGCTTAAACTAATATATAGGTTTGTAAAATAATGTTCCTTCTATATTGATACTCCTGAAATTGGTTATTTTCTACAATTGAATTACTGTCATTTCTGTATGACTTGATTTTAAAAAATGCAAAGTCTGTACAAATAGATTTTATAATTAAGTTGAAGTGTTTCCTATGTAAGTATTATTTTGACATTTCTTTTCAGTGCAAGCAGCAGCAAAGGTATCCTGTGAAATTATGCTTTTGTGCAAGTGAAATAGAAAATAAGCAAAATGGAAGTAGTATTAAAGTCACTTTAGATGGTACATTATTCAAGTAGGTTTTTGTTTTTTTCTTATTCAATACCGTAACAAGTTTTCTAATAGGGTTATTTGATATAAGAAAGTTTATTGCTCATGTTTGCAATCTTTTGGTTTGGTTTTGCCATTAAAATATTTGTTTTCTATTTTTACTCTTTTAAATTTTTTAATTTTTTCTTTATTTTTGAGAAAGAGAGAGTGCGAGCAGGGGAGGGGCAAAGAGAGAGGAAGAATCTCAAGCCGGCTATGCACTGTGAGCTCAGAGCCCAACGTAGGGCTTGAACTCACAAAACTGTGAGATCACTGCCTAAGCTGAAATTAAGAGTTAGGTGCTTAACTGACTGAGCCATCCAGGCGCCCTGGTTTCTGTTTTTTAAAGTTGTCACATATTTACACTTGTATTTTTTTCCAAATAATTTTAAAGACTGAAAAGTTTCAATTTATTAATGCCTAAAACTCATTTTGGAACTTTTTTTTTTAATGTCAAGAAAATTTTTTAAAATGCTAAAAAAAGATAAGGAAAGATTAATCCATTGGATTTGTTAGATTTGCTGTTCTTTTGTAAGTGTGATGATTTATATTATGGTTTCTGTTATTCAATCATGCGTCAAAATATTATGCATATCTTTTGGCTTACGTAAATCTATTTTTGGAAAGGTGTAACTTTTGTCATAATAGATCAGGCTAGGGGTTTCTTAATCCCTTTGACAGTGGGATCAAAGGATATTGATGTAAAACTATTTTAGTTGCTGTTGGTTCGTTACTCAAAATTTTGGGATGCTGCTTGAACTTTGCTTACTGGTTTTAGTAAATAATTATGGATATATCAATTTGTTGATTTATCTCATGATCCTATTTATAATTTATTTTCCTTGTGATAATTAAATGTAATAAATTCTTTGTAATCTACATAAATGAGTGATCTAATTTATTGTCTCACTACTGCAGTTTTTGGGGCAGCAGATTTCTGAAGAACTCATCCCTGATTTGAACCAAATAACTGAATGTTCAGATTCTGTGGAGCTAGGGAGGTTGCTCCAGCTTATTTTAGGTTGTGCCGTCAATTGTGAAAAGAAGCAAGGTAAGTGAATTTCAATCAATTCAAAGTCAATCTGGGAATATTTACTTTCTAGGAATAACCTACATTGTTATAGAAAGTAGCCTAAAAATTCACTGTTGCATCTTGCACAAATCACCTGGAAATGTAGCCTAGGAGATCTTAATTCTATCCCTGTTCTGCCATTAATAAGTTACAAATCTTAGCTGTGCCTGGATTCTGAGATTTATATTCAGTGGCTAAATTAAATGTATTTTAGTTTAATTAATTTAATTTATAATATGCAGTGCTAGGACTTAGTGGATATTTAGTAAAAATTGTATTTGTTCATCTGCTACATTTTCTGATAGAAGATAGAATCTTAGGCTGATTCAGATTTTTATAAATAAATATGCAGATACTAAGTTATAACCCAAGCTTCCTCAGATGATATTCTGCTCTTTTCAGAAGAATGCCTGTCCAGCGTATCCTCCACTTAAGCAATCTGATGACACAAATGTAATTGTTATATTGGTATATCCAAAAACAGTGACTCATATCCTAGTGAATACAAAAAGATCATTTTTGGTTGCATGTAGTGAATGAAATAATGAATGGAACACACCAAAATTTACTTCCTTCAGAGTCTTGCATCAGTCTGGGTGGTAAGATTTTTGTTGCTGATGTTTTTTGCCGGAGTCATCCAAACTTGGTCTCAGTACATCACCTTTATGAGAGAACGTTGGGTGCTTAAGTTTGTAAAAAACTGTAAGCCAGGATTTTAGAAGACAAGTTCAACATTATCTAGTGAAGTAATAATATGAGGCAGGTTAAATTCAATAAGAACAAACTCAGGAAGGAGAAAGATAAAATACATGAAATTAATTGCTTTGTTTTTTTAAGTTTATTTATTTATTCTGAGAGAGCTGGAGAGAGCATGAGCGGGGAAGGGACAGAGAAAGAGGGAGAAAGAATCCCCAGCGGGCTCTGTACTGTCAGCACAGAGCCTGATATGGATCTCAAACTCATGAACCATGAGATCATGACCTGAACTGAAGTCGGATGCTCAACTGACTTAACCACCCAAGCGCCCCAGAAATTAATTGCTTCTCAATAAAAAAGGACAGTGACAGGGTATCAGAAAATCTTGGTATTAGTTCATCTCTATCATCAACTAGCTATTTTTTTCTAGGGCAAGTGAGTATTTCTCCACAGGCTTTTATTTTTCAGAGATAGTGTCAAAGATCTATGTATTGGGGTTTTTCACACAAATAAGGAGAATTTGGTCATCAAAAGTTATTAACACTTTCATAAATTTTAATTACAAATTGACAAATAGCAATTAATTTATAAATCTAGCAATTTTCTGTTATTGTGATCCTTTTTATTTTTTATTTGATTAATGCTTTGTTTCTCTTTCAGTTACTGGTTATTTATAACATCTGCTTGCTTAATTTTAGCACATTTGTCAGTTTTTTTATTGAAGTGTAATTGACATTCAATTTTATATTAGTTTCTGGTGTACAGCATATTGATCTGACACTTCTGTACATTACTCAGTGCTCACCATGGTTAGTGTAGTCACCATCTGTCTCCAGTGTTATTACGGTGTTATTTACTATAATCCCTAGGCTGTACTTTCATTACTGTGACTAATTTATTTTATAACTTTAAGTTTGCACCTCTTAATTCCCTGTATCTGTTTCACCCATTCTCCTGCTCACCCCTTCTCTAACAACCATATAAGTGAAATCATATGGTATTTGTCTTTATCTGACTGACTCCTTTCACTTACCATCATACATTTTAGGCCCATCCATTTGTTGAGAACGCCAGCTCTCATTCTTTGGCTGTGGCTGAGTAATATTCTGTCCTGTGTATGTAGACTACATCTTCTTTATTCATCTATTGACAGATATTTGGGTTGCTTCCATATCTTGGCTATTGTAAATAATGCTGCAATCAGCATAGGGGTGCATATATCTTTTCAAATTAGTGTTTACATTTTCTTTGGTTAAATACCTTGTGTTGGAATTACTGGGTTGTATAGTAGTTCTGTTATCTATGTTTTTGAGGAACCTCCATACTGTCTTCCACAGTAGTTTCACCATTATATATTCCTACCAACAGCGCATGAGGGTTCCTTTTCCTCCACATCCTCTCCAACACTTGTTATTTCTTGTGTTTTTTATTATAGCCATTCTGACTGGCATGAGGTGATATCTTATGGTGGTTTTGATTTGCATTTCCCTGATTGTTAGTGATGTTGAGCATCTTTTCATGTACCTGTTGGTCATTTGTATTTATTCTCTGGAAAAATGTTGGGGTCCTCTCATTCTTAAATCAGATTGTTTGTATTTTTGGTGTTGAGCTGTAGAAGTTCATCACGTATTTTGTATATTAACCCCTTATTAGATAGATAATTTACAGTTATCTTCTATTCAGTGGACTGTCTTGCCTCAGGAGACATACCCATAAATATGTTGCTAAGGCTGATGTTCAGGAGATTACTGCCTATGTTTTCTGTTAGGAGTTTTACAGCTTAGGTCTCACAGGTTTCCCAGCACCATTTATTGAAGAGACTGTCTTTTTTCTATTGTATATTCTTTTTTTTTCTTAATTTTTATTCATTTTTGAGAGCGAAAAAGAGAGAGGGAGAGAGAGAGAGAGAAAGGGAGGGAGAGAGAGTGGGAGGGGCAGAGAGGAAGACACAGAATCCAAAGCAGGCTTCTGGCTCTGAGCTGTCAGCACAGAGCCCGATGCGGGGCTCAAACCCACAAACCACAGGATCACGATCTGATCTGAAGTCAGATGCTTAACCAACTGAGCCTCCCAGGCACCCCTCCATTGTATATTCTTGACTTCTTTGTCATTGATTAATTGACCGGGTAGGTGTGGGTATATTTCTGGGCTCTGTATCCTATTGCATTAATCTATGTGTCTCTTGTGCCAGTACCAGACTATTCCAATTACCACAGCTTTGTAGTATATCTCGAAACCTGGGATTGTGATACCTCCAGCTTTGTTGTTCTTTCTCAAGATTGCTTTGGCTATTCAAGTTTTTTTGTGGTTCCATACAGGTTTTAAGATTATTTATTCTAGTTCTTTGAAAAATGCTTTTGGCATTTCGATAGGGATTGCAATGAACCTGTAGATGTTTGGGTAGTATGGACATTTAACAATATTAATTCTTTCAGTTGATGAGCATGGTACATCTTTCCATTTGTGTCATCTTCAATTTCTTTCAGATTTCAGAGTACTGGTCTTTCACTTTATTGGTTAAGTTTATTCCTAGGTATTTTATTTTGGCATAGTTGTAAATGGGATTGTTTTCTTAGTATGTTTCTGCCACTTCATTGTTAGTATGTAGAAACACACCAGATTTCTTTATATTGATTTTGTATCCTCCGTCTTCACCTCATTTATTAATTGTAGTAGATTTTTGGTGGGGTCTTTAGTGTTCTCTATACGCAGTAGTTTGTCATCTGTAAATAGTGATGATTTAACTTCCTCCTTACCAGTTTGGGTGCCTTTTACTTCCTTACTTTTCTGCGGTTGTCGCAGCTAGGACTTCCAGTAGTACTGTGCTGAATAAAAGTGGTGAGAGTGGACAGCCTTACCTTGATACTGATCTTAGAGGAAAAGTTTTCAGTGTTTCATCATTGAGTATGATGTTACCTGTGAGATTTTTTTATATGACCTTTATTATGTTGAGATATGTTCCCTCCAAAACTACTTCGTTGAGGGTTTTTATCATAAATGGATATTGTACTTTGTCATATGCTTTTATGCATCTTTTGATGTGATCACATGGTTTTTATCAGTCCTGTTGTTGATGTGATGTATCACATTGATGTGTGAATATTGAACCACCCTGGCCTTCCTGGAATAAATCTCACTTAATTGTGGTGAATGATCCTTAAAGTGTTATTGAGTGTGTTTTGCTAATATTTTGTTGAGGATTTGGGCATCTGTGTTTGTCAGAGTTATTGGCCTGTAGTTATCTTTTTTAGTGGAGTCTTGATCTGCTTTTGGTATCAGGGTAGTGTTGGCCTCATGGGATCAATTTGGAAGTTTTCTTTCCTCTTCTATTTTTTTGGAATAGTTTGAGAAGAATAGGTATTAACTCTTTAAATGTTTGGTAGAATTTACTGTGAAGCCAGCTGGTCCTGGACATTTGTTTATTGGGAGTTTTTTTTTTTTTTTTTAATTACTGATTCAGTTTCATTACTAGTAATAAGTCTGTTTAAATTTTTTTTTTATTCCTGATTCCATTTTGGAAAATCATGTGTTTCTAGGAATTTACCCATTTCTTCTAGGTTGTGTAATTTGTTGGTATACAATTTTTCAAAATATTCTGTTGTAATTCTTTGTATTTCTGTGGCATCAGTTACTATTTCTTCTGTTTCATTTTTGATTTTATTTATTTGACTTGTTTTTTGACTCTTGATGAGACTGGTTAAAGGTTTATCAATTTCATCTTTTCAAATAACCAGTTCTTGGTTTCATTTCATTTCTATTGTTTTTTAGTCTCTTTCCTTAATTTTACTCTAATCATTATTATTTCCTTTCTTCTATTAACTTTAAGCCTTGTTCTTCCTTTTCTGGTTTCATTAGGTGTAAGATTAGGTTGTTTGGGATTTTTCTTGTTTCTTGAGATAGTCTGGTTTGCTATAAACTTCCCTCTTAAAACAGCTTTTGCTGCATCCCAAAGATTTTGGACTCTTGTGTTTTCATTTCCATTTGTCTCCATGTATTTCCTCTGATTTCTCTGTAACCCATTGGTTGTTTAGTAGCATGTTGTTTAGCCTTCTTGTATGTGTGGGGTTTTTTTTCCAGTTTTTGTTTTTAATTTGATTTCTAGTTTCATACCATTGTAGTTGGAAATGATGCTTATTATTATTTCCGTCTTCTTAAATTTATTGAGCTCTGTTTTGTATCAACATGTGATCTTTCCTGAAGAATGTTTCATGCACACTTGAAAAGAATGTGTATTATGCTGTTTTGGGATGGGATGTTTTGTATATACCTGTTCAGTCCATCTGATTAAATGTGTCATTCAAAGTCACTGTTACCTGGTTGATTTTCTGTCTGAATGGTCTATCCAATGATATAAGTGAGATGCTAAGTCCTCTACTATTGTATTTCTGTCAGTTTCTCCCTTTATGACTGTTAATATTTGCTTTATGTATTCAGGTGTCTCTTTGTTGGGTACATAGATATTTACAACTGTTATATCCTCTTGTTGGAATGATCCCTTTATTATTATGCAATGCCCTTCTTTGTCCCTTTGCCACAGTCTTTGTTTTAAAGTCTATTTTATCTGTTATAAGTATTGCTATCCTGGCTTCCCACCCCCGCCCCCCTTATTCCATTTTCGTGGAATATTGTTTTCCATCTCTTCACTTTCAGTCTATTTGTGTCTGTAGATCTGAAGTGAGTGTCTTGTAGGCTCATATAGATTTAGCATATAGATTATTTTTTTCTTTTTTTTTAATGTTTATTTATTTTTGAGACAGAAAGAGCATGAATGGGGCAGAGAGAGAGGGAGACACAGAATCTGAAGCAGGCTCCAGGCTCCAAGCTGTCAGCACAGAACCCGATGTGGGACTTGAACCCACAAACTGTGAGATCATGACCCAAGCTGAAGTTGGATGTCCAACAAACTGAGCCACCCAGGCGCCCCTAGATGGGTCTTGTTTTCTTTTTTTTTTTTTAATTTTTTTAAATGTTTATTTATTTTTGAGAGAGAGAGAGAGACACAGAGACAGAGCGTGAGAAGCGGAGGGGCAGAGAGAAAAGGAGTCACAGAATCTGAAGCAGGCTCCAGGCTCTGAGCTGTCAGCACAGAGCTCAACGCGGGGCTCGAACTCACAGACTGTGAGATCATGACCTAAGCTGAAGTCGGATGCTTAACCGACTGAGCCACCCAGGCGCCCTGGGTCTTGTTTTCTTAGCCGTTATGTCACTCTATGTCTTTTGATTAGAGCATTTAGTCCATTGACATTTAAAATAATTATTGATAAGAATATACTTATTACCCTTTTGTTAATAGTTTTCTGATTTTTTTTTTTTTATAGTTCTTTGTTCCTTTCTTCTTCTCTTGCTCTCTTGTGGTTTGATGGCTTTCTTTAGAGTTATGCTTGGATTCCTTTCTCTCTATGTTTTGTGTATCTATTATAGGTTTTTGATTTGTGGTTGCCACTGGGTTGATGTATAATATCCTGTGTGTTTGACAATTTATATTATGTTGATATTTATATTAAGTCACTTAAGTTTGAACACATTTTGAAAGCACTAAATATTTACTTCCTTCTTCACATTACATATATAATGTAATAGTTTACATCCTTTTAATTTTTTTGTATCCTTTGGCTAATTTTTGTAGATATAAATGATTTTACTGCTTTTGTGTTTCATCTCCATACTGGCTTTATAAGTAATTAATCTACTGCCCTTAAAATATATTTGCTTTTACCTGTGAAACATTTTCCCTTCATAATATTCTTACATCTGGTTATATCTTTTGTTTCCCACTTAAAGAATTCCTTTTAAAATTTCTTGTTAGGCTGAGTTAATGATGGATGAACTTGTTTAACTTTTGTTTGTCTCAGAGACCGTTTATCTTTCCTTCACTTCTCAGTGATAACTTTGTTGTGTAGCGTATTCTTGTTTGTAAGGTTTTTTCCATTCAGCTCTTTGAACATATCATGCTACTTCCTTCTGGTCTACAAAGTTTCTGCTGAAAATTCAGCTGATAGCCTTATGGAATTGCCCTTATATATAACATTTTTATTTTCTCTTGCTGCTTTTAAAATTCTCTATCGTTATTTCATTTTAATTATATTTATCTTGGTGTAATCCTCCTTGTATTCATCCTGTTGGATGCTCTGTGTGCTGTCTGGACCTGGATATTTGTTTCCCCAAATTAGGCAAGTTTCCAGCTGTTATTTCTTCAAATAATTTTCTGCCTTCCTTCTATCTTCTCCTTGTGGGACCCCCTAATAATATGAATGTTATGTGTGGTAATGTTGTAGAGTTCCCTTAACCTGTTCTTCTTTTTTTTTTTTCTTACTCTTTTCTTTTTGCTGTTCAGCTTGGGTGCTTTCTATCACTCTGTCTTCCAGATCGCTGATTTGTTCTTTTGCATCATCAGATCTGCTGTTGATTCCCTCTAGTGCATTTTTCATTTCAGTTATTGAATTTTTCAGCCCTGACTGGTTCTTTTTTTTATATTTTCCATCTCATGAAGTTTTCACAGAGTTCATACACTCTTTTCTCAAGTCCAGGGAGTGTCTTTGATTGTTAGTTTGAATTCTTTATCAGGCATGTTGCTTACCTCTGTTTCATTTAGCTCTTTAACCATGATTTTGTCTTGTTCTTTCATTTGGGGTATATACTTCTGTCTCCTGATTTTGTCTAATTCTCTGTGTTTATTTCTGTGTATATTAGGTAGGTCAGCTACTTCTTCTGGTCTTGAAGATAGTGGCCTGGTATGGAAAAGTGTCTTACAGCACAGTCCCTCCTGGTCATCAGAACTACGTGCTCCAGGAGTATCCCCTACATGGGCTGCCTGTGCCCTACACTTGTGGCTGGGCCATCATAACCTTCAGCCCAGCTAGCTGCAGTCACCTGCTTTACCTGCTGTAGATGCACTGGGCAGGATTTACTCCCAGTGTTATTGAGAGGCCAGGCTGAGGCTGCCATGGGCCAGTTGGTGGGTGGGGCTAGTGGTCAGCCTAGCCACCTGCAGTTAGCCTCTATACCACAGTTGTAAGTCTCACTGAAGAGCAGGGCTTACTCCCTGTGCAGCCAGCTAAGAGGCCTAGCTGCAGGAATTGCAGCTGTGCTCATGTTTGGGATTATTTACTCACCTCCTCAGCGTTGGAGAACTATGGAGTGGGACAGGCCTGGCCAGTGCTACCTGTCAGGTGTGGCCGAGCTGGAGCTAATTTGCAGGGTTGCCTGCCAAAGCAGGCAGGTTGGGTGGGGCATGTCTGCAGGGTAGCACTGGGGCAGAGCTTGTGGCATTAGCGAGCTAGAAGGAGAGTGTTAGAACTGGCTCCCAGAAGCATCTCCTTAGTGGGGGAGGGAAGAAAAGTGGCACTAGCCAGCATTTTTCCCTGCGAGGAATCTGCAGATCCTGCCCTTCATGCACATACTCTGAGATTAGTCACTGAATTTCCTTCATGTATACCCCAGGTGCTTTTCAAACTGCTGCTTCTGTGCTGTGTCTAGGGCTGAGTTATTTAGTGTGCTGGCTCTTTAGGGGGGTGGGGGAGGATGGGACTCTGTTTCCTATTGCCTTCAGTAGGAAACTCTTGGCGTTGCTGATTTTTAAAGCTCCCAGTGTTAAGTCAGATATTATAGGGACTCATCAGACACAGGGTTGCCCAGTGTGGGGTCTGATCTCACTTCTCCATCCTTGTATTGCCTATCCTGTTTGTGGTTGGTCCCACTGGGGATTTGGTTCCCAACCATGTCTTTATCCCCCCACCCCCACCCTTTATATGTGGCCTTCTCTCTGAGACTAGCTAAGGAAGGTCTGTTTCACTAGTCTTTAGGTCATTTTCAGAGTTAGTTTTGCGTAGATGTAGCTGTTGCCTTGGTGTGTCTCTGGGACAAGTTTAGCATCCTCTTACTCTGCCATCTTTTTCACATTTGTCAGTTTTAATAGTCTTTTTCAAAAAAGTAACTTTGGGCTTTCACTGTATTTTGTCTGCACTATTTAATATCTGTTCTTTTGTCTCATCTCTTGTGAATTAATCAGTTCTTCCTATTCTAAGTTATAATTGACATTTTCAGGTGTAATTTTCCCGTGTTATGATTTTTGTTGCTTTCCATGAATTTTAATATTATTTTCATAATTTAGTTCCAAGCATTAATAGAATTTTTGTCCCCAGAATTTTGAAAGGAAATTCAATTTCAGCATACGTAAATAAAAGTTTAGCAAGTGGTAAATATAAAGAAATAGTTTCACTGTCTTGTTAAACACATCAGTGTTACCTAATTGGATTTAATTTTGGAGATATGTGGGCTCTCAGATTTTAGGAGTGAGCAAATAAATGAAAAAAAAAAAAAACTTGCAGTAATTTAATTGAAACCTAAAATACACCCAGCATGTAAAACAGCTTCCACACCTTTATACTTTCCAATGAGAATTGTTTCGAAATGATTCCAAGGTATTGCAATAGTCTCAGTCTTGAAAGAATGAACTTGTTTGGTTAATAGTACCATATTTATTTTGGTGGGAAAAGAGATAATTTTTTTGAAGGTTTCAGCAGACTTGAAACTCTCCGTTACCCAGAAAATCCAGTTAAAGGAAATCCTTGCATTGCCTGTGCTTTCTCTACTTAACTTCCCCTTCCCCTTCCACTCCCCACCTAGTGGTCAGGTGCATATCAGAATCTGTCAGAATCTTTGTCCAGTTCTTGACTTCACAAATAAAAGAAAGATTTAGAGAACTTTCGGGAGTGTTCCAGGAAAATCATTTAAGCAATAAAAATATTTGAAAATAATGTTTTTTTGGAAATTTGGAATTATATGGAAATTGTTTTAGCTGGAGAATATGCCATCAAAGTTGATTATGTAAATATATGAAACACCTTTTCTTATGGTTCTTCATTTCATATTGGGACAGACTTAACTTATTGCCTGTGTGTTTGTGGTAAGGCATAAGGATCTCCCTCAGATAAGACTTGATGAATATTGAGTATGTGTTTATAGGAGGCTGTAGAAGTCCCTTCTTTGAAAGCCTTCCTGAAATGAACTACATAGGTGGTAAGATTTAATTTTCTGGGCTGAAGATTTAACATTCATTTAATATGTATGAATTCATCCCATAATACTGAACATCTAAGAAGAAGGAAGAAATTTTCATAATTGTTTTAAGATTAATCATAATTTCTTCTTTTTCTTCTTATAAGAAAAGTAGAGGTTTTCTTCTTTAGGAAAAATAAAACATTTAAAATTTGGGCATTTTAATTCTGCTTATATAATTTTGGTGGGCTTATTTCTTGTGGAAAAATATACTTGATAAAGAAGTATGTGTGGTAAATGACCTTTTATACTATTAATTGAATGGCTAAAGTAACATGGGAAAGAGTAGATTCTTTTTATCATATCTGTCTTTTTTTTTTTTTAAATCACAGAACATATTCAAAATATAATGACATTGGAAGAGTCTGTTCAACATGTGGTCATGACTGCTATTCAAGAGGTAAGTTTTTATTATTTCACCTATGTATGAAAATCCTAAACCTAATGACACAAAAATTATCACATAAATCTTATGGATGTATATTTTTCTACTTGTATAAACTTGCCCTTTGCAGCAGGTTTATTTACCTTAAATTAGTGTGCCTTCCTTTCTTTTCTTTCTCCAAAATATCTTAAAAAGACTTCAACCCCAATTTTAGTACTTCTGTATTTTAAAAAGATAATATTGTCAGGTTCCTTTTTTTTTTTTTTAACGTTTATTTACTTTTGAGAAAGAGAGAGACGGAGCACAGCAGGGGAGGGGCAGAGAGAGACAGAGACACAGAATCCAAAGCAGGCTCCAGGCCCCAAGCTGTCAGCACAGGGCCTGATGTGGGGCTGCAACTCACAGACCATGAGTTCATGACCTGAGCCGAAGTCAGACACTTAATGACTGAGCCACCCAGGTGCCCCTGTCAGATTCCCTTAAATAACTTCACCTAAGCAGGATAAACAACCTCTGACCAGATAGGAATCTTTATTTTTTCTTTTTTTTCTGCCAATTAGAGTAGTCTTTCTTGAAATTTTAAAGCATGTGTGTAAACATATCTTACATTCATTTTCAGAATGGAGAAACTGTGAGCAAATATGGTGATAGGTTTGGGAGTCAGGTAGCCTGGGTTCAAGCGAATCTAGATGCATAGGTTGAACCAGAACGGTTCAGAATTCACGTGGTACATGTTGATTCTTAACATCAGACTGAAGTGCAGTGTAGAGGATGTCCAATGGGAGGTAGAATGAGGAATTAGTGAGTACAAGCAGTTTGACAGGGGCATGATTTGGAAGGAGGCATCTCACAGGAGGTTAGCAGTGTGTGCTCTGAGTTTGCATTGTTGACTTGAATTTAAAGCATCATAGTACGGGGCGCCTGGGAGGCTCAGTCAGTTAAGCATCTAACTTCGGCTAATGTCGTGATCTCACGGTTTGTGGGTTCGAGCCCTGCATTGGGCTCTGTATTGACAGCTCAGAGCCTGGAGCCTGCTTTGGATTCTGTGTGTCCCTCTCTCTCTCTTCATCTCCCCTACTATCTCTGTCTCTCTCTCTGTCTCTCTCACAAATTGAATAAATATTAAAATAAAAACGAAAAGAAAAAACATCACAGTACATATATCTGTGTTTCATATGCAAAAAGGTTACCTTTATAAGATTTTTTTTCCATATAATTGTAACTCCTACTTTTAAAATGACTTCTCAAATTAGGAATTTTGCTATATCACTCATTTAAAGGCTGTATTTTAAAAGTGTTAATTTTATGGGAGAATCTTTTTATTATTATTTGATGTGTTCAGTGTTATTCAGTAGTTCATCTTTTAGAACTTAGATTACAATTTTTCAGCATACAAATATTTTAAATTTATCTGTGCATTTCAAGTACACTTTACTCCTGATGTCCCCACTGATGTAATAGTTGAAATGTTGTGTTATTTAGCTTAAGTCTCTAATAAAGTTTTTATTTAAATAATATTCTAAGGATCATCAAGGGAAACTAAATATAAAGCATTTTACTGCCCTTTTAAGTAAACTTATTTTTACTTCATAACTTAGTCTCTTTATTGTACTTAACATTGCTACTTTAATTTCCTAGTTGATGAGTAAAGAAATAGTGAGCTGTCCCACAAATGATGCTGTCGGAGAATTAGAGCAACAGGTAAGTATCTTAGTATGTGGGGAGAGTATTGAAAACAGTCATGCAGTTCCTTAGCCAGTTACTATCATAAGGCTTACATAGGCGAACATATGCAAGAATATTCTCCTCCATGAAATGTAGCTTGTTTATCCTATAATATCTCAATTGAATATTATTATGAATTCCTTCATGAATGCAGGTAGTGTTGGTTTCCAAAAGTTTTTATGATCATCTTCAGAGATGAGTGACATTGAACTTTCCTTCCAAAACTTCTGATACATATGTGGCTCATGCTGGATGATTGTACAGTTAAGTAGCAGACAGTTGAAAAAACTCTGCTAAGTTGTCATTTATCTAATATGATAATTTTTGTCATGTTGCTGTCCTCTCTCCTGATTGTGAAGAAACAGCTCCATGACCCTGCGCTCAAGTCCCCTTCCCCCAGTTCTAGGTTCTCTTGCATGCTGGTTCACACGGGGGAGGGCACTCTCCTGGGCTGTGGGGAGGGGCACAGGGACAGGCCGTTGCATCTAGTGCTTTTCCTGCTCTACTTTGGAGCACTTGTTTTTCATGAGTGTCACCAGGCATCTCACCAAGTATTCCAAACTAAAATTTTCCTAAGAAATTTCTAATTGAATTTAAACACTGTGTTTTTTCTAAATTTTGTGTAATGAAATTAAACATCATCCTCTAATATTCTGCTGTTTAACATTTCATAAGGAGTGATGCTTGAAAGGGGGAAAGGTTAGCGCTCCCTGTCACAAGGCTGGAAGAGGCCCTCCGGCCTGCCAGCACTCAGCTCAGTTAAGGCCTTGTCACCCCCTTCAGGGCATCTAACCATCGTTTTGTTGTTGAATCACTGTATGATGTATGTCACTAATATAACATTCTATGTTAGTGATACTTCAGGTTTTTTTTAAAAAATGCACATTGAACCAGAAAACAAATTTTTTTTTCATAAAGATTTACCTAAAATTTTATTTCTGTGGGACCTTTGCTTTAAATATTAATGAGACGGTGTAAATATTCACACAGAAACAACAAACTGAGACTTATTTGTTAATAGATAAAATTTTCTAATGTTTTTGTTTAAATTCCAGTTCGTTGACATACAGTGTAACATTCGTTTCGGGTGTACAATTTAGTGATTCAATTCCATGCCACACTCGGTGCTCACCACAAGTGCTCTCCTTAATCCCCACCACCTGTTCCCCCATCCCCCCACCCACCTCCCCACTGATAACCATCAGTGTGTTCTCTGTAGTTAGCTTATAAAGCTCAGCACCCAAAAAACAAATAATCCGGTTTAAAAATGGGTAGAAGACATGAATAGGTATTTTTCCAAAGAGGACGTGCAGATGGCCAACAGACACATGAAAGGGTGCTCAACATCCCTGATCATCAGGGAAACTCAGACTAAAACAATAATGAGTGCCCTTCTTTACTGCAGCATCCATGCAGCTGAGCTCTGTTAGAGAAAAGCACAGCCATTTATTTGAATTGAGGTCACCACAGATGCATGATTTCCATCTGCAGTTAGGTCTTCTTCATTGTTTTATACTAATCAGCACCTTCTCCCATGACCAAACACCTTTTTCACACAACTGTCCATTTGCGTCTGGTCACCCTCTTAAAATCTTCCCCCTCCCTCTGACTAGTAGTCGCTTATTTATTGACTGTCCACTACATCCCAGAGACCCTGTGCCGACTGCTTTTCCTATGCTGTCTAATTTGCATAGTCACCCTAGAAAGGTTCAAATGGAGACTTAAAGAGAGTAGACTTGTTGATAAATTTGAATGTCCGTGTCTATGTGTACATACACATATTTTTCAACTTGTGTCAGAACACATCTTTCTAAGAATCAGAACGTTTTCTGTTTCAGCTTAAAAGGGCCTTGGAAGAACTTCAAGAAGCACTAGCGGAAAAGGAAGAACTGAGGCAAAGGTGCCAAGAACTGGATATGCAGGTGCAGACGAGAAACCCATCTGAGGGAAACTTCCTCTTTAAGTTTACAGAGGTTTTATTGTAAATAATTCATTGGCACAGTGGCTTGGAGGAAGGGTTCCATTCCAGGGAGGGAAATTTTAAAGTGTTTGTTATAGGCTTGAACATTCAAGCATGAGCTTCCTAGTTACTTTTCTCTTTGAGTTGAAAATTGGTGATTATTTCTTTGAGAAAATCATTTTAATTGTGGAATTTCAAGTATTTAGATGAGCCCTTAGTTTCTTTTGTAAAAAGGAGAAATTCAAGTATCTACTGCATAGAGCGAATATTTAAATGAGGTCATTTATGGAAGTATTTAGAAATGCTTTTCTCCCCTTCCCAGTTAAATGCAGGTACCAAGTTTGTTTTGCTAACATGTACGTGTATCTGAATCCATGTGTATATAATTCTTATATTCTCATGTATGTACATGTTAGCAAAATAAACTCGGCATGAGAGACAATAGTTAACGTTTAATAGGGTAGATGGTCACACTAGCCCACCTATATTCAGATGGTTGTATCCTCTCAAACAAATTACTTAATTTCTTTATAGTTCAGTTTTCTCTCTTGAGAAGTGTTGTGATAATAGTGTGTATCTCCCAGAGTGTTTTTATGAGGATTAAATGAGTTACTATGCATTAAGCACTTAGAGTAGTACCTGACGCACATAAGCACTATGTGTATTTGCGCGTATTGTTGTTATTGTTATATGAAAAGTGCAAACGCACAAGTTATGCAGTAAGTCTTAAAAAATTATGCGAAAGGGTAAGTGTACTGGCATAATGTGCTAAATGTAAATTGCACGTTTTTGTTCAAATAATGAGTTACATAAATAATTTACTCTCTGAAAAGTAAGAAGACAAGGAACAAGGGTTGTGAGAGCATCATCCTGGCTTGATGAGATAAAGATCTAGACTGACAGGGCTGGGTAATATTTCTAATCCATAAAGGCTTGCACATAAGGAAAAGAGAAGTGACTAGGTCACAGTGACTCAGCTACTTAGGACAGTGACAGCACTGCCGTTCTGGTCTTTTAACGTCATTCTTTAAAAAATCAGTCCCTCTGTGTTTGAAAAGACTTAATGTTTATATTTGAACAAAGCCAGTACCTCAAAATTAGGGGGCTTTCTATATGTTCTTCTTTCATGTTTCTTGGCCACAGTTATGTCACACGTTACAACAATTGCATACACACATACAAAGCATCTGAGATGAGTTATTGCCAAATAGGATCTTATTCACCTGCCAGAATACCTGATATAAAGAACAGAGGATTGAATCATTCAGGCCTTAGCAGTCTTATGTAGGATCTCTGTACATTTTCTAGAAATTCTTATTTGATAAAGAACACAAAATTCTATGTTAGAAGATGTGTTTGTTATACACAGTGAAGAGCATGTGATCACCTGATTTTAGCAGTAAAGTACACACAACTCAGGTTTTAGCATTTTGATTCTAGTATTAAAATAGAATCAACCCTCAGATTATCTGCACACAGGAAATGAATGATTATATAATAGAACAAAAAGTAATTAATTAACAACATAGAATCCACATAGGTTCACATGACATATATCCCAATTTTATAAGGGACATTTTTTTTCATTTTTTTTAATGTTTATTCATCTTTGACAGAGACAGAGACAGAACACGAGCAGGGGAGGGGCAGAGAGAGAGGGGGTTGTCGAATCCGAAGCAGGCTCCAGGCTCTGAGCTGTCAGCACAGAGCCCTACATGGGGCTCGAACCCACGGACTGTGAGATCATGACCTGAGCTGAAGTCGGATGCTCAACCGACTGAGCCACCCAGGCGCCCCATAAGGGAATTTGTTTTTGAGAAATCTTTACTTTTAATCATATGTTACTTGAGAGTTGTTTTTGAATTGGGGCAGAGGGGATTGTTTTAATACCTGACCAAATGTAGCAAAAAAAGAAAAAGAAGCTGCACAGAAATGCACCAAGGACAGGTAAACAAGAAAAAGGACGTAACTTGTGAAGTCAAAAAACCGACAGTCAAGGAAAGAAGCAGGCATGTGATGTTGACAGAAGTGCTGCATAGCGAGCATCTGTTCTCCTTTCCTCATCCCTGACCCACGCAGGGGGATCCACGGGAATCTCGATACTTCTCCCTGCGGTCTACACAGTCAGGAGAGTCACCCTTTGATTGTTTTGTTTTCTTTCAACTGGACTGGGGAGGAGCAGCTAAGACACTACAGGCCTGACTCCTGATAGGCAGTCTGTAGAGCTACACACTGCACTGGGGAGAGGGCTGATGTCCAAAGGATTTCCTCCCTGGGAGTGGGAGACACTGCTCAGCACTCTGGTGGAAGGTATTTAAACCTCAGAAGTGAGAGTGTAGCCCAGGTGTCGTAAAGACTGCGCCTTGCCTCAGCTTGCCCCCTCCTTCCCTGACCATTCCCAAGGCTATGGAATGGTGTGGAGGGAGAACAGCCTCCACCATAATGAGAGAGGAAGGCACACTGGATCTTCAGTAGAGTGGAGACGTGTTGAGGAGTCTTCAGCCCACACTGGAACATCTGGTGTATCCTGACTGCCAACAAAGCACAAGTTAGATGGAAAGAATAGAAGCGTGACATCCGTGCAAACAGTGCAGACTAAAGTGCACGTAAAAGACTTCAGCCGAGCTTAGAAAAATAATGTTTGCTTCATGTTGTGGAACAGCTTCCTCAGAACACATCAGTAAAATAGATGGGGCGTGAAGACAACAAAGTGAGGTTTAAAAGAAAATTGCAGATGCACAGAAACTAATCACCGAATAATGGGAAACACTAGGCTTTATCCTAGGTAAGCCATTGAACTTCATGAATAGAAGAAGAACGAGTCCTTGGTTGTTCAGGTAGAAGAGGCAAATCACCCACAAAGACCAGACCATCAGGCTTCCCTACAACTTCAGTACCAGAATTTGGAAGAGCAGGATCTACCGAGTGCTTAGGGAGGCGGCATCGTGGCCAGATGGAAGAGCTCAGGTGCGGACTCACGAGCTGTTCTTGAAAAAACTGCTTGTTGACGGAGTCTAGCTAGCAAACATGTTTTAATCGAAATAAAGAATGCAAGAGTGGAGATTCTGTGGGGAAGGATCTGGTGAAGCCTGAATCCTTTCAAATACAGAACTGTGTTGGTTCTGTGCAAATTATGGTCATAAATTCTGATTCAGTAAATCAGGAGGCAGGTCTGATTATGTGTACTTAAAAAAAAAAAGAAAGAAGAACTCCACGTGATATTTGGATGTGAAGTTTTGAGGAACTCCGTTCCAATCAGGATATTATGGGACCTTCAGGCAAGTTGTGACGTTTGCCAGTAGCTCTTATTCTGCCCTTCCAGCCACCATTCGTGACCCCCGGCAGCAGTCGGATGCAGTCCTTCACTTGCGGTAATAATGCCATAGCAGTGGTCAGCCATTCTTGCCTGGGGTACATTAGAGAAGACATGCTCCTGTCCACCATTGTACAAGATACGTTTATATCTGAGGCAGTGATTTTCAAACTTTAATGTGATGACGTTTTTATTTATTTATTTTTTTAAGTGGGCTTCGTGCCCAGTGCAGAGCCCAATGTGGGGCTTGAACTCATGACCCTGAGGTCAAGACCTCAGCTGAGATCACGAGTTGGATGTTTAACCAACTGAGCCATCCAGGCAACCCATATATTTGTTTAAATAAGCAAATAGGACACAAGTGTTACGTTAAATCTGGGTAATGTAAGAAAATGGCGTTTTGGTTTTTTTTTTTTTAGCTTTTTGAATTTTTCTGTCTCATTTTTAAATAATTTGACACAGCAACAAAGGAGAGAGAAACAAAGAAATAGAGAAGAAAAATAAAAACAGAGAAGGATAAAGGCAGGTACATAATGAACCTATGGAACTTGTTAAAGGAGATGTGTAGAACCACCACTGGACATTCTGTGTCATAGATGGGAGGGAGGGTGTGCAAGGAATTTGCATGTTTACTACCTTCTCCTTCACGTCTGTGGTTAAAGGTAGCTCTGGAGCCACACTGCGAAACATGGATAGGACCCAGGTTGGTTACACACCAGGTGTTGAAAACTGAATTTGCCCTTACCTACCTTATTTACGTGGTTCTTACACAGGTTGGAAGACTGAGGGTATTGTTTCTCTTTTGTGGATCTTTTTGTGACACCCTCTTCCCTCCAGCTAGAATGAGGTTTTCTTTTCTTTGTGTCCCATCTCCTACCCTATGGTATGTTTCCACCAAAGCACTTTGAACATTTCCTGTTGTGTAATTATTTACATTTTTACCATAAGGATGCTAAGGGTACAAACTCTCCTCCTTTTTCATATCTCAGTCATTTAGGGTTGTACATGACAGGTAATAGTCACTAAACTGCTTGCTTGGCAAGGATAGATACATGTGTTGAATTTAGGGAGAAAAATTGCTTTCTCCCGTAGTCTTCCCGGGAAGACTTTTCTGAGCCTTTGTGTTGGTCATTGCTCATTGGTCATTGTGTTGGTCATTGTGTTGGTTAAAGGCAAGTATTTGTAACTTGCCTATATGGTGTTGAAGGCATTCACTTGCTTACAGCCTCCTTCACATAACTGGGTTGAATTAATTGCATCTATTGAAAAAACAGTCGCAAACCTATGTAGTAATATGTTCAAAATCATAATACGTCAACTTTTTTTCAAAGGAAGCTTAATATAATCATATGTAAACTTCTGGTCTTACATATGACCAGGTTACAGCCTTTTTAAAAGGTTTTAAAAGATGTTTTTAAATGGAAAAGAAAAAGAACTGAAGCAAATCATATTTGTTGCATTAATATGTAAGTAAAGTGAAATGTATCAGGTACTGATATCGATGTGATTCTAAGTTTTTAGCCATTTTAAATTATAAGCAAACAGTCACAATGTGCAAATGGATTTAGTTCAGCTTTTTGTTACTGATTCATTAACCAAATAATGTGCTTGTCTCTGAAGACATGATATGTAACTGATAATTTTCTGCTGTGAACCTAAAATAACTTTGTGCATGTGTGTGTATTTTAGCTTATTAGGTAACAGCATCCTAATAGTAAATTTATAACTAAAAGAGGAACAAATTAATTTTTCAAAGCTTATCAGTACATCAGATTTTAAAGACTTAGAAAAATTTTCTTACCGAAACTAGGGCAAGCATAACATTTTGAAGATATTCTCCTTGTATGTTTTAACTCGGTTTTCTCTGTAGTAACCAAATTACTTTGATTTCTTTTGTTTGACTCAAACATCCTAGACCCCTAGGGTCTAGGATCCAGCTTTGGAAGGATCCTTAGAAATTATGTTGTCTGATTGACCAAGCTAATTTAATGGCCTGGTCACATAGCAGTGTGGGGCTCTGGACTCTTAAGTTTTTTTGCTATTGATGCTCATATTTGTGTATTTGTTTTTTAGGTGACTGCACTTCAAGATGAAAAGAACTCATTAGTTTCTGAGAATGAGATGATGAATGAAAAACTTGACCAGTTGGATGGATCTTTTGATGATCCAAATACAATGGTTGCAAAAAAGTATTTTCATGCACAGTTACAACTAGAACAATTACAGGAAGAAAACTTCAGGTAGCATTTTTAGTAAAAACCATTCCATGGATTTCTGTTAAACCAGGAGTTAAGAAGTCTATCAGTGATGAATTATTAAGCATTTTATAGTGTGCTATAGCATGCTATAACTTTATAGTATGCTTAGAACACTGAAAATAGAAGCTCTGAAAATATCAAATGGTGTAAATAGTTCCTGCCTTCATGGGACTTGCAATCTAGTTAGGCAAGTGGGATATGTGTATAAAAAGAAAGTAGTTCAAAATAACTTGTGATTAGGGCCAAATAAAGGCCATAGGCAAGTCCAATAGGAGTTTAAGGGAATGACTGCTGAGATCTGGGGGGAATGGGGTGTTTCTTACATAGGAGAGGGAACCTGATAATAAATGGAAAAAATGGAAATCTTAACCTAAAGAGGTGCTTTCTATTTAAATTTTTGTATTTTTTCTTTGAAAAAAAAGGTGGTGTACATCTTTATTTTTTATTTATTTTTTTAAAATGTTTTTTAATGTTTATTTATTTCTGAGACAGAGAGCATGAGTGGGGGAGGGGCAGAGAGAGAGAGGGAGACACAGAATCTGAAGCAGGCTCCAGGCTCCAAGCTGTCAGCACAGAGCCCGACACGGGGCTTGAACTCACAAACCGTGAGATTGTGACCTCAAGCCGAAGTTGGTCACTCAACCTACTAAGCCACCCAGGTGCCCCACATCTTACCTTTAATAAACACTGTCTCTTGTGTGCTAGTAGCCTAGCTTTGGACTATATAAGGCCTTGAGAAGAAGCACTCTAATTGTACTGTATGTATTTTTTGTTACTTTTTTAAAATATAATTTCAAACAAACGCAGTTAACAGTTGCAAGAATAGCACAAAAAACACCTTTATATCTTTTGCTCAGATTCTGCAGTAGTTTGGCAGTGTTTTCCATTTGTTTTAGCGGTCTCTCTACATATTCTTACAGATGCATATATTTTTTCCTGAACCACTTGAGAGTACACTGGAGACGTGCACTTTTATCCCTGTGTACTTTGGCATACATTTCCTAAAACAAGAATACTTTCTTATAAACCACAGTGTAGTGATTAAAATTAGGGAATTTGCCATTGATACATATTACCATCTAATCCACAGATTGTATTCAAATTCCAGTAGTTGTTTCATTGTCCTGTAGAGCTATTTTTTTTCCCCGTTTCAGAATCCAATCCAGGATCATGCATTGCATTTAGTATTATTCTTACTCAATGGACTACACATCCATTACTGTCATCAGTTATTTGATGCTGGAATTATCCCAGATTCGACCACTGGGAATCCTTTCAACTGGCCCCTGTGTTCTTTCCAACCTGTCGCTATCCTTTGAGCACGTTCTTACTTTCCTGCACAACAAAATATTCTAGACTCATTCCCCTTCTTTCCAGACTCTGCAGTCAGCCATTTCTCCAAGGATTTTTAATTCCTTCTAGTGGAGAATGTTATTTAGAAACAAAGACCTGTGCTCCAAATGAGTGTTTTGGTCCTTGCTTCAAGGCCACTTTGGAGTACAGAGCTAGGAAATACACTAGCACAGGTTCCTACGACCGATGTTCACACTTGCCTGTGTCCACACGCTGGAATATCCACATGTCTGCATTTATTCTATTTCTCAGTATGAACAGTGAGTTCATATTGACATCTTTCCTTTTAGTCCCCTGTCTTCGGGGTTCATTCTGATCTGCATTTCCATATTGTCAACTCCTCCAGTGGTGAGAAACCTGGCTCCCGTTTTCCTGAACATATATTCTCATATACTTAATCCTAAAACACATAGAAAGCAATTTAAGAATTGCAGTCTTACCTTTTTAATACAAAATATTATTAGACTTCAGTATGTTTATGGTTCTTTTACAAGGTAACATTTACATGTTGTGAAATGAAGAAATACTGCGTCCAATTTAATGTGCTAACAAAAGCATACATTTGTGTTATCACACTTTTATCAATATATAGTTCATTTCAATCACTGAAAAAAGTTCTTTTATGCTTCTTCCCAGTCAACCCCTGCCTCCCAGAGGCTAATTACTCTTCTGAGCATTTTTCAGCATTGATTAGTTTTCTCTAATCTAGAGCATCATATAAATTGAATAATGCAGCATGAACTTCTTGGTGATTGGCTTCTTTTGCTCAGCATTTTTGTGAGCTTCATTTATGTTTTGAATGTATCTGTAATTCATTATTTTTTATTGCTAAGTAGTATTCAAATATTTGCAATTATTTACATTATACCACACTTTTATTTATCCATTTCCCTTTAGATGGGCATTTTGGGTTTCCCAATTGGGGTTAATATAAGTGAAACTAGTCTGAACATTATAATACAAGACTTTTTAAAGACATATGTTTTCTTATTTCCCGTTGGAAATATATACAGCAGTATTGCTGAGTTGCGCACTAGCTGTTTAATTGTGAAAGATACTGCCAAACCGTTTTCCAAAGCCGCTATAACATTTTATACTCTATGAGCAGTTTGCTGCTTATTGCTCTAGTTGTTCTGTCTGGTAGGATATTTTGTTCTATCTGTCTTTTTAACTTTAAACATTTCAGGGAAAATATAGTAGTATTTCATTATGGCTTTCATTGGCATTTTTCTGACAACAAATGATGTGATAAGCCCCTTTTCAAGTGCTTATTGGCAATATATCTTACTTTGTGAAGTGTCTCTTCACACTGTTGAGCTGTCTTTAAATTGGGTTGTTTGTCATTATCAATTCGTTGTAGGAAGTTTTAAAAATTGGATACAAATCCTTTTGTCAGATATATGCATAGTAATATTTCACTCATTCTGTGACTTGCCTTTTCATTTTTTAAATGGGGTCTTTCAAAGAGGAAAAGTTCTTAACTTAGATGATGTCTGATTTGTCAATATTTTTAATATTAGTGTTGTTTTGTGTATTGTCCAAGAAATCTTTGTCTACTTCCATGCCATGGAGATAGATACTCTCTATTATGCTCTTCTAGAAACTTCACAGTTTTATCTTTTACATTTAAGACTATAGTCCATCTTGAATTGTTTTCTAAAACAATGGTGTAAGGTATGGAGGTCAAGCTTTATTTATTTTTATTTTTTATTTATTTTGTTATTTTTTAAAGTTTATTTACTTATGTTGAGAGGGAGAGAGCATGAGCAGGGAAGGGGTGAGGGTAGGGAGAGAATACCAAGCACGGCTCTGTGCTGAGAGCACAGAGCCCAGCACAGAGCTTCATCTCATGAACGGTGAGATCATGACCTGAGCCAGAATCAAGAGCTGGACACTTAACCAACTGAGCCACCCAGGCGTCCCTATTTTTATTTTTGTTTTCCATATGGATATCTAGTCGTTACAGTTGCATCATTGAAGATATTTTAATTTTACTCCACATTGTTTTGTATCTTCATGAAAAATGGTATCATAAAATTTGCTTCATCTTCTGGACTCTCTAGTTGTTTTCTATTGATCAGATTGTCTTTATGCCTGGATGATGTGGTCTTGATTACTTTAGCTCTAAAGTAAGTTTAAAATCAGGTAGTATAAGTATTCCAACTTTGTTCTTTCTTTTCAAAATTTGTTTTGGCTATTCCAAGTCTTTTTGCATTTTCACATCTGTCAGTCAATTTCCATTTAAAAAAACCTTTTGTGATTATGATTTAGGTTCTGTAAAATTAATATCTTAACTATATTGAGAATTACCATCTATGAACATGGTATCTTCATTTATTTAAGTCTTTAGTTTCTCCCAGCAATATTGTGTTGTTTCTAGCAGAGAAGTTTTGTGTTTTGTTAACTTTATTCCCATGTAGATGCTATTACCAATACAATTAAAATTATCCTGAAAAGTGGCTGCTAATATGTACAATTCATTTTTATATATTGAAACTCAAGCTTTTATTTTGAAACTTTTATGTCTTCTGAAACTTTTATGTCTTCACTTATTGATTCTAGAAAATGGTTTATGCAGAAAATTCTAAGGCATCCATAGTCATCTAATCTATTAATAGAGCTTTACATCTTCCTTTTATTATTTCTGCCCTGTATTTATTTTTCTTGCATTGAACAAGAGAAGACATCTTACTTTATTCCAGGTCTTAGGGGGGAAATGTTCAATTAAGTACCATCAAGTATAATACTTGCTGTAAAGTTTTTTAATGTGTTTTTTTTCTGTTTGAAGGAATTCCCCTTTATTTCTGGCTTGCTAAGAGTTTTTATTACTAATTGTTGATTTTTGTCAAATGATTTTTCTACATCTTGAAATGACTGTGGTTTTCTTTTTCATTCTTTCATTATGATTGTTTTCTTTTTTGATTGTTGAACAATCTTATATTTCAGGGTTAGACCACTTTGGTCATACTTATTATTCTGCATATATATTAACTAGATTCAGTTTGCTTATAGATTGAGATAATTTTTTTTTTTGGTTGTCTTCATAATAGATACTGGTCTATAACTTTTTTTCTCTTGTAATGCCTTTTTTTAGGTTGTCAGAGTTCTGCTAGTCTCATAGAATAATTGGGAAGAATTCTCTCCTGTTTTCTGTAAGAGTTTATGTGTGAATGATATTAAACAATCTGGGCCTATGGTTTTCTTTGTGAAAGGGCTTTTAATGACAATATAATTTCATCAGTGCTCATAGGGCTTCTTAGAGTTTCTGTTTCATATATGTCAGTTTGATAAGTTGTGCTTTTCAAGGTATATGCTTATATTGTTTAAGACGTTGAATCTATTGGCATAAAGTTGTTGATAATATTCTTTCATTGTCCTTTTAATGACTGTAGGAGCTATACTGATGCTTGCTTTTTCACTCCTGGTATTGGTAATTTGTATTTTTTCTCATTTTTCTTGATCACTCTTACTAGGGTTTCATCAATGTTATTAATCTATTCACTTTATTAGCTTTCCATATTATTAGTTGTACATCCCTGTTCTTTCTTTCTTTCCTTTTATTTACTTTGGATTTAATTTGCTCTTCTTTTCCTAGCCTCTTAAGGTTGAAATTTGGATTGATTTTAAGACTTTCTTCATTTCTAATATATAAGCCTTTAAAATTGTAAATTCTCCTCCAAGCACTGGTTTAGCCATATTCCCCCAATTTAACTGATTGTCTTTCTGTTGTTATTCTGTCTGAATTATTTTCCAATTTCCTTTGTGATTTCTTCCTTGACTTGTGGGTTGTTTAGAAACATGTTGTTTAATTTCCAAGTATTTAAGACTTTTCTAGACTTCTTATTGTGACTGATTTCTAATTTAAGTCTCTTATGGTTAGAGAACATATTGCATGGGATTGCAGTCTTTTGATATTTATTAATACTTATTGCTCATCATGTTTCATTGTGATTAGTGTTACATATGTACTTGCAAAAATGTGTCTTCTGTCATTTTTGACTGACATATTCTATACATGTCAACTGAATCATGTTGGTTAATAATGTTCAGATCTCTTCTGTATTTTTATGTTTAGTTTTGTTTTTTTTTTTGTTTTTTTTTTGTTTATTTGTTTTTTTTTTTTTTTTTTTTGTTTAGTTCTGTCATCCATTAGAGACTGGTATTAAACAATGATTGTGGATTTGTGGATTTCTACCCTTGATTCTATCAGTTTTTGTTTCATGTATTTTAAAACTATTTTTAGGTATATATATACATTGATGATATGGCTTTCTAGTAATTGACCCTTTTATAATTATGAAACATTTCTTTGATAATACTTTTTTTGTCTTAAAATTTATTTTGTTTGATGTTAACATAACCACCCCAATTTCCTTTGCTTACTGTTTTCATGGTGTTTTTAAATCCTTTTACTTTTAATCTGTGTCTTTATGTTTATAATATCCCTTGTATAATTAATGTATATTTGAGCCTTTTTTGTTTAGTCTGATAGTCTCTGCCTTTTCAATTGGTGTGTTTAACCTATTGGCCTTTTATGTAATTTTTGTTATGGTTATATTTAGGTCTGTCAATTGCTGTTTTTCATTTGTCATATCTGTTCCTTTCCTTTATCTTCCTTTCCTGCATTCTTTGGAATCAAATATTTTTTTAATATTTTATATTAAACACTGTATTGCCTTTTTCCTTTTTTTTAAAAGTTTATTTATTTTGAGAGAGAGAGAGAGAAAAAAAAAAAAAAACAAAAAACGAACGAGTGGAGGAGGAGCAGAATCCCAAGCAGGCTCCTTACCATCAGTGCAGAACCTGACATGGGGCTCAAACTCATGAACTGTGAGATCATGACCTGAGCTGAGTTCATGAGTCAGAGGCTTAACTGACTGAGCCACCAGACTTCCCCATCTTCTTACTTTTTGTTTTTACCATAGAGTTTGAAGTATTTATCCATAACTTATCATAGTCTACTTAGAGTTAATATTTTACCATTTCACACGCGATGTATATTTTTGAGTGATTATATATCTATACATTTTCTCTTCACCTTTTGAGATTAAAACCCCTTTTAGAACTAGTGATAACCAAGCACCATATTTCAGAAGTGAAAATGAAAATTCAGAACATTAGTTTATTCTCAGCCAGTTTTAAATCCGGGAGCCAGAAGTGTCTTATTCTTTTAGTCATTCTTTTGAGTGTAGAATTTTAAAGAACATTTTAAAAGTATGTCTTGCTAAGCTTATGTCTCAGTAAGAAAACAAATAATGGAAATTACATTATAAATACTTATTTTGTTTATGCAAGGCTTGAAGCTGCAAAAGATGATTATCGTGTTCACTGTGAAGAACTTGAAAAGCAACTAATTGAATTTCAACATAGGAATGATGAACTGACTAGTCTTGCTGAAGAAACAAGAGCCCTGAAAGATGAAATAGATGTCCTTAGGTATGCCATGTCTGAATATAATTATGTCGCTTCTAAGTTATTAGTCATTTCAGTATTCCATATTTTAATCAGGGATTCGTAGGGTTATTTCTACATATCAAGTACTGATCAGTTTTTTCCAGGCTCCTAGTCTTTACTTAATTTATGCTTGTTAATAATAATTGCAGTTTAAGGATAATATTCAATCTTTGTTAGCACAATTTCATATTAGAATTTGTAAACCCAAAATGATACCTTTTTCTTTTTTTGAGAGAGATAGAGAGTGAGCACACGCACAGCCAGGGATGGGCAGAGAGAGAGAGAGAGAAAGAATGGATCTCAAGCATATCTGACAGCACAGAGCCCGATTGGGGGGGGGGGGGTGTGATATCTTTTTCTTAAGATTGTGTAAACTGAATTACTTTTAGATACATTTAGCTTCATCTCCTTGTACTCATTAGTTTATTTTGTGAACTTTTTACATGAGGGAAAGTATTCTCACAATCCATATTTTGGCATTTGATATAAAATAGATATAGGTAAGTATCTTAACATTTATTTCAGGGTTATCCCAAGGTTCTCTTACTGTCTTTGACAATATAAAATTTATATTTAGCTTTTCCTATGAATTGTTAGTCAAGCAAACAGACTATCCATATGCTCTTTATATTTTCTGTTAAATTTTCTTTTTTAAAAAAAATTTTTAAATGTTTTATTTGCTTTTGAGAGTCAGAGAGAGAGGCAGAGCATCAGCAGGGGAGGGGCAGAGAGAGAGAGGGAGACAGAATCCGAAGCAGGTTCCAGACTCTGAGCTGTCATCACAGAGCCCGACATGGGGCTTGAACCCAGGAACTGCAAGATCATGACCTGAGCTGAAGTCAGACCCTCAACCTACTGAGCCTTTTCTGTTAAATTTTCTTAATTAGCCATTTTGTTGCCCAGTTTTTATGTCCATTTGAAACAAAATCTTCCTACCATTCATTTGAACTTGCATGTGATGGAAAGTGATTTGGTTTATGTATTTATTTTTGCTCTAGTTGGCCAGGTAAGTACAACTCTAAAGGGATGTGCTTTGTCAAACAAATTATAAGTCAACTGCCTAAGTATATTAAATACTTAGAATAAAACTGCACTAAATGTTAAACACAAAGTACAATTGGCCTGTAAGCTTCAGAGAAGCTTGGAATTGTTCAGTTACATTTACAAAACCATTCTTTTTAAAATTTTTTTTTTCAACGTTTATTTTTTTTGGGACAGAGAGAGGCAGAGCATGAACGGGGGAGGGGCAGAGAGAGAGGGAGACACAGAATCGGAAACAGGCTCCAGGCTCTGAGCCATCAGCCCAGAGCCCGACGCGGGGCTCGAACTCACGGACCACGAGATCGTGACCTGGCTGAAGTTGGACGCTTAACCGACTGCGCCACCTAGGCGCCCCAAAACCATTCTTTTTTAGACATTGTGCTGTGTGAAACGGTTTGATAATTTAGTGTGTCAAATTTAAGGCATTTTTGTTTTGATACCTTTATAACAAAAAGGTTCCACACTGGACTTGAGTCTTTTTCTAAAGTTCTCACACAGTTTAATTCTTTTGCTGTCTGTCCGATTTTCTTTTCTGTTGTTTCAGCCAATTGATAGTTTATCTAGCTGACTAGTTTTAGAGCCAGAATAGAAATGTTATGTGCATTTACTAGCTTTTACCCAGTAACATGTAGCTTTATTATAGGGCTACCTCTGATAAAGCTAATAAACTAGAATCAACGGTCGAGATGTATCGTCAGAAATTACAAGATCTGAATGACCTTCGCAAGCAGGTGAAAACTTTACAAGAAACGAACATGATGTATATGCATAACACAGTCAGCTTAGAAGAAGAATTAAAGAAAGCAAATGCAGCACGTACACAATTAGAAACGTACAAGAGGCAGGTAAGAAAATATGTCAATTTTTTTTAATCATTGTAACTGAAAGAGCTCAACTTTCTTATTCCTTCTGATACTTTAAGAATGATAGAGAGGTGAAGAACATTGCCTATAACCAGCTGTGAGCTTATTATGATGACAGATTTCTCCTACCTGTAATTTTAATTCCAGGATTGATAGTTGAGTTTGAGTTATCTAGGTCTTTCCCCTTTTTATTCTCTTCTGAGCTTGTATATATTGGGAGGCATTTTACTGCTTATTATTAGCATTTCTGGTAACTAATAATAATTGCCTAGAGAATGGAGCTATAGCCAGTAATATTCTGTTTAGCTATTTATCAAGCAACCTAGAGAAACAGTAGAGTACAAGAATGATTTTTTTATTAAATTATTATTTGAGTATTTTAAAATTTATGTTAACTCTTACCCACATGCTATTTTCACAACTATTGAGGATTACTAGATTATATTCTTAGTCTAAGTTTTATTTCCAATCAGTTTCTCATTTACTGACCTCTGAAAAACTATTAATATTATATACCCTTGTTTTCGACAAAAGGTTCAAGATCTTCACAATAAACTTTCCTCTGAATCCAAAAGGGCAGATACACTAGCATTTGAAATGAAGCGGCTTGAAGAAAAACACGAAGCTTTACTTAAGGAAAAAGAGGTAAACATAAATACAGTTGATAAGTCATACGCCTGTCTTCTTTTAGTTTTTAATATTATCCTTGCTATTCTAAGATTGGAAGTCACATCAGTCAGTTCTTCTGTCTTTCTCCAAATTAGAGTGTTGGTGTAAAAGGAAGTAGAAAGAATTCACCCTACAGTTTCGTTACTTTCCTTCCCAAGGGAAGATGGAGTCACAGAGGCAAGGCCCCTATGTCTCAGTGCGTGCGTTCCCATTCTAGACCGTTGGCTCCTTGAGAGCAGGCACCATAGATGGGATTTTTTTGATGGCTTTATTGAGATATAATGTATATGCCATCAACTTTGCCTACTTAAAGTGTACCATGCAGCAGTTTTTAGTACATTTGTAGTTGTGCAGCCATCCCCACAGTCAGATTTTAGAACATTCTCCTCACCCCATCAGTGTGCCTACTAGCAGCTGCTCTCTGTTCTGGTTCCCTCCCGCCCAGCTTCAGCAATCATTACTCTACTGTCTTTCTCTATAGATTTGCCCAGTCTGTCCAGAATATGTCATTATACACTTTGTGGGTTTTGTGACTGTATTCATTCATTTAGCTTAATGCTTTCAAAGTTTATCCATTTCGTAGTATGAATCAGTACTTTGTTTTCATGCTGAATAATACCCTATTCTGTGGACATACCACATTTTATTTATCCTTTCATCATTTTAATGGACATTTGGGCTATTTCTGCTTTTTGCCTATTAAACAGTTAACATGGCTATGAACGTTTATTTACAGTTTTTATGTTGACATGTGTTTCATTTCTTGAGTATATACCTATGAACGGTACTGCTGGATCATATGATAACTATGTTTAACCTTTTAAGGAAATACAGACTGTATTCTGAAGTAGATGAACCATTTTTCATTCTCAGCAATTTGTGAAGGTTTCCGATTTCTCCACATCCCTGCCAACACTAACCAGCCTTTTAATTTTAGCTGTCTTAGTGACTATGAAGTGGTATACCATTGTGGTTTTGATTTGTGTTCCCGTAATGACTGATGAATTTGAGCATCTTTTCATGTACTTGTTGGCCATTTGTATATCTTCCTTGAAGAAATTACCTCTTCAAATCACTTATTCACATACTATTTAAATTATTTGCCTTTTTATTATTGAGTTGTAAGAATTCTTTATATATTCTGGACATAAGCTCCTTCTCAGATATATGATTTGCAAATATGTTCTTTTATTCTGTGAGTTGTCTTCTCACTTTTTTGATGGTATGGTTTGCAGCAGAATAGTTTTTCATTGATGAAATCAGAGTTAGCCATTTTATTCTTTTGTGTATTTTTTGGTACTATTTCTATGAAATCATTGAATAATGTGAGGTTATAAAGATTTATGGTTTTTGTTTTCTTTTAGTTTTATAGTTTTAGCTCTTATATTTATTCTGTGACAAATTTTGAATTTTTGTATATGGTATAAGATAGGAGTCTCAACTTCATTCTTTTCTGAGTGGTATTCAGTTGTCCCAGCACTATTGTTCTTTCCCTATTGGATTGTCTTGATACCCTTGTTAAAAATCAATTGACCATGAGACTGTAGTGATAGATACATTATACGTTTGTCAGAACCCATAAAAGTAAAAAAGAAACAGTTAACTCTAATGTTAAAAATCAATAATGGGTCATCAATTCTTTTTTTTTTTTTTAATGTTGATTCATTTTAGAGAGAGAGAGAGAGAGAGAGAGAGAGAGAGAGAGAGAGACAGAGCGTGAGCAGGGGAGGGGCAGAGAGAGAGGGAGACAGAGAACTCGAAGCAGGCTCCAGGCTCCACACTGTCAGCACAGAGACCGACATGAACTTGAACTCATGAGCCATGAGATCATGACCTCAACCAAAGTTGGATGCTTAACTGACTGAGCCACTCAGGAGCTCCCTCATCAATTCTTAAAATAACCACAAACTTTACCTCGCTCACTATTCAGAACACCTTTGCAAGGATCTAAGTATCAGCATTTCCATTTTGATGGTGTGGATCCTAAAGCCAAAGAACTAAATAACTCACCCTGCATAATTTAACTAGGAAATAGGGAACCTGGAATTCAAGCCACGATCTATTTGCCTCCAGAGTCCATACTTTTTACTAATTACTCCACAGTTGCATATTTGTACTCTGTTGCATAATTACATCAGTTTGGTTCAAAGGTATATTATCTTTGAAATCACAAGATTTGTGTTGTATAAAGATTATTTACGTGATTTAGCACTAAAACTAAAATATTGGCATTTTTATTTTTATTTTTTATTTTATTTATTTATTTATTTATTTATTTATTTATTTATTTATTTATTTTTTAAACATTTATTTATTTTTGAGACAGAGAGAGACAGAGCATGAACAGGGGAGGGGCAGAGAGAGAGGGAGACACAGAATCCGAAACAGGCTCCAGGTTCTGAGCTCTCAGCACAGAGCCCGATGCGGGGCACGAACCCACAGGCCGTGAGATCATGACCTGAGCCAAAGTCGGACGCTTAACCAACTGAGCCACCCAGGCGCCCCAAATATTGTCATTTTTAAATAACTAAGCAACAATTAGGAAATTAGTTTGCTAAGATAAATTGTTATAACCATAAAGTACATTTCTTGTGGAAACAATTGTTTTGCTCATATAAACAATTCTTTTTTAGAGACTAATAGAACAACGTGATACTCTGAAAGAAACGAATGAAGAGCTTCGATGTTCACAAGTACAACAAGATCATCTAAACCAAACAGGTGAATTTTCTTGGATTTTTAAAAGTTTTTTTTAATGATAGAAATGCTGAAATGTTGATCTTTCATTGTTGTTGTTTAGATGCGTCTGCTACAAAAAGTTTTGAGAATCTTGCTGCTGAGATTATGCCCGTGGAATACAGGTAAATGTGTTTTTATTAATTGATAATATTAGAAATGTGATTTCTTTAAAAAAAATTATTAGCCTTTAAAATGTTCCATTTTATGAGTCATAGAGCTCAAAATACTTTGTCTCATCTGCTTGAGCTTCTTAGATTGTTATTGCTACTTTAGCAGTTTTAGGTCTTATCAGAAGTAAAATTTCACAGACTTGCTGAATGAGATATTCTGGTTTTTACGATATGACTTTTACTGTGTTGAACTTCTTTCCCTACCCATAAGCTCTACGGAAAACCCTTTTTATACATGGCCTTTAAATCCACATGGGTGAAGCCAGTAGGAAAGGGGCTGTCAAATATAGCAGGAGGATTAAGCAGAAGTTAAATAAAATATAAATTTTAGAGATTCTTCTTCACCAGCTTTTATTTTCGTATTTTACTGCTATGTTTACTTGTAGGCATTTGACTAATCTGGTAGTTTTTATGGTTTTCTTTTTTGTGGTAAGAGTTTTATTTATTACTTCAAATTCTACTTTTTAAGCAGATTTATTGAGATACAACTCACCCATTTACAGTTGTACAGCTCAGTGGTTTTTAGTGTAGTCCTAGAGTTGTGCAGCCATCTAATTTGAGAACATTTCATTCCCCCAGAAGGATACCCTGTCCCTATTAGCAGTCATTCCTCATTCCTGCTTCTCCTCCAGCTCCAGCCCCAGGCAACCAAGAATTGACTCTTTGTCCATTTGCTTGTTACAGAATTTCATATACATACAGTCATACAATATGCAGCCTTTTGTGACTGACTTGTTTCACTTAGCACATAGTTTGCAAATTTGTTGACTTTCATTTTGTTCAACTTTTGTTGTTAAGACAGAGGTCTTTACCTGTTGGACTGGAAAGCAACTTGTTAGTTAGTATCCAGTGATATTAATATTACTTTAAAATAGCCATATGAGCCTATAGTTTAAAGTCATGATGCTGTCATTCAGAAGAACACAAACTGAGATTAAATGAAATTAGTTGCTTCTGAGAAATTGCATTTAGGGAGGCAGGTAGGAGAACATTACTTTTTTCTTTAATATCATTCCTATCATTTGCATTTTAGAAAATATGTGTATGTAAACTTTTAATAAAGATTTTTTTTGAAAACAAAAATAATCTAGAGACAGTGATAGGCCTGTCATCATGAAAGTATATTTAAAAATATTAAGCAAACTAGGGGCAGTTGGTTAAGCATCCAACTTTGGCTCAGGTCATGATCTCCCAGTTCACGAGTTCGAGCCCTACGTTGGGCTCTGTGCTGACAGCTCAGAGCCTGGAGCCTGCTTTGGATTTGTGTCTCCCTCTCTCTCTGCCCCTCCCTTGCTCTCTCTCTCTCTCTCTCTCTCTCTCTGTCTCTCTGTCTCTCTCAAAAATAAATAAACATTAAAAAAATAAAAATATTAAACTGATTTCTTTTTTTTACGTTTATTTATTTATTTTGAGAGAGAGAGCGAGTGAAGGTGCTCTGTCAGTGTGAAACCTGATATGGGGCTCGAACTCACAAACTGTGAGATCATGACCTGAGCCGAAATCAAGAGTCAGACTTCAACTGACTGAGCCACTCAGGCACCCCATAAGCAAACTGATTTCTTAAACCTATTGCTTTTAATTTATGTTTTCTGAGGATATACTATATATTACCTTTAGTAAATAGTTTCTAAATTACCAGTGAAAGAACTCCTGTTTCTCTTTGGGATTTGCATAATAAATATTTAATATGATATAACACTTGTGCTTTTAAAAATTCACAACTTGTTTTTCAGGACAGTCTTACAATATATGTAGGCTTTTTCTTAAAAACTTTCAGAAACATTGCTAACAGTTTTAAATGACAGCTATTGAATGAACAGGAATTTTCTTTCCTAAAAAGCTAAGGATGTAAAAAAAAGGTAAAACGTATATTTAGAAAAATTTAAAAATAAATTTTCTTTTCAACATCAGGGAAGTATTTATTCGACTGCAACATGAAAATAAGATGCTTCGCTTGCAACAGGAAGGTACTGAGAATGAACGTATTGAGGAACTCCAGGAACAGCTAGAACAGAAGCACCGCAAGATGAATGAACTGGAAACCGAGCAAAGGTGACCCACTCTTTTGTAATTGTCACAGTGATTCCATTAGGTAGCCACCAAATCTTGACTCACAGAAGAGGGAGATAACATCGTAATTGACATAGTTAGGAGTTTAGTCTCTCACTCCCATTGCTTCTCGCACACTTTAGTAACCAGGTGTCTCATTCTTGAATTTCATTTATATGTCTTCATAATTCTCAGAAAATTTAACAAATGAGTAAATGACAATCTGGGTTTCGACTGCAGTCAGTGCTTGGATGGAACATAGACTGTGGAGTCAAATTTGAGTGCCACCTCTATTTAAACCTATTAACAGTTTTGTTCTGGGCAAGTTTCTTAAATTCACACTTAATGTCCTCAGCTATAACTGGAGGTGATACCTATTTGCAGGTTGTTATGAAGATTCACAGATAACGTATTTAAAGCAAATGATGTACTTATCTGATACTGAGGAGGGGCTTAAAAATTATAATATTAAAAATATATAACATTGATAAAGTGTTCACTGTATGCCAGCCACTTCCCTGATGTTGAAAAGCAAAATTTATTTTTAAATTTTTCTAAATATACATTTTACATTTTTTCTACATTCTTTTTAGGAAAGAAAATTCCTGTTCATTCAACAGCTGTTGATTCCTGTTCATTCAACAGTTTTAAATGTAAAACTGTTAGCAATGTTTCTGAAGTTTTTAAGAAAAAACTATTTATTGTAAGACTGTCTCGAAAAACAAGTATTAAATTGTTAAAAGCACAAGTGTTATATTGTATTATATATTTATTATGCAAATCCCAGAGAGAAATAGGAGTTCTTTTACTCGTAACTTAGAAACTATTTACTAAAGGTAATATATAGTATTACCTTCTAAGCGCTTGTTTGGTATTAACTCAAAAAACCTCACAGTAACTCTGTGAAATAGGGACTGTAATTATCTCTTTTATGGATAAGGAAGCTGAGGTTCAAGGAGGTTAAGTAACTTATCCAAAGTTATAAGCTAGTAAGTTCTCGATTGCACATTTGAACTTTCTGTCATTCTGACTCCTGAGTCTGGACTCTTAAACACTATGCTAACTTGCCTCTTATATATGGCATATTTTTCAGTAAAAGTATTTGGTTTTATTTGACCAACCTTTATTGGATCTTAGAGACCAGGAATTTTAGATACACTTGAACCTGGTTTCTCAAACTTGTATATATAGTATTACATCAACTGTGGTTGAAAAAAGAATAACATTTTAGCTTTGTGAAGGGACCATCAAATATTACTATCCTCTGCAATTCAATATCAGCACTGGCGATACAAAGTTTCAGCTTTTAGAAAGTTAAAACAGGAAGATAGACGTATGAATAGATAATTACATTATCTGATAACTCGAACAATGGGGCATTATAATGGGCAGGTGTGTTGGGTCATATATACATGAAAAGAGAGAGATTCTCTTTCTTGCTGGAAACCTCATTAGGCAATTCTCAAGCAGGGTTTTAAAGAATGAGGTTTTGCCATGTTAAAAATCTGCATTAGTTGCTAGTGTTAGTCTCTTTAATTTAAACAAAAAATTATGAAGAGATGGTTGGAAAACGGTGACCTTTGTCAGTACACTATGAAATCTGAAACAAAAAGAAACCTAGTTCCCATTCATTAAAAATACACCTGTAAAGGGGGCACCTGGGTGGCTCAGTCGGTTGACCATCCGACATCAGCTCAGGTCATGATCTCATGGTTCCTGTGTTCAAGCCCTGCATCGGGCTCTGTGCTGACGGCTCAGATCCTGGAGCCTGCTTTGGATTCTGTGTCTCCCTCTCTCTCTTTGCTGTTCCTTTGATAGTTCTCTCTCTTTCTCTCTGTCACTCAAAAATAAACATTAAAAAAATTTTTTAAAAATACAACTGTAGGAAAACTGAGCTAGTTTTCTAATTTCTTTTACCAGTGAGTACTGTGCAGAAATGATGTGCTTTTGCAACTGGCACTTAAGTATCTTGAATTTTTACATGTGGGTGTATATACTTCCTGGATAAATGTCTTCTTTTTAAAAAATATTTCTTTGCAAGTAGCCTACTATACTATATATTAAACCTAGCCACAGATAATTGTTCAGCCTTCATTATTACTATTAAATGCACCAGTTGCACAAATGCACCTTTATAGATCCTTAACTACTTTGACTTTCCATACAAATAAATGTATATGATCCATCTTACAATAGGCTGAGCAAAGAGCGCATCCGAGAATTGCAGCAGCAGATTGAGGACCTCCAGAAATCTTTACAGGAACAAGGCTCCAAGTCTGAAGGAGAAAGTGTAAGTAACTTGAAAGCTGTAATAATTCTGCTGAGTGTGGACTCTCTGCGAGAGGTCCTAACGCCCAAATTCGTCTTGTGTTTGAAAGTGCCATGCTACCCTTATCAATGAGGGTACCCTTGAATACCGTATATATCTGCATAACGGATGCTATGATTTTGCCACCTTGGAGCCTATAAATTAATCGTATGTGTTGAAGGTGATTTCTATCTGTCCTACTTCAATAGCTACACCTAACCACGGTTGCTGGTGTGCTGCCGGTGAGGTCTTCATGGCTCTGCTGGGACACCAACAGGGTGGGCCTCAGAAAAGTCCTGGTTGAGAGTGCTCAGTGGTCAGAATTGAGGAAAACTTCTAACAGGGAAAGGGAGACGGAGAAAATAATCTCTACCAAAGAGCCTTATAGGAGTGGATCATACTAACCTCCAAAGGACAGAAACCGTAATGCAGTTTTGAAAGCATCACCTCGTATTTCTTCCCTTCTTCCATGCCGACTCGTGGCCTTGCCGCTTCTAATCTGTTTTTGATGGCAAACATTGTGAGGGCAGAGAGAAGAGGACTCAGCAGAACTCAACAGCCCCAACCCAAATGCACCTAACAGTGTGTCTGTAGTTTGAGCTCTGTATGCAGGGGGAAGGAAGTAATGACAGAGGGAGGAAGGCATTTAATGGAAACAACAACGAAAAGACAGGGCCCTGTGTGTGTTAGGTACTGGTTAGATGGAAGCCGAGGTGGTTAGATCTGTGTTGACGGGGGAGAAAGCTATGAAGAGTAAGTAAAGAGGTGAAAAGGAAGACTGAAGGGGTTGTGTTTCCTCTCTGTCTGTTATATGCTTTATATGATTTTTTCTTTTTTCCCCGGGGGCTTGGAAAATAGAAATCGTCTCATGCATGGCGGCATCTCATATGTGCATATATACGGTATTGTAACCTCTCTAATATGAATATTTTTTTAAGCCACAATAGAGAATACTTTTAAAATGGGATCTCTTTGAGAGAGTACATTTTGGATTGCAGTGTTTTTAAATATGTTCTATTTATCTTTTAAAAATAAATTATTAGTGTCTTAGTCATGTTTCAGATTATGTATTTTAAACCCTTCAACTTTTCAGTAGATGATACAGAGCTAGTGTTGCAATTTAAACTCCTGCTTTTTAAAGAGGAAGTTTTATGTTTTGAATTTTACTTTTTAACAAAATCCTCTTCATTTTGATGTTAATATTAAAGTTCTTGCATTTATAATGATAAAGCTTTATTACAAAGATAATTATTTAAGTCTATTCTTCACTAAGGGCCTAACATCTTAAATTATGTATTTTAAAAAAGGATTTTTAAATGTTTGATACTCCTCAATATATCACATTCAGCTTGCATTCGGTACTTTTCTTCAAGTTCAAGTTTTATTTTCATGGTATTCAGAAATATGAAGCACTTTTCTTTCTACTCTTATACTCATCCTTATGTCATTTCCTAACCTCTTTTCCTTTCCGTTTGAAGTAAAAAACACCTGAAATTTTATGTCTTTACAAGTATGTTATTAGAAATACAAATTGTTAAAAAATTTATAATTTTAAATAATACACTTCAAAAGGAGGTAAAGAGATTTTGATGTCTGGAAAATTTATCTTGTCACAATAGTTATCTTACAGCAACTTTTTTTAATTTTTATAGTCCAGCAAACTAAAGCAGAAGTTGGAAGCTCATATGTAAGTAAACTGATATTTCATTTCAAATATGAGAGGGGAAGGGTTTTAAAAACTTCTAAAGTTAGTATCCTTTTCTGACTTTGTTTGTAAGAGAAACCCCCTGATGCCAATTGAATGTTCACCACTGCCATCAAGAAGTGAAAAGAAAAACGCGCTAAAATGTTCAGCCTGCCTGTCAATGATCTCAAATCCTACATTTTTCCATCACTAATGTCATTTGAAGAGTTTACAAAGTAGACAGCTGTCACATGTGGAGATGTGGGATGTTTAACCAATAAAATATTTCCTCTGACTTTCTTAGGAAGCAAGGATGAGAGGGAAAAATTAACATTTTTAGCACCTGTCATGTGTCAGGCAGTTTACCCTCTCACAACAAGCCTATAATATGTGTCAGGTATTATGCCCATTTTAGAGGTGAGGAGATTCAGGATCAGAAAGTGATTTGGCCACAGTCCACAAATGTCCTGTGGCAGAAATCAGTTTTCATTCTCAGGTCTGTTTGCTTCCAAAACTCCATGTTCTTTCCACTACTTAGGGAAAAACTAACTGAGGTCCAGGAAGAATTACAGAAGAAACAAGAACTCATTGAAGATCTTCAGCCAGATGTAAACCAGAATGGTAGGTATTTGTAAAAACCTGGATCAGACTACGACTAAGGACTTGCCTTTTTTAGTTGAAAGATGCAAGAACTGTGTATAAGTTTTCAGACACTCCATAAATGCGTGCATTGCAAATAAGAACCATGATAATGTTTTAGTGATTTCAGGGATTAACAAGTGATCTGATTTTAAAGCGAAAAAGTCTAATAAAATGAACTGATTGATATATAGGAGTATCAAACATGGTAACATATAATAGAATTAATACTATGGAAATGTAAATAAAATAATTTATAATAAAATTAAATTGAGCCTTAAACAGTATGTAGAAGGACTGCTTTATTTTCTTATGATGATTGTGCTGACATGCTGAAGTGTATTAGCTCATTGAAACACTTGATAGAAGGGAGAGAAGCTGGATAAAGCAGATTATAGATATTTTTAAGAAAAAATAATATGAAATGATTGAGGATATGTTAGTTGTAGTTCAAAGGTTTTAGATACAAATTCACTACAAAGAAGAAATAAACATTTCTCTTTTAAGTTCTCTTATCAGTCCTTTCAAAAAAAATCAGATAAGTATAATTTTTGTGTGAGGAGGGCATATTTTAAATCGGTCATGTTTCATTTCATTTTCAATAATAGTGCAGAAGATCAATGAACTTGAAGCTGCTCTTCAGAAGAAAGATGAAGATATGAAAGCAATGGAGGAAAGATACAAAATGTACTTGGAGAAAGCACGGAATGTGAGTGGCTTACCTTTCAGAGCTCAAGTCTTCTGACTCAGGTTCTCATAAGGCCCATTCCGCCCATGAGGTCATCTCTCTTAAATATGCATCATGTCCCTTTTCTGACTCTACCCTGCCTTGTGGGTCAGTCCTCACAGTCTCTCCCTCTCACTCATCAGCATCATGTAAAACAAACACAGGGCTGTTCTTGAACAGTTTAAACAGGGACCGCAGTGACCTCATTAGAGAAGATGACTATTAGAAAGTATGGAATCGTGGGGTGCCTGCATGGCTCAGTAGGTTCGGCATCCGACTCCGGCTCAGATCATGATCTCACAGTTTGTGGGTTTGAGCACCATGTCGGGCTCTGTGCTGACACCCCAGAGCCTGGAGCCTGCTTCGGATTCGGTGTCTCCCTCTCTCTCTGTCCCTCCCCCACTCACTCTCTGTCTCTCACAAATGAATAAATGTTAAAGAAAGAATTTTAAGGGGCACCAGGTCATGATCTCATGGTTCGTGAGTTCAAGTCCCACATTGGGCTCTGTGCTGAGGGCTCAGAGCCCGGAGCCTGTTTCAGATTCTGTGTCTCCCTCTTTCTTCTGCCCCTCCCCCGCTCTCACTCTGTCTCTCTGTCTCTCAAAAATAAATAAACATTAAAAAAAAAATTTAAGAAAGTATGGAATCTTTAGCTCTTAATTTTTTTTTTTAACTTTTATTTATTTTTGAGAGGCAGAGCATGAATGTGGGAGGGGCAGAAAGAGAGGGAGACACAGAATCTGAAGCAGGCTCCAGGCTCCGAGCTGTCAGCACAAAGCCCGATGTGGGGCTTGAACCCATGAACTATGAGATCATGACCTGAGCGGAAGTTGGATGTTTAACTGACTGAGCCACCCAGGTGCCCCTGGAATCTTTAGTTCTTAAAATGAATGTTTGCCTTTGTGAAAATTTTGCTCTTCAAACTTGTTTAAAATTGTTTTACCATTTAATTTAGATTAGATAGTTAAACACTCTTCTAATGTTTACCAGACTGGTCTTTTTCCCTATTTCCAACTTAAATATCTGTAAGAACATTCTCATAAAATCGTTTATTTCCATGAATACCATGTATTTTCTTAAAATATTCTCTCTTAGAGAATATCAATATACTCTTTTCTATTTGTTGAATAAACAAGAGGATTATATGATGAAACTTTAAAATACTGCTAATGTATCTATTCTCTTTATGTTTGAATTTTGTGTTTATTAAGTTGTCCATATTGCCTGCAACAACAGATACACCTCAAGATCTCAAGGCTTCACATGAAGTCCATTTTTCAATGGGGGAGGGGCTCTGCTCCGTGCAGTGTCCCCGAGCCCCCAGCTGACAGAGTCTTTGCCTTCTTGAATACAATGTTCCCAGCTGTACTTGACTTAGTCCAGCCGGTAGACAAGGGCAGCCAGCCTAGACCATACCGGAGATAGTAACGGGGTGGGCCTGGGAGCCACATGAACCGCTTTCACCCTCACTGCAGAGGGCAGAATATAGGCACACAGCTGCACTCAACTTCTAGGGAGTCTTGGTAAATATCCAAACAGTCTCTGCCACAGTCTAGTGTCTCTCAACTATAGAAGTGCTTTTAGTAGAAAATATAAAACATAGAAAGATTCCCTTTCTTCTTAACTGTGCATTTTTTTCAGTGCATACTACGTCCATGATTGCACACATAGACACACACAATTTGTATGATCATAGCACATACAATTTATATTTTGAAAGTTTAAAATAATTCCCTCATGTTATATAAACATACTTTAATATTTATTAAGCAGCTATTATACTTAGCACAGGGAATAGAGAGGTAAACAAGACAGACGCTTCTAGAGAGGACTGTGCAAAGTGAAAGAATGGCTATATAATATTCAGTTGAATGCAGTATATAGTAATTTAGTCATCATCCTGTTGTTGGAAATAGTTTGTTTCCATTTCTTTTTCCTTCTTGCTTCTAGAAATAAGACTATAGGCAACTTATTTATATAGAAAGTTTCCCCTTATTTTGCCTTATTATGTTAGCCTTGTTCCTAAGCTAATGGGTCAAATGGAAGTTTTAGGTCAAAGGATAAGAACATTTTAATAATGTGCTTGATACATATATCTAAATGATATTCTAAAAGGATCACAGTTAAGTAGACAAAACAGTGACCATGAATACCATATTCTTGTCATCATCAAGTACTATCATTTAAAAAAAAATTGCTGGAGCGCCTGGGTGGCTCAGTTGGTTGACTTTGGCTCAGGTCATGATCTCGCAGTTCGTGAGTTCAAGCCCCGCGTCGGGCTCTGTGCTGACAGCTCAGAGCCTGGAGCCTGCTTCAGATTCTCTCTCTCTCTCTCTCTCTCTCTCTCTCTCTCTCTGTCTCTCTCTGCGCCCCTCCCCCACTCTCTCTCTCTCAAATAATAAACATTTAAAAAATAAAAATAAAAAGCAATTGCTTGTATGATAAACATGATTTCATTTCTTACCTTTACATTATTTGGAGGGAGAGGTTAATTATAGTAACATAATGTCCATGATAGAAAATTCAGAAAATATAGAAAAGTCACAATCATACATTTTATTACTTAGAGGTAAAAAATTATGATGTGTTCTTTGTAATTAAATTATGATTTAAACTCTGCTTTTACAATGTGAACTCCTCGAAGGCAGGCACCAAGCCTCCTGTATCCCACGGGCCATAGTCAGTGCCTGCCATATTCAGCACTCAGCAAATTGTTTTGAATGAACCACAGTCATTTTTAGGCATATTACCTTTCAGTCTTTTTCCTTTACCTCAGTGAATATAGGTGAAATCTTTAAATCAGTTTAATCTTTTTGAATAGATTTGTAATTACATCATACAGCTGACCTTATTATTGGAAATTTGTTTTTGTCTTCTAATTTACACCTGATATTTTCAAGTTAATTTCCTGTTATACTGCTGGCTCCATAGTTTACTTGAGTCTATGAACAGCATTCTGAGCAAAATCTCTTTTTACCTAACTTTTAGTGACTTCCATAAATGTGATTGAGCCATTCTAGGGATTGCAGACAAAGTCATCAGTTTCTAATAAGTTGATCTTACATATTGAGTTACATTTCACTAGATAATGGTAGTAAAAAAGGTTGTTGCTAAGAATTTTTTTGTTACTTTGTACAATGAGTTCCTATATAATTAGCACATTCTTTTAATTTTTAAAAAAAATGTATCTGATAAATATGGAAAGTGTTGTTTCAAGACCTCAGTGCTCAAAGTTTAATAAGACTAGATTACTATCCCTGAGTACTGAGCCTTGGAGAAAGGAAATTTTATTTTGAGATAGGGATCTTCCCATTTTGGTACTGAATTATAATATCATTCTACCTCTATAATGTTATTTTTATTACTCAAATTTAATTGTAAAATAAGTCATAGTTCACACCTGGATCACTTTCTGGATAATTTTCCACTTTATTCACAGAGGTTTATAGGTTCTTATATTTCAGTACTTGATAATGTAAAGTAAATGTAAAATATTTTTTTTTCTTTCAACAGGTAATAAAAACTTTAGATCCCAAACTAAATCCAGCATCAGCTGAAATAATGCTACTTAGAAAGCAGTTGGCAGAGAAAGAGAGAAGAATTGAGATTCTGGAGGTAAAATTTTCATATTCACATGTCTCCGTTTAATTATTCTGTATAATCCTGATAATTAATTGCTGTCCAGCATCTGCCATTAATGATCAAGTTTCACAAGAAGTTGAAATCAGGAGCTGGCAATGCCATGTTTTAGCGCTCAGTATGTTTACCACAAAGCATCTCACCAGCCAATAGGAGTTTATCTACTCTGCTACATTGTCTCTGTCACTCCCACAACAGCCAGTCCTGGGGATAGCCCTTAGTGGCTAATAGAGTTCTGTTACAATGTTAGCTCCTTTTAAAATTATGTGGATTAAAGTTCATTCAGAAAATATAAGTAAATAAAGGAAAAAAAGGAACCAAACTCACCTTTAAAAAAAGGTACTCTACTCTGTTAACTAGATTTTCCTTCTCTTTTCTTCTCCCTATTCCTCACTGGAACCTAAGTAAACTCATTAGTTGCAATTCCTGGGGGAAGAAAGTGCTCATAGAATCCAGTAAGTTCTTGCACTGAAGTGGCAGTCTTGGTTGTTAATCATGCATAGTTATGTTAGCGATGACATCTTCTCATTAATTAGCCGGGTCTTTAGAACTTATTTTTTGTGCTGATGATCATATCATTTTTACTGGCTGGGTTAATAAGTATGTCAGTCTGGAACTGTATATTCATAGATTTTATAATTGGGCATGTTCTAGTTTCCTTTGCAAAGTGTTTTACAAAATTATTTAATACCGTGGTGAGATGTGATACTATTCTTGAAGTCATTATGTGCTTCCTTATAATAATGTATGTGTAATTGCAGAGCCATGATGAGATCTGTATACTAGCCTTGAAATTTGAGTAATTGATAGTAGGTTTCTTTTTAAATCAACTAGGAATGTTGTATTTCAGAGAAACATGTATTCATTTACCATTTTCTTCATATTATTTCTGAGCCAGGGTGTATGGACTGTAGTGGAACTACTTTGTTTAAAGACTTAACATTCAGAGTGCACACCAGCCTTATGTGCCCTTGCTAAGTGCTTGTCCAGGCCTTGTCAGGTGCTGTAAAAAAAAGCACTGGATGGGGGCATCTCTCTGCGGAAATACTATCCATTCTTCAGCATCCAACTCACATGTGTCTTCCTGGATTCCTTAGGCAAAGTTGGTTATTTCTCCATAGCGATTCCATGTATTTTGAACTCATTAATTCATCCCACAATAGCATTGTTCTTCTTCCTGGTGTGTGTCAGAGTTTGAGGGCAGAGCGTGTATCTTATATACCTGTACTCCCAGCATTAAATATCACATAAATGAGAGGCCAGGTTTGCTGCTTTATTGGTAAGTTCTCCTAAAGTTATCACCTCTCCTCTCTGGTCTTAGGTCTCCTCATCTGTAAAATAATGAGACTTGGACTGAAAACCCCCTGAGCTCTGAGTTGCCCTGATTATCCACCTCCCAGTGAACGCCAGTGAGCGTGTGCAGCATCGTCAATGCTTCAAGTGCAGCTCCCTACCAAGTAGAAAGACAGAATGGCACCTCTGATGATAGGGCTTTGAGGAGAAACTTGGGTTACATCACAGCATATGGGCTTTGGTTCATGTGTACTTCTCTGCGCATACACTGCAAGAAGCAAAAATGAGAGAAATATAAATAGCAGATGTTATTCTATCTGCCATCGTTCTTGGGGAGTCATTGTCTGGAGTGGGTGTGAGCCAGCAAAAGGCCATCTTGCCCCCGTCATTTCTTGCGTCCTTTTGTACTGTGAGCATCTCGCTGTAAGAACACTCAGGTGTTTATGTAGAATATTTACGTGAGCCAGCTGTATCTGGTGCTCAATGAAATTACTAAATTTGCTATATTTGAGCAATTAAGAAATGGATGTCAGTCTCTAGGTCAGCACGCAAGCATGGCCACAGGCAATCTAGTATACAGATGACCGAGGAACGAGAGAGAAAAATTCGGGTTAAGCGTTATGGGAGATCTTTAGGATTTTCTGGCATATGTTTTACTACATCCTCTTTCTCCTTAGTTTTGAGTCCTCCACAGATGTTGGTCTGTTTTGTCATCTAACCCAGTTATTACTTTCGTCTCTCTTTATAGGTGACAGTAGCATGAGAATCATGAGTTTCTTATTTGTTGTTGCTTAAGTGCTGTCCTACCAGTAAAATTTTTGAAGTTAAAGGTTTACTAGTCACAGTCTTACTCTTTCTTAAAGGTATTGTGCATGCTTTCTCCATGATCCAGTTCAGATTTGGACTGCTTTATGTGCTACACGATGCATTTTTCAAATTCTCTCAATGAGCAGAGTGAAAAAATGATTCCAGTTTTGGTAGTTTGGGTTTATTTCTGGGATTTTGATAGTCCTTGTGTCTTTTTCCAGAGCGAATGTAAAGTAGCAAAATTCCGTGATTATGAAGAAAAACTCATTGTTTCTGCCTGGTACAATAAGGTGAGTTGACATTCAACCAGTGATTGGATGTTGTGTTTATCAAATGTTTTGACCAGGAGCCACAGAAAGAAATATATTTTCTACCACAGATCATTACACATGCATGCTTACGTATATAAGTAAACAGAAGTTACCCTGTGTGCACGTACTCAGGTATCTCCTGACATAGTCTCTTCTTTTTAATGTGAGTCATAATCCAAATTATATACTTTAGTGTTTTTAGGTGATGCACATGAAGCACACACACACCAGTTCACAAATATTTTTAAAATTGCCTTATTTGAGCTAAAATATTTAATTTGTGCTTCATGCAGTGTTTCTGTAGAAATGTGAATATCTGTGAAATGAAAATCCCGTGTTTCTAGTACTCAGCATTTGTTTTAACATCCCATAAAGCCTCTAAGTGTGTCTTTCACTGTGTTTTGTTTTCTGTTTTGTTTTGTTTTTAATAAGAAATACTCTTCGGTAGTTGTATGTCTGTGTTAAACAGGAGAAAGTAGTGTAAAATTATTTGAAGTGCATTTTATTTTGTCATCCTTACTGTCAGTGGGATATTTGCAAGCATTTCATGATGTATATGGTTCTTTTGGATTATTTTAATCGAAATAGAAAATAACACAGCCATTATCTACCTTAGCTGTTGCTTATTTAGTGAGAGAGAGTGTGGACTCCCATGTCTGAACCCTGTGCTTCCCCACAAAGAGCGGGCTGTCCTTCCTCAAACATGCCTGTTCTTGTATGTCACCATATTTTTTGTCTGTGCTCTTGCCTTCCCTTCTCTGTTTGATAAAATCTGGCCTAATTTAGCAAGGCCTTAAAGGAAATCATATGTGAAGTGTTCCCAGAACTTTCCCTCATAAGTCAGTCATCCGAATTAAGATTGGTAACTGTGTATTATTTTCTTTGTTCCTCCGCAGCCTCTCAATACATAAATCGTTAAAGATATTAGATCCAAATAATGCACTACGTGTTCATTTTGTACCCATGTCTTTTGAGCATTTACTATATGCTGTGTGTTATACTAATTCCTAGTGATTCTAAGCTTAGTAAAATTCTATTACGTGGGCTAGTGAGAAAAAGTAATTACTTTTCTTACTAAAAAACCCAATATCCACAACTACAGTAACTTGTCATGTATCAATGTGTAGATAGACAGTAGTGAACTATGGTGGTTCTCACACTTTGGCGTGCATTAGAAGACTTGTTAAAACACAAGTTACTTACTGGATGCAGCTGCAGAACTTCTGATTTAGTAGGTCTGGGTAGAATCTGCAAGATAGAATTTCCGTTTTTTTTCCAGTGGTGCAAATATTAATCTGAGGACCTCATTTGAGAATCTTTGACCTAAGCTTTTCTCTTGTGTTATGTCTGCTCATAGTGGGTGGAGTGAAGGCCCAAACAGAAAAAATTACTTTGGAACCTTTTTTTATTGTTATAATTAAGCTTAATTTTAGAATACTAATTTAAGCTACTGTTTTTGATGATTTCAAGTTTAGTGGGTTAAAAGAGAGAAACTGAGTTTTATGCCTTTGTTTCCTCCTCCTTGCTGGTGTTACAATGTACAGATGAATTAGCTTCTGAACGCTTAGCTTTTCTACGAAAGGAGAAAAACATCAATCAGCTTTACAGTAGTGTTTTGAGGAAATGACTTTATATTTGTCAAGTGAAAAGCACTTGACAAACTAAGTAGTCTTGTTCCTTATCTGCTTATGTTTGTGCAGAGTCTAGCGTTCCAGAAGCTGGGGATGGAATCTAGGCTCGTGAGCGGCAGTGGTGCCTGCAAAGACCCTGGTGCGTGCGCTCCCGCACGGTCTTTCCTGGCACAGCAACGGCACATCACCAACACCAGAAGAAATCTCTCTGTTAAAGTTCCTGCTACAACACCTGATTAAACTACAGAAGAAAACATAAACAGAAGTGCCCTTAAAATATTTTGTATCCTTCAATTAACTGCCAGATTGAAAAAGAAATTTATGACGCTGGATATAAGCTATTTTAAAATTAACATGCACAAAATTAATTTTGTCAGCTGACTTGGAAAGCAAAATATAGAGTCAGCTGTTTCTCTAAGGGAGTATATTTGAGTAATTGGAAGATGTAATTAGGCACACATCTCAAACTTTTGTCTTCTGAGAGTGTTATAATTTCAAATTGACTTTGTATATTTTAATGTTTTCACTTGTACCAGTAACTTGGTTAATCTGCAATGTATAATCAGTAATAAGTAATTTACAAATATATCTATATTTGCTTTATTGTGTGGGTCCATATAAAAATAGTCTTGAGTAGGTACATGGAGAACTATACAAGAGTTACGCTTTTTGACTCAATGCATAGAAGGTTTTACTTCTATCTTCAAATCTGTCATCAGATGGGTCTCTTTTTTCATGTGATGGATGTTATAATATTTGGAAGATTGACATTGAAATGACTTTTTGCCATAGTAAAAGTGACTAACTGGAGATTTTGCAGATTCAGGAAACTTCCTAGTTCTCATATGTACCTACTATAAACAAGGGCTTCTGTACAGCATGGTTGAAAAGTTAAGGATATGGAAATAAGCTGACTTTTATAAGTGATTTTTCTGATGGGAAGTAAGGCAAAAAATATAATTTGTGTGAAACGTCCACACATGTTTTAATATAATCATAATTATTGCTTTTAAGCATAAAATTATCAGGACATTTACTAAAAAACATGCCATAATAGTTTTTCCTCTTCACTGCAGAGAGATGGTGTGGTGATGGAATAATCCGGAATCAGTTTGATTTTGTTTACGAATTAAAGAATCTGTCTGGGACTGAGTTTATGGTATTCAGTTCACTTCTATCCAAAGCTTTTATCTTCAGAGGTGTTATTTTCTAATTTTTTTGGCCTTTTTTAGGAGTCACACTTTAGATCTTGAGTTAAATCTGTGCTGTCCAGCATTCTAGCCACAAGGATTTAAATAAGATTAATTAAAATTAAAAATTCAGTTCCTTGGTCACATCAGCCACATTTCAAATGCTCAACCGCCACATGTGGCTGATGGCTCCGGTATTGGAGAGTGCAGGTATAAAAAATTTCCATCGTTGCGAAAAGTTCTTTCGGACAGTGAGTGCTGTGATCAACCTTTCTTTAGTAACTTGGAAATACTCTTTGATATTAGACCACAAACATAAAAAGAAGAAAACTGTTAGGATTCTTCCAGATGTGAAAAGGAATTGAATTGTGGCACAATTAGCATTTTGCATTCCGTATAGCTGAATACCTTAGGTTGTGACGTTTGTAGTTCATCCTTCCAGTGCCGTTCGACAGCTGCATACCTGTCAGCATGTGTCTGAACTAGGGGTCAGCAAGCGTTCTGTAAGAGACAGATGGTAAACAGTTTAGTAGACGCTGTCGGCTTTTTGAGCCATATGATGTCTCCCAAGTACTGGACTCTGCTGTAAGTGTGAAAACAGCAACCATAAACAAATATGTAAACAAAATGGGTGTTGTTGCATTTCAATAAAATTTTATTTACAAAAAACTGGCAGGAGGATGGATGTGGCCTGCGGGCTGTAGACCCCTGGTCCAGATTTTATTTTCAGCCTTTCTTTGCATATGTGAGTATTGTTCCATTTACAGTATTATTCATTTAGATACTTGCTTTTTAGACTATCTACCAGTACATTTTTCCTAATCACTGAAAATACAAGAATTTCATACTGCATTTAGGTCTCTTAAGATTAGGGAGCATCTGTCAGGATATATTGTTTCATCAGGGTTACTTCTGTTGACTACCTCTTAGATTTTGATGGTTTTTATTGGTGCAATTATATTGTTGGTTTGCTTTTTTGTATATTCCTATAGTCTGCCTGCCTGCAACTTTTAGTGAAATGAAATAGCCCTTTGAAAATATTTTAGCATGCTGATTAAAATTTTCCAAATATTATGGCATTTTGGTATATTTTGGTCAGTGTAGGACATCTGCTCCTTTGGTGTTTACTATTTGCTCATAATTGAGATTTTACAAGTTCTTCAAGCTCCCTTTTATTGGAATTTGTTGTAAAACATCAATTTCAATAATTTAGTATTTTCACAGTCAATTGCTCATAAATTTTCAATTATTATATTTGGAATTTCTAAATAATTTGTGCAATTTCTGAATAAGGACAGAAAGCTAGATTCTTTTTTAATAGAGAAAAAGCAAATTTTGTGATTTATCACTTTTCTAGTTGATAAGTAGAATTTAAAATGCTTGATACAGGAGTATTTATACAAGACTAATGTAAAGTTCTGTATTATTGTGATTAACCTTATGGAAATTCAGGAACTGATCAGAAGTGAGATTATTTTCCACATCTGGTTAATGTAGTGAGATTGACACCCTGTGGGTGGTACAGCATTATAAATATTCATCACGAACTATGATTTATGTCTGTGTTTTGAGGCTTGAGTGCATATGCCAGGGAAGAGAAAGCCAGCATCTGTCTGTATGGTAAGGTCTTGAATGCCCCACTGATAAAAGTACAACCCCAGACCAGTTTGGAAGCGATCTTTAATTTTGAGCATTTGCTCTAAGGTTAATATTCCTTTCTCTTTTTAAGTTAAAAGTGTGTATACATATGACAATGATCACTTAATGTATTGAGAAATATTTGAAGTTTATTCTGTTGTTTTTTTTTTTTTTTCAGTGAATCAGGCTGTTGAACTCTTATGATTTAGTATAGATTAAGAATTAATGTCTTATCTAGAAACACTAAACTGAGTATCCCTCATTAAGATGTCATCATCTGATAACTGGATTGCTAATTTGAATGTTAGATAGTGCTTCTACATCTACACCTGTTTCTGTATAGTGGCACATTGGGCTCTATGGGGTGGCTTTTAGGCCACAGTACTATGTTAGGTTCTCTATAGGCATATTTAATGAGAAACATTCCTATGTAAAAATGTGTATGTATGGCTGTATGCATACATTCCTGTTGTGAACCTGTACATTACAAAGAAGTAGCTTGGGAATTTGTAAAGCACAGCCATTAAAGAAAATAGTGTGCAGTTATTAAACTTGATGTAGCTTAAATGTTACGTTTAGTTTATAAAGGTTCTTTCTATTTTCTATGGCAAAAGACTTTGACACTTGAAAAATAGAAGCAATACTTGATTTATTTTTGTAAGTATTTAGGATATTATTTTAAATAAATGATTGTCCAATAACAATATAATAGTTGTGAAACGTTTTAAATAAACTTTCTGATTTCTGTGTCTGACGGTGATGGTGGATTTTTAGCGGCTACAAGTGCACATTTATTTGCTGCTTTAAATAAAGGACTTAAAATATTTAGTTTGTTAAAGAAAAAATAATTGCATTAATTCTTCTAATTTAGTTTTTCATTTGAATTTTTTGGTGAATGAGAAGGTGTGTAGGAGTGATTTTTTTGCTGTTCCCTTTTTATGTCTCCAGTTTCACATGGGGATCTAGACATTTTCCATTTTCATGAAATCCAGAATATTTCTGGGTTTTCTTTGGCAGAGATTGCTGTTTATCCCTCAATATCCATTATCCCCTTCTTCCTTTGGTAACAGAATGCCATATTTTAGCTTGTGATTTCACTATCCAGTGACGGGGGGGGGAGGATAACTACTTTCCAGACCCCATTGTAACTACATGGGGCCATTTAAGGTCTGGCCAAAGAGATGTGACCCTCAGGGACGATGGAATAACAAAGACTAAGGAGCTTGGATCCCTGATACCACCATTTAGCCATATCAGCTGCCACTTCCCACCTGAATTTCTCTTAAGCAATGTTTCTTAAAGCCTCTTTGTTTTGTTTTGTTTTGTTTTGTTTTGTTTTGTTTTGTTTTGTTGTTTCCAGCATCTTTATTTCCCATTCTATGCATGTGTGTCACAATGAATTGTGAAATTTTTAGGAAAGTACAACATGTCTTGGAAAGGCTTAATTCTGTTGCTGCTGATAGATGCCCAGTAAATATTTGTTTTATCACATGAATGAAGTTCATGTGCCAGACATGCAAAAATGAGAATAAAGTCCCATCTCACTTTAGATAGATCCCCATGTTGCCAAAAGAACATGATTCCATAAATTGGACTTTCAGAATTTTACAATAAATGCTGGCCCAACATCATCCCACAATTTTGTGATTAGTTCCCTACCAGAGATTCTTGACCTATACTGACCAATGTGGTGGTTCTAGCCACAATATGTATTTAAACAAATTTTAATTGAGTTGTATTTCCTCATTAGCCTAGGGGCTACAGTACTGGTCAGTGCAAGTAAAGAAATTTGTATCATTACAAAAAATTGAATTGGACAGCTTGTTCTAGATGCCTAGGTTGAATGGACACATTCTACATCTCTGAAGTTTCCAGTGATATGTGACCACAGAAATGTCGTGAAGTGGAACCTTCAGACACCTTCCTGCACACAGTGACACGCTCAGGGATAGAGCTGAAGTTGGATTGTTAAGCCGGCCGTGATTTTGATGGTGAAACACTTGGTTCCCTTGCCCAGCTGGGCCACAGCAACTTGCTCTCAGTAAGTAGTAAAACTTAACAGTTCAGAACTGCTGCTTGCTTTACCTCAAATATTTCCCTCTTTCATAAATCCTTCCAAGTTTTCTCGAATAAGATGACAGATCTGTCTTTCTGAAGTTTTCCAATTCTTTGTCTTAGTGGCTATAATGTGATCAACCTTTTTTTTTTTTTAATGTCCCACTACACTAAGTTTCTTGAGGTCATTGGCCATATCTGGTTCATCTCTGTTTCCCCTCCAGCACTTGGCACAGTATCTTCTATACAGTCGATACATACGTACTAGCTGAACTAGACTTGCTGATGATGGACAGAATGTTTTCTTTAGAAATCCAGTCTCAAGATGCTCTGAAGAGATAAGGGAAATGCATTAAAGGAGTATCTGAGTAGGCAAGAAATTAAGAAATGCTCCATCCATGGATTCAGTAAACTGTTGCACATGGTTCGGTATCTCTGAGAGAAATGCAGAAAAACACTTGAGAGAGACTTGTGCGTACCAGGTGACTAAGGAAATACCCACACTGAAACAGGTAAGAAGAGCTGAGGCACACTTTCACCATAAACCCCACCCCCAGCAAAGCACCACACAATTGGGTGGAGCCCTGCCCCCACCCCCAACAAGCAGCTTCTCCCTAGGGAGTGAAAGGCTTGGACCATACATCTAGCATCCCAACTTTTATGGTTGCTACCTAAAGAACTAGCTTCTAACTAAGGCATCATCTCTGGGAGCTGATGAGGCCTGGGATGTGCTAGTGTCCTGGGACCTCAAACAACAAGGACATGGTTTTAAGTGGGCATGCAAACACTTCCCAGGGCTCTTCGCCTGGCTCAGTGCTGAGTGGCAGGCAATAAAGCTCAGTTCCCTGCTTCACCCTGGGACGGGTCTGACTGCACATCTAGCACTGTAACTTTTCCAGCTGTTGCCTGAGGGCTGGCCTAGTCATCAGCTTGCATGTAGAAGCTGATGGGGTAGGCAATCCCCAGTCCTCTGAAAGCATGATCAAACCGGTGGGTACTTCCTGTATTTACCCTCCTACCCCACCACCCCTGGCTGACTCCAGTGAAGAAAACCTAGCCATCAGCTTCTCCTTGGAAGGAGTTGAACTCTACATCTAGTGCCCTCACTTTTCCAGCTGCTGCCTGAGGGTCTAACTTCTGACTTTCTTCTCTCTAGGAGCTGACAAGGCCCAGCCTTCAGTAGTCCCTTCGGGTGCACAGAGAAAGCGACAGCTTTCAGTGATCCTGTAGGCTCTTCTTAGGACTCCTCATCTCAGCTCGCTCCAGCAATAAAACCCAGCACCTTTCTGGAAGGTAGACTATACTACCACCCTGACTTTTCCAGTTGCCAACCGACAACCTGGCTTCTAACTTGCCTGTTTCTGGGAGCTGATTGCACAGGTAATGACTAATGTCTGGGATTTTTGAAAAGGTGTATGGGTACTTACTTCCTGCAGCTCCTATACTCAGCAATGCTGCAGCAGTAAAACCAAGTCCCCAGCTGCTCCCTAGAAACAGATGGACTTCAGACCTAACCTCCCTCCCTTCAGCCTTTCAGCCACTACCTATGGGACGGGCTTCTGACCCAGCTAGGAGAGCTATGTGACTCAGCGTTTATGAGGACCCTGGGGCAACAGAAGACAAAGTAGCCATTTGAAAGAGTGTGTGGCCTAAATGAGGGAGGAGGAATTTGCCACAGTTCCTCTGCCCAGCTCAGTGATAAACTCTGGCTCCTAGCTTCTCCCTGAGGAGGGAAGGAATTGGACTACACATGTAGTGTTCCAACTTTTCCAGCTGCTGTGTGAGGAATTGGCTTTTACCTCACCTGTCTGGAGGCACTAACAGGACTTGGCATTCTCTGCTCTCCTGGGGGCCACCAAAAACAAGGATGACAGCTTGGACAAGCACAGAGGTTTGAGAGGCATCCACAATCTCTGGCCAGGCTGATTTGGGAGGCTCATCTCCTATGTGAGGCCAGTCTGTGAAGACTTGGAGAGGTGGGTGTTTTATCTAATGTGCAGAAAGCAACATAGAGTGTCAAGGAAAATGGAAGAAAGAGGAAAATCTGTTCTGGATAACAGAACAAGGTAAATCTCCAGAAACTGACCCTAATGTAATGGAGATTTGTGATTTACCTAACAGAAAATGAAAAATAATGATCATAACGATGTTCACCAAACTCAGGACGACAACGCATGAGCAGAGTTAGAATATAAACAAAGAGACAGAAAATATTAAAAAGTACCAAGCAGAAATCATAGAGTCGAAGAATACAATAACTGAACTGCAAACTTAAAAAATGAGCTTTACTAACAGAGTAGATTAAGCAGATGAAAAGATCAGTGAAACTAAAAGGTCATTGGAAATCATTCAGTAAAATGGGCACAAAGAAAAAAGAATGAAAATGTGAAGATAGCTTAAGAGACTTAAGTAATACTCCTTATGGGAGTTCTGGAAGGAAGAGAGAAATGGGTGGAAAGCTTTACTCAAAGAAATAATACCGGAAAACTTTCCAAACCTGGGAGAAAAAAAATAGAAAACCAGATCCATAAAGCCCAAAACATACCAAGTAAGATGAAGGAGACTCACACCAAGACAAACTGTCAAAAGTTAAAGACAGAATTTTGAAACAGCAAAAGAAAAATGGCATATTACACACAAGGGAACCCCTTAAGACCATGGGCAGAGTTTTCAGCAAAATCTTGCAGTCTGAATATACAGAGTGGGACCATATATTCAGAAACCTGAAAGGAAAAAGAACAAAAACAAAAACTACCTATCAGGAGTACTAATCCTGACATACATGTCCTTCAAAAGTAAAAAGGAGGTAAAGACTCTTAGATAAACAAAAGCTGAAGAAATTCATTACTACTAGACCTGCCTGACAAGAATTACAAAAGGGAGAGGGGGTGGCCTGGGTGGCTCAGTGGGTTAAGTGTCAGACTCTTGATTTCAGGTCAGGTCATGACCTAATGAGGGTCAGGCTCAGGGTGGAGCATGAAGTTTGCTTTAGATTCTCTCTCCCCCTCACCCCCTGCCCCTCCTCCATCATGTGCTTGGGCTCACTCTCTCTCAAAAAAAAAAAAATACTAAAGGGGGTTCTTCAAGTTGAATGAAAGAATGCTAAATAGCAACAACACAAGAACATAAGGAGGTATGAAACTCACTGGCCAAGGTAAATATAGACAAAAACAGAATACTGTGTTACTATTATAGTGGTGAGTAAATGACGAGAGTATTCACAGCAACTATAAATGATGTTGATGCATACACAATATAAATAGTTGTTGACTGTGACATCATTAGTATATAATGGGGGGAGGAGGAGAGGTAAAAGTGTAGAGATTTGTTTATACGTGAAGTTACCCACTTGAAATAGATTGTTATAACCATAGTTTATGTAAGCCCCACATTAACTACATAGAAAATACTTACAGAAGTTACACAAAAGAAAATGAGCAAAGAATAAAAGCCTATCAATAGAAAAAAAAAAAACCATAAAGAAGGATAGATGAAAAGAGCTACAAAACAAACAAATCAGTAATAAATAAACAAACTGGTAATAAATTCTTCTGTATCAATATTTTAGGTAAAAATTGATTAAACTTTTCAATCAAAAGATACAGATGCTGAATGGATTAAAAAAAAAAGCAAGACTATGTGCTATCCATAAGAAATAATAGGGCAGACTAGAAAGTAAGGGGATATTAGAAATGGAAGACAGTCCTCTGATGTGGCAATAAGAAGAAATCAGGAGTATTTTTCAACCTTTGAAAAAGAAGGAAACACTGCCATTTGCGACAAGGGTGAACCTGGAGGACACGGTAAGTGAAGTAGGACAGACAGACAAAGAGAAATACTGCATGATCTCACTGAAATGTGAAATCTAAGAAGCCGAACTCATAAATGCACAGGGTAAAATTGTGGTTGCCAGGGGCTGGGGGGTGTGGGAAATGGGGAGATGTTCACCAAAGTGTACAAAAAGGTTCAGTTATGTGGGGTGAAAAGTTCTGGAGATCTAATGTTCATCGTGGTGATGATAGTTAACACTACTGCATTTTGTACTACTGCATTTTTTTCTAGGAGGATAGATCTTAACCACCACACCCCCCCCGCCCCCCCGCCACACACACACAAGGTTAACTATAAAGAGGATGGATAAGTTATGTAGCTTGATTGTGGTGATTTTTTTCACAGTGCATACTTACATATAAAGACAAGTTGCACACCAAAAATATGTGCAACAATATCTCACATTAAAGTCTTTTAAACTGAAATAAATATTAGTTAGAATTTATTAATATTTAAAGCTGTTAAAAATAACTCATCTTAAGTTTTTTTTGTTTCATAAATCCACTGTCTGGGCATCCTCAGGGAGTTTCTGTTGTTTGCTCTGGATCCTGCGTGTCGGCCATAGTTTCCTGTTTCTTTATGTGGTTTATAACTTGTTTGTTAAAAATTTGACATTTTAAATGGTATAATGAGGAGACTCTGGAGATCAGGAACCACCCAGGTCTGTTATTATTACTGTTGTTATTTTTGTTGCTTGTTGTCTGGTGACTTTCTGGGGCTGATTCTGTAAAATTTCTGTTCCTCCTTAAGGGCAGCCGGTGGGCATTCTCCTCTGTTAGCCCTGAGTTCAGCTACCCTGTGGACAGAAGTTTCCTTAAATGCCTTGAAGCCTCTCAGGGCTCTGCATAGGAGTCAGGTTACATCTGACACTCTAGCAGGTACTTTACAACTCTGTCTTAGCCTTCATTTCCTGCTTTCCTCCTGTGAGCCTCAGGCTTGGCCAGAGTGAGAGATCTGGGCCTTGCCAGGTCCTTCCTGGCCACACACACGGTCCTTGCAAGTACCTGGCCATTTAGATTCCCAGAAATATGCCAGAACTGTTGGAAGCCCCATGGCCATCTCCTTCCCGGGTTTTCCCTTTTCATCCTCTTGTTAGCACCATTGGGTATTGCCACCTAGGGTGACCACAGTGTGGTACAATTGTTACCGATTTTTGTTTTAAACGAATGCCTTATGGTGTGGTTCACACAGACTGAACTTTGAGTCAGGTCAAATAAAGATACGCCCTGAAAATGGGGTTTTTCAAGGAACTGCCAGACAGGTCAGGTAGCGACCGCTGTTTGGGCACGGTGCCTTCGGGCTGCTCCAGCCACCCACCCTCCCCACCTCACCCCTACCCCGCTCCCTCCAGTGGTTGCTTGGCACTTGGCTGTCTCAGCTCCATAGTTGGGAGGCCGCTGCTTTTCAAGGAGACTGCAGAGCTGGGGAGAAGAGAGCAGGAATAGGGCAGGTTCACATGCCACAGCGTTTGCTGTTCTTCAACGTTTTTTTTTTGTTTTGTTTTGTTTTGTTTTTTTATTTTTGGGACAGAGAGAGACAGAGCATGAACAGGGGAGGGGCAGAGAGAGAGGGAGACACAGAATCGGAAACAGGCTCCAGGCTCTGAGCCATCAGCCCAGAGCCCGACATGGGGCTCGAACTCACGGACCGCGAGATCGTGACCTGGCTGAAGTCGGACGCTTAACCGACTGCGCCACCCAGGCGCCCCAAGCGTTTGCTGTTCTGATTGAGACCCAGCTCTTTTAATTTTTTCTACCTTAAACACATGCTCAGATTGTTGCAAGACTTTGGTTACTTTTCAGGGTTCCAGAAATGCTGACTCTGACAACTTTTGGTACTTTGCTTGTTGCTTTTATAGAGGAGTGGCTTTTGGAGGTCCTTGATTTGCCATTTCGGAAGTTCTTCTCCCCACAAATCAGGATTCTGGAAGTAGCAGCGACCTTAGTATGCAGTCTCTGACTGTGAACTTGAGGCACATAGAACTAAGAGGCTTCTTGCACAGCAGCAGGAAATGCTTGACACCCTGCACCTTTAAAGCTTCTGTTCTGCTGTAGTCACTTGGCGGCTCACCCCCAGCCCATAGGTCCAACAAACATTTACCGAGCATCTCCTATATGCACCAAAACTCAGGCACAGGCACCCCCGAAAAGCTCCGGGTAACTGGGAGAGATTACACGGATATAGGACTTTAAAGCTTTGGAATAAAACTCTCAGAGAATGAAGGAGGAAGCAACCAACCAGCTGAGAGTCAAGAAAACTGTCATTGAAGAGCTGACATGTAGGGCTAGGTGTGCCACGTGTGATGAGAGACTTCTTATAGAAAAAAATAGCTTATATAAAGCCGTGAAAATGACAGAGGACCTAACCTATCTAGGGAATTGATAGGAGCTCACTAGTTTGGCAGAAATACTGAGAGACATGGTTGATGAGGTGAGCAGCTTTCCGATCACAAAAATTATCCTACGCCCACCCGGCCAAGGAGCCCCTACCCGTGATCACCCACAGTCCAACTCCAGACGATGCCACTCACTACGAGGGGAGGACAGCCAGTGGTAGCACCTGGGGTTTCACCATGCAGCAGCCCTGCGAAAGGGCCTATGCTGACCCTGGAGTCAGTAAGGGGAATATATTGTTCTATGACTCCAGTGAGGAAAAGATCAAATTGTCTAGAAAAAAAGGTGTAGAAATAACAAAAATGTTTTGTCTGAAATAACTATAATAGCATTGCAACCACAATTTATTATATGCCATATACACTGTTACTTTGTTTAATATAATATATACGATATACACTATATATAATATATAAATTTATGTTTAAGTATTTAATATGTATTAAAGTAACATTTTATATATTATGTATATATAGAGACACACACACATATATTTGGTGTTCACAGTAACTACAAACATAAATCTATATGGTCCTCACAATTAAAATGCTGATGTGTCTGTCAGTTTGGGATAACTTATGCTGCATAACTAATAATCCCAAAGTCTTAGTGGCTCACAACAAAATAGGTTTGTCATATCTCGTGTCCATCTTGCATCAGCTAGGACTCTGCTTTCTGTCTTTGTCACCTGGATGTAGGCCGCAGACCCTTATCTGGGACATTGCTGGTCTCATGGCAGAGAAAAAAGAAACATGTTGAACTTGTGGAACTTGTGCTCTCATTTTACTGAGCGAATGTCATGGCCATTCTTGGATGTATCAGGGTGATTATATAAAGAAGTCCCATGGAAAGAGCACCACAAAGAAAGGCAACCCAGAGAGGGATAGTGGGTCTTTTGACCAGTCTCATAATTTACCACAGCAGGTGTTATTTAATTCTATTTTGCAGATTAGGATGTGAATTCAGGAAGATAAAGTAGCCTGTTTAATTCACAAGCAAAAGTGAATCAATGGTAAAACTTAGAACTGAATTCAGGCCTGGCCCCCAGTCACCTGACTCGCCATGCTACACTCCCCACCCCACCCACATCTTTTAATGTTGTTTTATATATAACAAGAGCCCTGTGATATCTTTGGACCTTTCATGTACTGGGGCTAAGAGAAGCGTCTCTTCTGACTCTGACTGTTGCAACAGGCATCATCAGCGATTCTGTGCCAGCCCCTGAAAGTGACCCGTTGCATTTGACCCTTTATTCTTGCTTAATTTCATTTCTTATCTGCTTCAAAAGCACAGGGAAAAGTTCTTAGCTTTTCAGAGCAGAGCACAGAGCTCACGGTGAATGCACAGAAACACAGTGTGAACCAGACAGTACAAAATACCCATCCAGGGACATCAGCCTGTTCTTGAGAACTAAGCCTGGGGAAGAGGGATAGGTGGCCCCATTCCAGAAAGCCACCTGGGAAATGGAAGGAAACAGTGAGGTCAGAACAAACCTGTACTCCTCCACTGTGTTCCTAAAGGATTATAACAGAAGTTGGCATCAGGACTGAGAAACAGGTCATTAGAATGAGGTGACAAGGACAGAGGCGTAGCGGCAGAGATCTGATTTGGAGCGATTGGTCCAATCTAACATTAGCCCACAATTATTCTACCTTATTTTATCCATTAATTCACTATCTATTGAGCCCTATCATGTTCAGGGCACTGTTCTTAAACCAGACGGATACTGTTCCTGCCCTGTAGGAATGTATTCGTTAACTATTGTCGTATAACAATACAGCTGAAAACATAGTGGCTTCAAACAACCGTTTAACTCACAAATCTAAGGTGAGCGGTTTAGGCTGAGTTCAGTTGGGCAACTGTTGTCTCAGCTGGGATCACTCATGCATCTATGTTTGTTCGGCTGCTGGATGTGCTCAGGTCCAGCTCACGTCGGAGGGTCTGAGCACAGCTCAGGTGGTTGGGTAGCTGGCAGCCAGGGCAACATAACAGTAATGCCTGGGCTATGTGTTTCTCGTCATCCATCAGGGTAACAGGAGCTAGATTCAGTGGTGGTAGCAAAGTTCCAAAAGAGCAGGCAGAAGCACACAGAGTCTCTACCTTAGGGGAAAAAAGATCTTCTATGTGGTTTAGTCCAGTTTCCCAGGTGGCTTTGTGTGTGTTTGCATTGGGGTTGGTGTCACAACTCCACGGACCATGAGTGTTACTCGGCCTTCCATTTTATGGCCATTGTCTCCCTTCAGCAAATACATACAGAAGGGTTGAGCAGGATCCTGGCATTTCTGGTTCCCTACTATAAACTACTATACCAGGGCTCAGTTGAGTTTAGGCTGGTAATACTTACCATTCAAAAACTGACCCATCTACTTGCAAGAAAACTCACACCCACCACATAGTTAAATCCAATGTGAACAGCTTGAGAATAAATGCCTGATAGACGAATTGAGGCAAAGAGTGACCCTCAAAGAAGATAATTCCACATTGTTTCCCAAACCTGTTCCCCAGGTTTAGTTGACAGTGGTCGCCCTCTGCTTGTTCCTGAGTTCAAGGTCAAGGTAGTGTTTCTTTAGGTAAACCTTACAAACTGCTGCTTCTTAGAAACCCGCCTATAAATAGGGGGTGACAGTTGCCCTGCTGACTTGCCAGAGGGCCATTGTGAGGCCGGAGCAAGATAATGCTTGCACAGTGCTACCACGAGTGAGCGCATTTGTGGCTAGCCTCTGGCTGCCTCACGGTCCACATTCTAACTCTTACCAACCATTTGGCACCACTTTGACCTGAGCTACCTCCACAGGCCAGAAGCAAATCCGTGTCTAAGGAAGCTGGCAAGAAAGAGGCAGATTTCAGCTAGAACTTTTATGATAAGCTTTATGGTTTCTGAATCACTCAAAGTCCATTCTCCCTCTGGGTTTTGTAATAGTTCTTCCTTGAGAGCAGGAACCATTATCTGCTTTTCATCTCCTGGATGAAAAGGGTAAATCATTCACAACATAAAAGATCTGCTCAAGGCTCCATCAGAGGAGACAGCAAAGCTGGGATTTGCATGGAGCTTCCTGAATCCAATTCCTCCGATCGTCCCTCAGGGTCACTCCCTGACAACTTCAAGACCGAGGGACTGCACAGAGGCGGTGGCTGACTGGGGAGACTGTGATGCCCATTCTGAACTTCAGACTCAACTTCTCATTGTCGGGGGCCCTGAAGGTAAATTTTTGCAAAAGGGAAGTAAGGAAGATAAACAGCTCAGACTTGGCCAACTGTTCTCCAAGGCACACCCGCTTTCCTGGAAGACAAAAGCATAAGAGAGGTCATCTTCCCATCTAGTGTGGGGCTGACATTTACTTCTTGCAAAACCTGAGTAGGAGAAGGGGCTGGAAGGCCCCACGGCTTTACGTATGGAGGGTCCTTTAATCTGATAGCCAGCCAGGCTGAGTATTAAGTCTGGACTCCAATGCTTTCAAGGGTCAAGCAGCTGATGCACAGGGCGAAGGTACAGGGTGAGGGACCAGAAGAGGAGGGAGGCCTGGGTTGACCTAGAAGGTGAATGTGTAGCCTGAAGACTTTTCAAAATCAGTCAGCAAACAACACCACTAGCAGATAACAAAACTGTTGAAAAGTAGAAGCCAGTGAATGTCAGAGCAGGTTTTCTAAAATGTAGGGCATCTGTCCCCCATGTCGTGTTTTCCTTCTTAATGACTGGGGACCTCACGGCCATGGATGGCCCTTTGCATTGGAATTATCTCAGGTTTCCTCCTTGGATAGTCCTTCTTATATACAGTGGTCTTTCCCCCAGTGGGGTTTTTGTTTCTGATGTGGGGCCCTTGCTGGATCCCTTAGCTCACACTTGGCACCAACCTAGCCACATCCCAATCCCTGTTAGTGAGGGAGGACCTGGAAGCAGAAGAAGGGAGAGCCAATTCAACTCCTCCAATTCTAGCCCTGTGATTTGGGACTAATTAAGTAACCTCTTCAGTTATCAAGGGAAACTTCTGTGTGTGTGTGTGTGTGTGTGAGAGAGAGAGAGTGTGTGTGTGTGTTTAAGATGGGAACCTTATTTTATATATTGTGTGGGCTACATACTGAATCCAAATAGAGCAAAGAATTCAATAACTTACACAGCAAAACAAAGTATTTTAACATATCACCTGGATAATAATAAATATTCTAGCTGCGAAAGAGCTTAGCATTAACTTCATCTGGTTAATTCTCAAAAATTGGAAGAATATGATTGAAAACACTTCTTAAGTGAAACATTTTGGGTGGCAGCATTATTAAGATAGCTTTCTGTATGTTACAGTTATTTATTTACTGTTATACTTTCCCTATCATGCCTTTTATTCTGAAACACTTTCAAAGTACAGAAAAGTTGCAAAAATAATACAAAGAGCTTGTTTCTCCCAAGTTATCTGAGCATACACTGTCTACATTACCTGTGAACTCTTTACTATGTGTTTCCTACAAACAGGGACATTCTCCGACATAACTACAATATAACCACCAACTCAAGGAAACACTGATGCATCACCACCATTTCCTCCTGAGATCCCCAGTCAGGTTTTGCCAGTGGTCCCGATAGTGCCCTTTATTGTAAAAGGACCAGTTGAGTGTCAGCTGTTGCATTTGGCTGACATGCAAGTGATGCCTCAACTTCCATGACTGGCATTTTTTTTTTTAACAAAGCTGTTTATTTTAATTGCAGGATAGATAACATACAGTGTTATATTAGTTTCAGAAGTACACCATAGTGCTCCAACAGTTCTATTCATTCCTCAGTGCTCCTCACAACAGGTGCACTCCTTAATCCCCATCACCTTTTTCACCCATCCCCCACCCACCTCCCCTCTGGTAACCCTCAGTTTGTTCTCTATAGTTAAGAGTCTGTTTCTTGGTTTGTCTTTCTCTCTTCTTTTTTTTTCCTTTGCTGGTTTGCTTTGTTTCTTAAATTCCACCTATGAGTGAAATATGGTATTTGTCTTTCTCTGACTTATTTCGCTTAGCATTACACTCTCTAGCTCCACCCATTCTCCTCCTTGGGATCTTATGGCTACCATGTAAACAAACTCAGGCTAGCTTGACAGAGAATGAGAGGTAACATGGAAAGCCCTGTGGTTGCAGCTGAGGTCCCAGATCAGCCTTTCAGCCAGCTGACCTCCCAAACACATAAACACACCCAGCTAAGACCAGAACTCCCTAACTGAAGTGTAGATTTGTAAGCACTAATATTGTTTTAATAACTTATCATTTTAAGCCACTGCGTTCGTGGACTGTTATGCGTACGTATGCTAACTGACACCTGTGGAATGAACTCTGAATCAAAGTGAAAGGGACTTGAAGGGGGAAGAGAGTTATATTCTAGTTGTGCTAAAGACAGCAGTAGATGAGAAGTATAAAACCTTAACTCGTAGGCCCTGTTCTGCCTCATTCCTTGGATAAGAAACCACTCTGTTATTCTTAGTTTCCTTATATGAAGAAAGGAAATACTGATCGCTTTCCCAGTTATTAATAACTGGGTGGCTGCAAAGATTAAATGAGATAATGTGCTTGCAAATGAAGTCTGTAATTAAGAGGGTGTGATAAAATTCTCAATAGCAAAGCACCAGTGAGGCAAAAATAATTATAATCCAATCCTTGAAATAGACGGCTGGGACTTGGTACTGAAATATAAAACTTGAAGTTACTGTAGACAGAAGACTGGAAGGTATTCCTATATCTCACAGCAGCTTTCCTATCAGGGAGGGATTTGTCCAATGTGAGCAAAGATGACTTGGAATCAGGTAAAGAAGACAAAGAAGCTCTAATCAGAAATCAGCCCAGAAAACAGGGCGGTGCTGCACCTTGGACTTCAGGTCTTATCACAAGCATTCAAATTCCAGTTCCTCCCCTTCTGAGCCCTAGTGTCATCAACAGCAAAAGGATATTGGATCAGAAAAGCAATCTGTATTTATTTTTAAGTTAATGGTAAGCAGACTATCGTGCATTCCACAGTATGGGCTCCGTGTAGCATTTAGTTACATGTATATAACTAAATAACTATTATTATATATATGTACATATATGTGTATGTTTAGGAGACAGTGCTAGGAAGAACACAGGCTTTAGTTTTTGATAAATCTGGTTAACACTGAGTTCTAGCTCTGCCACATGAATTTGATGACTTTAGATGTCATAGTTACCCTTCTAAGCCTCAGTCTCTTTATCTTTGAAGTGGTTCTAGTAATGTGAACCCTGCAATGTTACACATTGCACAATTAGCACATGCTAATGAGAGCAGTTTTTTTTTTTTCTTTTCCACTTCATTCATTGTCACATCCTCAGAGTTGATGCTTGACATGTAATAGATGCCCAAGAAATCTTTATAGAATTCAGGAATCGGGGAATTACTTGAAAAAAAATCTAAGCAACATACCCTAACTCAATACCTGGAATATTCTAAGAATTTTTGTTACTCATTTTACAATGTTAAGAATTAAAACACCCTTTTGGAACTGGCTGGCTTAGAAACTTGTGAGAGTTTTCACTATATCCTCTTTTGTACTTTACAAGCTTTGTACCATATAAATGTATTAGCCAGATTTTTAAAGGGTAATTAAAATTGTAAAAATCAAAAGCTCCTCTTAGGGTAGAATCCCACCTAGTTAGGACAGTGGCATCCAGAGTCATTCCTGATGGCCATAATGATAAACAAGTAGCCCCTTTCCTTGCCCCACCCCCATCCTATTTTTATAAATTGCCTCTAGCTCTATGTGAGTGGGTGGTTTTTAAAAAGAACTTGAGACATTTAAAACCTCTATAGAGATAGCAAATATCCAACCTTCTTTGTGAGCGAGAGATGGGGACTGAATCTCTGTCCCCAGTGCTCTGGGGAACAGAACAAAGTAAAGCTAAAACCTCCACCAGATGCAAGCAAGGGCTGAGGAAGTAAGGAGTCCACAGGTGCGGAGAACAGCAGGAGGGGAGTCACGCTGAACAGGGCTATCTGGAAACCTTCAAAAAGCCAAGCATGACGGGAAAAAGGGTAGGGAAGGGCCAAAAGAGGGACTGTGGATTCTCACACTCCTTTTGTCACAACTCACCTATTGAGAAAGGCAGAAAGTATTCCCTTTTCTTAAACTGTCCATTCTCCAGAAAATGCTCCGGATTGAACCTGTCGGGGGTGGCCCATTCTGTTGGGTCCCTGTGCAGTGCAGTCAGATTGGTAACGATCACGGTTCCCTAGAAAAGGCAGAAAACACTCAGGCGAGGCTTGACCCATGCAACACGTGTACTCAGAAGTGCAGCAGTCACCTGACTCCCACGCCAGGGCTTGACCACACCGCAGACTCCCTCACACTCCCCAACTCACTGTCTTCTGAGCCTAACCCCTACCCACCCCCCACCCCCCCCCCTCAGCCACCCTGCTCTTTGCAATGGTATAGCTTAAAATGATGGGCTTGCAGGGAATTTTATCAGAGAAGTGTAGCTTCTACTGACTGCAGAATGGATCTTTCTACAGGGACATGTCTACACCAGAGAGAATAATGCAACAGCTAGCTAGTCAGTACCATACCCAAATCAACCCAGCCGCTCAGCGAAGTGATAACTCTGGCAGCTCTACCCAGGTAAAAGATACCCCACGCATCTCTCTTTTTCCCATTCTCTTCCCTTTAGTGTCTGGTATACTCCACAGAAGGCTTAATAATAGGATCAGGTCCCCCAGTGAAGGGAACCACTCTTCATCGAAGGACACAACGAGAAACGAGAAGTCCTCTGTGTTGTCTCCCTTTCCCTCATTCTGCCTTCAATCCTTTAGTGAGGCGGCTCACTTTTACTTTAAATGTCTCTTGGTTCTGTCACTTCCATTCTGTGTCCACCCCCGCCTCTGATCCAGGCTACCAGCTGCCTTGCCTACAGTCTTGTAAGAGCTGCCCACCATGCCCGTGGCCTCTCTCGCCTTTCAATCTGCTCCACGCTCTAAAAGCAGAGTGAGCTTTGGACATGATAGAATGATGCCAACCCCCAGCCGCCCACCCACACCTTGAACACCCTTCACTGGCTTCCCATCACCCTTAGGGGAGAGACCCATCTCCTGACCCCTGTCTGGACCACTCTCCCTCTTCCTGCACTTGCACTCCAGACGCCTTCTTTCAGCTTCCCAAACATGCTATGTTCCCACTCATTTCTAGGCCTTTTTATAAGCTGATCTCCTTGCCTGGATGCCCTTCCTCCCTACTTTGTCACTGAGCTAACTCTCCATCACTCGTTAATCCTCAGCTCACACACCACTTCCCTTTGGAAGCCCTCTCAGACCACTCGTGCCCCTCCTCCCCATTCCAGCTGGCCTGTATCTTTATGGAAACCAGCGGGTTCTCCCCTCTGGGCAGTTTCCGTGGTTTATAAGTATATACTTGCATGATTATTTTGTTCAGAGTTGTTTTCCCAACTCTTAGATGCTTAGATGCTTACTGGATATTTGTTAAGTTAGTAAATCACTGTTATTTTGAGCACTTTCTACACTAAACACTACATGCATGACCTCATTTTCTCTCCACCCATGAAGTAGTTTTAAATGGCATTTTACAGATAGATAAGTCTTAGCTCCGAGAGGTGAAGTGATATGCCCAGAGTTACGCAGTGGGAAGAGGTAAAGCCGTGATCTGTACAAGGTCTAGTTCATGTCAAAGGCATGGCTCCTGGCCTCTACAAGATATAGTCACTAAGATCTCTCAGTTCCCAGGATCTTTATTAAAGCTGATCTTTAAAGCCAGTGGTAGAATGAGTCTGTTGAGCTAAATGAATTGCTAGAAAAATGCAAACTGCACCTGTGAAATAATTTAGACTTAAGCCTTCACCCACGAGATGTCTATCAATAAGAAAACAGTGAATGGAAACAGCCGTAGGAATAGGATAGGAATAGGTAAGCTCCCCTGGTTCTGCCTGTTGAGAGAAGTTCCCGGTAAGACACACACAGAGGGATCTAGACAAACTGGAATGGATCCACAGAAGCCCACCGAAACCCTGAGAAAGCAAAGGAACTGTAAATATGCAATGTGCAGAGACGACACCAGAGGGCAGAGGAGAGCTGTCTGCCTAGATCCTAAGACTGGTGGGCAGAGCGAGAACAGAATTTCCTTTGTGAGGACAGGAATTTAACAGGGGCCAACTGAGAACACTTGCAGGGAGACTCTTTTAAAGTCCAAGTAAGGCAACTCCTGTGGAGAGAACATGGTGTAGTACAAAAAAGATGAGCCTGGGAAACAAACCCATCTGGTTCTGGAACCCAACTCTTGTCTCTTTGTAGTTGAGAGATCTTATGCAAGCTTTATCACTCCTGAGCCTCGACTTTCCAATTTATAAAATGGGAATAATAGGTATTCTGAAGACTGATGAATACATTTTGAAAGAATCTATATAGTCCATGTTACATACTCATTGCTTAATAAGTATTGGTTCCTTTCTTTTTCTAATAATTCATATTGCATACACCTGGATTGGTTTCTTTTGTGAGGCAGTCCCATGACAGGTCTGTAAGTAAAAGCTGGAAAAAATACTCCAGCATTAAGGTGATATTGACCCAGGTGGTCTCAAATGTCCCTTCCTATTTTAATGTTCTAGAACCCCAGGATTGTGAAGCAGAATTTTCCAAGTCTGGCAGGTTCCTAGCACTGTGAGAAGCTCCACAAAGGCAAAGAAAAGGGCTCCGTGGCAAAGTCTGAGAACTGCTGGTTGCTGTATCCCCACAAAGACGCATAATGCACATTACATAGTAAAACCAAACAAACAAATAAAAAAACCCACTGAGACATCCCACAGCAAAGAAAAGCCGGTCTCTGCCTAAACATATTTGACCTAGGAATCCCCTTTCCCCTCCCTAATACCTATTAACGTCTCATTGGATTAATGTTCCAAAGATCACACGTGGAGAAAAAAACTAGTATTATCTCAGGTATAATATATCTCTTTCCCATTTAAGTGATTCCCTAAGGCAAGAGTATGAGTCACTTTCCAGTTCAGAGCTCTAAAAGATGGGTTTGAAGATCTGAGGCTGAGAGTCCCTGGTTACCTTGGGCAGGTAGTAGCCAGCTAGCATGGTATCATCTATCACTTCCCTGGGCACATTCAGGGGGATGATGTTTCCCATTCGTTGCACCTCATGGATGAAGGCATTGGTGTAGGGCATGGACTCTCGAGCGGCTGTGCTTGGTATGTGCGACTGGCCAATCACCCTGTCGATCTCAGCTTGGACTTTTTCTGGAAAAGAAGGTTCTATTATTCTACTCTTCCACAACTTTCCTTAAGCCCGATTAAACTAAAGAATGGCATAACCAGGATCAAAATGGCTAAAACTATAGCAGGCTCTATAGACTCTGATTTCTCAGGAATTATATGAGTGGAAAGTGGGCCTGGGTTTTAGACAAATCTGGTTGCAAACTCTTGCTCTACAACATTACTACTGCAAGTTACTTAAACTCTGTGAGGCTGTTTTCTCTTCTTACCAGTAAGAATAAATCTACCTTCCTCTTAAGGACGTCTTGAGATTTACACGAACTGGTTTAGGTGAGCACCCAACACATCAAAGACGCTTCTAATTGTGCCCCAATATAGCTGTTTTCCTTTTTTTTCTCTACAATAAGAGATTTTTAGCTGGACGCCTGGTTACCCAGCTACATACTACATTTCCCAGATTCCCTTGTAAGTGTGACCATGTGATTAAGTTCTGGTCAATAGAATAATGTAGAAGGAATGTCTGGTGCTTGAAACATGTCCTTAAAGGAAGGGTGTTTCCTTCTTCCCTTCCCACTTGTGGAAAGGCAGCTCTCAAGGTGAGCCATCTTTAAGAGTATAAACAAGGCCATCATTCTAGATACAACAGAGCAACATGTTGGAAGAAGCTTAGAACCCAAAGTGCTCTGCTGAGTCAAGCTTAGATTTTTTAATTTTGACAGAAATAAGAATTTTTTAAATATATTTTATTTTTATTTTAGAGAGAGTGAGCGGGGGAGGGGGCAGAGGGAGAGAGAGAGAGAACCTTAACCTGGCTCTGTGCTAAGTGTGGAGCCCAACATGGGGCTTGATCCCACGACCCTGGGATCTTGACCTGCCTGAGCTGAGATCAAGAGTCAGACGCTCAACTGACTGAGCCACCCAGGCACCCCTAGAATTTTTTTTCCTGACCATTTAATGAGTTTCGAAAATTATGGTAAAATATATGTGACCTAAAATTTACCATGCTAACCACATCTAAGTGTATAGGTTAATAATGTTATGCATATTCACATTGTGCAACCAATCTCCAGAACTTTTTACCTTGAGAAACTGAAACTGTACATCCACTAAACAATAACTTCTCATTTTCTCCTACCCTAACTCCCGGCAACCCCCATTCTACTTTCTGTTTCTATGAATTTGCCTACCGTAGGAACCTCATAGAAATGGAATTATACAGTATATGTCTTTTTGTGACTGTATTATTTAATTTGGCATAATGTCTTCAAGGTTCATCAGAAAGGAAGTCAGAAATGCCTTCCTGTTTAAGGATGAATAATATTGCAATGTATTCCATATTTTATTCATCCTTTCTTCCATTGATAGACACTTGGGTTGTTTCTACCTTTTGGCTATTGTGAATAATGGTGCTGTGAAGATGGCTATAAACTATCATTTAAAATTTTTGTTTAATATTTATTTATTTTTGAGAAAGAGAGAGAGAGAGAAAGTAGGGGAGGGGCAGAGAGAGAGGGAGACACAGAATCTGAAGCAGATTCCAGACTCTGAGTTGAACTCATGGACTGTGAGATCATGACCTGAGCTGAAGTTGGATGCTCAACTGACTGAGCCACCCAGGTGCCCCTATCATTTTAAGCTATTGTTATTTTGGAGACCCTATTACAGAAGCCAACTCTATATCCTAATGAGATAGCTTTTAAACTTTTTAGAAAATGTAATTCAGAGTACCAAATGCATTTTACATCATGAATCATAAAACATACTTTTATGTAAATATATGGAAAGAAATAAAGTTTGATGAACAATCTTATCCTTCGTACATGGGAAGTACTCTGATCTTTATTTTTAGGAAAAAATGTTGGTCTTGATCCACTAAATTGATTTTATATCCCGTTAATAAACTGTTATCCAAAGTTTGAAAAACTGTATCCTAGCATCCCATCTCTCCAGCTCAAATTTGCTGTGGGTCCTGGAGAGAGAAAAAAAAAAAAAAAAAAAGATTATAACAGTCACTGCCTTTGAATGGATGACAGTCTTTGGGGAAGATATATGAATAATGTGTAATCGCATAGTAATGGAGGTGTGTTAGGTCATCTCTAGAGGAGGAAAATAACCCAGTAATAATAAAGTCATCTCTAGAGTAAGGAGTTTCCTATTAGAGTGGGGAAGCATCTTAGAGGAGGTTGTATTTGAGCAGATTCTTCAGGCACACCTGGTGATTTACCATGTAGAGAAAATGGGGAAGCAGATGAGAGGGAAGAGCAAGCTTGATGGCAGAGGCATGAATAAGGACAGTGCAAAGAAAACAGCATGTAATTTAGTGAGGCCACCATGTACGGTGGGTGGAGCTAAGGCTGGACAGGCAGAAGAAGGAACATGATATTCCAAACTCAGGAGTCTGAACATTATCCACAGGCCAATGGAAGACATGACGTAAAAGGCTAGAAGCTTGTAACAAGATACATTCGTATAAGAATGTAAGTCTTTTCCTGAAACTCACCACAGTGTCCATTGACTTCATTGTTTTCACTCTAGATTCTGAGTTTCCTGAGGGCAGGGACTCTGTTACACTGGGATTATGTGAACCCATCACAGTCCTAACAGGAAAATTGAAGAACGTGCCCATTCTCAAGTCCACGTCACCTCAAGACTGTTTTTCCATTCTACCATCCTATCTTCTAGTCCCAACTTGGGGGCCATATGCTCTAGGAGACACCATTCTGTCCTGCCCCAGGCACACTCACTGGCATGCTCACCTTGGATTTCTGGGTATAAGGCCAAATAAAGCAGACCCCAGCGCAGTGTTGTGGAAGTTGTCTCCGTTCCAGCAAAGAAGAGGTCCAGGGTGCTGTAGATGAGGTTTTCTTCGTGGAAACTTGAAGTAGCATTGCCCCTATTCTAGAAAGCACAAGGTTATAGGTTTATTCAGTGGGTTCTTGGTTGCTACAACACACAGGGGCTTCATCCTAGGGAGAGGATGTGGAAGAAAAGATTCCCAGGAGAAATATCTTTCCCTTTGGCCATCTCAAGAGGTAGAGACTTATTACAGCAATATCATTAGCATCCTCTCGCCCCAAGTGCTGGAAACTTTTGCTGGCTTTGGTGGATGAAAATCAAGACACTTAATTTTTTTTTTATATCTATAATTTGGGAGAATCTATTAGTACAGTGGGAAGAGAAGCAGTTCAGTGGAAAGACAGACTAGGGTTCCAATATTAGCTACACCATTCACTCTCTGTATGACCTAGGGCAAGTCACTTAATCTCTCTGTGCTTCAGTTTCCTGTTTCAGAAAATAGCAATGAAATACACATGCCCCTTAAGATGACACTATAAATTACATGAGATGAAAAGAGCACATAACAGATACTCAACGTGTTTGTACTGATACCAGGAAGAATAATCTGAATTCCTCTCATGGAGAACAATGCTCGTATCTCCCTGTTAATGTCTTCCTTTCTAGGTGAAACCACTCTCATTCCATCAACCATTCCTCATGGAATTCCTTCATCTTTACCACTTTGCCCCGGAAGCTTCAATTTGCCAACAATCTGCTCAGTGTGTGGCTCCATACCTGCACAGCATTTAGCAAGTGACGTCTCCTCCTTTGTGGAGAAATCAATGCTTCTACTAATGTTATGCCAGTAAGGTGAGATAAAAGGAGAGATGGATAGAAATCTACCAGTCTGGTCAATCCCAAGAGGAGACACAACTCATCTGACGAGTCAACGATTATGACAGTGATACTGATGCATCGAGGTATACTGAACACAGGGGTGACTGGGCTAAAGGCTACACATCCAATTTGGCTTTTCCCTCCTTCTTTCCTATAATGTTGGAAAGTAGGTGATAGGAAGATCAAAGAGGAAGGCAGAAGTCCCACTCAGGCCCTGAGGCTGAACTCTGGCATCCAACTCAGCTTTTCTTGTGTTCTGCACTGGGGGGTGAGGGAAGGGGCAGGCAACTGGGCCCAGATCCAAATAACAATGAAAGAGTTCTTTGAAGCTCAACTGTTAGCTTTCCTTTTGTGTATAGCTCCTTCAGATATGGGCAAAGAGCAGAGAATAGAAGATGAACAGGCAGTATTTGAGTATCCCCAAGGACTCAAGCCAAATATCATTTACCCCTATCCTTATTTCTACCTGCCTCATCAATCCTGAATTAATGCTGCTTCTACACTCTATGAAATACTGCTTCTATTTTGACCCCCCGTGGTAAGCTAAATAATGACCCACAGAGATGTCCATATCCTAGTCTCTGGAACCTGTGGGTGTTACCTTATATGCTAAAAGGGACATTGTAGATACGATTAAGTTAAAATTTTTGATATGGCAGGAGGCCCCTGGATGGCTCAGTCGGTTGAGCATTCTACTTCAGCTCAGGTCATGATCTCATGGTTCATAAGCCTGAACCCCTCATTGGGCTCTGTGCTGACAGCTCAGAGCCTAGAGCCTGCTTCAGGTTCTGTGTCTTCCTCTCTCTCTCTGCCCCTCCCCTACTCACACTCTGTCCTTCTGTACTAAATAAACATTAAAAAATTAAAAAAAGAATTTTGATATGGGAAGATGATTCTGGATCATTCCAGTGGCTCCAAAGTAATTACAAAGGTCTTTATAAGAGAGAGGCAAGAGAAGGATGGCAGCAGAGAAGATGCTCCATGCTGGCTTTGAAGATGGAAAAAGGGGCCATGAGCAAAGGCAGCCTCTAGAAGCTGGAGAAGTCAAGGAAACAGATTCTTTTCTAGGGCCTCCAGAAGGGACCAGCCTTGCCAGCACCTTGATTTTAGCCCAGTAACACTGATTTCAGACTTCTGACCTCCAGAACTGTAAGAGAATGAACGTGCGTCGTTTGGAGCTCCCAGGTTTGTGGTAATTTGTTACAGCAGCAATAGGAAATGAGTACGCTCCCATTTGCTCTTTAAGAACAAACAGGAAACAACTCTGATTTCCTCACCTTTTCTATCTCCTTGAGGTAAGCGTCAATAAAATCTCTTGTTTGGTCAGGATTCCAGTCTCTCTTGTGGTTTTCAATCATCTGAGCAACGAACAATTTCAGTTTCTCCCAGTTGCTAAAGAGTGTTTGGTGGGGTCCAGGAAGAAATTTCATAATCCATGGAAATACATTGTAGAGCTAAGTGAGAACAATGAAACACTCAGACAATTTGGTGCCAATTTTTCGCTTTTTGAGACAAAACAATGGATATTCTCTTTCCATCTCTCTTACTGGCTCTTAAAACCTTGGGGTCACCTTGACTCTTGTCTGTCACCCTCTAGCAAAGCACTTCAGCACTCCATCCAAAATGTGTCCAGTTTCATCCCAAGGGTCTGTACCCTATGGAATGAGAAGATTGATAATATCAAGTGCCGATGGGCACGTAAGTAGTGTAACTGCTTTTGAAACCTTTAGGCATCTTTTATGTCCCGGTATAAATTCAAGAGAAATGAATGGACGTGTCCACATGAACAACTGTACAAGAATGTTCATGGCAGCTTTATTCATAACATCCCCAAACTAGAAAGAGCCCAACTGTTCATCAAGACAGGGACAGAGCAACAAACAGTGGTGTATTCATACACTGAAATACTATTCAGGATTTAAAAAAGAAAAGAGCAATTAACACAGATGAATCCTCAATCTGCGGAGGGAGAAGCCAGGCACCAAAGAACACTTCTGGGGCAGGGGAGTGCCTGGGTTAGGGAGGGACATGGAGGGGCGGGACTCAAAAGGCAGTGGCAGTATCATGCTTTTTAAAGAAAACAACATGGATGCATAGGTGTATATCATGTAACGTTTTGTACTTTACATGAATGTTAGAAATGTTCTTTGTATGTATGTAGTAAATATCTGGTTATATTATCAGAAAACACTAAAGTCAACAGATTGACTTCCAGTAAGTTTGAGTGAAGTCAGTTTCAAAGGGTGATGTTTTAGCTTAAACAAACCAAAAGGTCAGAACCCATCTGTTTTGAACATCAGCTCCAATATTCTAGCCCAAGATATTGAAAGGGAACCTCTTACCTGGCATCTCTTTGATGCCTCCTGAAAGGTGACGTCATCCAGCAACCTCAGCAGTTCCTGAAACTGTGCATCCTCATAGTCAAAGCGTTTCCCAAAGGTGATAGAGCAAATAACATTGGAAACTGCATTGTTCATCTTGAAGTGAGGGTTAAAAGGCTGTCCTGGAGGTGGAAGAAGAGACGGATCTTTCGGATTGGTTTGTTTCTATTTTCTACAGAGAGTCTCCTCTACAGGACATAGGACATAGTACATTTTAAGTATAGAATCACCTATGAGGCTCTAGCCACAGTCCCCTACTTAGGGTCTGACATATAGCAAATCGTCAATACTTGGGAAGGCAAGCTGATGACCAGGGTTTAAAACCGGTAATGTGTTTAATATTAATCTAATCACATATAATCTAATGTGTTTAATATTAATCCTGCACTTAATCCTAGAGCTCTATGAAGGCAAGGTCATGGTTAGCTGTTCACTGCAATATGCTCAGTGCCTGGCACAATGCTGGGCACAGGTTAGGTATGTAAGGCACTTAATAAGCATCTGTTCAATGAATGAATGAGTCACAGTCTCCTGCACCTGTCCTAGGAAACACTCACCATTCTCCTCTTTTATCGCTTGGATGAGGTTACGGGCCTCCTCCTGAATGCATTCCTCTAAGCTCTTCTTTCCTAGACCAAAGTTCTTGAGTGTTGCCAAGGTGAACCTTCTTTGCTCCTTCCAAGTCTGGCCATTGGACATGATCAATCCTGGAAGGAAAAAAAAAAAAAAGCCAACATTATGGTTTTCTCATTCTATAATGTAAATATCTGGCAAATGGTATGGCAACGTGCATTGGTGGAAAGGAGAAGGGCACTGAGGCACTTGAAAACTATCCAGAGATACAGTAGATACAGTGGCTAGCATTACTGCATTGCATTGCTGGCACTACAGGGGCTTTGGTATTTTTACTGCATTATGTCACTGGTACTTACAGAAACACTATGAGGTAGGTATACTCATTATGTCGCCCTCCCATTTTGCTGATGAGAAAACCTTGGCACAAAGGCTAACGTCAACTTTGTAAGGTTACAGTTAGTAAGCAGCTGAACAGACGTTCAAATTAGATTCCAAAGCCCATGCTTTGATTGCCAGTCACATAAGTCTATTTAAGTATTAATTTTATGCTACATACTAAGAATGCACCCATGGACAAGAAAAATCTATACCCATAAGGAGGTAAGGCTTTCCAGGAGACTCTTATCTAAGCTAGAACTTGAAAGATGAAGGAATGACTCAAGAAAGCAAGGAAGACTATTCCAGGCAGAAATAGCACATGGAAAGGCAAAGAGCCAACCCCCCCCCCAAAAAAAAAAACAAAAACAAAACCCCAGAAACAACTCAGTGTGTTCAATAGAACATCATCTGATTTCCAACACAGATAAGGCCACACTCCTTTGTTTTCTTCACCTCCAGAGTGTTCTGCAACCCCTTTTAGTGTCTGGCTTTGGCCTCCACCATTTCCACAATGCAGCCCTCTTTGTCAAACCTGGGGAAACTTTTCAATGTTATCTTGCTTGATCTTTCAGTAGCACGGAGCACTTCTTTCCTGAAGCCCTCCCTTCCAGCGTTGCTCAGGACAGCATGGCCTCCAGATTTTCTCCCTTCCCATACCTTATGCTGGTTCATCTTCTTTTATCAAATTTTGAAGTAATGGAGTACTTCAAGATAAGGTCTAACACCTCTTCTCTTCTCCCTCAATACTCCATTCCTGGAAAATCTCATCAACTCCTAAACTTTTAAATGGCATCTGTTGATCGTGACCACGTTTTTCTGACCCTGAGCTCCAGACATACACAACTGTCTGCCTGACTTTGCTGACTTAAAAGCATTTCAAACTCAGCGTATCCATGATCGGCTTCGTGATGCTCTCCATACAACTCCCCACTCAAGCCAAACTAAACACCTGCCCTCCTCCACATGAGGCAGACATTTGGGTGTCTACCTCAACACCTCACTCTCCTTACCATCACCCATGATTTAGGTCATCCTATCTTGTTGGATTTACCCCCTGGATACCTTAAATCTATGTATCTTCACTGCCACTAACCTGGCCTAACCTACTGTCGTTTCTTGCCACCTCCCTAGTCCAAGCTAGTACCTTCTCTAAGCTAAAATGCTGTAATAGTCTCTAGCTCTCTGTATACCATTTTCTACACTGCCACCTACATAGGTTTTATAAACGTACAATGTAAACATGATGATTCCTTTCTCCACTTGAAACCATTCTATAAATATGGGGGTACAAGTGCCCCTATGCATCAGCACTCCTGTATCCCTTGGGTAAATTCCTAGCAGTGCTGTTGATGGGTAATAGGGTAGATCTATTTTTAATTTTTTGAGGAACCTCCATACTGTTTTCCAGAGCAGCTGCACCAGTTTGCATTCCCACCAACAGTGCAAGAGGGTTCCCGTTTCTCCACATCCTCGCCAGCATCTATAGTCTCCTGATTTGTTCATTTTAGCCACTCTGACTGGCAGGAGGTGGTATCTCAGTGTGGTTTTGATTTGTATTTCCCTGATAAGGAATGACGTTGCGCATCTTTTCATGTGCCTGTTGGCCATCTGGATGTCTTTGTTAGACAAGTGTCTATTCATGTTTTCTGCCCATTTCTTCACTGGATTATTTGTTTTTCAGGTGTGGAGTTTAGTGAGTTCTTTACAGATTTTGGACACTAGCCCTTTGTCTAATATGTCATTTGCAAATATCTTTTCCCATTCCGTTGGTTATGCTAAGTGAAATAAGTCATACAGAGAAAGACAGATACCATATGTCTTCACTCTTATGTGGATCCTGAGAAACTTAACAGAAGACCATGGGGGAGGGGAAGGAAAAAAAAAGTTAGAGAGGGAGAGAGCCAAACCATAAGAGACTCTTAAATACTGGGAATAAACTAAGGGTTGATGGGGGGTGGGAGGGAGGGGAGGGTGGGTGATGGGCATTGAGGAGGGCACCTGTTGGGATGAGCACTGGGTGTTGTATGGAAACCAATTTGACAATAAATTTCATATTAAAAAATAAATTAAAAAAAATAAAATGAAAAAAATCCCTAAAAAAAAAAATTCTAGAGTTTCCCTTGTTATTGAGCATAAAACCCAACACCCTTAGCAAGAACTTGCATGAACAATTCCTGGCACTCAGCAGCTGAATTTCCCTTTAATTATCTCTATTTAATCCCTATACTTGCCACATGGGCCACCTTTCAGTTCCTCGAGTTCACTGTCCTTCTTCCCACCTAAGGGACTTTTCCTATTCTATCCCCTCTGCCTGACTGCTGCTTCACTTTGTTAAATTGATTGCCATTTATTTACATTAGCTTTCCTTGAATCCCAGGGCTAGATTAGATGCCCCTGATAAATGCATCCTGCACCCAGCTTAATGATACTAATGCATTAAGTTATTAGCACTCATTGATAGTGTCTTTCTGAATAGAATGTAAGTTCCCTAAGGACACGGATTTTGTCAGCACTACTCATGGTCATGTTGCTAGTACCTAGCACCGTGCCTCACATAATAAATGGAGTGGAGGTAGCATTAAAAGACAAACTATTTCAAAAAGCATCTGGGAAAAAAAAAAGGCTGCTTTGGTGGAATAATACATTTGAGTTATCCATTTAGATTTTTAAATGTTTATGTTTATTTAATGACAGTTTTTTAAGTGTTCATGCCAAACTGTTCCAACACAGAGTGGAAGGCTCGAGATACCTTGTGGGGCACAGCCCTAACAAGAAAGCGGAGGAACTAGAGGCAAGAAGAGGGACTTCCATAAGGAGCAGAAGGAAACGGTGCACATGAATTTTCCCAGGGGAAGAGATTTGAATGGAAAGCAGAAAGAACAAGAATGCATTGACTCTTCCCCTGCTTTCACTGAGTAATCAGTGCTTCCAGAGCGAGTTCATGCAGGAGACACAGCTTCTCTCAAATCCCTGACAGGACCCTGCCAAGCTCTCTAAAGTGCCTTTAAAAAAAAAAAAAAATTATGTTTGTTTATTTTTCAGACAGAAACAGAGCATGAGCAGGGAAGGGGCAGAGTGAGAGGGAGACACAGAATCTGAAGCAGGCCCCAGGCTCTGAGCTGTCAGCACAGAGCCCAATGCAGGGCTTGAACCCACAAACGATGAGATCACGACCTGAGCCAAAGTTGGATGCTTAACCGACTGAACCACACAGGCGCCCCTAAGAGGGTGCCTTTAATAAGCAAATGTGGGAATCCAGCTTTCTTTAACTGTAGGAACTTTATAATGGCCCAGCTCCCTGGGAGTATTGGAGAATTACAGTCACAAGGGCACCTTTAACAGATCATAAAAATATCAAGCATACACCCCATACATTAGTTAAGAAACTTACCATTGTTCTTAAAGATACGTCCTCGGATAGGAGTTGTAGGGCGGTTCACAAAGTTTTGGTTCTGATCGACAAGGACTTCTTTGATCAAGGGCAATCCAGTTATAAGAACTAAAGACATGTCACCGAGCTGCAGGCTAAAAATGTTTCCATATTTCTCCACAAGCTGAAAAAGAGTCAAATAGTCACAACTGATTATGCACATGTCCACGTGTCCAGGAATGGAGGGGTTGTGTGTCGCTGAGGAAGGTCTTGTACTGAGCAGAGTCTGTGTGTGCACCTCGGTATCATGGGAACGTTCCTCCCTGCTCCCTCTTTGCTCTTCCTCTCAGCTAGACTAGGATTAAAATCGCTCCAGGATATGCTTCTATACCTTACAAACATTCATTCATATATTCAACCTACACAAATTGAGTGAGCATCCAGCACTGTCCCAAGAACAAGACAGGAATATGTAACTAGAATAAAACAAACAAGGTCTCTAACCTCGAGCACCTTAGAGTCTAGTGGGGGGGGGGGGGGGGGGGGGGGGAGAATTCAGAACATGTGACTGACAAAAAAAAAAAAAAAAAAAAAGCTGATATGCTGAGTGCAACTCTGGGTTGCGAGCATGGACTTCTCAGTAAATCATAAGAGTTTAACTGGAAGAGAATGTCCCCTTCCTCAACACGTGCTAGACAACTGAAAATTCATGACAGGGCTGAGGCCAGCTGTGCGGAAAAGCACTCTAGTTCCGGAGCTCTGTGGGCATCTTAGCTCTATAGTTGGCTAGCTGTGGCTCTTGGGAAAGTTGCTTCACAGTTTTTGAGCCTCAGCTATAAAAAGGAAAAAGTGTTCCTCCCTTAAAGGGTTCTGTGAAGAAGAATGAGAGCAACAGTGTGAAAGGCACTTTGTTTTCTGGTACCTGGCGCACAGCCGCTTGAGTCCCTGAGGAACAAACGGGCTCTGTGTGCAAAGGGACGAAGACACACGCTCATGGCAACAGAGAGGACGAGCGCACACGGGGATGTGCTGGAGGAGGGCACATGGACGCTGGGGGCCATAGCAGGCCCCTTTCTCTGTTTATCTCATTTGATCTCGCAGCCAGCCACCCTGTGGCATTAATGAGTTTCCTTGTCTTTCAGAAAAGGAAAAAGGAGTCGTCGAGGAAGTAATGTCACCGAGATGACAAAGCTATTGAGTGGTGAAGGGAAGTTTCCAGGCGTTAGGGAAGATCTGAGGACAAAGACTTGAACCTGAGAAGCCACCAGGCCCTTAGAGTTCAGTGGGAGGGAGAGAAAGAGGGAAGGAGGCAGGGAGAGAATGGAAGGCTGTGTGGTGTGTACAGACGTGGGCTGGATGTGCAAGTGGGCTGGATGAGAACGAATGGCTACTAATCAACGTGGTTCCTGACTTGTTCCTTCAAGAGACGACTCTGAGTAGACCCTACGCCTGCCTCTTGTCCACCCGGGGCTGTGGCTAGTTGCAGGCAGTGGTACCAAACAGAAGGGCCCCATTTCCTCCGGGTGTCTGAGGCCCCTCCTTCTCAGTCTCCATGCACGCATGCTCCCCCTTGTCACCCTTAGCGCCTAAGACCCCACCACCCCGCTCAGAGCAAATACAACAGACTACACCAGCCTCATTCCGCCTCCCTGCCCCCACATTAAAAACCAAGCCCGAACTCAATCTTCCCTTGTTCTCTCAGCCCAGAGCCTTCCATCAGTCTTTGTTCCTGTCTAGCTCCTATCTCCCTGGAAAGAGTAAAGCCAAGATTCCCTCTCAAATTCATCTGCCTCTAAAGTACACGTCTTTGTCTCTAAGACATAGCAGGAAAGGGCCCATAAAAATCAAGCAAAATCTTTTTTGTTTCATCTTGCTGACTGCCTCGATGAACTTCTTAGTCTTTATGAGAAAGATCTCTTGACTAATTTATTCTATTCAGAAAAGATGTTTTTGGAATGGGTGAAAATCTTGGATTAAGCTAAATGACTCCTGACAATGTGCACGTACAACCTAGAATCTCAGCTTGTACTTGGAAGGAACAGAGCACTCCATTAGTATTTGCTGAACTGAACGACTTCAGAGTTTCTGCTCTATCAGCTCTCCACCCACGTATGAGTCCAAAAGAACTGCATCAGAAACTTTCACGGTGGGGCGCCTGGGTGGCTCAGTCGGTTGGGCATCCGACTTCCGCTCAGGTCATGATCTCACAGCTTGTGAGTTCGAGTCCCGCATCGGGCTCTGTGCTGACAGCCTGGAGCCTGGAGCCTGCTTCAGATTCTGTGTCTCTGACCCTCCCCCGCTCACGCTGTGTCTCTCTCCTTCAAAAATAAATAACCATTAAAAAAAATAAACAAAAAAAAATGAAAAAAAACTTTCATGGCATACTCAGCTGTGTAAACATAGGTCAAATGACCTCCCTGAGCCTGTTGACTATGGTGATGCCTAACAGTTCCTACATACACTGGGCTGGGCACTATGCTGATCACTTTACATGGATTTAAGTGTATGACCCACCGGGCATCTGAAAAGACTTTGTAAGGTAGACCGTACTGTCGAATGTACAACAATAACCAAGTCATTACTCAAATGAGTAAGAGAACAAAAGAGGTTAAAAGTAGGATGATTCAGGAGGCTAAAATAGGCTTAATATCAGAAAGGAAAATAGAAAAATAAGAAAAGAATTAATGTGGGAGCTATAAAAGGTGAACAAAAGTAATAAGAGGGAATTTGATACAAAGGATTAAAAACCCCAAATGTGGGATTAAGTGCTTACATAATAAGGTGGAGCGAAATAAATGTTTAGAATAATGAAAAATTAGAAGGGGGGGGCGGTTTTGTGAGACAAGTGTGTGAACTACAATTACCAAGAGACAACTGGGAGAGATTCCACCTCATCTCAGTTCTTAAACTCAAGAGCCAACATAACAAAGACACAAAGAGAGGAAAAGTGTAGCTATTCTCACTCCATGGGCAGCAGGTGAGAGGGTGTGCTCCCCCAAACTCTGACCAGCACTGAGCTGTGTGTGTGCACATATCATTCAAATAAGCCCCCTAAAATGCACGTTGTTTCTATATGTTACTAAGATTTATCATCTTTTCCCCAATATGTACAGTATTGTATTTTTTTCAACTTTTAAAAAATGTTTGATTATTTTTGAGAGACAGAGAGAGACAGACAGACAGACAGACAGAGAGACAGAGTGTGAGTGGGGAGGAGCAGAGAGAGGCAGACACGGAATCCAAAGCAGGCTCCAGGCTCCAAGCTGTCAGCACAGAGCCCGACGCAGGGCTTGAACTCACGAACTACGAGATCATGACCTGAGCTGAAGTCAGATGCTGAACCGACTGAGACACCCAGGCACCCCACAATTATTTCTATCCAATAAAGCAAAGAAGAAGAAGGAGGAGAAAAAGAGGGGGAGGGGGAGGCAGAGAGGAGGGGGAAGAAGGACAGGAAAAAGAAAAACAGACCTAATGAAATTAGGAATAAACGATCGTTAACAATGGTTCTTACTCTTTTTTGAATCACAGAATCCTTTGAAAATCTAGTGTATGGCATGATCCGCTCTCCAGTAAACTCCTGTACACATGAGCACAGTCATGCATGTAGTTTCAGGGGTTCACCAGTCCCTTGGGGCCCATGAGCCCCTGCTAAGAATATTGGCGTCACAGGTAGTTCTTGGGGGCTGTGCTAGGCTTCTGAGAACAGTCTGTGGAAAGCAAATTCAAGTTCGGTTCTATACATTTCTATAAAATGCTTAAAAGTTGCCAGGCACCTCGTGACATTGTTATGTTATAACACATGGGGTGGTACAAAGGTCAATATGATTGGGTGTTTTCCTACAGCATCAAAGTCTCTTGAGCAATGCTGACTGCAGAAAACACTAACGCACAGCAGAAGTGATATATGCTATAGTGCTGGTAGAAAGGAACATGAAGCCATTGAAAGAAGAAATGAATTTCCACCCCAGACGTATTAGAAAACCTCTAAAAGGGGATGGTATTTCAACTAGATCTTAAACAAAAGCTGCCAGCAAAAGGACATGTAATGTGGGAACAGGATACGCAAATACAAGGTAGGAAAATGGAGGTGTTCAGGGACAAGTAGGCGGTGTGGTTTGACTGGAATGCAGGGTTCATTAAAGAGCACTGACCATGTGGTAGGTCGAGGCCAAGTGCTGGGGATACAATGAGTCCTTAAAGCACTTCCCAGTCTAATGGAACATATGGAAAAATAATCAGTTCTTATTTTTACTATTCTGTACAAGAAATCATTTGACGAGGGAAAGTAAGGAAGCACATAAAGGGAACCAGGCACCAGGACAGGTTTCCTGGGAAAAGTATCTCCTCACTTGAGTAAGGAGATAGGAAACAAGGCTGGGCAAGGCAATCCGAGATAGATTGAGGACAGCCTTCATGCCAGCTGAAATAGTTTGGATCTAGTTTTGCTTGTAATTAGGAGGCCAAAGATGTTTGAATAGGAGACGTAATGTAAATGAGTGTTTAAGAGCTTGGATTGTGAAGTCATACAAATCTGTTTGAACCCACTTACAAATCACATTCGCTGTGTGATTTGGTGGCAAGTTACTTAACTTCTTTGTATCTCAGTTTCCAAATGTACAAAATGGGGGATATTGCGGGTTCCCATCTTTAGGATTGTTGTGATTAGTAGCCACAATACTAATATTAATAACACAATTACTTGTTATTGATCTATCTGGGAGTATATTTTAGCAAAGGCATTCTGATACGATATTGACAACGGAATGAGGAAGAGGCCAGAGAGTGGAATAGTGGAGCTCATCCAGCCACTAGGCAGACAAGGGATGCCTGGGATGCAACAGCACTGGCTCTCCTTGAATGTCTTGCTTTAAACTTTTAAAGAAAGGGGAATAGTGGTAGACGTGGAAATGAGTATCAACTATGTGCTTGGCACTCTGGCAACAAGTTGATATTCATGAAGTTATCTGGTTCTTATAACAATCCTAGAAAGCATTTTCAGCATTCAGAAAAGTAGGCACAGAGATTTAGCACCTAGCTTGTGGGCATAAAGTTTGGGCTCTAGAGAGGGGCTTCTGGGTGGCTCAGTCTGTGTCCGACTTTCGATTTTGGCTCAGGTCATGCTCTCACAGTTCGGGAGTTTGAGCCCCACATCAGGCTTTGCACTATCTGTTTGGGATGCTCTCTCTCTCCCCCTCTCTCACTCATGTGTATGCTGTCTCTTTCTCGCAAAATAAAAATAGTTAAATGAAAGGATGGAGATATTCTCTTTTTGTGAGTGATGGCACTAAGTGTTAACTAGCCACATGACTTTCCAATCAAAAACCACATTCCCCAGCTTCTCCAGGTGTAGCCAGTGGGACATGAGTAGTGGTGACATGCGCGTTATCCGGGTCTCATCCTTAAGTGAAAACTGCTTGCTCACTACCTACCCCGTTCCCCTTCCTGTGGACCAGAACTTACACACAGTGGGGTTGCAGGACCAGAGCACAACAAAGAAGGAAATGAAATTTCTGGATCGTCTTGAGGTATAGAAAGCAGTCTCCCTATCCCGGGCTTCCTGCCTACATCTGAACTCATTTGTGGGAGAGAGGTAAATTTCAATCTTTTTTTACACACTGTATTTTGGGGTCTCTGTTATAAGCAGCTCAATGTGTACCCTACCTAATACATTTATCCACCTTATCTACCATTTTCCCACTTTAGTACAATAAGCTTTTCTCTTATTTAGATAAATGCTCCTCTAATTGGCCATATAGCCATGATAGAGAAAGTTTTAAAATATAGGGGGAAAAATACAAGGAAAGTTCCCATTGTACCATTTAAATTTTTTTTTTCAACGTTTATTTATTTTTGGGACAGAGAGAGACAGAGCATGAACGGGGGAGGGGCAGAGAGAGAGGGAGACACAGAATCGGAAACAGGCTCCAGGCTCCGAGCCATCAGCCCAGAGCCTGAAGCGGGGCTCGAACTCATGGACCGCGAGATCGTGACCTGGCTGAAGTCGGACGCTTAACCGACTGTGCCACCCAGGCGCCCCCCCCCCCCCCCCATCGTACCATTTAAACAGGCTAGTTTCTTCACGGTGCTGTTGCTGTGTTTTAGCTCACGCCACTTTGTCCCATTTAAAATCTCCTGTCGGGGCGCCTGGGTGGCTCAGTCGGTTAAGCCGCTGACTTCGGCTCAGGTCATGATCTCGCGGTCCATGAGTTCAAGCCCTGTGTCGTCGGGCTCTGTGCTGACAGCTCAGAGCCTGGAGCCTGTTTCAGATTCTGTGTCTCCCTCTCTCTGACCCTCCCCCGTTCATGCTCTGTCTCTCTCTGTCTCAAAAATAAATAAACGTTAAAAAAAAAAAAAAAATTAAAATCTCCTGTCCCCTGAACTCCACGTGGCCACTTGCCTAACATCCATTTAACGCTCAGCTCAATTTATTCCAACATTCTACACGACGTTATCTCTAGGGTTTCCCATTCCCAGGGATCCCATCTCTTGATACTTCATTTGGTTACCAAGAGTCTACACCACACATTGCATCATATACTGTTTTGTGCTGTGCCTGTCATACGGTAAGCGCTTCATAAATGTGTGTTCGATAAATGAATCCATGAATAAATCAGTCATCCTTTCACTGTCATGAAAAGTCAAGTAGCCCAAGTACAAAATAGGTGTAAGTGTCAAACAGTTCTGGATTGAAGTGCTCGTGTTGCCATCATCTATGCTGAATAACTCAAGCAGACAACTTTATTATTTGCAGCCACTTTCCTCAGTGGCAAAGTGGAAACAGCACCAGCTAATGACGAACCTGTGTGTCTTTTGTGAAGAGTAAATGAAAATGAACAGGTAAGTCCTCATACAGGATCTAGCAAATAGTTGGTACTTAATGTTTCCGAACTGCTAGAGTGTAAATTTAGTTATAACTAAATACACCATTTGACTCCATTTGTTTTACAACCAAATACATAAAAAATGCAAACCTGTATGCAGTAAAATTTAATAGTTCTGATGAAAAAACATCGGGCCATGGATAAGATCCTAGCCTCGGTTCCATCACTAGCCAGTTTTATGACAGACAAATCATTTACCCTTTCTAATCACATCTATCTTAGTAGTAAACCAGAGGCACATATCAAATTTATGATTTCATACAAGATTGAGTAAAGGCATTCCATTTTACTCCTCCTACTATTCATGACACTAATTGGCACAGACAAAAATAACTCCAAGAAAGGCTTGCTTTCTCTAGCCAAAGTTTCAGAAAAAGGCTAGCCTAATAGGACAGAAGCAGGTTTTTTTTTAAAGTTTGTTTATTTATTTTTTTATTTGGAGAGAGACAGAGACAGCCTGAATGGTAGAGGGGTGGGGATGGTGGTGGAGAATCCCAAGCAGGCTCTGCACTGTCAGGGCAGAGCCTGATGTGCTGCTCAAACTCACAAACCCTGAGATCATGACCTGAGCCGAAATCAAGAGTGGGACGCTTAACTGACTGAGCCACCCAGGTGCCCCAGGACAGAAGCGTTTTAACTTTATAGCGTTAAGTGTTTAAAGCAGCTATAATATGTTTTAACAATTACAAATACTCTCAAAAATTTTAAATAGAAAATCTTACCAAAGAAATAAAAGACAGGTATAAGAACCAAAGGGAAAAATTAAAACTTAAAAATGCAACTATCTAAACAAAAACTCAGGAGAGCAAATCAATGGTAGAAGGGTAATGACAAAAGAACCAGTGAAACTTGAGAAGATCAACAGACTGTGTACAGTCAGGACAACACAGAGAAAATAGATTGAAAAGAACAAAAACTGAGCCTCAGGGACCTACGTTAGAATAACAAAAGATCTAACATTTGCACCATCAGTGTCCAAGAGTCCCAGAAAGGAAGGAAAAAGACTGTGGAATTGAAAAAATATTGAAGAAACAATGGCTGAAAACTTCCCGGCTTTGGTAAGAGATCAACCTACAGATCCAAGAACCCAATAAACCCAAAGAAATCAACACCACGACGTACTATAATCAAATCTCTGAAAACTAAAAGCAAAACGACTTCTCGACAGCAGCAGAGAGAAACAACTGATTACTTATGGGGAACAGCAATTCAAATGTGGTTTCTCACTAGAAACCACAGAGGCCAGAAAGAAGTGGAACAACATTTTAAAATGTTGAATGAAAGAAACTGTTAACCTAGGATTCTATATTAAATGAAAATATACTTCAGAAATGAAAGTGAAATAAAGACATTTTTTAGGTAAGCGGAAGTTAAGAGAAGTTTTTTGCCAGCAGACTGACTCTAAAAGAAGGGCTAAAGAAAGTTCCTCAGGTAGAAAAGAAATGATATTGGTAGAAATTTGGAAAACTGTGAATAAAGAAACAGCAAAATAAGGGTAAATAAATGAGTGTGCTTAAGAGTTAAAAGCAAGTTTATAATATTGTCTGATGTGGTTTTCAATATATAGAGAGATAATATTAAAAAAAATTTTTTTTCACATTTATTTATTTTTGAGAGACACAGAGACAGAGCAAAAGTGGGGAGGGGCAGAGAGAGAAGGAGACAGAATCTGAAGCAGGCTCCAGGCTCTAAGCTGTCAGCACAGAGCCCAAGGCGGGGCTCGAACTCACAAACCATGAGATCATGACCTGAGCCGAAGTTGGACGCTCAACCGACTGAGCCACCCAGGCGCCCCATAGAGAGATCATATTTAAGACAATAATAGTGTAAAGCGGGGAGGATAAAAGGATCTAACATTTGTAAGGTATCCACATTGAACTTGAAGTGGCAAAATATTGACACTAGTAGATGACAATAAGCTATATGTGCCTATTATAATCCTTAGGTAGCCACTTAAACACAATGCAAAGAGATATACTGAAAAGCACAATAAATAAATTAAAATGGAATTCTAAAAAAAAAAATGTTCAAGTGACCCACAGGAAAACAGAAAAATAATAAATAGGGGAATAAAAAAGAGGGAAAAATAGAAAATAAATAAGATGATCTAAACCCACCAATTAAAAGACAGAGACTGGCAAAATGAAAAAAAAAAAAATGACCCACCTATATGCTGTCTACAAGAAACTGATTTCAAATATAATGATACAAACAGGTTAAAAGCGAAAGTATGAAGAAGCATATACCATGCAAATAATCATCAACAGATAGCTGGTGTGGTCACATCATATCAGCTAAAGTTCGGGCAATAAAAATCACCAGACATAAGGAGGGATATTACATAATAATAAAAGAGTCGATTCACTAAGATGATATAATAATTTTAATGTGTATGCACCAAATAACAGAAATGGCAAATACATAAAGGAAAAACTACCAGAATGGAATTGGAAAATAGACAAACCTTCAGCTAGAGTTGGAGACTTCAACATGCTTCTCGTAGTGATTAATAGAATTGGTAGATAAGAGGTCAGAGTGTAGAAGAAATTAACAGGATCATCCAATGATATCTAATTGATATATACAGAACACTTACCCCCCCAAATTGTAGAATACTTTTTTTTTTTTTTCAAGCATGCATGGGACTGTATCTTGGGTCATTAAACCAACTTTAACAAATTTAAAAGACCTGAAATTAGACAAACTATGTCCTTTCACCATAATGGCAACAAACTGAAAAATCATTAACAGAAAGCAAGCAGGAGAATTTCCAAATGCTTGGAAACTGAACAACACATTTCTTAAACACGGGTATAGGTTTAGGAGCCTCGCTTTAAAATTCTGTGACTAATCCTGTCACTTAGTGTTACCAACTGGGTGTTTCTCCAAGAAGGTGATAAAACCTTCTCCCTCTGTACTGGAGTATAGACATGAGTTTAAAGTGCTCCAGGCATGTCTAGGGAAAGGGGACTAATACTGTGCACCTAGTAAAAGCCATGTCTGACCATTGTTTTTATTTAACCTTCACATCCACCTATCACAGTGTTGTCATTCAGCTAGGTGCCTGTGCTGAGTGGTAGGAAACCAGCTGAGGATTCTTGGGAGAAGTTTGGATGTTGGAGGGAATTTTAAGTAAATCAGAGGAGCCAGGGTTAAGGAGCCCTGGCGGGATATGATTATAAAAAGGTGGAAAGATTATATGGATATTATATGGATATGATTATAAAAAGGTCAGAAAGAGTTCCAAGGGGCTCCCAGATAAGTCCTCACTCTGGAAAGCAGTGGGAAGCACTAAGAAAATTTAAGCCGAGGAATGACATTTTACAACGATTACTTTAGTGACAGCAGATCGCAGGGAGAAGAGATTGAAAGCGAGGGGCTCAGTTATTGAAAAGGGGTGAGGATTTAGGTAGTACTGTCACCATTTTACACTCAGTAAACACAGCCTCAAAGAAGGTAAGTACAGCGTTTTTTTCCCCCAACGATAAAAATATTAAAAAGGACAAAGTGATCATATCCTAAATACGCTGTTCCAGTAACATTTCACAAGATACACAATAAAGAATGTAGCAAGTCTGGCATCCTTTAATAGTAAACAGTGACTATTATTTCACTTCTAGAAAGGGCAGGTGTAATCATGCCAGCTGACCATTGGGAAACCGGGGCTCAAAGCAGGGTTTACCAGGGTCCCTGCATTAGCTGCACAGCCCCCCAGCCTCCCGCCCTCGATCCCCGGGACGGCCCCTGTCCCGCAGGTCAGGGTCAGGGCACCTTCACCCGCTCCTACCCGCTGAAGCTGCAGGTGCGACCGCTCAAAGTCCAGATGGAAGAAGTTGCCCACGAAGGGCAGGGGTACGGGGCCCGGTGGGTAGTTCTTGGGGCGCCGTCTTTTGAGGAAATCAGCAAAGAACAGAAAGGCGACGGCACCCAGCAGGACCGTGCGCAGATGCAGCACTGCCCAGACGGCGGCCGCCAGGGAGCCCACAGCCGCGAGCATGGCTCGCAAAGTCCTCTCGCTCGGCTGAGCTCGGAGCAGGCGACGTCCCCGCCGGTCCCTGCAGCCGAGCTCGCGGCACTGCCGGCCCGCCCCCGACTCCGCCGCGCCCCGCCCCTGCCGCGCCGAGCTCCCCCACTGCGCCCCGCCCGCCTGCACGGTCCCGGCTCTTGGCCCCGCCCGCCTGCTGCCGCGCCCAGTGAACTTCCTCTTCCCCTGCTTCCTTCCCCGGACCCCGGCCCCCGGCCCGGCGCGCTGCGCTCCGGAGAGCCTGGCACCGAAGTCGTGGGCGGCCCCGCGCAGCGCGTCTGGAACAGGCCAGGCCAGGCGCGTTGTTCTTCTCTGTTTAGAAAGCGCGTCTCAGTCTGAGACCACTGGGGATCTTGGGTTTGTGGTGCATCTCCCCGAGAACGCCACAGGCACTGGAGCTCAGTGTTTTTCAATCGCCCTCTCTCATCCAAACGTTGGAATCTTGCCGGGTGAACAGGACTGATAAGGGCAGCACTTGGCATTTCTTGGGCGCCTCGCTGAATGCCAGGCAGCACCCTCGCGTCTGTACGTGAAGCGTTTCATTCTGACCAAATTACGCAAGAGATGCTCTTTTTACTTCCGTCCTGCCGTGGAGGAAACTGACACGGAGAGGTTAAGTGGCATACACGTGGTGGATAAATAAATCCACTGGTCCGCAGCACCTCGGAACAAGAGCCTGCATTTGTAACTCTTTGAAGACGAAAAAGCGTTGCATCAGAGCCTCCAGCACTGAGCCTAGGTCTTCAACAGGGGCTAAATTAACATTGGAAGAAGGTGTTTTAGTCCTCCTTTTGGGTACGCCTTGTTAGATTTCCCTTCTGAAGCCCCAACACGGTGGTAAGGCCCCAGGTTCCAACTTCCCATGCACTCCCGTGCGTGCTACCTGTGTCTCACCGTCCTCAAAACAGGAAGCATAGTCCTGGAGTACTATAGCGCATCCCCCATGTACTTAACATGTAGATAAACAGTCTGCGTAGGATAGGATAATCTGTTTTCTGCCTTTCCCGAATCAGAACCTCTTCTCATACACTCTGTATGAGCCAAGTGTTGGACTTTACCTGAAAGCCACAAAAATTGATAGTTTGCATATGTTTATGATAAGCTGCTTTAAACTTCTCTAAGAAGAAAAATTAAGACCACTTATTTGAAAACAAAGATTTCTATTACTTGTCTAATTTTCCACCACATGAGTGCATCAACAATTAGAAGACACAAGTGTTTTTCAAATGCTTTTAAGAATGTAGTGTAAAAATTGATTGAAGTGATGTATTACTTTTGCTAGGAAGTAACTTGGCCCACCAATCTTTTATATTTGCTTAGGATGTTTCTTCCCCATTATCTGAAAGTTGAAGGCCTTTCTGTCATACTGAAAACAAACTTAAATGTGCCAAAAAATGTTCGTGTGTCCTGTATTAATATATCTCTGATGCCCTGGAAATCTGAATGCTGATCTAAACTGGCATTTAGAATATTCAAGAAGAAGAAAAAATAGCTACTTTAATACCAACTTCTTAGATTTCATGAAGATTTTGGTGAGGAACAATAATACATAATATAAGTATTGGCTAAACTCTAAAAATTCCTTTCTATAAAATATACTCAATATTTAAAAAGAGTCAGGCAAAGGAGATCAGTATTTAATACTGGATATTTTGTGTCTTGTGTTTGTATCATAGTATTAAAATAGCAAGTATAACATTTTAATATTTGCTGATATACTTTTATAAAAGTGAATCCTAACTTAGTAAGCTTTTGTAAAAAACGAATGAGAAGTAGTCATTTTTTCAAACAAAAAATTGAGAGAGTTTTCTGCCAGTAGAACTGTCTTACAAGAAATGTTAGAATAAGTTCTTCCTAAAGAAGTAAAAAGTTATAGGTCAGGAACTCAGGTCGACAGAAAGAAAGGGAGGGCATTAGAGAAGAAATTAACGAAGGTAATATAAATCTTGTGTTTTTCTTATTCTTAATTTATCTAATAACAGTTGATCAAAATAAAGATAGCAGCAATGTATTCAGTGATTATAGCTTATAAATAAGTGATATGAATGATGAAATGCTGTAAGGGAAGGCAGTAGGAAAACCATTATGAGGTACCTGCACCACTAATGAAGCAGCACAGTGTTATTTGAAAGTGGATTTGGGTCATTTGGACATGTGTGTTGTAAATTCTAGGGCAACCGCTTAACTAAAAAAAAGAAATGTAATTGATCTGCTTGAGACAGCAAAGAAAATGGAATTGTATAAAATGCTCAGTTAAAACCAGAAAAGGCCGAGGCAATTGAAGCCAAAAATAGGAACAAAAATCAAGCGCAAGGAGTAAAAAACAGCAATGCATGTGGTAGATATCCATACAACTGTATCAATAACCACTTTAAATGTCAGTGGTCTAAATACACTCATTAAAAAACAAAGTCTGTCAGAGTGGATAAAAAAATGACCTCTTTTAGACTGTTGTCAGGGTATAGAAATGCAACAGATTTTTGTGATTTTTTTTAATTTTTTTTAAAATTTATTATTTTTGAGAGAGAGAGAGTGCAAGCAGGAGAAGGGCAGAGAGAAGAGCACGGGGCGGGGAGACAGAGGATCCAAAGCAGGCTCTGTGCTGACACCTTAGAGCCCCATGCAGGCCTTGAACTCATGAACTGTGAGATCATGACCTGGGCTGAAGTCCAATGCTTAATTGACTGAGCCACCCAGGCTCCCCGAAATGCAACCGATTGATTCTGTATCCTGCAGCTCTGATGAATTCATTTGTTAATTCTAACGGTTTTTTGTGTGAAATCTTTAGGGTTTTCTATATATAAGATTATGCCATCATGAAAGAGATAATATTAGTCTAGCTTAAAAAAGAATAAAACAGGGGCACCTGGGTGGCTCAGTCAGTTAAGCTCCCGACTTCAGCTCAGAGCATGATCTAATGGTTTGTGAGTTCAGGCCCCCATTGGACTCTGTGCCGATGGCACAGAGCCTTCTTTGGATTCTCTGTCTCCCTCTCTCTCTGCCCCTCCCCTGCCCTCTCTCTCTCCAAAATAAATAAATAAATAAACATTAAAAAAAAAAAAAAGAACAAAACACTTGGGAATAAAACAAGGAAGCAGGGTACCTGGGTGGCTCAGTTGGTTAAGTGTCCGACTTCAGCTCAGGTCATGATCTCACAGTTGATGAGTTCAAGCCCCACATAGTCCCACTGCTGTCAGCACAGAGCCCACTTTGGATCCTCCTTCCCCCTCCCTCTGCCCCTCCCCCACTTGCACTGTCTTAAAAGTAAATAAACACACGAAAAAAGGAATTAAGCAAGGAAGCAAAAGGCCTCCACACTGAAGACTATAAAACATTGTTGAAAGCAATTTAAAAAGACACAAATAAGTGGAAAGACACCCCATGTTCATGGATGGGAAGACCTGATACTGTTAAAATGTCCGTTCTACCCAAAGTGATTCAATGTGATTCCCATCAAAGTCCCAATGGCATTTTTTTTTTTTACAGAAACAGAAAATATAATAGCATAATTCACATGGAACCACAAAGGACCCCAAATAGCCAAAAACAATCTTGAGAAGGAAGAGCAAAGCTGGTGGGCTCACATTTCTTGATTTTAAAACTTCTGATAAAGCTATAGCAATTAATAAAGTACTATAGTGGCATAAAAAACAGATATGCTAACGAATGGAACGTCATAGCCCAGAAGCAAACCTGCATACAGATGGTCAAATGATCTTCATCAAGGGTGCCAGATGTACACAATGGGGAAAGGATAGTCTCTTCAATAAAGGGTATTGGGAAAACAAGATCTACCTGCAAAAGAATGAAATCGGACCCTCATCTTACATCATATACAAACATTAACCCAAACTGGATTAAAGAATTAAACATAAGACCTGAAACTATAAACCTTCTGGAAGAAAAACAGGGGAAAATCTTCATACTTAAGTGAAAGGGCACTTTTGAGAAAGGGCACATTTGAGAAACAAATGCATGCAATATTCCCTTCACAAAGCTTGTGTTCAGATCATTGTAGGTAAGAACTTCAGTGCAATGTGTCCTGAGGAGACTGATCAGTATAGATGAGATTTCACACTTGTGAGGTACTAGATATTTCAGAACTTGTAGCTGAATCTATTTTCACAACGCTCTCTCTAAAGTGAAGTTATTATTCCCATTTTGCAGATGGTCCAGTAAGTTCAGAGCAGCGAAGTGTTTTGCCAAAGCCCACAAAAGCAGATTAAGTGACACTGTGAAAATAGGAACCCCAGTCTTTTTATTCAAAGACATGTACTCATGTTTCACTATCACTTACAAGAAAATAGATTATAGCAACTGTGAAGCAGGGTACGAAGGAGTTGTCACCAGCATCATTCAAAGAGAAATCACAATAGGTTATCTGGAGAAGAATGTAACTGTCACGAGGAATGTTGGATTAGAAGGGCTTTAAGACTCTCTAACACTGAGCTTCTATGATTTTTTTTTAAATTTTTTTTCCAACGTTTTTATTTATTTTTGGGACAGAGAGAGACAGAGCATGAACGGGGGAGGGGCAGAGAGAGAGGGAGACACAGAATCGGAAACAGGCTCCAGGCTCTGAGCCATCAGCCCAGAGCCTGATGCGGGGCTCGAACACACGGACCGCGAGATCGTGACCTGGCTGAAGTCAGACGCTTAACCGACTGCGCCACCCAGGCGCCCCTGAGCTTCTATGATTTTATGAGTCCTCCAGGGAAAACAGAGTTAGATATATAGAGATGGATGTATACCACATACCCTTTAAAAAATTATTCTTATTTTCTGTTCTTTGCAGGTAATGGGTAGATACCATTTCGTGAAAGATAAAGCCATCCGATGCTACGTGATACCCTTTGAGTTATATATAACTTTTTAATGGGTTGATGTTCAAATTTTAATTCTAGAAAAACTGATCATTTTTCTACAGTGAGGCACATTTAAAATGCCTCTCTTATTTACGTGAATGCATGGCGAGTAGCCCCTTTTGCCCTGGGATTATGGTGTGAAAAGCTTTTAAATCACTTGTTGAAGTTTATCATATACCCAGAAAAGTGCACAAATGATAAGTGCACAGCTCAGTGAATTTGCAGAAAGTTAACTCATCCTGTATAAGTAGCACACAGAACAGGAAATAAAATATTACCAGCAATCTGTCCTCTGCCACTTGCCAGGCATTATCCTTTATCCCGGGGTAAGTTTTACCCTGGTTTATAAAACTCCAGGTTGTCGGGGCGCCTGGGTGGCACAGTCGGTTAAGCGTCCGACTTCAGCCAGGTCATGATCTCGCGGTCCGTGAGTTCGAGCCCCGCATCAGGCTCTGGGCTGATGGCTCAGAGCCTGGAGCCTGTTTCCAATTCTGTGTCTCCCTCTCTCTCTGCCCCTCCCCCCTTCATGCTCTGTCTCTCTCTGTCCCAAAAATAAATAAACGTTGAAAAAAAAAAATTAAAACTCCAGGTTGTCTAATGCTTGTTGAACCAAGCTGAACCCTTGCTGGTCTCACTCAGGAACTGGTGTTCCAGGAAATATTTAGGTAGCTATTTTTTAGATCGAATTTTGTTCTCACTTTTGATCATCTTACTGACTTTATCCTCTTCAGTGTCTGCCTCCTTGTCTGTTTTCACATCATCCCTTCAGACTCTGGCTGTTCAGCTGGGATCCTTCATTCCTCATTGGAAGGATATGAGCTAAGTTCTGAGAATATTAAACACCTTCACAAAAGAAACACGGTGACTCCAGTCTTGCAACTTGTTACAATTGTTTCGGGACATGGGATTCGGGCAATTGTTTCAGGACATGGGATCAAATCTTCCCCTGTGGATTATGGGGCTGGGTTATCGAGAAGACGTGAGTGCCAATTGACCCTAGAGCTGGATCTAGGTAAGATCTCCACATCCCCTCCCCTGTCCTTGGAATGTGCAGCTGGCTTGCCTTCCCTGCTCCCAGAAGCTACCCCAAGGATACAACTTTATAAGTGTGGTGTTGAGACTATCTGGATGGTATATATGGCTGAAGCCAGTTAAAGCCTCTATAAACTTTTAACATTTGGCAGCTGGGTGTGGAAACCTAGTCATCTTGTGGCCACCGAAGACAATCCTGTTTTAGATCCAATAGCAAAAGCACAATCTATGAAAGAAAAAGTTAAGTTGCCCTTCATTGAAATCTAAAAAAATCGCTCTGTGATGGATGTTCTTAAGAGAATGGAAAGTCATTGGGGCGCCTGGGTGGCTCAGTCGGTTGGGTGTCCGACTTCGCCTCACGTCATGATCTCACAGTCTGTGAGTTCGAGCCCCACGTCGGCCTCTGTGCTGACAGCCCGGAGCCTGGAGCCTGCTTTGGCTTCTGTGTCTCCCTCTCTCTCTCTGCCCCTCCCCTGCTCATGCTCTGTCTCTCTCTGTCTCAAAAATAAATAAAAACATTAAAAAAATTAAAAAAAAAAAGAACAGAAAGTCAAGCCACAGACTAGGAGAAAATATCTTCACAAAATATACCCTATTAAATATATCCAAAGTATACAAAGAATTCGTAAAACTCAACAGTACAACCCAATTACAAAGTGGGCAAAAGATCTGAACAGACACCTCGCCAAAGAAGATATACAGATAGCGTATGAACAGCTCCTTGACATTATATGTCTCTGGGAATTGCACATTTGAGCAATAATAAGATACCACTGCAAACCTACGACATAAAAAAAAAAACAAACAAAAAAACACTACAATACCAAATGGTGGTAAGGATGTGGAGCAACGGGAACTTTCATTCATTGCTCGTGGTTGTACAAAATAGTACAGCCACTTTGGCAGATATTTTGGCAGTTTCTTACAAAGCTAAAGATAGGCTCCCCATAGGATCCAGCAATCATGCTCCTAGGTATTCATCCAAATGAACTGAAAGCTTATGTCCAAACAAAAGCCTGCCCGTAAATGTTTATAGCAGCTTTACACATATTTGCCAACCCCGGAAAGCAACTGAAATATTCAAAAGGTGAACGGATAAGCAAATTGTGATCTGTGGATACAATGAAATATTATGTAGCAATAAAAAGATTTTAGCTATCAAGCCACAAAAAGACATGGAAGAAACTTAAATACTTATTTTTAGTGAAAGCAACCAGTCTTAAAAGCCTACATACCGCATGACATAATGGAAAAGGCAAAAAGTATGGAGACAGTAACAAGATCAGTGGTTACCAGGGGTTTGGGGGATGGAAGTAGGCAGTGAACAGGTGAAGCACAGAGGATTTTTAGGGCAGTGAAATTATTCTGTACGATACTGTAATTGGATACATGGCATGCATTTGTCAAAACCCATAGACCTGTAGAACACAGAGTAAACCCTAGTGTAAACCTGGGACTTCAGTTAATGATAATGTATCAATACTGGCTCATCAATTATAACAGATGTATCAAGATGTTCAGATGTGAGTACCAGGGGAGACCGAGTGAGGGGGAGAATGGTGTATGTGGGAACTCTGTAGTATCTGCTCAGTTTTCTGTAAACCTAAAACTGCTTTAAGAAAACAATCTATTCAAATGACAGAACTTTTCATTGTATCAATGCTAAATTTTTTTTAAAAAAAAATTTTGTTTATTCATTTTTGAGGGGGGGTAGGGGCAGAGAGAGAGGAAGACATGAAATACCAAGCAGGCTCCAGTCTCTTGAGATGTCAGCACAGAGCCTGATATGGGGCTCGAACCTGTGAGCTGTGAGATCATGACCTGAGCAGAAGTCAGACACCTAACCGACTAAGCCCCCCAAGCTCCCCTCAATGCTAAATTTTCTAAATGTGATAGTTTATTATGATTATGTAGGAACATCCTTTTTTTTTTTTTTTTTAGTATATACAGGCTAAAATGTTTAAGGTTAGATATTATGCTGCCTGTAATTAATTCTCAAATGGTTCAGATAAACAGAAAAGGGGGGGAGGGCAGGAAGAGAGGGGAAGCTGAGGAGGAGGGAAGCAAGGAAAACAAGCACAAATGCAGTAAAACCTAAAAAACTAGTGAATCTAGGGGAAGATTCTAAGAGAGTATTATGAATAATTCTTTTGTAAGATTGACATTCTGGGAGAAAAAAGATAAAACGGAACTATAGTATAAAGAAAAGAGAAGTAGGGGTGCCTGGGTGGTTCCGTGGTTGAGAGTCTGACTTTGGCTCAGGTCATGATCTCGCAGTTCATGAGTTCGAGCCGTGTGTCAGGCTCTGTACAGACAGCTCAGAGCCTGGAGCCTGCTTCAAATTCTGTCTCCCTCTCTCTCTACCCCTTCCCCGCTCATGCTCTGTCTCTCTCTGTCTCTCAAAAATGAATAAACATTAAAAAAATAAAAAAAATTAAAAAAAAAGGAAAAGAGAATTAGGTGATAGGTCAACAACTCATAGTCTATTCCTAGTTTTGTTTCTTAATAGCTGTAGGGCTTTCTGGAAATGCTTTGGGGCTTTCTGAACAGCACGCACTCTCTTTGGCACTGAAATGGAGACTGGCCGTTTTTAATTGTCCTCCTCAAAATAATCGCAGGGCCACCCCAGTGAGATAAAGAGGGTGAAATTGATCTGTGAAGTATCTTTATTATTTTATCTTACATTCCCCCATTCTTTAAGAAGTTTCTCTCTGGAGCATTTACTTTCTGCAGCACTTAGTTGACATTCTCTGATACTAAAATGACTCAATTTGAAACTTTCAACTTAATAACTTTCACAAACTCACTTATTGCTATGCTCAGAACAACTGTACCAATTCATTCCACCACGCATGAGCACACACACGCATGTGCAAATGGTATCACTGACTGCATATACTTGTAAGTTATTGCCTTCCTTTGTGTTATTATTTTTTAGGTTTTTTGTTCCTTTTAGTTTTGAGATGACTTACAAATATTATTCATCCAGCATATCTGATAAATACAGAAAAAATTGGGGGGGGGGATGGAAGTGCTACTATGATAAAGGTATTATTTCTTTGGCTATTAGAGATAAAAATTGAAGTGATAAGATGATGCATGTATATTGCATGTGTATTATATGTACAATATAAATATATATAAATTTATATACAAATATATAGTATATATAATGTAATATATACTATATGATATATATATTATATTTATATAAATATAAATGATGTATAAATAGAATTAAATATTTGATTCTTAAGAATAAAGAAACAATCTTATAAGCAAAAAAACCAAACAAACAAAAACCAATTCTAGAAGACTTACAAAGGGACAGGATTGGAGGACCATTTAAAGATTTAGAGAGGAGGGGCGCCTGGGTGGCTCAGTCGGTTGAGCTTCCGACTTCAGCTCAGGTCACGATCTCACGGTTCGTGAGTTCGAGCCCCCGTCAGGCTCTGGGCTGATGGCTTGGAGCCTGGGGCCTGCTTCTGATTCTGTGTCTCCCTCTCTCTCTGCCCCTCCCCTGTTCACGCTCTGTCTCTCTCTGTCTCAAAAATAAATAAACATTTAAAAAAAAATTAAAGATTTAGAGAGGAGGCTTCAAAACAGGACAAAATCTGGGACTGGATTAAAGCCTGTAAGGGGAAGAATATATGTCCCTTCTTTCCTTTCAGGTCCTTTGGCTGGAATTATAGTTAAATTGATAGAAGACAGATCAATGGGAGAAAAGCAAATTTAATTTTGTACCTAGGGGAGCCCCAAGAATATGAAGCTCAAAGAAGTGACCAAAGCAGCTTTTATACCTTTTAGACAGAGAAACAATAATTTTTGAAGAATTGACAGTTCAAAGGGGTTTGCATTTGAGGTAGCAAATTGTAATGATGAAGTTACAAAATTTGTTTGTACAGCCTTCTTGGCCGTGAATTTCCTATATCTGGTGATAAGAATGTCCTCTTACCCTCCAGGTGTAGGGAGGGTTCATTTCACATGAGGAATTTATTTCCTAAAGCTTTCAGGAGGTCAGAGGAGAGTCAGAGTGTCCTTACTGCACTGGCTGTTTCTTAAGTGATTTTAATTCAAAACAATCAATATGCCAAAGCGGCATGTTTTAGGGCAGCCTGCCCTGAACCCCATGAAGATATCTGTAGGCATCTAGGCTGCAGGAATCATTCCACTATCCCATCTAGTGCTGCTGGAAAGCATGAACTCTACCTCCTTTCCCCATCTCTCAGGGCTCCAAAATTTGAGATTCCTGCCGGTCTAGCTTAGATTATGCACTTGCTCCTTTGCTGGGGGATTCAGGTGCCTTGATTTACAATCCCATTATGGTGTGACACAGTGGGGAAGCTGTAATTTCCCAAAAGAAAACCGGGTGCTGTTAAGATATGAGAGATAATGGATGCTAAATGGTCAATAGGTATATATATTTTATATACATATGATATATATATATATACACATAATATGACTTATACATACATACACACATATATACATATATATACACATTGCTCTATGTGCAGTATATATAAAAGGTATATAAATATACATATATACATTGATACACACACATATCTATACTTACATATTGCTCTACACACATTGCATTATAGAACATATGACACATGTTTACAGGTGATAAGAATCAACAAGAAATGGCAAAACGGGATGGATAAGATAGAAAAACGAGCACACGGGTGTGGTTAGAAGGTTGGCATTAGTGGGGAGCCTGGGTGGCTCAGTCAGTTAAGCATCTGACTTCAGCTCAGGTTGTGAACTTGCGGTTCCTGAGTTCGAGCCCCTTGTTGGGCTCTATGCTGACAGCTCAGAGCCTGGAGCCTGCTTCAGATTCTCTCTCTCTCTCTCTCTCTCTCTCTCTCTCTCTCAAAAATAAATAAACATTAAAAAATTTTTTTTAAAAGATTGGCATTAGTGTTTGATGCCAATTTTTTCCTAATGTTGGTACAGAAAAGGTTGGGAATTAGAACATTCAAAGGTTGTATATAAATTCAAATATAAAATCTATTCAAATATAAAATAGAGCCTGAACTTGAAAATTCCCTGAGCAGACAATACCATGTAAGTCATGTAAGCAACACACAATCTAGCTTATTTTATGAACATAAGCAAAACTTAGCTTGGATTATTTTTTGTAAATGCCCTCATAATCATAAAAGAGACTTCAGTTACCTTCCCGAAACGCTGTAAGATAATCTCTTTTACCAATCTCCTGCTGTCTAGAAGCACCCACTTCAATAACCAATCCTTTGTAATGGTTAAATAGCTTCCTAATTTTGACTGTATAAGCCATCCTCCATAGTCATGTCTCTGAGCTTCATATCATTTTGGGGCTGGAAATTTCCCAGACTGTGAACTGCTATTATGTGCATGATAAACTCTTAATACTACTTTACTGATCTGGTTTAATTTGTACTGTTTCTGAATTTTCGGCAAGGTGAAGCCTGACAAAATGGCTGCTGATGAAACTTGTTGCAAACCGTAGACAGTGACCAGGTACCAAGGACACTTAACCCTTAACCCTGCCCTAGACAGGTGAACCTGGTGAGGTGGTATGTGTGCACACTGCAGCTGCTGAGCAATAGTATTCATTTATTGCTCAACAACCATTTATTGAGCACTTATCACAGGTTGGTTTCTATTCTAGGCACTGGAGATGCAGTGGTGAAGAAGACAGGCAAGGCTCTGGCTCAGGGGACATTATGTTCCAGTTGAAGGCAGCTAATAATAAAACAATAAGAAAAAGTCAGATAGCCCTATGCACTATTCAGAAAAGTAAAATAGAGCCATGCCAAAGAGCATGATTAGTGGCTCTCTAAGGCTTACTGGTCTAGGAAGATCTCCCTGAACAGGGAACATTTTGGCAAGGAGCCAAAAATGCTAGTGTAGTTAAGGGCGGGGGCAGAATCCATAAAAGGACTAATGGCTCTATGGTGAGAAGAAACTTGGCATATTTGTGTTTCCAGAGCAGAGTGAAGAGGATGAAGAAATAAAAGGGTTAGGGGAGTGGTTGAGAGATAGGAGGAGGGAGATCATGTCAGGCAAGGAATTTGTAAGCCAGGGAAGAAGTTTGGGTTTTATGTGAATTTTGATCAGAAGCCATTGGAGTTTTTTAATCAAAAAGTGACATGATCTGATTTTTTCCCCCTATTAAATGACACTGTCTTCCTTGAAGAAAATGGATTGTAAGTGTGAGAGCAGAAGGAGGGTGGGGCGCCTCGGTGGCTTGGTCAGTTAAGTGTCCGACTCTTGATTTCGACTCAGGTCGTAATATCACGGGTTCGTGAGATCAAGCCCCATGTGGGGCTCTGTGCTGACAGCACGGAGCCAGCTTGGGATTCTCTCTCTCCCTCTCTCTCTGTCCCTCTCCTGCTCACTTGTGCATGAGCATGTGCATGCACTCTCTCTCTCTCAAAAGTAAAAACAAAACAAAACAAAACAAAACAAAAAATATTAAACAAAAGAGCAAAAGAAGGGAGACTGGTTAGGAAATCATTGTAGTAAGCAGACTGGTAGATAATGGCTTAGCATGACAACAGTAGAGGGGATGAAGAGAAGCATTTTGGATTCAGGATAGATTTTTGGAGGCAGGGTCTGTAAGATGGGGACGGTGATGGAAAAAGTAACCAAAAATAATGATGACAATATCTCTTGGTATTTTACTCAATCCACATAACCATACTCTGAAATACATGCTGTTATGAACCCATTTTCCAAATGAAGAAATGGAGGCACCGAAAAGTAAAGTATCTAATTTTTGACAATTAAATAAAAGTAGGTCACCGTTCTTATCGTAGGTAGTAGTGCTATTTGTCAAGATGGGGACAGCTCGGGAAGCCTGGGTGCACGGAGCCTGACGTGGGCTCAAACCAACAAACAGCGAGATCATGACTTGAGTTGAGATCAAACTGGATGCTTAACTGACTGAGTCACCCAGGTGCCCTGCCCTGCATTTAAGAAATTCTTGAGTGAAAATGTCTAGAGGGTAAATTCATAAAAGTAGACAAATTGGATCAAAGAGTTATGTTCATTTAAATGCTGATGTAACTGGTTTTTCTAGAGTCTCCACCACCTCTGTATGAGGAGGTCTGTTTCCCTACATACTTGCCAACTTAGAACTAATGGTTATTTGCTGATTGGATTAGTGAGGAATGATTGCACTTTTTTTTTTCCAATTTTATTACTTACTATTTTTAATTACATTATTTTTAACCTCAAAAGTGATGTGGTGCATATCTTTGTAAGAGACATTTACATTTATTTTTCTCTGAAATCATGGCCTTCACCCAGTAGTAGACTTTTATCTATTATTTATGTTATTTTCTTCATGGTTTTCCTGGTCTTTTTGGATTTGATTCTAGTATTTTTACCATATAGAAGTGTTTGTTTTTTAATGTAGAGTCAGAATTACCAATTTTTTTCTTTTTTTTAAGGCTTCACAGCTTTGTGTCATGCTGAGAAAAACTATCCCAGCTGCAGTAATATAATTTCCCCACATTTTCTTTGAATTCTGCTGTGGTTTGATTTTTACTTTAATATTTTTCACCCATCCAATCCTTATTTTGCTGTGAGAAGGAGGTATAGCTCTAACTTCATCTTTCCCCCAGTGGCTATCCATTTACTAATTCATTCATCTTCTTCCTACCAATTTAAAATACTATATGTTTTTTTTAGAAAGTAAAATATTCTTTCTCCCTCCCTCTCTTTATCTATGTATTTACGTATGTATATATGTACCTATCTATCTATTGATGGATCTAAGATTATGTGAGCCCTCTGTCTGTTGATCATTCTATCTATTCATGTGCTAATACATGTCTTTTTTTTTTTTTTTTTTTTTTTGAAATTTGAAATCCCAGAAGCTTAATTATTTTCTTCAATAAAGTTTTGGCCTTGGTCCCCCTACTCCACAACTTTCCTGTATTTCATATTTTTCTGGCTATTCTTTTCATCTGATTTTCATTATCGACTTGGGAGTCAGCTGACCTAGCCAATTACAAGGGAGACCATGGTGGTAAAACCTGATTCTACTGGCATCAAATCACATCTCTCGGAGTCTTCCAGACTCTCAGAAGTGAGAAGTCCATCCTTCTAGGTTCTCGGACAACGAGCTCTCATTTCCTCTCTTTCTTATATTTCAAATGTAAATCAGGAAATCCAGTTGAGGTGATCTTCAAAATACATCAAGGACCCAAGTATTTCTCCCCACCGCCTCCACTGCTGACGATCGTTTCACAGGTTATCATTATCTCTCACCTGCATCATTGCAAAAGCCTGGTCTTCCGGTTTCTGTGGTTGCCTTTTGAAACATGCAAGCACATTCATGCCTGAGCAGTTTTTGTTTCTTGTTTTTTTGTTTTTGCTTTTTTCTCAATGGAGCTAGAAGTTGGTTGCATATACGGCAAGGGAGTAGCAGGTAGGCTAGCAAGGGAGAGGCTGTCTGGCAAGAGGCAGCGGTGGGGGGCTGTAGTTAAGGGTCGGGGGGGGGGGGTAGTGTGAGGTATGGGAAAGTATGGAATTGTGCCCAGTTGTAAGTAGTCCATTGGTCAGCTAGGGCCTATGGCTATTTTGAGGTGGGTCACCTAAGGGGCTTGTTTAGCCTATTGGTCATTGTGGACCCTTCTGCCTTTCTCAGGTCTCCATTGCTCAAACCTGTTGCCTTAAAGTGGCCTCTGCATTCCCCTCTGA